>NC_092445.1:2283254-2883254 GCF_036169615.1 Heliangelus exortis | reverse complement strand
GCCAGGAGCCTCTTGGGTTTTGATGCCTGATGGCACAAGGGTCACAGTGTGATCTCTGAGGGGGAATGTTGAGGACTGTTGGGTGTTCCCAGCACTGGAACATCCAACTGGAACACAGCAATCCATTTGCTTGGATTCACATCCTGCCCACCTGGCTTCTGCTAGGTTTTTGTAAATGCAATCACTCTGTGTCCACTGTCTCTGGATAGTCCTGCTTCAGCATCTATTTCTGCAGTGGTTGTGACCTCTTGGTATTCAGTGAGGTCTTCACTGTAATTTTCCTTTCTATTATTTTGCCTCTTTTGCAGCCTGATGTGTTTGCTGTTGTTTTCTATTAGAAGCAAGAATCCTGTGAAAGCTTCAGCTCAAAATTTAGGTCATCTCTGATGGAGGAAGGAAGACCTGAAAAGTAAAAATAAGATTTCAATGTGCCTTTAAAAGTGACAAGTCTTTTGGAAAAAAAAAAAACCAACAAAACAAAAACCCACAACAAAACCCCCAAAACCAAAACAGTGTACAAAGTCCCCTGTGTTTTGTGGCTGTGTGGCATGGAGAGTGTCTTTTGGATTCCAGAATGAAAGCTAAGGAGCTTTACCTGTGTGTGATTTCTTTCCCATGTGCATTCATGATCTTTTTTTTTATTTTTCACCTGCTTTGAGCTTTAATTGCTCAACTTATTCATAGACTTGCCCTGGAAAAAGAAGAGGGTGACCTCTTCCCATCTGGAGTAGATGGATTTACCATCAATTATTACAAATGGACTTGGGTGACTTAATAATAGTTTTTACACTTTGGATTTTTAATTGTGGGACTTCATTGTGTTCTGTGAGTTCTGGGGATTATCTTTTCCCAACTGCTAACTGGAAGTTACACCAGAGAGGTTTCTGTCTTGCAAATTATCTCACCCCCCCACCTACAAAGTGCTGATGATCCCCTGTGAACTGCTGACTCATCAAAGAACCTGCATCTCCCCCTGGGACCACCAGTTAGAGTCTTCTTTCTTTTCCTGTAATTATATACAATATCTTTCATGACAAAGAACTTCAAGACAATTTATGAAATCAACAGCCACAAAAGTAATGTTGTGCCTGCTGGGGGTTATGTATTCACATTGATTACAGTTTAGCAGTCCCTCAGCCTGGGGGTGTCTGAGGGGACGTGGAGCCAACTGCTTTTCAATCCGTGTGGGTTGCTCCAAGCAGCAAGCTGGAATTGATAGATATCTGTTGCTTTTGCCAGCAACTCTTGTTTTCCTGTTACTTTAGTGGCTTGATTTAAATTATCAAGAAACTTGTGAATCTGTTTTGTTTGTTTTCTGCTCTTCCCAGCAGCTATCTGCAGTTTTATGTTCATTAGAAGTGCTAAGCTTCCCCTGGCCTAGATGTATAATAAATACTTCAGTGAATGTGGTTACGTCCAGTTTCCTCTGCTAACTCCAAAGAGATTTGTTTCTTATCTGAATTGTTCCTCCATTCAGAAGGAGCCTTGCCGGGCCTGACTTCACCTCATAAATCACCCAGACAAATTGAACTTGGGGCAGAAGGAGATACAAAAGGAGGAGAGTTGTGCTGCAGACTGGGGGAGCTTTGGGGTGTTGTGCAGGGTGGGAGCCACCTGGCACCCCGTGCAGGTTGGTGATGGAAGGGCCACATCAGGGTGACTGCAGTGGGCTCTGGGTCTTCAGGTAGCTGTCCCAGGCTTTGCTGCAGGGGTTGCAGGCAGCGCTGCCCTTTTCTCTCTGTTACACTGTTTCTGGTGATATTTTCCACCGGCTTCAGCCACGCTGTTGGGTGTCTCCTCTCTGGGTTTCCAGTCCAAGGTCTGCTACTTCCTTACACCCCTGCAGTATTCTCTGCAGCTGTATGGAAGGGGCACTTCAAAAATCAGCAGTTCTTCAGCTTTCCAGGTTTTATTAACCAAGTTTAACCTTTGATGATTACTAAACAGAGCTGTTAAGAAAATCTGTGGCCCAGCCATTCCTCTCTGAAGTTCCTGACACTTGCCAAGCAGACTTGTCTGTGGTCCAGTATCCTCCTCATCTTCCTGCAGTTTCTGGCTTTTCTGTTGGAGATGGGGATGTGTAAAGACATCTTTAAGCTGGCAGTACTTTTGGTGTAAACAAAGAAAATGCTCCTCAACTTTTGAAGATCCTTTTCCAGATCCTTTTGTAACACCAGGTCACCAGTTTCTTCTTCCTCTTGCTTCTCATATTTGGTGGAATATTTTGTTGGGATTAATGAACAATAAATAATAGCTTCATAAATGGGTGATATTTCACAGGCCTGTCAGTGGCTAGAACAAATCCTACTGGAAAAGAGGAGGCAACTGCCTTGTTTTCCTGATTTCTCACAACTATCTGAAATACAAATGTTTAGAATAGTTAACTGTTTCCCAATAATTCAACTGAGTTGCAGTTGTCAGCTAAGCCCCACTTCTCAGCTGTGCTTCCCTTTGCCTTGAAGTACATCAAAGTTGCATTAGGTGGCTTCAATTGGATAATATTGCTTTTATTGTTACTTCTTATCAGAAAAACCTTCTTGGTCTTCACCATGACTCTGCTATGATCTGCAAGTATGCCATAGTCTGCTTGATGATTTTTCAGGCTCTGTCACAGAAGATGGGACTGCCAGGGAGTGGGCTGTGCAGGCACAAGAATTTGTGGAACTTGGAGTGCAGGTTCTGTACCACAGAGCTTGTGCTCAGGCCACGTCTCATCCCAACCCCACAGTGACACTGCGGCTGTTTCTGAGGATTCAAACTCTTCTGATTACTTACCAAGCTGCTTTTTTCCTTTGGTCTTCTGCCTAATTTAAACAATTCATCTTATCTTTGTTCAATATAAGGTTATTTGCTACTATGAGCTCTTTTATAACATCTTCAGTACTTATTGATTGCAATTCTCAGAGAGTTTGGGGCTGAGGGGGTTCTTTCTGATTGGGAGTGTTTGATGAATGTATTTGCTGGCACCTGCAAGCTCTGCCCTTGCTTCCTGCACTCCTATGTTTACTTTAAGGACCCTTAACAACAATCTCGACTCCTCTAGTTACAGTGGGTCTTTTCTTACTGGTGTTTTGTCATTTCTGAGTAAGGAAAGACTGATACCTTTCAGCTCAGTTGTGGCTTCATCTCCTCTCCCAGGGGTCTTGTCTATGCTTTCAGTTCTGCTGCACAGTTTTGATTTGGGAATGCTCCTTGTTATTTGCCTTTCTTCATGTAGATCCTCTTCATACCATCTGCTACCTAATGTTTTGCTCATCTCTGAAGTTAAGGAACTGTATTTCATGCAACCTTGTTCTCTGTCATTTTCTTAAAATTTAATTTAAAGGTCCTGAAAGAGCAAGGCACATTAGAATTCACCCTTCCTGTGGAGATGCCTTAACTGAGGAGGGAATCACTCTATAAAGACCTTCAAATGCCTTGACAGAAATTAATCTGTAACCAAAATTTGTGTTTCTCCAGAACATATTATTGTCAAAACAGTGGTTTGCTACTGGCAAAAAAAAAAAAAAAAAATCAGCAAAGCTTATTTTGAAAGATTGCAAACTTCTGTCTAAATTCTTTTTCTTTGGAATTCAGCAACTCTAGGAAATAGTATTTACTTTTGAGTGAGTGTGTGGCTGGGCCTTGTTAGAGAAGAGCTGCAGTACTAAAATGGTGTTACTGAACTTAGCTCCTGACCTACCTTGCAGAGCCATGTCTACAAAGGGATGAGACATCAATCTAGTTTGTTTGATCTAATTACAGCTGTTTAAGGATATTGAGCCCCAGCACACTCACCCCACTTTGTTATGCTGATTTAAGGCATTTTCAGTGTTAATCGGGTGCACAGTTCCTCCTTGTATTAATTTACCTCTCAAGACACTCTAGGCAGCTATCCCATGGGGTGATGTCCTGCTGTATGGTTTTCTTTCACAGCATGCTGACAAAGAATTCCCAGGAATTTGAGAATTCCATGGATAAAAAACCTGACAGATTGCTATTCCTTTTCTCCTGGCATCCGCTGATTTTTTTTGGCCTATGTAACTTCTTTTTTTTTCTTTTTTTTTTTCTTCCACCCCCCCTCCTTTTCCCCCCAAATGCTGCAAGGTTACATGAATAAGAAACTGGTAAATCCATGGCAATGGATATCCCTGTGTGGTTGCACAGGTGGAAAGATTTAGTTCTGGGGCTTCAGAAAGCATTTGCTGCTTTGATAATGGAAGAAATGCACAAAGAGAAACGGTGAGATGTAATCAACCTGCTACTCCTGTAGTTTATCTGGAGCAGTTTACTCACTGTTGTACTGTTTCTGGGTGTAGGCAGCTGGCAGGGACTGGGAGCACAGGGGACTGGTGCAGAACTGGGATGGCCAGGAGTGGCAGCCAAACACCAGGATGACAAAGCTGCATTCCTAGAAACCTGGGCAGATGTCAGCTGCAAACCCAAAGCTTTCCTTTATTGCTGTCTGTGGAACAGCATCATTTCTGGTTACTCCTAACTGAAAACTGGCCAGTTTTGTGTCATGGGTGTTGTCATGGGATTTTTTTTTTTTAACATCCAGATCTGGAGAAGGTGCTGATCTACCATGTCATAAAGCTTTGCAATGCATAGGAAATTACTGAGAGCTTTTCCCAGGTACAGTCCATGAATCAGAATTATGAGGGTTCAAGGAATACACATGGTCTGTTGAGCCAGGAGAAAGAATTTATGAATGCAGAGAACAGCTTCTTAATGGCTGTACACAGCCTTGCTCATCAGTGTAAGTGATTTACCATTGAATGGGTGCAGAATGAGTATAGAATGGGATTACAAAACTTCTTCAGAGCCTTAGAAGAAGGCTCCTTAGAAACTGGAGCTTGCCCTGATGGCTACAACATCTCTAAGAGGCAGGGAAAGATACAGAAAACTGAGTACAAGTAGAAGAGAAGGGGAAAAAAAAAACCCAAACAACAAAACAAGCCCAGAACTGAAGATGCTTTTTGGCTTCATGCCTCTGCCTATTATTGCTTATAGAAACAGGAAGAGGTGGCACGTACAAGGAAAGGAGTTGTTGACAGCATGGAACACCCTGCCTTGGAAATCATGAAAAACATCTCCAGTGGTCAGAGAGTTAAGAACAGAGGATCTCAGGAAAGGCAGCCGTGGTTGGTTTGCTCAAGACAAGTATTGCTAAAGCAGGTATGTTTTGTCTGGAGAGATTAAGAGCTTAGATGGCAAGAAATAGGTGATACAAATTCCTGGTGATGTTATTTATGAGGGAAAGGAAAAAAGCCCTTAGCAGTGTGAGCCTTTTATGGTCTCCTGGGGAGGTGCAATGCTCTGGCTGTGTGGAAAGCTTTACCCTTAGAAAAACTGCTGCTTTCCACAGTTCTCTGCAGAACCAGAGGACCATGGCAGTGCTGAGGTGACGTGTGTGCAGGTATGGCTACAAGGATCACTGCTTGGTTCTCCAAGCACTGTCTGACACAGATTTTGCTGAGCTTGTGCCTACTCCAGGGCTGGGTCAGCCAAGATATTATTCACTCTCTGTGTATCGTGCTCCTCTACACTCTTGTGACCCGGATGAATTCAACAGAGAACTGAGCAGTGTGTTTGATTGCCCTGTGTGTGGTTCTTACACTTTTCCCCCTCCTAATCCACTTCCTTGCACTGTGATGCAGTCTCTGATTATAAATGAAAACACATAACCTCCCTTCTCAAACCCTCTCTCATTCAATGAATTTTTTTTCTCTCAGATTTTTCCTTTTGTCCTTGTTATTTGATGTTTGCTTACGTATTTTATTTATTGCCTGTAATTCAAGGGCTGCAGTAAATACAGAATTCCTAATTGTAATGGAGTTTCCTGATGCTTTTCACTAGAGCATGTGGATATATGTTAACCACCATAAATGTATCTTCATGATATTGCTCAGAGATCTTCCTCTCCTTTCATTGATGCAGAGCAGGGATATGAAGGGCAAAGCTATCCAAGTTCTCCACTGTATCTGTGTGTTCCACACTGGTCAGAAGCAAATTTTCAGCTTGGCCCAGTAAACTTGTTGCAGATACCCTCTTGGGCAAGTATCCACTAGATTGCAGGTGAGCTTTCAATGGGAGCTGCTGGTACAGATTTTCCCCCTTTTTTAGGCTTCCCTAACATTGCTCTGTGTTTCCTAACATTCCAACTGGGTCCTTTTTATATATTTGGTGCAAACATAACCCTTTAGTTTAAATACCAGTGTCCAAGCTATAATCTATGTATACCCCTACTAATCCTGTCCTAGCTCAGCCTTTCTTTTGGTGGCATTAGCCAAAATAAAACTTCAGTATTTTCTCCTGGTAGATTCTTTGCTTTCATAATCATCTTAGGAAGCCTCATCTGTGAGTATCCCAGTTTTCATATATCATTCTTGGACACAAACTGTGCCCAGAATTTTGCAGTAACATCTGGATGTGCCTTACCTGGTCTTTAGATCAAATTTTCTTCTTAATTTTTGTGATGTTTAGTGATTTCTGTGACCAGATAATGCTTCTGAGTCCTTATCCTTCCCAATGAACTGGGATGAAATCCCAGTTTATTTTGGCTGTTAGTCTCTGTGCTTTGTGCTTTGCATTAATCTTATTACTGCATCCCAAAGGCCCATTCTACAGGATTCCTGTGCTGTTCTGGAACCTCATCCAGTTCTTCACTGAGGATATTCCAGTCTTTGTACTGATGATTTTTGATGTTCTCAGTGTCTATATTAACACTTCTTTCAATTCCTTGTTCTCATGTCACTTAAAAGCAATAAATAGCACCAGTTCTGAAACCAGTGCTGGAGGAGCTTTTAGAGCACTCACTCTTTAGCCCAAGTTCCTATTTCAACAGAGTTCTGTATGGGATTTTTTAGCTTTTTTTTGTCCACAAAACTCTTCTTGCCCTAATCTTCATATTTCCAGTTTGATTTGTATTGTCACTTATGGCACCACATCAAATGCTTTGCTGAATTTTAGGTGGGTGAGATCAACAACATTTTCCTTTACCAAGAAAAATCTGTTTTCTTATTGAAGAAAGTAATCAGGTTTGTCTGGCATGATTGCCTTTTTAAACCTAGGTTGCATTTCATCTGTTTATTTTCCTCTACATCCTTTCCCCCTCCAGGGGAAAATGCCTTAAATTTTACATCTCACTGAGGTGAGCCTAATCAGTCTCTAGTTGTCTGGACATTACTTTCCAACCTTTGGGGTGGTTGGGATCCTTTGTCAGAATTTAATCAATTCTAAATTATTTCTGTACCCCTAGAGGGGGTAAGAAAAAAAAAAAAAAAAAGTCACTCATTTGCATGACAACTCAACTGTAGTGCTTCATGTTTTGTCTTGGATTTGGGGGATTTTTTTCTTTATTTTGAAAGAAAGATGCTGTGTCACTGTGATTGATAGAGGAAGATGTCACAAATGTTGTAGTATTGCTAAGTCCTTTAAAAAAAAAAAAAAAAAAGCAATAATGAGGAGGTTCTTAGCTAATGCTGGGTGAATCCAGGACTGAGTTATCCTGTGTAACTGTTGCTAACCACCAGTGGGTCATTAAACTGGTGACTGACATCCAGAAGTTATCTTCCTTGTGCTGCTTCTGCTTCTTTGCTGCTGTCATTCCTGTGTGTAAACAGAAAGTGTGCTGGCCACTATACCCACACATTTAAGGCAATCTTTAAGAAAATATTGTCCAAAAATAGACAGAAGAAGTAAAATAATAGAAAGGTAGTGAATCCAGAGGGCCAGGATCACCTAGGGAAGACTGCAATGCTCTTTGTGATTAGCTGAAAACCCAAGGTCATAGAATTACAAAATCCTAGAATTGGCTGGGTTGGAAGGGACCTCAGAGCTCATCAAGTCCAACCCTTGCTCCACTCCCCCCGTGGTTCCCAGCCCATGGCACTGAGTGCCACATCCAGGCTCTTTGGAAATAGCTCCAGGGATGGAGAATCCACCCCTTCCCTGGGCAGCCCATTCCAATGCCTGATCACCCTCTCCAGAAAGAAATTCTTTCTAATGTCCAACCTAAACCTCCCCTGGCACAACTTGAGACCTCTTGTGCCCTCTTGTCTTGCTGAGAGTTGCCTGGGAAAAGAGCCCAACCCCCCCCTGGCTCCAACCTCCTTTCAGGGAGTTGGAGAGAGTGATGAGGTCTCCCCTGAGCCTCCTCTTCTCCAGCCTCAACACCCCCAGCTCCCTCAGCCCTTCCTCACAGGACTTGTGCTGGATCCCTTCACCAGCCCAGTTGCCTCCTTTGGACCTGCTCCAGGACCTCAATCTCCTTCCTGAGCTGAGGGGCCCAGAACTGGACACAGGACTCAAGGTGTGGCCTATGTTTCCTGAAGGTAGGGAAAGATATTAAATACTTGGTTTCCTAATATATGTAGTGACACTCCTGAACAACACCTGTAATAAATATGAACTTTTCTGAGCACATTTCACTCAGGTACCTAATTATGAAGCTAAGTGGAATGTAAGCAGCAACCCTTGAATGTTTTGGGGTTTGGGTTAGTTTGGGTTTTTTTACCAGGTATAATCAATATTTCAACTAATATTTGAAAATTAGTCTTTTGGTGGTTTGGTTTGGTTTTTTCACTCTTTCTGCAGAATGTCTCAAGATTCAGTTTTGCAGAGAAAGTGAGCAGTTCTGCCCAATGCCTTTCTTTCACTGAGGGTGATAGCACCAGCTTTTACAAAGATAAGTAATACTCTTAAGAAGTTTGATTGTGGGCCTGTTTTAAATCACAGAGAATTGTTAGAAATAAATGTCCTTGTCTCACAATTCCAGTACTGAGTTCCAGAAGTTCCAGTGAAGCTGGCCTGAATGTGCTTAAATTTTTTACTTCTAATGCAAGTGTCACTGAGGTGCACACTGGAAATTTTGCTTTTAGGCCATGTATGTTTGAGCAACATGACAGGATGGAAGGCCTTAAAAGCAGAAAATCAGCCAGATCCTTGCATGCAGACTCCTGTGCGTGTGTGAAGTCCTAAAGCTCCCCATGTGGCTTAGATTACAGAATTAAGATTTTGAAATCCACATTTATGGATGACTGGTGAAAGGTGGATAAGGAGAATTTCTGTCTGGCCCTTTTGTGAAGCCAATGTTCCAATGCTGGTCAACACCTTGTTTATGGGGAAAATTACAATTTTTTAATTAAATTTTCTATCAGTTATTTGTGCCTGCCTTTGTACATCTGGAAGGAAGGGATGTTACTCTAAGTGTTCTCCCCATAGCATGAATATTTAATAGTTTGTGTGTTCTTTCTCTGTATTGTGCACGTGCCTACATAATAGCAACAAAAAGCTCTTAAAATCAATTTTTGCAAGAGATTTTCCAAAGCTCATCATATGATTGAATAACTGAGCTACTGTAGAATTCCCACCACATCAAATATTAGAGAGAATTTACTAAATGGTGCTATTTTACAAATAAGCATAGATTCAGCTCACTTGTCCTAGAGATTTTATTGCTATTGCTGTGTGGTCTTGAGTTCCCAGCTCAGATCTGGTGTCTTTGAGAAAACAACAACAACAACAAAAAAATCTTTGGCCGTTTTCAAAGGAAGATTTTCTTTGTTTTCTTAGAAGATACTCATTTTCTTGAGCTAGGAGCTGGTATGGGGATGATGGGCGGGTCCTGCAAAGTGCTGAGGACATGGTTAACTTTAAGGCAGCGCATGCTTAAAGTCACCGGGACTGCTGATGTTTAAAATTATGTCTCTGCTTAAGTACCCTGATGGCCCCAGGCCAGTGGCTTTTGCATCTTCTAGGACTGAGCCCAGAGGACCACAGTGAGCCGTTTCAGCTGAATAATTTTCCCACACACACTAAAACCAAAAGGTTTGAAGCACAAATCCTGACAGCTGTTTGCTTATAAAAATTACCAAAAAAAAAAAAAAAACAAAAAAAACCACAAAACTTATTTTAAATGTGAGGGATGGAATCCTGTGAGTCCGATCCTCCTGGTTTCTTTCTGCCTCTCTTGGCATCCCAGCTCACTCCTCTCCAGCGTTAGTGCAGGGCTTGCAGTTTTCAGCGCTGCTCCATTCCTGCTTTATCCTCTTCCATCTTTTCCATCTGCTTCATTCTGTTTGGAAAATGGCAATGTAGAATGTGTTTGGTGTAACCTTAATCCTGACCAGCATCTGGGCTCCGTTTTAAAAAAAAAAAAAAAAAAGCATCTACTGCAGGCAAGGTTTCTGGATGTGTTTGCCTGCTTTAGTACAACAAAGTTTGGGAAACGGGGGAGGGAGATACGACCAAAGCTAAGCATGGCAAAAAAATGTTTATTTTAATGGAGATGTTCATTAAGATGTAGGTTTTATAGGTTTTACCCGCATACATGGACAAACCGAGGTGCTTGTACTTTCTACCTCACCTCTGGTGGTAAACCAGGTTTGCACCAGTTTGGGAAAAGAAAAAAGAAAAAGAAAAAAAAAAAAAAAAAAAAAAAAGAGAAGAAAAAAAAAAAAAAAGAAAAAAAGAAAGAAAAAAAGAAAAGGAGAGGGAGGAGGTGTTGTCTTTAAATCTTTTAACAGCCAGGCTGTTACTCACAGATCTGTAGAAGCGAATGCCACCCTAACAAATGTGATGCCCCCAATGCCCCGTGGGATGCTTTCTGACATTTCCCTGTTCAACTTTCACAGGCCTGTTTGAGGTCCCCGATGGCGAGGAGATTTTAGTAAATACTCCAGGAAAAACAAAAAACAACTCACGAAGATGGAATCGTGGCGACCCAACCTTGGTTTCTGATGGTCCCTCCGCTCCACCCATCCCACCCCTGTTTCCCTACTCGGGACCCGCCGCTCAGGTCGGTGCAACCCAGTGGTGCGGGGCTGCCAGCCCGGGCCGGGGTGTGTGTATGAGTGTGTATGAGTTGGGGGGGGACTCCTCCTGACAGCCCCCGCCTCTCCAGGGGGATTTTCAGAGCTCAGCGTGTCGGGCACCTTTGAAAATCCGGCGCTTGCTGTCCCCTGCACCTGGAGACGGCGCAGATGACTCGGTAATTGTGCTCCCCGCCGAGGATCATTGTGTTCGGCCACACGTTAAAACAGCCGCTTCAGAGCCAGTTCCGATGGCTGGGGTGGGACTCCTCGCTACAAAGCCCAGAATAACGCTTTTCAGCCAATTGCGCTTCCCTGGTGGGTGTCCCCCCCCTCCCATTTTTGATGCTTTTTGATTTCCCCGAAGCCGCATCTGCCCAGCGCTCAGCTCAGGGCTGTTGAACTTCATTCGCTCCCCAGCCACAGAGGACGCTTCTGAGCAGCATGAAAAGGGGTTTTTTTGTTTGTTTTGGTTTGTTTTTTTTTAATTATTATTAATACTCCTCCCAAGTCTCTCCTGGCAGGAGTGGAAAAGCCCATTTAAAGCCCGAACTGGGATTTCCCACGTTGTGCCACGCCGCGCTCTCCCTGGCACAGGGCAAAGGCGCTTCTGCTGCCTGCGCTGGGAGCGCGGGAGGTGATTAACATTTTTTATCAAGCGGTTATTTTCAGGAACACGGCACTTAAAAAAGCAAACTTGTGCGAAAAGCTGGCTGGCCTCAGCAGCAGGCTCCTGCTTTTCGAGTCCACCACCGAGTGTACAAATAATGAGGGGATTAAAGTTCGGCTCCACCTTTGGCAAGGGACTTGTTTAAGTGAGTGTCGGCGATTTGAGGGTTAATTCAGGCAAGTTTAGAGCATTCTGAATCTGTATACACGCAAAGAGAGCATGTGTGGTTTTGATGTGATGAATTAGCAGCGTGGACTGGGAGACAAAAACAATTGTTTACGTGAATATAGCATATCTTGAATATGTGTATAAGCATTAAATCTGGGGGAGGGGGCCTTTTTTTTTTAGTTGTCTTCTCTCCATTCGGAGATTATGGGTTTTAACCACTTACTGGGGGGAAAGAAAGGGAGTGGAGTCGCCAAAGTTGCATCTGGTCTTCAGATCTGTCATTTCTGAGAGGTGGTGTCCCCTACCTTTAATTATTTAAACAGACTTAGAGCACGCCTCATCTTCAAGGCCTTTTTCCTGACGTCTCTAGGAGGCACCCTTCAACGAGCAAGCAGATAAAAATCTTGGCAAAAAGAGCACCGAAGGATGTGAACCCCTCGGAAAATTCCACTTCCTGCACAGCAATGCCTGTCCTTGGGCATTGCCTCTGCTCCCTCATTCCCATGCACTTAACGAGGGATTTCTGCCCGAGGCCACCACACCAACTTTCTAAATAAATGCCGTGCAGCAGAGAACACCCGAGCTCGCTGCTCCGGCGGTTAATCTCAGCTCAGCACCATCTCTCCTCTCTTCCTACTTCCCTCCATTTTATTTCTCCGCTGTTTTTTTTTTTCCCCTCTCTCTTCAGCAGACTCTCAACTCTCTCTCTTGCTGAACTTGCCGGGAACAAAAGGCTCCGTTCCAGATCCAGCCCGCAGTTGCCGTGAGAAACCTCCTTTGCGAGCGCTGTCTGTCGCTCCGCTCTCCCTCCCTCGCTCGCTCCCTCCCTGCCTCGGTAAAATGGCAGTGCAAGAGCTTTATGAAAAGGGTGAAAAAACCTTCTTTCTCGGCGCCTGCCTCTCCAGCAGCAACCTCCCCCCTTCCCAGTCGTGACGCCTGAACTCAAACTTCTCTAAAAATACACTTTAGGAGAGCACAATTTCACGGGAGTGCAGGTTTTTTATTTTATTTTTTACACTCCACTGAAAAGAGCATCTGGGGGGGGGGGGAGGAGGAGGAAGAAACACAGAGAGCCACTCGCTGGGAGCTTGCTCTATTTAGGCGAACCAGGGGCTTATTTCACCTCTCTGCCCCGCATTGCCAGGTCCCAAATACTTGAAACAGAATAATAGTTTTGTTTCAGTGGGAAAATCCAGGCCCAGAGTTGAGGTCTTTTTCTTTTCCGCAGCTTTCAAGGCCTTTATTTATTTATTTATTTATTTGTGTGTTTTTTTTTTTTTTTCTGTTGTTTAACTCTTCCGAGTGGGGTTTGCACAGTGGAACTGCGAGCCCACCCGACAGGTCCCAAATCAGGTGGGATTCAGTAGGAAATTAGACGGTTGGCTCCGGATCCAGTGCAGGGGTTTTTAGAAACTCCGGTCCGCGTTTTATTGAAATTTTTCTTTCTTTTTTTTTTTTTATTTTTATTTTTTTCTTAGTAGATTTACTCTTCCTTCTCCCAGCGCTCAGCGCAGAGCAGGGGCTGAGGGCGGCTGTGCAGCCCGCTGTGCACACCCGCCTGGATAAAATACATGTGTTTTGCTCTTTCCCTGCACTTTATTCTTATTTTCCTTCCCCCCCTCCCCCTCCTTTCTGAACATATCTCAATTCTCCCTGGAATTCCTAAATCCCACCTCCAGCATTAATTTAATTTATTTATTTATTTGCACTGATGGGGGACAGCTGCTCCTCCTCTCTTAGCCCCCACTCCGCACACTTGTGCCCCAAAACTTGTTGTTGTTCCACTTTTTACCACACTGGGGATGGCGTGGGTGGGAAGGGGTGGAGCGAAGGGGGCAGAGCCGTGGGGCTGGGGTCGTGGGACGAAGAACTCGCGTGGGTCACGGTTGCCCACAGCTCTTCCCCCTCGCTCCTCTCCTCCCGCGGGGCAGCGCGCAGGATGCGCATTGGGCTCCCCTCCTCCGCTCCCCTTCCTCTCCGCGAAATCCGCTTCGTCTTTTACGCTCCTCCTAGCGAGGGCTGCTAAAATAATGCATTTCCTTGACTCAGGCTGAGTCCACTTTCCTCTCTTAATATGCACCCAAAGTTTTGCAGCTCTCTTGTCAGATGTTCTCAGCAGACTCCGGCAGCGCGGCTGGGGCAGGGGCTCGGTCCCTTCCCTCTTGTCACCTTTGCTGCTGGCTGGGTGGGAAGCAGGAAAATCCTGTGAGCAATCCACTCCTGCCTTTGAGCTCTGCTGCTGCTGCTGCTGTGTTCAGCAAACTGACAGAGTTACCTTCTGCTGAAACTCCACTTCAGCTGCCAGCCTAGAGCTCTCTGCCTGCCCCCTCTGCCTTTGTCTCAGCGCTGGAAAAGGGAGATACTGTATAATCTTGACTTTAAGAGGAAAAACAGTCTCACACCGTGCCCAGCCACTCGCAGCAAACAAATAATTCAAATAATCTTAGGGGTTATGAAGCTGCAATGAGAGTGCTTAACCTAGATATGACAGTGGCTAAAACACTGGAAGGAATGGGCTGGGCAAATACAAACATATTTACAGGAAATGTAATTTTCTTTAGCAAAAGTACTCTCAGATAAGCAGAGGTACAGCAGATAACCTTTCTTTACTCCGTTCCATATTTTGCAGCGTGCTCCATGAATTATAATAGATGGGTCTCTTGTTCTTGGGTCCAGTCTGCATATCTCAGCACACTGTGCCTTTCAGTAACGTGGAAGAGCATCCTTCTCCACCCAGCCACATTCATCGTTTCTCAGCTCGTTTCATTCGACCTTAGTTGTACTAGTTAATACTTTTTTTTTTTTCTTTTTAATAGAAACTCTACCCAGTTCCTGAAGGAATAATCCAGTCCGTGTTTGTAGCTCGTTGGAAGGCTGGGGATAATGATAACTTGTGTGTGTGCGAGCGTGAGCGAGCGGGGCTGACTTCAGTCCGGTTTCCATGTCAACGATTCAGTCCATATTTGCCATCACACAGTTGGCAGAGCCTTTTTTTTTTTTCCTTCTCCTCTTTTTCCAGGAGGGGGGAGACACTACTCCTGTTTCTAGTACTCTAATCTAGACCAGGTTTCCTAAACTGCCTTAGTGTTGGGTTAAATGGCATGGCCACCTTCATGAAGGAGACTTCCACTCAGGAGGAGCCAGCCCGCTGGTGGTGGCCTGCAGTGCCATGTGAGAGAGGGTTCCCCAGCCTATCTGAGGAGGCAGGGGCTGAGCCTGTTGTGGAGGAAAGCGTGCTCAGCACTCAGGGAGATGGGGAGGAGAGGGAGGGGAGAGGACTGCTGCATGCGACTTAGCAGGGATCACTCAGGCTGAGGAAAAGAGCTGTGGATGCTTTGCCATGAAAAGTCTCATCCAGTTCTGTGGAGCTGGGAAGATGGGAGTTGCAAGGTGTGACTGGCAGGGGGATTTTCAGCTCTTAGGTGGAAATGTTGTTAAGAGCTGTGCTGTTATCTGCTTCCCAAACCCCATAACTGGAATTTCATCGAATACCTTAGTATTTAGTAAAGTGCCAGGGCCTCATTGATGAGGCATATTCCAAAATCTGCTTCAGCTTTCACAAACATTTGGTAAAGTGAGTGTTTCCTTATTGTGTGGGTGGCTGGGGAATCCAGTCTGCTTTTCACATTACAATCAACACCAGGTTTCATAGTCTGCCATAGTGCCCTTTGAAGATTCCAAAAGCCTGACACAGGTTGCCAGCATGGAGACTTTATCTGTCTGCACCTGAGCTGCAACCTAAGCTCCTGAACTGGAGTCTTTAAACTTTGGTGGTGCTCAGTTAGATGGCTTTGCTTCCTGCAGCAGACTTTAGCTTTGGAGCTGAGGAGATGGCTGCTCAAGACAGTTCTGGGATTAAATGGCAGAATTCTCTACCATTTACTGTAAATGAAACATCTGAAGAAGAGCATTTTGGTGCTGTGGTGCTCTGCAACCCACCACACGTTAATAAGGCCACTGGACCTCACTTTTGAGTCTAGCCTGACATGTGGCAGTTTTCCCCTCTGCTGCTTTGTCCTTCTAGAACCCAGGGTTTGATCAAATAACAGTTGCTTCTCTGAGGACAGCATGTAGACCAACTTTTTATTCTAGCACGTTCGTTTTCAAGCTCTTCTGGAGAAGAGTATGTCAGTAGTTTTGCTGCTCCGTGGTCCACAGAGATACCAGTAAAGCCACAGAGCCTTCTCAGTGAAAATCTAGTACTGTACCTTCATTAAGGCCTTTGAGTACTATCAAAATACTGATGTCTTAATTTCTTACCTTTTAATTTCTACTACCTTACTTACAGCTGTGGAGAAAGACCAACTGAAAGACCAATTTGCTGAGACAGAATCTGCTCCATGTTGCACAGTCAGCTGTAAGGACTACAAAATGGCAACGTTGTCTTTGTTCAGGAGCCTGCAGGGCAGTAGACTGCTCTAGAATATACTTTAAATTTTGCTATTTATTGCCCTGTCCCACTTCCCCTCCCACTTTCCAGCTTTGGAATAAACCCTTTTGTTCTGCCACCTGCATTCTAAGTGATAAATATTTTATATTATAAGTTTTATAATAAGTGTGAGGGTTGAGTTGACAGCAGTAGACACCAAAATCTTCAATTCACCCATCACAGGCTTAGAGCACTGACAGTGATTCAGTCCCTCTATGCAGTGTCTTGCCTCTTGCTCTGGACTCAAATTTCCCCAGTGCTGTTAAAATGGGATTTCTTGTGGTGTGTCCTGTGGACTGGTGGGCTCAGGCTGGTGAGCCCTGTGCTTTTTCACTGCTTGGCTGGTAGTCAGGGTTACTTCTGCCTTGGGTTTTGGTTTGAGGTGATATTCTAAAATGGCAGCCTCAGAAATGTCTTCTGACTCTCCTCCCATTGTTTTCTGATGTTTTCTCTCTCCTTAAAGTTACATTTGCTTAAGCTTCACTTTTCCAAATATTTCCATGTTCCAGAGAAGACACTAGCCCAGATTCCCTCTGTGGGACCCAGATCTAAACTGTGCCACGATTCCATGTGTTAGGCAACTGTCTCCAAATTTCTGAGGGCTTGGGTTTTGTAATCCAAATAACATATCTTTTTCTATCTCCCATGCTCTGCTGCAGGCCTAAACCACTTGAAATAAACCACACAGCTACAGAACCTGCTGGTGTAGGACAGGTCGTGTCCCAGACAGAGTTCCAGGTAGGTTTCTCTCCTCCCTACTCCTACTCTGGGAAGGACCACAGGGATGTAGGAGGTGGAAGTTTGGGTCTGAAACTGTTGCAGAAAGAGCATGGTCTCATTCTCAGTTCACCTCTTGACAGCGGGGGAGCTTCAGCACCGCGTTAACCTTCAGCGATTGCCGGAGCATCCCGTCCCGTTGCTCAACGCCTTGTGTCTAGACACGTTCAGGTGGTTTTGGTTCTCCCCATCCAGCTGTCCAGAGGGAGTTTCCTGGTTCGGTGCCCACTGCCCTGGCTTTGGCAGGAGCAGGGAACCGGGCTTTCTTGGATGTCCGTGTGTACAGTTATAGTCCTGGCGCACCGCCAACGGCCTTTTCCAGAGGGACACAACCAGCCGGGAGGAAATGACAACCGCTAACAGTTCGCAAAGGCTAATTCTAAATGGAATTTCTAGGGACAAAGAGGTGGCGTTTCGTTTACCCGGGGGCCGATGCCCCTGAACCGGCGGTGGCAGGCAGCACGACCCCATCCCCTCCCCGCCCTCCCGGAGGACTCCCGCTGGAGGACTTCACCCCGCTGCCCCGGGAAGTGCCCCGGACAGGTAAGCGAAGCCGGGCCGCTGCTTCCCTGACCCATCGCCTCCAGCTTCTGCCGGGCTCTCCCCCCACACTCTCCCCCCCCCAACCTCCTCCCTCCCCTCCCCGCCTTGCCCAGCGCGGGGCTCTGCTCCGCGGATCCGCTGCGGGTTTTGCGTGCGGCAGCCTCCGCCGCGCCGAGCCGCCAGCGGCCGGGGCCGGCCTGCTCCTCCTTTGTGACGGGGGGGGAGGCTCCCGTCCGGGCCGTGCTCCGTTCCGCTCCGGGTTTGGCAGGCGGC
This sequence comes from Heliangelus exortis, assembly GCF_036169615.1. NCBI lineage: Eukaryota > Metazoa > Chordata > Aves > Apodiformes > Trochilidae > Heliangelus > Heliangelus exortis. The sequence continues at coordinate 2,865,601 of NC_092445.1, read as the reverse complement.
CGCGGCGCTGGGTAAAATGGCAGTGCTGAGCCTCGTGTCGGAGTGAGCCCCGCTCGGCGGACCAGAGTCGGGAGCTGCCGCGCGGCTCGCCCAGCCCGGCCCCGCCGCCGCTCGGCCCGGCTCCGGGGACGGCGCCCGCCCGCCCGCCGTGTCCCCCTTCCCTCCCCTCCCGCCTCTCCCTCACCGGGAGCCCCGTCCCGGGTCCCCCCCCGCCCCCCCCCCCCCTCCTCCTCCTTCCCCCCCACTCCCTCCTCCTCCCCTTTCTCCGCCGGCTGCAACCGAGGAGGTACAGCGGGGCCAGGCCCCGGGAAGCCCAGCCCAGCGGAGCCCTCCCCGCCTCGCCAACCAGGCCGGGGGGGAATGAGCCCCCGCTGCCCTGAAGAGCCCGCCGCCGCCTGAGCGGGGAGCAGCAGAGCAGCGAGGCCTCACGCCGGCCGGCCAGGCAGGGAGCAGCTCGGGGGGGACCGGTCCGGGGGGGGGTGGCTGGGTGGGGAGGGGGGGGGATCATGGCTGCTCAGGTCGCCCCCGCCGCCGCCAGCAGCCTGGGCGCCCCGGCTCCATCCGAGCTGAAGAAAGCGGAGGCGCAGCAGCGGGATTGTCCCCCGGAGGAGGCGGGGGGTGAGGCGGCGGCGGAGCGCGGCGGCGGCGGCGAGAAGCAGGCGGAGAGCGAGGGCCCCACGGGGAAGGAGCTGCAGGACGGGGCCGAGAGCAACGGAGGGGGCGCAGGGGCCGAGTCCGACCTGAAGAGCTCGAACGGGAACCCGGGCCCCAGGCCCGCCGCTGCCGCCGCCACCCTGAACAATAACCTCCCGGAGCCGCCCGGTGGCGGCGGCAGCAGCGACGGGGTGGGGGCGCCGCAGCAGCAGCAGCCGCCGCAGCAGCCTCCCCCTTCCCACCCGGCCGCCTTGCCCCCGCCAGCCTACGGCTTCGGGCAGCCCTACGGCCGGGGCGCCCAGGCTGCTGCCGCCGCCGCCGCCGCCGCTGCGGCCGCCGCCGCTGCCTTCCACCAACATGGCGGACAACAAAGCCCTGGCATGGCAGCGCTGCAGAGCGGGGGCCTGGAGCAGTCCTACCCGGGGCCGGCGGGAGCCCCCGCGGGGCCGCCCCCTCCTCAGAACTCGCACGGCGGCGCCGAGCACGGCTTCCCCAACCACCAGTACAACTCCTACTATGCGGCCGGGGCCGGGCGCAGCGCCGGCTCCTACCCGCCTCCCCCCCAGGCCTACGCCCTGAGCTCCCCCCGGGGCAGCGCGCAGAGCTCCGCTCCGGCGGTCGCCGGCGCCAAGTCCCCCGCCGCCGCCTTCCAGCAGCAGCGCTTCGGGGTCATGGGGCCTTCCGCCGCCGGCGGCGCAGGAGGAGGGGGCGCCACCCCGCAGCCCACCGCCACCCCCACCCTCAACCAGCTCCTCACCTCCCCCAGCTCCGCCCGCGGCTACCAGGGGTACCCCGGGGGCGACTATAGCGGCGGGCCGCAGGACGGGGGTGCCGCCGCCAAGGGCCCGGCCGCAGCGGAGATGGTCTCGCAGTACGGCGGGGGCAACAGCCAGGGCTGGGCCGCGGCGTCCGGCGGGGCCCCGCCGAGGAGCCACCACGCGCCCATGAGCCCCGGGAGCAGCGGCGGCGGCGGAGGAGGACAGAGCCTCGGCAGGAGCCAGCAGGTAACGGCCGGGACGCGTGTGGCGGGCGGGAAACGGGACGGGACCGGACCGGACCGGGCCGGGGGCGGCGACGGGGGGCTCCGGGGTGGGGGGACTGCGCCTCTCCCGCGGGTTCCCCCCGCCGGACCGGCGCTGCCGGGGAGCTGCCATTGTCTGTGCCTGCTCGCTCGCTCTAAAATGGCTGCCTCGCCGCCTTCCCTTCCTCCCTCCCCAGTCTTTGTGCGAGGCTCCCGGTAAGCGGCCTCTGTCCTCCCGGTCCGTTCCGGGGGGCTCCGGCGGGGAAAGGACCTGGGAAGGCAGCGAGGGGCAGGGGAGGCCGGGCGCGGGGGGCCGGGGTTGCGGGCGGGCCCGCCCGGGCTAACGCGTGGCCCCGGCAGCGTCGCCGCCATCCGCGCGGTCACCCCGGCCCCGCCGCCCCGGCTCCTCTCGGGGCCCCCGGGGGGGGGGGGGGGGGGTGTCTGCACCCCTCGGCGAGGAGCGGCGAGGTCCGCTCGGGGCGGCCGCGGTGGGGTCGGGGCGGTCGGGGCCATCTTCCCCGTCGGGCGGCCCTTGGGGCCGGGGGCCGGGCCCTGTGGCTGGGAGCGCTGGTAAACAGCTCGGCGATGGGAGCAGCGAGTGCAGATCGCTTTGGTTTGGGATTTGAATTATGGAGGTAAAATCCTTCTGTCAAAGCCAGGAGACAGTTGGTCTTAGGTTGACATCCTATCTGTGATCTGATTGGCTCCCCATCTCCTGCTCTTGGCCATTTATAATTGCCTCTGATGTAATGGTACAACAATCCTGATGAGCTCATAAACTTTTACACTCGGCTTTTCTGCCAGCTCCGGACCCACGGCAGCCCCGCCGCTTCGCTCCCTGCCTCTTCTCGTGTCCCCCCCCTCGCTGGAACCGGCCGTGACCTTGAGGCGGTTGGGTGGCAGCCCCGCATCGGAGCCCCAGACAGCCTGCCCTTGTTGCATTGTGCCTGAAACAAAAGAGGAGGCGATGGCATTTTGTTTGTACCTTGGGTTTATTTTGCTTGTGATGTTTGATGCAGCTTGGAATAGAGTCTGTGTTGTCGGAACAGTGGCAGGGCTGCTCTGCACAATGGGCTTGCTGTTTATTTTGGTTATGTGACTTTCCCTTTGGTATAAATGATTTCTTTGATGGATCTGAGGATGCGTTTGTTCCTGGCTAAGTTTGGCCCTTGTCGAAACTGGGGCTGTTTGGATTCTTTATTAGATGGCGAATGAGGGGGGTTCTGGGGTACGTTACAGCTTGGAGAAGGAAAAAGCCCAAAACAACAGAACAGTGAAACCCAAACTTATGGATGAAGCACTGAAAATGGTGATTTATCAGTTTACATTCACTATAGCAGGGGCCTGAGCCTCCAGCTTTGTGTCTGAGGGCACATGTTGGCTTCCTTTGGGTAAGCACTGATGTGTCCCCTTCCCCCATCAATAAAGGGACGTGTTACAGACATTCAGGTGCTGCTTGTGGTCAGGCTTCAGGGTGCCACAACTTCTTTGCATCCAATTTATGGTGGTGTGGATAATCTTATCTGTTTGCTTGAAATCTGGGTGCAGAGGAGAAAGCAGTGCAGCCAATGCATCAGACATTTTAGATACAGGGGAGAAGAGGTGCTGGTGCCTCATATGAAACTTATTTCAGCCCAGGTTACTTTCTGTGTTCAGATGTGCATCTCAGGGACCTGTTCTGGCCTCGTGTGGGACTGACAGATTTCCCTTTTTCTTCTGTGTACTTTGCTCTAACTTCAGGCCCTGGGTTGGAGACATTTGATAGGGAGCAGTGTGACACTCAGCCTCCAGAGTTTCCCTCCTCGCTCAGTGCTTCTCTGGTGTCGAGCTGAAAACTGCTTCATTTTTGTTCCTTGATTACCGAAAGGCAATGGCTTCTTCAGCATCTTGAATTACTTAATTGTCTTTTCTGTCAGATTGAACTAGTGCTCTCTAGGAGAGTGGATCTTATCTCTGCTCTGGTCATCAAACTGTCCCTCGGTGAAGGTTTCAGCTCCACAGGCACAAGTTCCTGTGTACCTGAGACAGGTTCAGGCAGATGTCACCACACAAAGGTGTTTACTTGAAGGTACTTTTTGTATGCTGAAAAATACCAGTTTAGATAAAATGAGTGCTTAGATACACTGTCAGATGGGACTTTTCAAGCAGGTATTTTATTATAGCACATCTCATAAAGGTGTACTTCTTTCTGTTCTGATAGGAATTTGTAAAAGGAGCTCATTTTGTCTTGGAAAATGAGTTTAACTTGATTCCATGAGCTGCTGATACATAGTATATTATTAATAATCTGAGTAACCAATCCAATAAACTGGAATTATTGATGAATAGCTGTTTTGAGAATTAGTTGAAATTTAGGTGGTACAGATAGTGTATATAAAAAGTAAGCCAACAACCCTCTCATCCCAAAAACCAAACACACGCCCCATCCAAGCCTTTTTGTGCCAGGGATTCTTGGATTCAAACTGACAATTCCTTTTTTTGTTTGTTTTGTTTTGTTTTTTCCTGCTGGAAAAAAACTTACCTAGTGTGATGCTAAAAAGCTTTCACATGTCATCTGTGCTGCCCACAAGAAATGGCTGATGAACAATACTACTCCAGTCCTAAATTACAGCTTCCTTTCACTGTGTGTTGTTAATTTCCCTAGATTGGGATTTGTGTCTTTGTCTTGTGCAGTGATGGCCAGAGTGGGCACTTACCACCTAACTTCTGAGAAACTCTGGGAGGGTGAAGGGAAGATGTAATTCAGCTGACCCAGCACTAGAAAGAGAAGCATTTTGTGATGCAGGCTTGGAGAAGATGATGTGGGAAGAGTGTGGGGTTCCTCTGCTCAGGAATCTTGGGACAGTCAATCTGAGGTTTTAGAGTGGGAAGTAGGATGATGCAGAACAGGGAAGTGCCTTTAATTCTTGGTGCTGTTTAGGATTTATGAATGATGCCACAAAGAGTGTTTGATTGTGCTGCTCATCGAGAAAGGCAAAGTCATTCCTGCTGGGAGAGTTGTTTGGGTGGATTATATCCTGTCATAAAATGGAGAGTACAGAGGTGAGCTCCAGTCTGTGGCCCTTGGGGACACCTTTGCTCACCAGCTGGTCCCAGGAAGGTGGTGCTGGGTCCTCAGGAAGGCAGACACATTCTGTGTTTGTCAGGACTGTGAGACAGGACTTGGCATTTGTTTGGTTTTTTTGTACTTTTTTTTTTTTTTCTTATTGACCATTATAGCTGGGAAATGGAGAGTAGGATCAAGAGATGGGAATGGCTGTTCTGCAGTGTGTGGGATGAGAAGTCTGTGGTTTTCTGTGGGAATAACTTGTGAGAAACCAGGCCAAGGATCTTGCTTTTCCATTTTTCCAGGTCTGCCATGTGTTTGTTTTCACTCCCCTTCCCCTCAGAGTCTGTAGCAGTTCCTAGTAACACTCTGGCTTTCCCAGTGTCTTGGGACTAGGAGGAAACTGCTGAAGAGAAAGGACTTCCCTCTCTTTTATACATGGACATTTCTCCTGGTACACACTCTCACTACAACAAACAGCATCTCCTGTAACAGGAGATGTGTTTGGATCACATTAAACATTGACATCTTGGATAACCTCCTCATGGGTGCACTGACATCTCCAGGCCTCCAGTATAAGTTCAGTGAAAGCAGTTTAAAAAGTGTATATTAATAAAACCCACTTTTGGGCTTTTTGCCACACAACAGCTATTTTTGTTGTTGACTTAGATCTTGACTTCAGTAGCAACTGAGGCATGAAAAATGCTGTCGAAAGTGTCTTTTTTAAACTAAATTGGCACGGAATGACTCTGTGCTGCCAGTGAGCTGTGATATCTTGGAATCGGAAAATGAGACCTGGCTCCTCTTGGCTTGTGTCACAGGGTTTTTCCTTGCTCAGTGTTGTAATGTTAGGAGCCATTGAATTACTTGTGAGGTGTAGTAGGCACAAGATCTTTCCAACAAAAAGGAGAGTGGTACATGGTCTTTTTTTCTGGAGTAGGGTATGAGGGAGGGATTTTCAGGCCTTGCCTGTTTTGGAGAAAACAGGAAAATTGTGCTAGTTTAAATTTGAGGTTTAGTTAATTCTGGTGTGGACACTGCAGGGTTTGTAGGCTTAGCTTTTCAAATAGTCTGCACGGATCTGAAGTAATCCAGGGGTTGCCTGATTCTCTTAACATCTCTTTGTTTTTTGCAGTACTGTCTTCCTGATGCTCAGTTTGGAGGTGACCAATGTTTCCAGGCAGGGTACGTGTAGGATCCAGGACAGTAAACCTCAATTTACACTCTCAGCTGGAGCTTTTTTGTTCCTGCCCTTACCACCACCAGTTTACTGGAAAACCTGGGACAAACCACACGATTGTTCTGTCCTTATTTTTTTTCCCTCAGTGAAATGGGTTTAGCAAAGCCTGTCTGTCTGCCTTGTACAAAGTATAAATGAAATACTCTGTCAATCCTGATTTATTATCTGAGCTAGGGGAGGGTTTCTACACTGGGTATCTCTTGTAATCGTGTTGTTGGTTGCAAGACAGAAATGTGATTTCTGGAAGGTCTTATGTTTGAGTTTGGAGCCTTCTTTCTTTTTTTTTTTCCTCTTGCCTTAAATGCTTAGTGGTTTCCTATAACTGTCTGTCCAATTTAATTCCTTTTACCTGCTACAGCTTCTGTTTCCTGAAGCAACTGCTTGACAAATGGGCAGAACCTCTTCCCTGTTCTTAAGTAACAGTAGACACTGGGGTTGGGGGAAGCATGAGAATCAATTTTTCTGTTATACAGCTGTGTCCTATTGTGCTTGTAAGCTTCGGATGTTCATAATACTTTGAGGTTTTTTTCTGTAGTCTTATTTGAGAACACTTGTTGGTGAAGACTATGATACACAAGTATTACATGAAACTCTGTTGAGGGTCTACGTGGAGACCCTCTTAAGAGAAACCCAGCAGCTTTCCTTTAGAGAGAAATTAATGTTTAAAATTAGGCTAAATGGTGCAGCTGTTTGTTTTATCTGCTACTTCATACACTACTTTCCACCATTTTTCTTCCTACTCTTTGCAAAGGAACACCCCCAACTTGGAAATCCAGTTTTTACCCTACGGATCTGTGATCTCAGTAATTAAAATATTAGAGGAGAAAGATGCCCTTTCCAGTTTTTACTCTGTGTGTTTGAAATTCTTTGTCTCGTCAGTTGGATTTCTTTTTTGAATTGCAGCTCCTGTGTGATGGATTGCTCTGGGGAAAAGCTCATCAGCATGCCATTGCCCAGTTCCTGCCAAGAATGTTTGAAACTCTCAAGTAGCAGCAGTAGCAAAGCAGAAACTGAAGTCAGGCAAGCATAATTGCAGGGAGTAGGGGGGGGGGGAAAATTAAAAAGATAAGCTTGTCAGTGTTTAGCATGGCTGTTACAGCTGCTTGCTCGTTCTTGTGGGAGGGTCCTTAAACCATTGGCAAGGATGCAAAATAGTATCTCCCCTTTTGTTCTGGTGGAGAAAATAAAGGAGACACTTTTCCTGGGGAAGAAAAAAAAAACAAACCCAAAAAGCTTTTTGAGAAATCCAGCGAAAGTTTTTCTGTCGTGTGCTGGTTTCAAGGAGTTCAACCTTTTAATTTATCCAGAGGCTATGTGTGTGCAGTGGTAAAACTATCCTTGGATGTCTGTTAGCCAAGGCTATAAATCTCCAGCTAGAAGTGAGTGACAGGTGGGATTGGAGGGAAAAAAGCAGTTTTCTTTGGCACACTGGATCACAACTGCCGTGTGCTCTGCCTGGGTCCTGCTGTCCGCCTGTTCCTGGATGACACGAGAGGAGCTGATGCCTTTTTGTTTTTCATTTCAGTACTGGAAAAGCAGAGAGGTTGGTCACCCAGAGAGAGACCCTCTGCACTTTTCTTTGGCCTCAGGAAGCCAGGCTGTATTTATAAGTGATTCCAATCAGAAATTGAATGCCATTGCTGCTTTACTGAGTGCATGCTTCTGGTTCTGAAGGCTGAATTTGTGTAGAAGGGGGGTTTCAGGCAGTGCTTTGTCTCACCCTGGGAGGCAGAGGAGGAACAGAAGCACTGAGGTTCTCACAATAAGGGTTTTTTTGGCAGAAGCAGCTGAGATGCTGGTGTGGGAACTTGCCAAGGTGAGGCACTAGGGCTGGGACAGGGTGGAGAGCAGAATATAGGTCTTCTGAGTCTCATCCTGTGCTGTAAGTGTGAGACCATCTTTCCTCCCTAGTATATGGTTTTAGCTGAATGTATCATTAAGACCCTTTAATGGAGTTCTGCACTTCAAGAAGCAGCACCCAAGGCTGCTCTCAGAGTCTCATGGAATGAAAGAAGCAGGGCTGGAACAGGAGGAGCTGCTTCTCTCAGGACTGAGCTCATGTACATATTTTACCAGTTCTTGTAGTGTCTTAATCAGATGATAATAGGAATTAACATACGGGTGAGGGAGGGGCTCCCATTTCTTACTCTTTTTCTCTGCACCTGCCCTCCCAGTGTTGTAATTCAGCAGTTCAGTTGTGCAACTTGAACTTTTTTTTGAGGATTTTTGGACTCCATAGGGAAGAGCATTTCCAGGTTTGCCACAGTGTTCTTTCTGGAGTACTTCTGAGTTGAAGTGACAGCTCAGTAAGTACTTACACAATGTGGGCATGAGCTTTCTGTAGTGAAATATAAAGGATGATATATAATGATGGGTAAACTTAATAAAAGCTGCTTCAGAATTTCTTGGCAAATAATTTTCTTTTTTGCTTTGTATGTTCAGAGTAAATGATAACTGTAGCTAGAATCTTAATTTCTAATCACAGGGTTTTATTTTTTGAGGGGGTTGGAAGTGGGTAGGAGCAAGCAGAGAAGGGGTTCGTTCTCTAAACACAGTGAAGAAATTTCTTTGTGGGAGGGTGAGGGAGTGGAGATAAGAGAATGTATGTGTTAATTCCTGTGAAATTTCCGTGGAAATCAGTTTGTGTAAATAACTCTGAAAAAGCTGCTGCTGCATTACAGTTACTGGCATTTCATGCAATAACCAGCATGTCATTATTTCCTTAAGTTAGCTGTAGTAATTGAAACTCTTTCAAAGACAAATTGCTATCAACTTTTCTTCCCCCCACCTCCCCTCCTTTTTCCAACTTGATTAACTTCTCTTCCTCCTGGATAATTAGTACTATGCCTGAACTGTCCCAAGAAGCTGCAGGTTAGACACAGGGAGTAATTTTAAGAGAAGTTGTGGGGGACCCTGTGGCAGCCAACATTCCCTCTGCTGGGGGTTTGCCCCCCATGTTTTGGGGTGTATTTGGTGCACCAGAGGGGACTGAGGAACACTTGCAGACTTTTGATGGGATGTGATGGTGATGTCCTGGATATGGCTGTGAGGAGGGAGCATTTGGGGGGTTGCTGATGTCAGATGTGGCCTTGACTTTCCATCCTGAGAGATTCTGCCACTCATCTTTAAGAGAAGTTTTTGAAGTTTGGAGGACTCTGGAATTTCCCTCTGGGGAGAATTACTGAGTTAAGCAAGTACTTCCCCCCCCTCCACTCACTTGTGAAATTTCATTCAGGTTTGACTAAGAGAAACCCTGAAAATTACCATTTCCCTTCTGATGTCAGCACTGTTCTGGCACTTTGCCTGTGAATAACTGAACAGGAATGTTTTAAAACCTGTGCTCTGGCCACAGCTGCAGCTACACCTCCAGACACCATGGTGGGAGATCTGCTCTGCCCCAGCCAGGGCTGGGATTTGGGATAAATGCTCAGATCTGTGCATAACACAGCCAGCTCGAATAGTTGACAGTGGGTTTGTACTTTTGTGACACTATTATTGTCCAGATCAGTAGTTTCAGCAGCCAGAAACTGGCTGAGAAGCATGAGGCACAGAAGAGGGAAGGTACCTGCTCTGAAAACAGCCATTCTGGTTTGGTTTTACAGCAACTGGATTTGATCTTTTTGATGAGGAGAATGTGCAGTGGAGTCTGTGCTGCCTGCAGAATCTTGCTGTTGGTTTGTTGCCTCTGTTGTCTCTTTAGGTGACTCTGTTTTTTGTTGAACAGAGGTTTGGATCTGAATTTGAAAGGTCATCTGGGCTGCTCCAGGGCAGGATCAGCTGTACCTGAGATCAGGGCAGACAACCATGGATGTGGTGGAGCTGCCTCAGTCTGCTTCAGTGCTTTGCTGCCCTTAGCTCTGAACATTAGGAAAAATACTCCAAATCATCTTGACTGAGTCTCTCTTGCTTTCCTGGTCTCTCTAGGTAAGGAGAAGAGAGGCAAAACTGCATGGTGATCTGCTTTTAAACATGTGGCTTTCTGCCTGTTCCCTCAAGATCAACTTGGGGGTTAAATTGCAAAATGTCTCCCTTTCCATCCAGATCACTCCTTGCTGGGGATTGTGGTGAAGGGATTGGACTGTCCTGCTTTGCCACCTGAACTTCTTCCAGGGAGCTGGCTGGGCTCACTCTGTGCTTCACCTCTCCATAAGAATCCTTCCTCTAGGCTTGTTTAGAGTTTTGTACTTCATAACAGTCTGGTGATGGATTTAAAGTCCAAATGACTGTAGGACTATGCACCCTGTACAGGTTTAGGAGGAGAATCTGGTACTCATTAACTGTATGTAAATAATTAAACCAGGGCCAGGCTAGAGGTGGTCTTTCTTCAGCCATACTTGTGAAATGATCTGAAGAAAAGTTCTTCCCTCTCTGTAGAGGATACATTGAAACAGTGGAAGTGCTGGAATTAGTTTAAATGTGATTTTTTTTTTTCTTTTTTTTTGTTCTTTAAATGAAGTATCTCAGACTTTGGAGCTGGCACTGCTAATAAAGGAAAGGGCTTCCCTTTCAAGGCCACTTTACTGAGCACAATCACGTGTTCCCAGAAGCTGCCTTTTTTTTTTTTTGTGCTGCACATGTTGAGTTGTTAGTCTGGGGCGTGCTGGAGTCCTGCCCTTTGGGCTGGGGTAACTGTGTATGTGGGGGGGTTTATTTTTTGTTCTTTAAAAAAAACCCAACCCAAACTAATTTTCTTACTGTTGCGTGGGGGTGATTGTCGTGCTTTGGATCCCCTGGAAAGGATTCAGGGCAGCTGCTGAATATAACAGATTAGAACTTTTTGTTATTAGTTTTTTTTTTTAATTATGTGTGGATAACTGGACAGTATGGTGATAAGAAGCATTTAAGTATCAAAGCCTCTCCTGGTCTTTCAGTTTATTGTGATATACCAGGGAGAGCAGGATAAGAAGCTCCCCGTGTCTCAGGAGCCTTCAGGAGCTGGGTGCCTGGGAACCTTCAGAGAGGGTTAATGCTATAACTACCTGATCATACTTTTTCTCTGGATGTGAGGTTAAACCTGGAACAGTTTCCTTTGGTTTTACAAAAAAAAAAATCATCTTGCTGGAAATGTTTCATGCTGCCTGTGTGGGCAGAGTGTGGCTGCCCTGGCCCAGGGCACGTTGGTGGGGAAGGGACTTTCAGGTGACGAGTGTGCAAATCCTGGATGAGGGTTTGTAACAGAAGTGACCTTAGAAAGCACTCTTCTTCAGCTCGTGCTCTGGAGGAGAAGCAAAATGCCTGGTGACCTATGCTTGGATGTGCAGGAGGGACTGACAGACCTATCCCAAATTATCCTACCTGCCTGGACTTTAAAGATATTTCTAAAGCACCTTCACTGGCCTTCCCCTTCGGTTCAGGAGGCATGGCAGTGTTGCAAGAACTTGTTTTCCATATTAATTGTGATTGATTACCTTGCAATCTAGGACAAGATTTCCTTTGAAAAGCTATATGCTGATTTGATGTCAGGAATTAAAATCAGATGAAGTGATTAGTGTTGTATGAAATATCCCAGAGCAATTGTGTGCTCCTCAGCTTTTCACTGTGTTTTGGCCCTTAACCCTTGCCTCCCTTCTGTGGAGCAAGGTGTTACATCTGTTGTCCTCACACTGGAGTGAATAACTCATTAGGGATATTGTATCAGGAGATCCTGGGATAATTTGGTGCTGAGCTGCAGAGTGCAGATTTCCTGACTTTAATGATGAAAATGAATTTTCTGTTGAAAGCGAGGGGTGTCGAGGCAGCAGGGATGCTTGTTCCAAATGGGGACCAGCTCTTAAGATTACCTTTAAATCCCATCACTCTGTAAATGGCAATAAACTCATAGTTGTCACTGCTGTCAAGGTACAGTCATGTCTCATCTTCCTTTTCTCACATGAGTTGTCTTACAGTTTCTTGTTCTACCTGTTCCTGAAACCAGGGAAGACTTTGCAGCGTTGGCTGTTCCTCCTCCCCCCATGGCATTGGCAGGGTTAGGAATTCCTGTATCTTCTCACCAGCTGCCAGCACACACTCCTTTCAACTTGCTAAGCAACTCCCCACGCTGTTCATTTTGCTTTAAAAAAAAAGTTGGATTTTTCTGGGCGTAGATGGAATTAAAAAAAAAAAAGAAAAAAGCCCAAGGACAGAAGCGAGCATGAGGCTGTGGACCTCAAAACCACTGCAACTGAGGGCTGGTGGCTTTATTTTATTTTTAATTATTATTTCGAGGTAACAGTGACCTCGTGCACTTGGTTGGGAGTCGTGATGGACTTGCCAGGGATAATGAACCTGAATCATGACAGTGTTGGCTTGATGCAGGCTCTGGTGGTGTCTTCATTGCTGTCTGGGAGCTGGCTTGGCTGCAGCTCTGAGCTTCTTGCCCACGTAGTCTTTTCATCTCCCCCAACCTCCTCTCCTCTCACCAAAGCAGGCATGACAGCAGCTCTGCTTTCTGGATGCAAATAGATCATTTGGGTATAAATACTGGAGATTGGTTGTTGCTTGCTATAAAGTTACCCAGTGCATCCTTGGTAAATGCAGATGGTAACTTGTCATGACTGCAATTTTAAATATTTTTGGTTCCTTGGAACCGAAGTGGAGTCTTGAAGGCTGAATTTTAAGGCTAAAATAGGAGAAGGCTCAGTAAAATCCACAAAAATAGCATCCAAACTTGTCAGCTTCTGTAATGAGGAGAGAAATAACTTTTCTTGTTCCCATTAGCAAACCAAAAGTTTGTTACTTTTTATCATGTGGGGTCCCTCCTGGGAAATGCTGGGGAGGACCAGGAGGGATGGACAGGGTTGTAGGTGTCCTAAGTTGCTTCCTAATGAGGTGACATTGGGGCTCAGACTGAGTGCAATCCAAGCTGTTCCAGCTGGTGACTGAGGCATGTTTGAGATACTCCTGAAGTAATTAGCAGCTCATTCCCTCAGGGCTCCCTGGCTGGGGTAAGGGCTGTGCCTCTGGGTGCTCCATCACCAAGCAGAGGTGATGTCCAGGACTGAACTGTGAGTTTGAATTCAGTCTGGGAGGGCAGGGGTGATGATGGAGTTTTGTTCTAGCTTCAACTGTGATTGCCTGACTCTTTCCACAGCTTCATTCCAAAACTCTGATTTCTTGGATTATTTTCATTTTCCTTTACGTTGCCTTCTACACCCTTTTAAAGAAGTTCATCTGCAGAAGCAAGGGAGAGCCTTTGTAATGCTGAAACATGGCTTCTAGAAGCTGCAGGCCCTGACATGCAGCTTCTAGGAAAGCAGGCAGCTGCTCTGGACAAGATGGAGCTCAGCACACTGAGGTGAGGTTGCCTCCAACACCTGAACCTCTCTTATGGTGTGGCTGTGTCCTCCTTCACCTTGGGCTTGTGTGTGGCAAGGGTGTTGGGACCACTGGAGACCCTGTTGTGTTGGGAGAGCCCTGACCTGATCCTCAGATGTCTCTTGGATCTTCTTTTACCACCCTGACCTGGTTAGAGGTCCACAGGAATGTGCCTGGCCAGTTGGGTCTGTTCAGCCACCCCTTCTTCTGGTGTAAAAAGAGACAAATCTGCAAAGTGATGAGATATTCAAATACAGATTGAGCTTTCAGACAGACACAAGTGGGTAGAAACCTGCAATGCTGCTTTTTATGGATGAAGAGCTAGCAAGAAATTGTTTCTAGAAAGCCAGGAGGCTATGCTGGAGGTGCCTTATCAACCCTTGAGGTGTGCACCAGCACCCATCAGATTTCTGTGCAGAAAGGGCTTGTAATGAGTTGATAAAATTAACTTTGTTCTGGAAAGTAAGCTCTAGTGAGCCTCTTGTGTTGGAGTCTTCCTTCAGGCCTAAAATTTTGGAAAACATCCACCCTGCTCAGCAGCAAAAGACATCTGTCCCTGAGATTAGCACTGCTTGTTGGAAGGGCAGAGGGGGTTATGGAGAATGAGCTGGTGGGTGGTTGAAGTTTGCCCCAGATCGCCTGTGTCTGAATGTTTTTGGGGGCCTTCTGGAGCCCTTTCAGGTTTTCAGTGGTGCTTAACACAAATATTTTGCATCTTGCTAGCAATCTGGAACAGCTGCTCTTTTCCTGATCAAAATTAGCTCACTTAAGTAATGGTGACACTTAGTGTAATTTTGCTCTTCCATCCTAACCCTTCCTCCTCTTGATTATTTTTTTTTTTTTTTTTTTTATGGCTTGCTGTTTGGCCCAGTCCCATTTCTGTGGCACAACATGAGCTTGCTTGCTCCTTCTAGTGTGTAAGTAGGTCTGGAACAAAAATGCTGTAATGAGACAGTTAAGTGTCTTTTTGTTGATTTGCCTCCAGTTCATTAGAGCAGATGTAGGAGGTTGGCTAAACTTAAAGCCTGATTTAATAGTCAGGAAGGAAGTTTCCTTCAATCTTGAAAGGAACCCCAGCTCATTACAACTATCACATGTTCTTTAGGATCATCTCCCATGGAGCTGGGATGCAGTTTTCTTTACATCTTGCTATTGCTTAGAATTTGGGAGGAGTCAACAGTGGGACTTAATAAATCTTGGGGTGAGTTGGCTGAAGAGTGTGCTTCTAAAGTGAGTTGAAGTCTGAGAGTCAGGGGATAGCTAGTTACCTGATTATTTGGATAGAAGGGAATTATATTTTCTTGCTTAAATAGAAATTGAAATTATTGGAGGTGTCAGAGCTGACACTGCCCAGCAAAATTGCAAACTCTGTCATCTGACTCCAGCTGCAAGTGAAACACATGAAAATGTCACTGGTGGCAAAAGAGTCACACTGCTTTGTTAATTTTGACTGCATTTAATTCAGGAAAGAGTGTTTGTCAGAATCTCCTGCCATGTTCCAGTAACCATGTAGCTCCTGCTTCCCATCAGGGCCTGTTTGATAAGGAACCCCTTGCCCAGCCAAGTCCCCCAGGCTGGGCTGGGCTGTCAGATAGGGACAAGGGGCCACCCAGCCCAGGCTTGGGCTCTTCTCTTCCCTGCAAAGACACCTCCTGGTGTTCTGAAACAACCTGGCTGTTCATTCACATCATCTGTGTGGGTAAAAGAGAGAGGGAGGGGGAGGGAAATGAATCCTCTGGTTGCTGCCTAATTTTCAGGTGGTGGTGGTGGATCCCTTGTGCTGTTCCCACAAGGATGTGCCTGCAGGCAGGAGAGGTGTCCATGAGGAATCTGCCATCCTGGTGCCTCTCAGGAGGATGAGGGGCTCTGTGAGCTTGGCTCTGGGCAAGGTTTGACCTGGTACTAACTTGGTATAAAAGCAGAGGAGTTTCCCCCTCTCCCAGGTCAGCCCCACCTCAGTGACTTCAGCAGCAATCTTACTTCAGGTCCTTTTGTGTACTACAGCTTTTCATGAGTCCAGAAAAACATCCTGTTAATGTGCCTGCCCCTGCCTTTGAGTAGATCCTGAAGATGACAGAAAACCAGTAGTGTGTTGTCTTTGAAAATATTGAAATATTATTTTGAGGGTCCTGGGAGGTACCTAAATAATGTGATGGGATAAGCAGTGGGGCCTCTTGTCCAGAGAGAGCAACTGACTGAGGACAGGAACTGAAATCCAGCACCTTGATAAGCTGAATTTGCTGAATTTGATAAAGGAGGGTTTAAAGTCAGGCTGAGAAGAAAAGATGAGATAAACAAATGAAATTTGTATAAAACACAGGCAGGCTTGGCATCTTCCCACCCTCCACCTTTAAAAAAAAACTGGAAAAAACCCAGAACCTGCTTATTTTGGGACATGAGCACTGTAGCCCATGGTTTATTTCCAGGGAGGGTTTGGGGAGGGGGGAGGCTCTCATTTCACTTGCTTGCCAGATAACCTTCTTCTGATTGACTTCTTTCAGGAATAAAACATTCCATAATGATACATCCTGTAGGCAAAAACTCTGGTCAGTTTTAATCAATTTGAAGAGTATTAGGAAGAGTGGTGCTTAGCAAAGTCCTTGGAGATGTGTGGACAAGACTCTTGCTGAGAAATGTTAATAGGGTAATTACTGAATTGTGTTTAGCCAGGAAGATGTAGTTCACAGTGTAGCAGCTTGGAGGAAACTTATCTTTTTTTTTTTTTTTTTTTCCCCACTTGTTAAAACTTACTATCCTGGATTTACAGAAAACCTCCCCAAAGGAACTGGTGTAATAAATGTATAATCAAGATAAGGAGCAACATTTAACAGGGCTGATTTTGAAGTTTACAGGAGCTCCAAACAGCTGTTGGTTAGAAGCAGGTGACCAAAGTAATTCAGAAAATGTCACATTTTCGTTTTGTGTGGAGTGTTGGCTTATTCTGAGGTCTGTGTGTTGGCTGAAGATTAGAGGAATAGAAAGTGTCTTCAATCAAACTCTGACCTGCTGGAAGAAGTCAGAAGAAAAACCAGGCTCCCTCTAGTTGCAGAACTGGAACTGTTGAGCTGAGGTCAGTCATCTGGACACTTTGGCAACCAATAATTTAATCTGGATTGGCAAACTGATGATGAAATTAACACTTTACCTCTTGGTTGTGTATTAAAATCTAAGTTAAATTTTCGGCTCCTTGGGCGTGAGGTGGGGAGTTGTATTTTTTCTGTAGCTTACATAAAAATAGATTTGTCCTGCAAGTGTCCAGAGGGGGGGGGTGTTTGTAACCCTGAAACTAATCCTGCAGTATTGTGAAAGTCAGTTTTTTTACCTCAGACTTAGGGGTGTGAAGCAGAGCTTGCCAGGTGCTTATTCTGCAAAATGATGGATACTGCCCACGAGGAAAGGCAAGGAAAGTAACTGCTGAGTGCTGAGCTTGGCTTGGTGTGTTGTCCTGCTTATACTGAGGGACTGAAGGAAGTTGAATTTCTCAAGTTCAAATAAGGGGAAAAAAAAAAAAATGTGCACATTTCTGTGATTCTGATCTTGGTAAGACACACTTGTTGAAACTCTCCTGGTGAGACCCTTGTAGCAATGAGAGCAGTGTTTACTGGGTGTCTTGGGTGTTTTGTCTTTTGTGGGGAATCTTCATCGACTACAGGAGGATTTTTCTTTTTGTCTAAACTCTAACTTCCCCTCAGGCTCTTCCATCTCTCTTCAAAAGCAGACCACCGTAGAAGGAGAGGCAATGGAGTATGACCCTGTGTGCTGGCCCTTCAGAAGGCTATAAAAGGCAGTGAGTTCAGGCTGGGATGTTGACCTTAGCACAGCCAGTTGCACCTTAAATAGATCAGAGGGAAGAGTTCCTCACTGGAAGATGAAAGGTGTTTGCTCATGAATGAGGATGGTTGGTAGTTAGTGCTCCTTTCTCAGCTTGAGCTCTCTAGACTGGTCTTGTACTCTCTAAACTGGTCATGGAGGAATTGGAGTCGCTGTTGGAGTTTCAGGAGGTCTGAACAGCCATGGAAATGTCTGAAATGTGAGCTTGAGGCACAGAGAGTGCCTGGCTGGAAGCAGGGTTTGCTCAAGGGTCTTGTATTGCCTGTTGGATGTCGTTGTGTTCCCCACTCCTGTTAATTCTGTTTCTGTGGTAACACCGTGGCTGTGGTTGGATGACGTTTAGTGATCCATTGATCATCTCCTTGTGACCATCTCCTTGTGTCAGTCTTTTGGTTGGTGTGAATTGTCACAGCCTGGATGGTTTTGGTTGGTGCCAGCTTGGGACAATCCATCCTGTGTGTTTCACACTTGTCTGTGAGTACCTGTGCTTCATGTGCAGACACCATCACACCAAACACAGCTGAGCACTGGTGAGTAAGGGAGTAATTGGGTTTTTCTTCACCTGGGTACTGGAGCCTTGATGCTGCAGGCAGCAGAGCTCTCATTGTGCCCTTTGAACTTCAAAATATGGCAGAGGTTTAGTCTAGGGGGAGGACTCAGAGGTGGGAGGTCAAATCCCTCATCCCTGGGGGAAGTGTGGATGTGGTTTCTTAATGGTGTTGGATGTTGGGACCTCCAAGACCTGACCCAGCCTTGGTGTCTCACAGCAGCCTCAGCTCTTTGTAGCACCAGAGGATGTGGGACATACTAGAAACAGCAAAGGTCAGTGCAGCCTCTCTGCTTTGATTAAGGTTGCTTTTTCACAACATTAATGCTTAGTTGGTAAAGCCTCCTGACAGCCTCACAGTCAAGGGAAAATATTTTCCCTGAGTGATTCTCTGTTTGCCATGGCTCGTGTGGAGCCTGCCTTGGCATG
This sequence comes from Heliangelus exortis, assembly GCF_036169615.1. NCBI lineage: Eukaryota > Metazoa > Chordata > Aves > Apodiformes > Trochilidae > Heliangelus > Heliangelus exortis. The sequence goes on along the minus strand of NC_092445.1, from coordinate 2,847,540 downwards.
GTTGGTGTTTCTCAGTGGGGTGGAAGGCACTGGGTAATGGGCAGGGAAAGCTGTGGATTTTGAACCCACAAAATGTGGGTTCACCTACCATGAACCACTGTAGGTGTTAGCAGCCTGGAAAGGTGTCATTGGTTTTCTGTCTTGTAGAGCTTGTTGATTGTGACAAACCACATGGATTTTGGGGGGAGCATGGAGTGGTTTTATTCTCGTTTCCTGGTTTCAGCAATTTTAGTGCAATATGACCCTGATCCCAGCACACTGATTCTTAGGGAAAATGCCTTCTCTTTCCCACCCTTGTTACCCTGGCCCAAACCAGGACACTTATCCATCTCTAATACAGTTTCTAGAGCCAACATGGCAATCTGCTCGGTAGCTTCACCAGCTGCAGAGACCACTTGCCTTTGCCTTTGGGTAACAAAGAGAGACCTTGCAGACAAGAGGAAAGAGCGTGCTCTTCTACCAAGACCTCATCATTTCCCTTCACCAAAATCCTGTCTGGATTCAGCCAGGGGGAGGTCAGCAGTTGCTTCTCGGCACCTGCGGGACGGTGTCGAGCGGCACTCAACAACCTCCAGATCTCCTGCTTTTTGGTGGTCCCCATTCTCCAGCCAACCTGACGATGGTAGAGGAGCAGCTGCCACCTCAGTTGGATCCCAGGACGGGGTCGGGTTTGTCTTTGTCAGGACACCCAGCAGCCACACAATAGTTGGTGCTGGCAGGGCCATGTGGCTCATCACGTGCGCGGTGCCGTTGCTGCCGGGGTCCTTGCCCATCTGTTCTCGGCTCTTTCTGGGTTATCAGGCTCTGGTCCAAGTCCTTGCAGGCAGCCAGCTCCGTGGCCAGAGATTACAAGCACTAACCTTCCTGGCAGGAGTGGTGTGGCTTTGCTTTTTATGCAGATTAGCCATGTGCTTTCTCACTTCAAGGCGTTCCACAGGAAAAGAGGTTTCCTGTGTTTGGGTCTCGGTGGGCGGCTCCGGGTGGGTTGTGCCGGGCAGGGGACTCAGTGAGAGGGCTTGGGAGAGGGATTATGGAGTGCTGGCCCCCCTTCCCCTTCCACCTCCACTGCTACGTCACCACAACACAACCACACGCGTGCTCATACTGTTGGTGTCATTCATTCAGTGCCAAGATTGCTTTAAAAAATTCCCTTGGCCCCAGTTCAAACAGGAGTACAGCTGGGATGTGTTAGATTTTAGGCAGTCTGCCCTCAATTTGAGATGAGTTATAAATAGCAGTGCCGACTTCCTTAACTACCACTCTCCGAGGTAAAATGCAGGTTAATTACTGTGGGAATCAATTAGGGCTTCTCTCGGTTAAACAGCCAGTAATGCTTTTTATTATTTTTTTTATCACAAAAAAACGGACCACAAAGCTGGCCAGGAGGAGATCTGAGATCCAAGGTGAGAGCTTAGGGCTTTTTTTCTTGCTTTTTATTTTTTGTCCTTTCTATTTTTGGGGGGCAGCTGAGGAAATCAGGCCTGGCCAATACCCACTTTTACCAATAACTGAATGATGCTGATTTGAAACCAGAGAGTTGGGTAAATGACTCTCCTTCCTTTTCTTCCTCTGGCACGAGGAGACACAAATATGTAAAAAAGTCATCAGGAAAGTCAGAATTACATTTTTCTATACAGCTGCAGAGGGTTTGGCTCTTGCTTCCAAAGTGGGATTTGCCTCTTCCCTTTTTACTCATTTTCCTGCTAGGACTATTAAGCAAGTCCCCTCCAATTTAACCAAACTGCTCATTGAAGAGGCCAAATTTCTCTTCTACGGGACAGAATGTGAAAAAGAGCTGTTTGTGGGATCCTCTTGTCTGCTTTGAAGCTTTTTTTTTTTTTTTTAGGAAAAACTCTGGCATTGTTTTTGAAGAAGAGCTGATTTCATGTGGGGTGGCTGCCATCCTTTGCATTACACAGACTGGTTTGGAGAGCTTTTGAACTCAGGAGTTTAAGCTCCCTTTGGGTTTGCTGTTAGAAGCTCTTAGCCTAGAAACACCTTAAAATTTCTCTAAAGCTCAGCAGTTCCTCTGGAGCAGTGGCTTATGGTCATTTTCATTACATTCCGTACCAAACAAATTTGCTTTTGAAAGTTTGACTGGTGACAGGACTATGTTTTGCTAAGTTTTGGTACTTAACAGTGTTACAAAGCAGCAGAGATACTGAGATTGAAGGGAGAATAGAAGCAATTTCTATGAATGCAAGGAGGTGGAAGCAGGGGGTCTGGACTTCAGTGATCAAGGAGCAACACTTTCTCTCAATTATGTCTCTCTGTGGCAGGGCCTTGGCTTTTGAAGTGTAATCACAGTAATCTACTCCTGTGGTTTCCTATTGAAAGGATTTCCCATGTATCAGTCCAGAGAAGAATCTCCAGCCTTTTGCAGTCGAGGTTTGGTATTTCCTTATTTATCCTGAAGTGCTCCTGCGAGCGAGCAGACATCCCCTCCTCTTGGCTTCCCCCTCTCCTGTAACCTGGGTGTACAAAGGCTCCGTGCAGCACCTCCTCACCCCCAAAATCATTGCAAGAGCTCCTGGATCAATCTGCACTTCCCTGCCTTTTAACTTTATTCTTTTCTGGAGGCAGGTGTTGTTAAATTACCTAAAAGGATTGAGATAGCAGATTGAAGTAGACTTCCTGATGGTAGGCTTGTTAAGCCAGAGCAAGGCTGTGAAGACAACAGTTAAAACCCTGTCAGCAAAAGAGATCTGTGTCTTTAGTGGGAGATACTGAAGAGAAAAAAACCCCCAACTCCTTGCAGCATTTAAGATGTGCAGGGCAGCCCCAGGGAGCACAAATTAGCCTGTTGGGTTTGCAAGGAGCCAGGAGTGTGTGTATGAAATAGTTCCTTCATTAGAGATTAATTGGCGTTTATGTTTCTTGTGTTTATAGAATTTTTATCTATAAGGCTGTAATTTGGAGCGATGCTCTTGGTGTTTGTTTTTAGCATCCTCTGTGCACTAGAGCCTTGTGGAAGTGGCAGTTCAAAGCAGCAGAGTTTGGAACACACTCTGTACTCCTACACTGAGCAATCAAGGTGACGACTTGGTCACATCCTGGAAATCTGTTTGGATTTTGTATTTTATTTTTTGTTTTTTCTTTTCTGTTTCTCTCTTTTTTTTTTTTTTTTTTTTATGGCTGCATAAACACTTCTGAAAGGCTTCTGGAGTTTTTTTAACAGTCATGCTTCCTGGAGGAATTGTGGAAAAGTGGATCTTCACCTTGTTTTTGTCATCCCTGCAGATACAGTTGGCTTTGTGGGTGACCACAGACAAGGAAGTCTGTGCAGAGGAGGCAGCCTGTGGTGTGAGCGCATTTAAAAAGAAAATAAATCAAAAAAAACCCCAAAAAGGAATGTATTTGAGAAACTGCCCTTGCTAGGGGCTGCGAGGGTGAGGTGACCACCAGGAGGAAGCAAGTAACAAACAGAAAAGATGCTGAAATATTCAGTCAGTAACCCCAAAGCTGCACTTATCAGGTAGAAGGAAGGGGGGAGGGGGTGTTTTGGGGGGTGAAAGAGAGGTTTGACTTGTTAAAAGCATGGGGCTGGGAAACACTCCTGGTGCCACTGTTTTTACATACCAAAGCAGATAATGTGGGAGGGAGAAGATGTCAGTAATCTAAGGGGATACCCACAAGGCAAGACTCAGGAAGCATTAGGGACAATTGCTTGAAAGATGCAAACACAATTTGCATCCTTTAGGGTGTATGAAAGCTCCACATGGGTGCTGCCATTCAGGGGGTAAGGTGCTGTAGCTCTGAGGATTCAGTCTACAGCATCAAAGACATCTTTTTGGTTTGCTTTTTGAAAAACTGATTTTTTTTCCTGACCCCCTGAATGAAACCCCCTTTTCAGAGCATGATAGAAAACCTGGTGTGGGTGCATGGGGTGTTTGGGAGTGCAGGGATCCAGGGCTTCTTCCCCGGAGGTCCTGCAGCCTCTGTCTGGGCTTCTCCTCAACCAGTGGCATGTGTGAGAACTTGAACATAAAACAAAACTGTTTCAGAACTGTTTTGGTATTGGTCTGGACAAAAATGGGAACATCAGTACAGCCTGAGCATGGCAGGGCATCTGAAATCTGCCTGGATGGAGAGCATCAGGTTGGTGCCAGGGCACGTTGTCTGTGAGCAGCTTCTGTAGGATGGCAAACACCAAATTTGCAGAGATGTTGGGTTAAAGAGTGGAGGAGGGAACTTGGACCTTGTTCATAATCGATTTGTGCCACACTGGTGAAAATTTGTCTAAGGGAGCCTGATTCCAGTTGAGTGGGTATAGCAAACCCGGGCTGCTTTCCCTGCCATCCCCATTAGCTTCCCTCCCATGGCCCAGCTCCTGTTACCCCACAAATCTGCCACTGACTCCCTCGTGTGCCCCTGCTTCCTTCTCCTTGGCGTGGGCTCAGGGCTGTGTGGCTGTCCTGGCAGGCAGGACCCAGCAGACAGCTGCTCAAACAAATGTTTTCAGGGTCTGTGTGTTGGGACTTCAAGCTGTGTTGGCTGTTGGGTTGGGTATTTCTGAAGTGTAGCATACTATACAAATGTGTTTTTTTGGTTTTTTTTTTTGGTTTTTTTTTTCATCCCCTAGGAGGGTGGATTCTGCAAACATAACTGAAATACTGTTCTGGGCTCTGGGCTTCTTTTGGGTTTCCAACAGGAGTTGGCTTTGTGTGATAACTTGCTTGTGCAGGCCTGTAGTGCCACTCCTCAAGCACCTGATCTCAGCAAGAGAGGGTGGATCTGTACAAATACCACCCTAGGGCTAGTTGCAGGAAGGAATGGTGTAATAGAGAGTCCATTGTCATGGTGATCTGGTGGAAAACATCTAATTGGTATTAGTTAGGTCATCAGGAGATCAGGGGACAATTCTTACTCAGTCCATGGAAGTTAAACACTGGGCCTGGGATTCATGTAGAGGTCACTACACCAAAACAGTCCTTGCTTGAGTGTGGGAATAGCACTGATGAGGTAGAAAGACTCTGTTTTGAGGCTTATTGTATTTTCAGGAAATGTGATTGACTGTTCTTACATCTTGGCTCCAGGCAGGGGTAGTACAGATTAGGAAGTCCTAGGAAAGTTGCATTTATTCACTTGTCTCATCGTGTCTGCTCTAAAACTCAGGGACCTGACTTTGAAGGCTGATTTAGAAACCTTTATTCTACAAAAGGCAGCAGACACAAAGCACATGTGGGGGAAAAAAATGCAGAAATGGAACTGGAGTCTTTAATGTTGTGAATGGCAGTAACACTGCCCAGTATTACTACATCAGTATGGCTTTATTGAAATGCACAAGTATAAATTAACAGCCTGTAGTGTTTTGGGAGACCTTGTTATGTGTGAAAGAAGCAGTGTTTCTTGGGAATATTTAAATTTCCAGCCTAAATTTACGTTGTTGTGCAATATCTGGACATGAAGGTGCTACCTGCTATGGGGAAAAGCCACTTACACGGATGATTCATCTTCCTGGATGTTCCTTTCCTCCTTCTTTCCTGTCCTGTAGTCATGGGAAATACGTCAGCATAAAATGACTTCTTCTCTTTGGGATTCCTCTTTATGAAATGTCTGTAGGTTTGAAAGGGCAGCAGGAATCCTGCTGTGACTCAGAACCTAACGGAGGGGTTTAGCACCTGAAGAGAGACAGGAACTTCTGCTTCTCTGCTCCAACCTGTTGGAAGTTTTCTCCTGGGGGGTAGGGTTTGGGAGGTTGTGAGTGATTCCTGTGTCTAGCTGGATGTGTGTCATGTGTCACAACTTGCTTTGCAGCCTTCAAGCCCAATGGATCAGATGGGGAAGATGAGGCCTCAGCCTTATGGAGGAAACAACCCCTACACACAACAACAGGGACCTCAAGCAGGGCCACAGCAAGGACATGGCTATCCAGGACAGCCCTATGGACCACAGACCCCTCAGAGATACCCCATGGGAATGCAGAGCAGGACACAGAGTACAATGGGCAGCATCTCATATGCACAGCAGGTAGAGCACCCAAAATTCTGTGGTCTCTGTTTACAGCAGGGGCAGGTAGAAGAGCACCCAAGTACTGTGTCTTCTGAAGGGGTCACCTTCAGCCAGGTTGGAATCAGTTGCTTCAGTGAAATGGCTTTTTTTTTAAGCTACTTGTTGCACAACATCTGGATTCAGGTGTGATCAGTGTACAAGGACCTGTTGAATCTTCTCTGAGAGGCAGAGCAGTGGATCAGACAAGGGAAAAATAAATATCAAGGGGAGTAAGGTAGTTTTTCTGCTGTGTTCTGTTAAAGACACAGCTATTCTTTACAGAAGAAATACCTTCAGGTCAGCTTTGGCTCATTACATGATCCAAGTGGCTCCTGCAGGATCCAAGAGGATGCCTTTTTTGGTTTTGTGTTTGTTTTTTTTTTTTTTTTGACCAAGCAGTCTTTCCTAGCACTGTTACTTACCATTGAAGGGTGGTCAGGTAGAGATCCTTGAAAACATAGTTTTAGTGCCTATTAAAATTTTGTTACTGCCAAGATTATTGTCAAACACGAGTGACTTTTGCTGTTGTCTGGCAGTTATCTAGGCAGTGGCATTTCCAGTGCTTTCCTACTTAATGGCCCAAGTAGGTCTCTAAATTTTTTCTCCCTGAGCATCATTTCAATCTGTGCATGTGAAATACCTTCCTGCCTGGTGTAACTCTTCTCCTTTCCCTTTGTAGATCCCTCCTTACGGACAGCAGGGCCCCAGTGCATACGGGCAGCAAAGCCAGACTCCATATTACAACCAGCAAAGCCCTCATCCCCAGCAGCAGCAGCAGCCTCCATACTCCCAGCAGCCTCCATCCCAGACCCCTCACTCTCAGCCTTCCTATCAGCAGCAGCAGCAGCCTCAGTCCCAACCACCCCAACTTCAGACATCGCAGCCCGCGTACTCTCAGCAGCAGTCCCAGCCCCCCCATCAGCAGTCCCCCACTCCCTACCCCCAGCAGCAGCCCACAGCCCAGCAGCACCAACAGAATCAGCCCCCCTACTCCCAGCAGCAGTCGCAGTCTCCCTACCAGCAGCAGCAGCAAACTCAGCAGACCCCATCCTCAGCTCTCTCTCAGCAGTCATCTCCGTACCCCGCGTCGCAGCCGCAGCAGCAGCAGTCTGCGTACTCCCAGCAACGCTTCCCCCCGCCTCAGGTAGGCTCTCTCCTCCTTTTGTTGCCTTCTTTAAGGGATTTTTAAAGACATTTGGGCAAATCCTTTGTGTGTGAAAGTCAGTTGAACTCTACTGGCTGGAGTGATTACAGCAGTAGCTGTGCTGCCTTCTCTGTTGTGTCCAGATCTGTATCTGCTCATGGGGAGATGCTAGGCTGGTAGCATGCTGGTAACTGCAGGTTTGAAGATGAGTGGTGAGGAAGTGCTGCTGATTGGCAAGACCAGTCTGAAGATTTAATTCTCCAGGTGTTTTCCAGAGCTCCTTGGTTTAGCACAACAGCAGAGTGACACATAGATGGTGAGGGGAAGGGTTTGCCCTCAAATGTAAAACCAGACTCTAGGGAGGAGAAATAAAGCAGTGAGTGATGGAATTGAAGAAATCGTGAAGCAATTTTTTTTTTTCTTGATTAAATTGTGTTTCTTTTCAGCAGGGCTTGATAGTGTTTTAATAGTTGTGTGAAAAGCTAGCTGGGACATTTCAGCAAACATTGCAGTGCATTGAAGGTAGTGTTTGAAAAGCTGAAGATTTTAATTGATTTGCCATTCTAGTGTAATAAAGTACTTGGAGCTATGGTAAGGTGTTAGATCAAGAAGCCAAGTGGGCAGTCTCAGGGCAGTCTGTGTACTAAGGGAAAGCTGGAGCATGACTGTTTTGTCATGTTTTAGACTTCCATTCCCAGTGCTCTTGGTGGCAGCCAGGCAGTGTTTGTCCCCTGGCAGAGCAGTGGGTGTGCTGGCTGCAACTCTTTGCTTTCTTATTTCCTGTTTTGGGCAATAATGCTCCCACAATGTGAGAATATAGCAAAGCAATTCCAGCAGGGCCTTTATTTTATTCCAATTTTTTTTTTTTTTTTTTTTGGTGTTTCTTGATGTTTTAGGAGTTATCTCAAGACTCATTTGGGTCCCAGACATCATCTGCTCCCTCAATGGCTTCCAGTAAAGGGCAAGAAGATATGAACTTGAATCTTCAGTCCAGACCTTCGAGCCTGCCGGTGAGTGGTGAGAGGGCAATCAGGAGCACAGCAGGATAAATTAGCACTGGGAGTATTCCTCCTGGAAATGGGAATGATGGAGGCTGCCTGTGCTTTTTACTAAGTCATTAGCTTCTGGCTTCCCACTGGAGATTAAATGTAATTTACAAAAGTAATGGATTTGAGAGTAAAGTTTAACTCTAAATACTCTGGTCTGCATGTTTTCAGGGGAAAGATTAATTTATTTTTTTGAGCTTTCTCTTTGCAGTGTCTAAAAGTACCTGCCTGCTGTTAGAGTAGGCCCTGACCTTTAGGGGAAAGTGTCTCATTTTTATTTTATTTTCTTGTTCCTTCAGCCCACTGTTGCACTGGTGGTGAGCAGACTGGCACCATGGTTCTCTTTCTGTGTCACTGGATCCTTATACTGCTGATTTAAGCTTCTTTGGTCAAATCTAACTGAACACTTGGTGAAAAAGACAAGTTTATTAGTACCTGCAGTGAGGAAGATACAGATACATCACAGATAATTCCTTCCTTGACAGATGAAGAATTATATTTCCTTTTGCATTCTAGATCTGCTTGCTGTATGTACAGTGAACAGTTCAGTATGAGATTGATGCCCTGTATTCCAGCAGGTTTTGGACCAGAATAGCTTAACTTTGAGTTAAAACTTCATTAAGAAAGTGGAGAGGGGCTAAACATTTAGATTAGTTTGCATGAGCTGGTGTGTACCTCTGGCTTGGAGGGAAAGTTCTGAGCTGCTGAGTTCTGTTTTTGCTGGTTACTTTCATTGTAACCAGTAGAAAGTGTGTGAGCTTTTATTTTTTTTATTCAGCCAACTGGCTAAGACAGTTTTCTGAGCTGGATTGGTCAGAGGAGAGTGAGCTGAGTATGTACCAAAGTTATTTTTGCTCTCAGCAACGAGAATGGTTTTGTGGTGTGACCCTTCCTTGAAATAATTCCTTTGGATTGTGGGTACAAATTGTCACCCAAATACAAAGTGATTCTAGTTCTGACCACCTAATGGGAGTAGTTGTGGGGTTGTTTCTTTTTTCTTTCTTTTCCATTTTTTTTTCTTTCTTTCTTTCTTTTTCTTCGTTTTTTCTTTTTTTACCTTCTGGACCCTGATTACAAAGATCTAATTTGTTCTGAGGCCTGGGGAAAAAAATCCTTTTAAATAGTATGTTTCTTTCCACTCTGCCTCTCCACAAGTTCTTCCATGTGACCCATCTGCTGGCAAAGAATGTAGGAAAAGTGAAGCCACTGAAGTAATTGAAGCAATTGCTCCAGCTCAGAACGGTGGGAAGTCCTGTTCAGTAACATTGTTGATGGAGCCTTCATGAATCCTGCCAATCAGCGCCCTCTGACTCAGATTACAGGAATTAATTCCTCTGCTTTGCAGAAGTGGCTCCCTCTCAGCACCAAGCAGGAGTTTGTTTTATACTTTGTGGTTAAATGGATTTGGCCCCTTTCACGCTTTCCCTTTTCCCAAGCAGTTGAAGGAAAGAGAGCCCTGTCTGCTGTGGGAGTCAAGGGAATTGGTTTCAAAGTTGAAAATGGCCCCCAGTTTTGGATCAGATATTTTTGATAGTTTGCTGAGAAATCCAGGGTGCAAAAAACAAGTCCAGCTTTTGGAATTGGCCAGCTCTGAAGCTTGCTTCTGATTTAAACAGGTTTTATAGTCGTGTTGCTTCCCTGACCTTATCACCAAATATTTTGGCAGTCTTTATCTTACCTAACCCCATTCCCCTTGTAGGCAAAAAGAAAAAAAAAAAAAAAAAAAAAAAGGAAAGGAGACCCTGCTCCCACTGGAAACTCACCCTTATTTTAGTACATGTTTCATAATTCCTTGTCTTCTTGTTGGGATCCTGTAGGACAACACCAGCACCCTTGTCTGCACATTGAGAACTGCATCAGACAGGGGATGCTGTGGAGTGGCTAAAAGGGAGGAGCTCTGAGGTGTATGGAAGCCAACTCTTTGTTTCTGTGAGCAGCCTCTTGCACAAACCTTGGCCTGGGGATGCTTAGAAACCAAAGAGCTATGTGGAAGGGTGCTATCAATTTCTTTTTATCTTCCTTCTATTGCTTACTCGGTCTGTTTTAGAAAGTTTTATCCTACTCAGGAGGATTTCTAGATCCCTGTTTTGCTATTATGGATGACTTACAGAAGCATGGTTAGTTTGTGGGCTTTCTGTAGAGTTCTGAGCCCTTTTCCAAGCCTCAGTGGGTGCTGTGGAATAGCTCACTGGGTATCCTGGAATCGGGGCAAATTGTGCCATGCATCATCTTTAATTAAACATCAGCTCCAGCAGGAAAAGGAGGTTACTGCTTTTTGGGTTCTTCAGAAGTGTTAAATTTATGTACCTGGTGCCTTTATGAGTCTTTAGCCTTTACACTTTAATATTGTACATCAACATTAATGTTGGAATTCTAAGCAATAACAGGAGCAATATTTCTTTGCTGACCCTATCACTGTTTCAGGAGGTGGTGTTCTCCTGGATGGTGACATTGTCAGGTTGTTCAACTCCTGCCAGCTCTTGCTGGCTTTGTTGGGATCTGCCTGAGAGATGCCACATTGATGGTTCTGTGTGGAGGTTTCCCAGAGACCTTCCTGATACTGACTTTTGTGTCTCTTAACTGAACTTTTTCATGACCATGTTCCCATATTCTGATTTTAACAGCAGAAGAGTCAAGTTACTGACTCCTGTAATGCTTTGCTCATCTCTAAATAGCAAAATCTCTGATCTGCCATTTCTCCTTGTGTTAGAGCTGTTCTGCCTTAAGTGTTGTTCCCTTTCTGAAGGTGATATTTGCTGTATTATTTTTGAGGAGAGTGCTGCTGCTAACTCACTCCCAAATGCCATTTAAAGAGGAACACATCCATGGGAGTGTCCTGCCTGGTTCTCTTCTGCAGCAGGCTAGGTGAAGAATTTCTCTGAAGAACTTGCTGCTTCCTTAGGGATGCTCTGTCAGGATTGCAGCTAAACTACACTTAGATGGCTACTGTGTATGGGAGAGGCAAAGTGCAGTCTGTTGTGTCTGGGTGTGAGAGAGGAGTAGTAATCCTTGATACAAATCTGTTTGTCCCAGGAGATTTCCAAGTCTCTTCTCCATACAAAGAATTTGGTGTCTTTTACCTTTTGAGGCTTGGATTCTGAGTCTTTAGGAGTCAGGTATTTCCAACTGTTAATTACCTTCTTAAACATGGAAGGTGCTGGTAGTGAGTTTAGGGGAAGCAAATGGGGTGCTAGGACATCTGTTTGGGTTTGGATTACAAATCAATTCTGCTGAGAAGTTCCCTGGAGGTTTTGGGTTTGTTGGGAGGAATTTTGTAGCTCATTTTAGAATATTTAGGACTAGATTGTCATCCTGCCCTAATCTGTCCCATGAGCTGCCTTGAGGGAGTTGAGTGCCAGTTCCTGATGCCTTTGAGTTGAATGAGGAGCAGGGCACTGAGACAGTGGTTACCACACCAGGCTGTTTATACCTTCCCAACCAGAGAAGTTGGTATTTTTGGTATTAGAACTTCCAGGCTGGCCCCAAAAGATTGATAAAGCAAACCTGATTTGATAACATTATGTAGTGGCTTGGTTTTGCTTTTCATTGGACCTTTTGGGATCTCTTCAGTGAAGTTTTCCTGCCTGTGGGAGCCAAAACTTCTGTGAGAGGTATTGTTAAGAAAGGTTCTGCATGGGATGGGACTTCTGGTTGAACCAAGATACTGGCAAGGTTGTGGAAGCCTTTAAATACCAAAGTTGCATTTGAGTTCTTCTTGCAGTGAATATGAAATGAACTGCTGGGGCAGGTTGGACAGAAGTCTCAGAATTACCACCCCAGAACATTCTTAGTTTGTTGGAGTCAGCAGTGTGCAGCCTGAGGGAGAAATCTTACCCTGTTCTGGGCTACATCTTTTCATCTTGATGTGGAGTGTTTTAAACTCCATGTTTTGTACTATTGGAAACCTGGTTTGCTTATTGAGTTGTGTTCAGGTTTGGTTCATCTCTGATTTTAGATCTGAAAAGTGCCCAACCAATGGCAGAAAGGAATATAACCAACTGAAACCAAATGTCTGATCTATGCTTAACTTCTGGGTGTGTGTTTGGGTCTCTGCAGTACGGAGTTAGCAAAATAAGGTTTGGTGGGGAGGGGAGAGGTACAAGGCTGCAGTTTTGTCTTGTTCAGAAAGAACTCTTCTCTGAACACCCCCAGCAGTCCTGGGGTATTTTTGTTTGATTCCCTCTTCCTTTCTTCAGGCAAGTAGTTTCTGAATGCTTGGAGGTTGTCACAGAAGCACCATTTGGATTTTTCTGCTCGTGCAAAGTGGTCATTTCACCTTGCACTCTGTAGGTACTTGAAGTGGAACAAAGTTGAGCTCTGTCAGCTGTGTCCTCTGACCTGAAAATAATCCATGCAACAGTCTGAAATGCAGCAAAAAACTGTCTCAAAAGCTGCTGTGGATGGGGAGGGAGGTGCAGCCCAGGAAATGAATACTTTCTTAAAAATGCTTTGAGCTTAGTATTAATAATTTTGACTTTTTTTTTTTTGGGGGGGGGGGAGAGCAGGGTCCAGGGACCTTTTACAGTTGAATCTGTTCAGCTCTTTATTTATTTTTTTTTTCTCTTTGTCCATATGGGACTTCCTGCTTCTGTTTGGTTTGTATTTGGCCTTTTGAGCTTGTCTTATTGCTTGCCTTAAGAGAGGGATTAGTTCTGTATGCATTTCCAAGCAGGGTAGTTGCATGCTGGGGTGCCTGGGCATGGCAGTGGCTGTGCAGATAAACACAGCAGTGCCTGCAGGCTTGCCTTGGGAGTGCAATACCTGAAACACTGGTATGAGAGAGAGTGGTGCATTCCAGTTTATGCTGATATGAAGGTTTCTATCCCAAGTTATGGTACTACAAGGAGTTGAAAATGTTTGGGGTTTGTTTTGGTTTGGGTTTTTTTTTCTCTAAGGTTTCCCTGTCTGAGTTTTTCTTGGCGTGTGATTGCAGCTGTAGAACCATAGAGTGGTTTGGGTTGGAAGGGACCTTAAAGCTCATCCAGTTCCAACCCCCCTGCATGGGCAGGGACACCTTCTACTAAACCAGGTTGCTCAAGGCTCCATTCAACCTTGCCTAAAACACTGCCAGGGAGGGGGCAGCCACTAGGATTTTTGCAGGATTTATTGAGAAAGATGTGCCTTTAAAAAAAAATTTATTTATTTATTATTTTGTTTTTTATTTTTGTTCTACTAAAAGCCTCTGGAGAGCATGTAGTATCACTCAAAAAGCCACCCTGATCTTCCAGCCTCTCCAGTGAAATTTCTCTGCCCATGACCTGTTTCTTGGGGACTCACTCAGCTATTTGTCCATGTGGCAATTTTCTCTCCTCTTCCCACCCCTTCCTCTGGGTTTGAACTGAGCTAATCCCACCTGCTGCTTTGGAGGAAAACCCACACCTTGCTCTGCAGCCCCCAGGCCCACTCCAGGCTTTGTCGACCCCTCAGTCTCCATTAATTAGAGGAAAGGCTGAAGAGCTGGGTCTTGGAGGAGAGAGGGGCAACCTCATTCATGTTGACAAATATGCAAAGGGTGAGTGCCAGGAGGATGGAGCCAGGCTCTTCTCAGTGGTGACCAATGATAGGACAAGGGGTAGTTGGACAAGGACAAGTTGGAGCATAGGAGGTTCCATGTAAACCTCAGAAAAAGCTTTTTCACTGGGAGGGTGACAGAGCACAGCACAGGCTGCCCAGGGAAGTTGTGGAGCCTCCTTAGAATCATAGAATCATAGAATCCTAGGGGTTGGAAGGGACCTGGAAAGATCATCTAGTCCAACCCCCCCTGCCAGAGCAGGGCCCCCTAGAGTACATCCCCTAGGAACGTGTCCAGGTGGGTTTTGAATGTCTCCAGTGAAGGAGACTCCACAACCCCCCTGGGCAGCCTGTTCCAGGGCTCCGTCACCCTTACAGTAAAAAAATTTTTTCTGATATTCAACTTGAACCTCCTATGCTCCAATTTACACCCATTACCCCTTGTCCTATCACTGGTCACCACTGAGAAAAGCCTAACTCCATCTCCCTGACACTCACCCCTTACATATTTGAAAACATTGATGAGGTCACCCCTCAGTCTCCTTTTCTCCAAACTAAAGAGACCCAGCTCCCTCAGCCTTTCCTCATAAGGGAGATGTTCCACTCCTTCTCTGGATGTGTTCCTGTCTGACCCATACCAGGTGGTCCTGCTCTGCAGGGGGGGTTGGTTGGAGGATCACTTGAGGTCCCTTCCAACCCCTCACCCTCTGTGAATCTGTGTAATGTCCCTTTGGGGCTGGAGCCACTGGTGCAGCTTCTCTGGCAGCTTCTCTGCTCGATGCTGGGCTCAGTTTCCTGTTTCTATTCTGGTCTGGAGCAGCTCAGCTCAGCTCTGCTTCCTGCCTGCACGCCTCGCACAGATTCCCCTCACCCCCAGATTTTTATTTTCTTGGGAGTTATTTCACTTGGAGACTCAGCTGAAAGAGGACTCAGTCAGCTCTGGGCTGAGGTGGGCAGGCGGCTCCAGGGAGGACAGGAGAGGCTCTTCCCTTCTTCTCTGTAGGCTCGGCTGGCGTGAGGAGTCAGGGTTGGTGTTGAATCAGGAAATTGCTGTAGGATGACCAGTTCTGCTCTTGGAACCCAAACAATAGTCTGTGCTCTGTCACACGCAGCCTGAGAACACAGAGCTGGGCTTTGCTGAAGCTCCCTGCCTGCCCAGGTCACCCCTGGCTTTTCCAGCAGCTCCATGGTGAAATCAGTTTTTCCCTTCCTTTTTGCTGCTGACTGGGTGTCATTGGAGACCCCTGAAAATGCACCTCTTGTCCTGAGATTGGACGTATTTGCATCATCCTCTTCCCTTTCCATCAAAACTTAACCCTGCCAGAGAGGTCCCACACCAATGAGGGGGGGATGGTCCGTGTTGGTGTGACCTTCATCTGCTGGGTGGAAGGGTTGCAGGAATAAATGGAGGTGTTTAACTTTGTGACAGCACTGCACACATTTTAAACCCTGCCACACCTGAGCTCTCAGTATACAGGAATCATTTTCTTCTTCTTATCATTTTGGCATGCTGGATTGACTTGTCTTGGAGATGATGATAAAGGCCGTGGAGAAAACCATTTCCACATGGTGCTCAAATGTGGGGCATGGCAAGAGCCCAAGGCTGAGTCTGCTCCCTGCCTGCAACAGCCACACTGCTCTGATGGGCTTGTGCCTGCACCCACATGGGGACAAGGTTCACAGCATGGCTCAAACAAGTCTGGTAATGTGAGGAGAGAGGTTGTGTAATGGGGCTTTATTATAGTTTTGAATCTGGTCTTACCCAGGAAAACAAAAACCTTTTTTTTTATTTTTATTTTTTTTAAGTAAAGTTGAATTTCCTGATTGCCAAGAAGTGACATCTGTAGAATTGACTGTTCTGGCACCCTGACCCCCAGGGTAGCACTGGGTGTACGTCAGCATCTGGCCTGGGCCAGGTTTCCATGGATATGTTACCTCTCCCCATGCACACTCACTGCTCTGAGCCAGGATGAGAGGAGAGTTTCCTTGATTCTTTCCAAATGAGTCTCCAGTGTCCCTGTCCCATCCCAGTCAGCAGTACCTGGTGCAGGATCTCAGAAAAGTTCTTGACTGGACAGGGTTTCCCCAGCTGTCAATGTCCAGGGCTCAGTGTGGCCCCTCGTGTTGCTCCAGCACTGCCTCCCCACAGGTGTGACTGACTTCAGGAAGGAGCTGCCAGCACTCACTTTGCTCTCCAGCAGCTTTTTCCAGCAAGAGGACTGCCAGATACTTGCAGATATCTGATGCCTGAGAAATCTCATTCCCTCCTAAAGCCTTCCCTCCTTCTGCTTTTTTAGAAATTGTTTCTGTCTTAATTGTTCCAAAGAGGCTGATAACAATGCTAAAAACTGAGTTGTCTGGAAGTCCAAAATACTGAGCAGCAGGGGCTTTTTCCATTTTTTAATTGTTTCAAAATCCTGCATTTCTTTGCCCACCCTAACTCGTGTGGTTGGCATGGTGGCACAGTCACGTGCTGAGATGACTAAATGCTTTGGAGTCTGAACTGAACACATGGAAGACTGGAAAGAGCCTTCCAAAGGAAGCACTGCTGGGGGATCAGAATATCCTTATGGCTGGCATCCAGAGGGTAGCTTCCTGCCTCTGATGTGATTTAGCCTTTTATATGAAGGAGAATGTTTAAAAACCTCTGGAAGAAAAACAAAAGCTCTTTAAATAAATGAATTTTGGGGTCTGTCAGCAGAGACCCACAGTAGCTGCTGGCTTGCACTCGGTGTCAGACCATCCTTAGGTCTCTCCCCGTGCATCCCCAACACCCTCCAAAAAATCTGTTGCTGACAGCATCCTCTGCTGCTGCTGCTGCTGCTGTGATGTTGCTGCTCATTGTGCCTGGGGTGCCCTCCATCCTTTCCTGGAACTTGGTGGAAAGGACCCTTCAGATCGAGTCCAGCCATAAAGATCGTTGTGTCCAACCCTTTACTAGTACTGTAATTTAAATTTAATAATAGAAAATGAGCTAAGTTTCTTCTCCCTCTTTTCTGTTAAAGGTGGAGGTTTTATCTTCTCGTGTGGCAGCACTGCTCTGGATGGCTGAGCAACTCCTGTCTTAGCCAAAGCAACACTACTCTGTCATGCAAACCTTCAGCATTTGTCACTGCTCTTTGGAATATCTTACGTTGCATCAGTGTTTAGCTAAACCTGGGAGTACTTTTTTTTTTTTAGAAGCTGATGGGCTTTTGAAGGGTTAAATGGAAACTCCTCTTCTGGAGAGTTTTGCTGCTGCATTTCCCAGGGTTTTGCAGAGGAGCTCGCTTAGGACCTGGGTGGGAATTCTGGCCTTCCAGGCTCTGGGTTTTCCTGGCAGAAACATCTTGTTCTGTGGATGAATCATATTCCTCCTTCTCTACTTTGTGCTGCAACTACAGCTTTTGAATCTCTCTTCTCCAAGAGAATATGAAACCCGCGTCTGCTCACTGCTCAGAGGGGGAAGAAAGCCCCCTTCACCCTTTTTTAATATATATATATTTTTTTTCTTTTTAATTTTATTTGGAGGGGGAAGAGAAGGAGGGGTGGCAGAGGGTAGGAGCAGTAGATGTGATTAAAGCTTCTGCCGAGTAGGTCTGTGGGAGTGGAATATCGACCTCTGAAAAATCAATGGCTGCTGCGGTTGCAGCGCTGGCTGTTCTGCAAGGTCTCCCCTTGCAGGAATGTAGTAAAGCCAGCAGCACTTTGTCTCTCATCCTCCCTTTTCATTTTGTACCTGCTTTCTGCCAAATGACTGGGCTCACCTAGATTTACTGAGGTGGATTAGAACAGCAGCTTATTTTTGCAATCAGAGTAAAATTTCTTACGTGACACTGAGCCCCTCCTCCTGACAGCCTCCTTTCCAAATGCTCTTTTTCCTGCAGTGCAGCTAGAGCCAGCAGCTTCTACCAGTTTGTCTAAAGCCAGCCTGGAAGAATGAGCTTTTCAGCTTCTTTTTTGAGCAAGGAAGCTGCATGAATCTCTCTTGCATGTTCTAGTCCCCATCTTAGGTTTGTAATTGCCAGTGCTGGTGCCTGAGAGGAGCTTAAACTCCTTGTAAGGGAAGGGAATATGGACTCCATGTAGCAGAGGCTGAAGCCTTGATAGTGTTACCTTCCTGGTATTTGTTTTAGTGGGCAGGTGGTTCTCCCTTGAAGTAGTAAAAGTCTAGCATTTATTTCCTTTACTGAAGGACTGCTTGGATGAGTAAGTGGCACATAATAGGTCCTGGAGGTTTTGATGCATGCTTAGTTTTGTAACCCTTAGGTTTTCCTCCCAAAGAGCTTGCTGCTGAACCTGAAAGCTCTCTAGTTTGTAGTTGCTCACATGTGGTCCTTGCTCAGATCAGAGGTTGAGCTTCCAGAGATGTATGTGAGGGGCCAAACCCAGTGATTTCATTGCATAATTAAATCCCTTTGTTCCTTCTGATTCCTGACCTTGTCCCATTTTGAAAGGGAATATAAGAGAAAAGGTAAGGCCATGGATTTAAAAAGCTTTCAGGAAACACAGACGTGTACTTTGCAGCTCATGCAATGTTCTTCCTGGGCATTCCCTATTTTTTATGCCAGGAGAAAGTCACCTTTCCCTGTTAAACTGAAAGCACTTTTCAGTGCCTTGGAGAGTAAGAGTTAAGAGCTATGTGGCAGTGGATGGAAGTCCTGCATGGTCAAGGGGACACCAGCTTGTGTTGCTGAGCTTCTTTTTGATTAGTTATGGATACCTTGGGAATGTGGATGAATGTGCTTCCCACATAATGGATGAACACAAAATCAGTAGCAGGTAAACTGGCAGCTTAAAAACAACTTGCCAAAGTATGACACAGGGTGCAGAGGGCACAGGCACAGAGTGTGAACAGGACCCTTCACTTTGCTTTAAATCCAGAAATGCTCCAGATGTGGTAAGAGGGACATCAGCATCCATCCTTCCTCCTTGTCTTCCATTCTTGTCTCTTGATGCTGTAAGGATGGACTGGTTTTCTTCTGCTCAGTAATGGATGGTAGAAGAGCAGAGTGAGGCAAATGGTGGTCTTCCTTGGGGAAAGTTGTATATTTTAGGGACAGAACAGGAGTTTGGAAACATGCTTTGGCTTTAATAGTTCACTTTCTTCTCCTGGTGAGGGCAGGTCTCACGTTGCCACCCAGGGTGTTCAGTGAGCCTGCAGCTGCCCACCAAATGCTGAGAGCTGACGTGCAGCAGGTTTTGATGTGCAGCAGGTTTGGGTGGTACATGACAGGGGGGGTTGTCAGGATTTCCAGGTGTGGCAGTTGGAATTGAGCTGGTGATGATGCAGGACTTGGAGGAGGGTGGATGCATCCAGTAAGCTGAACCAGCTCAGAGACAGCAAACCTCGTTCTGACTGATTTGTCAGCAACAAAAACTTTGGAGAGAATAGATTGTAACTCCCTCTAGATGAAAGGTATCAATTGTATTTCTGCTGTAGCTTCTCTTCCCTACCTCCAACCTCTGGTTTGTGCTGCTGAAGCAATCTGGGAGAGGCGTGCAGTAAGTAGGAAGGGGGTTGCAGCCTGCAGAGAGCCTTCTCCAGACCCTTCTTCCATCACATCTGTGGAAATCTCACGTCAGCTTTGCCAGGTGCCTCCTTGGATGTGATGTGAATGTGGAAATCTGGTGTAAATGGAGCACGGTGGGGTCTCCAGGCTGCTTGGTGTTATAAGAGAGAGTGCTTTGTGAAGCATAAGATGCAACATTCAGCTGTCTGCAGTGTAGAAGGAGGAACAAGTCTATCCATTTCCCCAAAATAGCAGGGAAATCCGAGCTTGCCAGTCAGCTGTGTAATTTTTATGATAGAGAGAGGATTGAGGTATTTTGGGTGTGGAAATAAAAGGGGAAGGAGAGGACAAGCTTGTGATTTTTAAGTGTTGATAGTTCTTGAATGAGTGGAAAAGAAACTGCAGAGGAAATGAAGTTGTAATAGAAAGTAGGTATTTCAGTTAGTCAGAAGCAATGAAAAGGCTTTTTCCCTTTCAGAAAGAATCAGGGAATAAATTTAGCCATTGTTCTCTGATCTTCCTTGCAAGCATCTTTATGGAAACAACTGGCCTTACAGAATTTGTAAGCTCCACCACATGCTTGTCTCCAGATCATAATTTCCTTGAGTGCTATCGAGTGATCTGATAGTGCCTACAATCATCCCTGACTGCTCTCCTTCCCTCTTCCCCCACGCTTTTCATCTGCACTTGGGTTGGGGATGAGCAGGACAGGAAGGCTGCAGAACCCAGCAAAGGAGATCAGTTTGCTTTCTGGTCAGTCTTCCTGCTCTTCCAGATCAGTGGGATGGGCCAGAGCAGAGCCTTGAATCTCTTTTCTCCTCTAGGATTTCGTTACCTTGATCTTAAGTATTTCTTCTTGTTTCATCTTCATGTTTGCTTAACAAATCAGGTTCTATCAGATGGTGCAGTGGTGGTTCCTCTTTTCATGTCAGACAGACCTTGCTGTTTGCAGCAGAAACCAACCAGCTCCCTTGTGCTGGCCATGCCAGGACTTGTAACCCTTTCCCTGAGAGAGATGAACTCCCCTACCCCCCCCCCCCTCCTTCCTTTGGGTACCAGATTGTGTGATTTTAAGGCAGGGTTTTGTTGTGGTGTGAAAAGAAGGTGTTAGCTGCTGAGTCCTTGTTTGTCAGCAGCACTGACAAACCCATGCTGGCATCAGTGAGGGTTGGGCAGCCAATGGCAGCTGGAACAGTTATCATTTCAGGGTCCCCGTGGGCTTCCGCTATCAGGTCACATCCCAAAATAACACTGGGCAGTATTTCAAGTGAAGAAACTCAGGCTTTGGGGCTGCAGCCAGCCTGGAGTGTGAGATTCTCTGTGAAATAGTTGGAATCCTTCCAGCGTTTTTGATCTGCATGGCAGATGAGCAATAAAACGCATTAAAAAAAAAAAAAAAAAAAAAAAAAAAACCAAAACCCAAACCACATTGGAAACACGTGAGGAAATTCTCCAGACCCTGACGTTTTCCCTTCAAGTTGGCAGAGTTACTGCTGTTGAGCTTCACCTCCTGTCTGGGCTCCATTGGCTCTGCTCGTGGGAGGAAGGAGGAGGGACAGCCCTTCTCCTGGTGCTCTTTCCAGGTCTCCTCCTGGTGCTCTGTGGGAGGCAAATCAAACCTCACTGGCCTTCTCCTCTTGGGTTTCATCCAGAACCTACTGACAGCAGCAGATCTCCATTATTCCAGTGAGCTTTCCTTTTTTTTCAAAGGCTTCTCTGCTACAGCCATCCGTCAAACAGAGAAGCAGGTGAAGGGATTTCCCCTCTCGTTTGTGGTGCACTTGAGTTAATGTGAGGGTGTCCTTTAGGTTTAGGTAAAAACAACAACAAACCAAACCACTCTGTGCCTTGATGGTTGGCATCCTGAGAAAACAACTTGATAGGTGGAAACCAGCTTCTTACTGATCAACTGCTTGCACTTGGGCATTCCAGTCCCTGCTCCTTGCAGGAATCACTCTTCAGGGAAACGTGGTCCTGCTGAATAACACACCCAGAAAATGGGGTTGTGTGACATATAATTCACTTTTAAACTGATGAACTGAGAGTCTGAGTCACAGCCTTACAGCTGGAAGGCCTCCCTGTCCTCTCTGTGAGGTCTGTGGTGGTATGCTAGCAATGCAGAGGGGCCTTGCTTGCCTGCCTAAAGCCAACCCTGTATTAACCTTCTTAATTAAAACTGCTGAGTGGTTTTAAATGACTTGCAGTACTTAGGTTAAGCTTTGATGCACAGGCAAAGTCAAAGACATCAGCTTTAAAGATTGTTATCTAAGTTACTTAGGAGTTAATTTTGAAACAGTTTTCACCCTTGCTTCATTTTATGTCTTGGAGATCTTTCCATGCTTGGAATTTCCATGTCCTACCTTCTTAGTCTGCTCAGTTCATGTATGAATGTTGCTGGTACTATGGAGAAGACAGTGACCTCCTTAGCTCCCAGAGGCAAACCTGGGGTTTTTTTTGCCTCCTGGAGAGGCAGGACACTTACACTCCTGCTGAAGGAAGGAAACTTTCACATTTCACCTTGCACACTTGTTCTGTATCTGCCACTCTTTTGTCTCAGGTGTCCAGGGTCTTTTTTTGAGCCTAACAAAGTAGCCCTAGGCTTTACCTCTCTGGTCTGAAGGTTTAACTGCTCTCCATACTCACATCAGCTCAAGGTGGAGGGGATTTCAGAGCTGCACAGGGGCTTGGCTTCCAACTTGACTTCAGTGTTGATGAAAACAGGGTTTGGATGCCTTTGGTGGTTCAGACTAAAAGCACCTTAGAAGAAGGGAAATACCTGTCTTTTAGTCCAGTTTTAGGTTGGACTAAATTGGCTTCTGGACATTTTGATCCCTTCATTGACTTAGAGGGGAATCTAGATGTGTGTCTGACACTGATGGCAAAAGTTAGCTGCAATGAGTCTTGGGGAGAGGAGGGTTTTGCTCTTCATTGTTTGTTTTGGTTGATGTTTTTTAGTGCAAAAATAATGGAAATACTGGGTTTTTTCCTCCTACATCAGATGGTTTCTGCAGTAGGATGTGGAATTTGTCAAAGTTGTCCAGGGAAAAAAATCAAATATCTGTATAAAGGAGAGATGCTTTTGATGTTTTTGATTGGAAGGCAGTGAAAATTGCAAGAGCTCCTAGACACTATTTTTAGGCCTTTCCTGCGGTTTTTTAGCTTTCAATGAAATAAAACAAAGCTCTTTTTTTTTTTTTTTCCTCCTTACTCTTCAGCAGTAAGCAAATATACCTCTGAGACTGTTGTGCAGGAAGTGGCCCAAGATTGCTGAATGTGGTGCAGCTGATGCCCAGCTCTCCCCTTTGTCCTTCTGAATGTCACTCTCTATCCCACAAGTGAGATGAAGTGGTTGGATATCCCCTGGGGTTTTTTTTTTAGTCTTCCATAAATACAGTTTTCTACTTCCTGGGATGTGGTGGCATCCTTCTCTCCAGCTTAGGTGATGGGGATGTGCTGTCAGAGCCTTTTCACACATCACCTGGCAGTCAGGGGTTACAGAGCAATAGGGCTCTTCCTTCTGGAGGTTGATAAATTTCCAGTCTCTTGTGTCTCAGGTCCTTCTGCACCACACAGAGCTGGGAAAACATGAGCCAAACTGCTGCTAAACAAGGCATCACCCAGTCAGTGTAAACAAGACCAGAGAATCTGAGTTATTTATCAGCTGGCTCAGTCTTTGTGGTGTTTTAAATGACATTGGTTCTCTCCATGCTGGTCAGCTGAGTCTTGTGCAGATCTGAAATGCCTTCAGGACTCACTTCAGAACACTTCTGATCCAGGGTTGATTGTTCTGAAAGACTTAGGAAGGATGGATGAAGTCCTGGTAAGCTCTGGTCTGCTACTTCTTCACCTGCAGTTTTGCTTTGAATCTCTGCAGGGATTTTCTCTGCTCACTGGAACACAGTGTTAAATTCCCACCTTTCTCTTCAGGTGCTTTCTCTGTCTTGGGACTGTTACTCCTTTATTCCAGGCCAGGCACCTTATTATCAAACAGCCACTTCCCTTGTGCATGTTGGGTCTGCACATGGTCTTTTTGGAAGTATCCCTGTTTTTCAAACTTGCCAACTAAAAATTTTTGGTGCTGTCACTTTGCTGTTGTGGCAATTGGAGGTTTTGACTTTCTCAGGCTTCTCATGCTTTTCTTCTTCAGGGTGGATGTGTGCAATGGGAAGGGCTTTCTGGAAAAGCTGAGCTTTCCAGGCTGATCTTGTAACTGCTAATTTTTGCTGTCTTTAAAGAAAGGGAAATGGGAACCCTGATGAGTATTTTATGGTTTTCTTTTAAATCTCTGTTTAGTTTGTTTTTATCCATCTCAAGTGACTAGTTTCCCAGTTCATATGAGGTTTATGAATTAATTATGGTGAGGCAGGAGTTTTCAGAGGCTGAGCCACGTTTTTTTTCAAGCTGGAACCACATGGACCGTCTCCTATGTTTGCAGTTTCACGTGTGGTGTTGTGCCTTCTTTATTTTTTTTGCCTCTAAACTGAATTTAAAGAAGCATGTAGAAAAATTAGCCAGTTGTTTGGGCTGTTGTTTCACGTGTGGTGTTGTGCCTTCTTTAATTTTTTTGCCTCTAAACTGAATTTAAAGAAGCATGTAGAAAAATTAGCCAGTTGTTTGGGCTGTTAGCAAGCACTGGGCAAACCAGCTAGGGAGCTCCTGGGGTCAGAGGCAGGCAGCAGGATAAGACACATTTGACAGTCACTTCAGTCTGCAGCAGCCTTTGTTACTGACAGTAACATGAACAGAGTTCATTGATTTCTGCTTGGAGTATGGCTGAGGGAGAAATGTGAGAGAAGAGTCCCATGTCTTTTTATTTTTGCCTGATGTGTTTCTCTGTGTATTGCAGGACCTGTCTGGTTCAATAGATGATCTACCCATGGGTACAGAAGGAGCCCTGAGTCCTGGAGTAAGCACATCAGGGATTTCCAGCAGTCAAGGAGAGCAGAGTAACCCAGCTCAGTCTCCTTTCTCTCCACATACCTCTCCTCACCTGCCAGGCATCAGAGGACCCTCCCCATCCCCAGTTGGATCTCCAGCTAGTGTTGCTCAGTCCCGCTCTGGTCCCCTTTCACCTGCTGCAGTACCAGGTAATTTGGGGGGATTGCCTCATGCAGCTGAAGAGGGAATTGAAACAAGCCATTGGGGAGGAATTGGCCAGTGTCAGTACCATGTGGTTATTGAGGTCCTGTGATCTCATGTGGAAAAGAATGGGTGAGACACAGCTGGTAAACCAGCAGTGTCTTTTTGTTGGGTTAATGTTGGCTGCCCCTGGTCTTGTTTTTCTTCGCTGTGGCAAACATCCCCTGCTCCCCAGGTTGTTTTGTAGTTTGGGTATTTAATACTCTTGCATCCTGGGTTTTGTGGTGTGCAGTTTTTGTGATTAACCACTCTCCTTTTGTGGTGTAGGCAATCAGATGCCACCCCGACCACCCAGTGGCCAGTCAGACAGTATCATGCATCCTGCCATGAACCAGTCAAGCATAGCGCAAGATCGAGGTGTGTGGCATGAGTTAAAGATTTAATGGTAAAGCTGGATAGGTAACTAAAAACTGGCTGACCTGATGAGATGATTTTCATGTTGAGATAGCATTTAAAAGCTGCCCCAGGTTTATAAGATGCCAGTGTTTAGGCACCTTGCAGAAAATAAAGTGTTGGTGGTTGGTTGGCCTCTTCGTGTTCCATCCAAAGTCGTATTCTGGCTTTCTGAGGTTTTTGCTGCTTTTTGAAAAACTTTCCTGTAAATGTTACTTGTCCAAGGTCCATGACCTTAAGCTTCAAAATGAGGGGTGTTCCTGACAATATTCCAGGCCTTTTCTCCCTAAGAGAGTAAGGTAAAAATTTTCAGCTCTTGGGGCTGAGGGTACATAGTTGTCACCCTGAAAAAAAAAAAAGCCAAGCAAACAAAAGCAGCAACAAGAAGCCCCTAGGAACTGCAGAATTGTATTCCCTACTCCTGTGACACCTAAGCTGTGGGTCTTTCTCCTGGCTAAAACAGGAAATTGGATCTGTTATCTTAGGAGGTAACACTGGTTCCTTGATGGCAACCACTCTAAAATCTGTCTAAGGTGTTGCTGAAAAGATTTTGTTAGTGTGTCCTGATGCATGTGAATTGTTACTGAAAAACATGTGTGTCTCCTGGCCCTTCTGGATACTTTGCACTAATAACTGTCTGCTCTGCTCACTGGGTCACCAGGTTACATGCAGAGGAATCCTCAGATGCCCCAGTACAGCTCCCCCCAGCCTGGCTCAGCCTTATCTCCCCGTCAGTCTTCTGGAGGACAGATGCATGCTGGAATGGGGCCATACCAGCAGAATTCCATGGGGAGCTACGGACCCCAGGGTGGGCAGTATGGACCTCAAGGTGGGAACTGAGCTCAGCAAATACAAAAGGCCTCTTTCTGTACCAGCTTGTCTTTGATAAACTGGGGTTATTTGTCCCCTCTTCATGGGGTAATGCAAAACAGTACTTGCCTTATGAGCTGGAAGGTGCTTTGTTCATGGTGAGATTGCTGTCAGGGCTGCTTGCAATTCTAAATGTAGGATCCTTCCTCCTTCTTTAAAAAGATGTAAGTCCTGCATCTGGTGTAATAGAGAAGAAGGGCCAGTTCCCATGGAGGAGAAGAAAACTGAGTGGTTTATGTTTTGCAAAGGGTTAAGTCTTTTTTTTTTACATCCTGTCCTGGAGCTCAATCTGCTCAGTTGAGGGTTCGGGAGAGTTTCAGGCAGCTTTTGAATCGATGTTGTTACTTGGCTGTACCAAAACATATTTTATGTGGCTTCTATCCAAGTACTTTGACTTTTTGTTGAGGTGTTAACACTCCCCCTCAGATCTGTTAGTGATCTTTAAATATTTGCTGATAGAAGATTTTTATGGTGATTCATAAACTAACTGGTTGAATGATGTTGTCTTCCCCTCTTTTTATCTCCTCAGGAGGTTATCCCAGGCAGCCAAACTACAATGCTATGTCCAATGCCAATTATCCCAGTCCAGGAATGGGGGGAAGCATGAACCCCATGGCAGCAGGGACCCAGATGCACGGGCAGACTGGTGTGCCACCATACAGTGGCCTTCCTCCAGGGAGGATGAGCCATGCAACCATGGGGAACCGACCCTATGGACCCAACATGGCAAATATGCCACCCCAGGTGGGGACAGGGATGTGTCCCCCACCAGCTGGCATGAACCGCAAAGCACAAGAAGCGGCCGCTGCCGCCATGCACGCTGCTGCCAACTCCATCCAGAACAGGTATGGGATGAGATGGATGCTCCCTGCTCTCTCTTTCTCTCTCTCCCTGAAGTCCCTTCCCCATGTCAGGTGGGAGGTTTCAAAGCTGTGGCTGGAATAACCCAGCCTTGGGGTCATGCTGAATGTAGACTTCCTCGAAGGTTTGCCCTTCTCAGAGACTTTTTCAGCAGTTTTAAATATTAAAAAAGGAAGAGCATAAAGGTTGGACAAGCAGCGTGTTGGACTCCATCATTAATGACATGCTTAGGGAATTTTTAATATTCCTAGGTCAGGTCTGTTTGAGATCCTTTCCTTTGGTTTTGCTTTCTGGTCTTCTTTGTTACACGGGTGACTTCCAAGATGCTGCGTGTGTGGCAAAGCCCATAAATCCAGCAGACAGCCACCCAGCTGCACTTGTCTGAACCAAGGCATTACTTGTCCAGTGTAATGAACTTCTTCCTTTTAGGGCCTCAACGAGCAGCTGTGGGAAAGGAGGCTGGAATTCAGCACTGAGCTTTGCAACTGTTTTCTGTGACTGTCGTGTTTTGCTTTTTAATTGCACATTATGTGTGTGTAGCCTGCCAGAGTTCCTGGAGAGCCATGAACTTGCTTATAAATTGGGTTCCCCTAGTAAAACTGTTGGATTTATTTGGTTTCTGACTGGGTATTGTGCTCTTTATGCTGACCTAAGGGCTGCTTCTGCTGTCTGATGTTACCTGTGTCTGCATAGAGGTCAAGTTCCCAAAAAGGCATCAAGACCTGACCCTTTGAGTAACAAAGTTTGAGCAGCAGTTGTGGTTGAAGTTTTCTGTGGCTTGTAAAATAATGTAGCTTCTTTGGGTAACAAAAGGGAAAGAAATAATAATTAAAAAAATCATTATATGTGATTTGAGCCCTACACCATCTATAGGAGTGAAGTATTTTCACCTAAAATGCTCAGGGCTGCACTGTTTCCAGATGTATCCTCCTCTGTAAAGGCAACTTACAGTAACTGAAATGAACTCACTTTGGGGATGTAGTAGAACAATATTAAGGGTTAAAAACACTCAGAACTTGAAGTCCCTCTCTCTAAATGCTTTGCATCCCCTTTTTTAACCCCCTACTTAGGCTGTAGGGTTGTGAAGCTTTAAAAG
Organism: Heliangelus exortis; assembly: GCF_036169615.1. Taxonomy (NCBI): domain Eukaryota; kingdom Metazoa; phylum Chordata; class Aves; order Apodiformes; family Trochilidae; genus Heliangelus; species Heliangelus exortis. The sequence goes on along the minus strand of NC_092445.1, from coordinate 2,819,997 downwards.
AGCACTTGATCTTTGGTATTTTGCTGGAGAAGTTCACTCCTCTGCTTCCTTTGTAGAAGGAAGAATTAAAAGACAAGAGGTAAATGCTTAGTATTAGGAGTAAGTCTGTTTATTTTTTACCTTCTCTAGGCCTCCTGGTTATCCCAACATGAATCAGGGGGGAATGATGGGCACTGGACCTCCTTATGGACAGGGAATTAACAGTATGGCTGGAATGATCAACCCCCAGGGCCCTCCCTATCCCATGGGTGGGAATATGGCTAACAACTCTGCAGGTAAGCCAGTGCTGGCTGTCAGGCATTTGATTGATTTCATTGTACTGGATTGAAAAATCAGTGTTAAAGATTCTTTTAACTTCCTAGGGATGGCAGCAAGCCCTGAAATGATGGGTCTGGGGGATGTCAAATTAACACCTGCAACTAAAATGAACAACAAGGCAGACGGGACGCCAAAAGCAGAATCCAAGTCAAAGGTAAAATGTTTTGAGTTTTGTTTTTAATGACTCTCATCCTCTTCAGTGTTCAGGGAAATAAAACCATTGTATGTTAGCTAGGATTGAACAGCCTGACTGTCTAGTAGTGAGTGTGGTTCCTGAGAGAAATCTAATTTGATTCATCCTCCTTACCCTGAGCAGACTTCTCATTAGCATGATCGTCCCTGTAGTGTGTGATCTGAGTGCTGCTTGTGACCATGGCTCTAACTCATGAGTGTGCCAAGTGAGTGGGATATTCTCCTTTGGGATGTGTCAGGTTTTGGAGCATAATTAAAGAAATAAGTGTCTCAAAAGGTGTCTGTGTGTGTTTTAGAGAGTGATCTGCTTATAGGTGCAATAAACCACAAAATATCTACGTATGTTCCTAACAGTATTGAGGAACCTGAACTCTGCCATCCCCTACAGAGACCCAGTAGCCCTCAGTGAGGCCTGGAAAGGGAGTTTTCTGTCTGAATTCACACATCCTCCCCTGTTTATGACTCATGAGTTGAAACCCCTGTCCAGAATTTCTAACAAATCCCTGGTGCACCTGACTTGTATGTTCTCATTTCAGTCATGGGCTTGTCTTGCCTTTGGTAACTGGAGAGAAGGTACCTGACAGATGCACCTTTTGGGTCAGCTTTATGCAAAGTGCCCAGATCTTATGAATAGCTAATTAGACTGTTGCTTAAATCAGAAGTGTGAAGGGAAAAAGACCATGTAGTTGAAGTGCTCAATGTAAAGAAATTCAGCATCAGTCATGCCTGATGTCTGCAGCCCTGGTTGTGCTTGAACAGAGCCAGTTGGTCCAAAGGTTCAGGATTTATCAGGATAATTCAGCCAGTTGAGTGTTTTACTTCTGGGACTCATACAAAGTTCAGAAATTAAAGGGAGCATTTCCCATCTTTTGGGGAGTAATTGTTTTCACTTCTCAAAAGAATTAGTATTAGGAATTCTCACCTGCCATAGTGAAACTGCCAGAAGAAGTGCAAGCAAACCTGAGCATGTTTCTGGTGCAGGCTTGGAGCTATCCAGTTATCTCCTCTCAGCTGGGAGGTGGTACACTAAAGTGTTACAGTTGTTTCACAAACAAACCTCTTACTAATCCTGTATTAAAGCCAGAAGAGGGAGGCAAACAAGTTCTTCTGGGAGTGTTTTTCTTTTTTGTTGCTGCTACAAGTTTCAAAAGAACCACCAAAAAAGCATTTTCTTAGGCTGTAGTCTCCTCTTCTGCTACTTAGAGGAAAACAAATGCTCTGCAAGTTCCATGCCTGTACCACCAGCAATCTGCAAGAAGATTCAGATCTCCTGCTCCTCTCATGTGTTCTGGCCTCTGCCTTTCTACTCTTTGACAAACAAGGACTTGAATGCTCTTGAGCTGGGAGATGCCAGAAGCTACAAATAAGGGTTGTTCTTTCCTTCTGATCTGTGCTGTTCAAAGATCATCTCATGTGCTAATGGATACACTCAGTCTTGGGTATAGGGCTTTAGCTAGAACATCCTTAGATTTGAAATTCACTTCATTTTTAGGAAGCATTTGGAATACCAAACCCATTTTTGCCTGTACTCCCAAGTGTGTGTGATCCAGGCAGAGGAATCACATGGGCCTGCACTTTTACCTCTAGACACTCAGTTCAGTGAATCAGATGTGTAGGAACCAGGGTGATGCTTCACTGCAGGTCCCTCTGATCTTTATTTTCCTCTGAGGCATGTTTATTTTCATTGCTTTGCAGTGTTTAGTGTCAGTTTAACCAGGCATCCACCACTTGACTTAAGAGAAGGGACTGACCAGAGGGCATTTTTCACCCTGGCAGAGTGCAGTAGCCATGGGGAATCTCACTTGCAGTTGAATTAGATGTTTTTTCATAAATTTAACAAATGAGCCCACAAAAGATGTTCTGGAGCTGGCTCTCTGCAAAGTCTCCTTGAGGTTTTTTTTTTGTTTCTGTAGCATTCCTGAAACCTTCGCTTGGTAAAAATAAATACTCTGTGAATCATCTGAGTAGCAGCTGGTTTTATGATACCTTTGTTGAGTAATATTTGCCTGATGTTGATCAGAGACAAGTGTGGCTCTAATATAAAGCTGTTTTCAATGTAACAGCAGAACTTTGAACCCTTATCTGACTGCTTTTTTGAAACCCTCTGGGATGTGGGTAGCTGCTTTTGTGTCGCTCAGTCCTGATATCTCTTTCCTTCTCCTAGAAGTCCAGTTCCTCTACTACAACCAATGAGAAGATCACCAAACTCTATGAGCTGGGTGGGGAGCCTGAGAGGAAGATCTGGGTGGATCGTTACCTGGCCTTTACTGAGGAGAAGGCCATGGGCATGACAAACCTCCCAGCAGTGGGCAGGAAACCCTTGGACCTTTACAGACTCTACATCTCAGTGAAGGAAATTGGAGGATTGACTCAGGTGAGTGTCCTGCAGCCCGTGGGTGTTTGTGTGCAGAGCTGTCTGGCACTCACAAGTCAATAGGCAACACAATTAGATTTGGATGTAAGCCATGGCTTCCCATTTAGCTGTGTTTCTTTTCTATTTTTTTAAATGATGCTTCTAAAACCTGGCACCCTTGCAGTGTGCCAAGTGTCTGCTCTCCCATTGTCTGGTTGAGGACAGCCTGTGGTGACATTCAATGCAAGTGCTTTTTTCCCCCCCTGCTTTGTCCAGTGCAAAGATTGGTGACACTGTCTTTGTCTTTGCATCTGGCTGTCAACTGACCTCATGGCTCATTTGATTTGCAATCTGTCCCTATTGGAAAACTTTGCTCTAGGTGGGGAGGAGAGTTTTGAGTTTTGAAAACAACTGTATCTGCTCTGCTTAGCCCTTACTCCATCCTTTTGTTTTAGCTGAAAACTGTTGATTTCTTCCCAGAAAATTTCTTGGAGGAGAAGTAGCTGGGATTTTGAGTTTAGAGCCTCTTCTTTGGTTGTGCAGGTCAACAAAAACAAGAAGTGGCGTGAGTTAGCCACCAATCTCAACGTGGGCACGTCCAGCAGTGCAGCAAGTTCTTTGAAGAAGCAGTACATCCAGTGTCTCTATGCCTTTGAGTGCAAGATTGAACGAGGTGAAGACCCCCCTCCAGATATCTTTGCAGCTGCTGATTCAAAGAAGTCTCAGACTAAGATACAGCCTCCATCTCCAGGTGAGTTTAGGCACTGGTTTAATGAAGGTTTGAACTGGAGGACCTCATACACTGTGTTGTTCCACCTGCTGTGGGCCAGACTGATTCCCCAAGCTTCACAAAAGCTTCATGTCTGTTTTTAATTAGATGTTGTCTGGTTGTGTGGATTCCATGCTTGGGTAATGTGGGAGTGCATGATACTGGGAATAAGCCAAGCCTTTTGGTACAGTCCAGTTTTTGTGTGTCCCAGCTCTGTACTAAGTTGAAGAAAGGGTAAAACATAAAATACAGACGTGCACCTCTGGGCTTACCAGTCCATCCCCACCTTCTGGGAGTCTGCTGCAGAGAGAAGTCTGGAGTTACCCTTCAAGGTGATCTCTGCCTGTTCTAAGAGCAGCCCTTTTTGCTGCTTAGCTTTGAGAACTTGCTAGAAAAGTTGTGCTTGTTTTAACTGCAAGTGCTGCTTTCTGGGATTAAACACTTGATGTAGGTGTGCACTCCTCTTCCTCATGAATTACTCCATTCTGTCTTCAGCAGCAGACAGTGAGGACTTTCTGAGAATTTGTGCCCAGAGAGCTTTGTAAGCCTATTACAAGTTGGATGCTCTAGATTTCAGGCCCTTTAAAATGAATTTCTGCTGTTGTTTCAAATTTGATGGGGTGCTCCAGATTCTGAATATTTAAGCATGGTGTTCAATTCAGGGGAAAAAAAAAACAAAACAACAAGGAGAAAACATCCAGGCTAGCAGTGCATGCTGTACTCTTCAGTCTTTGGAAAGTCTGATGGTTTGTGTCTCATTTGCATTGAGTTCATTGCTTGAATTGCTGCTGAACTTGCCAAGCCTTTAAGATTCAGTTTTCCAGTTTGTCTTTCGAAGTAAAAGCTTCAGATGCTTTTTCTGGTCAGGAGTTCATGTAGGTGAAATAAAAACTTTGTCTGCTTTGAAGTTCCAGTACTGGTTGCAAAAAATGCCTTTTTGGTTCTGAAACCTGGCATCATCTTTGTCTGGCTCCTGAGGAGGGGAATAATGAACCCTTTTTTGGACTGTTGTGTTTCAGCCCTGCTATAAGCCCTTGATTGACAGGGGGCTTGTATGAATACTCTGGAAACTTCATTTACCTATCCCCTCAGTTGCAGAGTGGTGTTTTTTAAAGAACTAAATCATGTCTTTTTTTTGCTAGTCAGGAGACCTGTCTTAGAGTAGCTCCAACCTTGGTGTATGCTGCAAGATAAACCAACTTTAGTGTCATTAGACAAAACTTCTGTCTGAAGTGCTGTCTGAGTTCCTCTTAAACTAGACCACAAATCCATCCCCACCTTCTTTCCAAAATCTCTTTCTTGCCCCCCTGAGATACTAGAGAAGGGGGACAAGGATGTTAAGAGCATTTGGAGAGGGCTGAGGCTTTAAGAAAGCCACATAAAACTTACTGTAGAGGAGGTAGGTGCCTGTCAGAGTGGATTAGGTGGTGCATCAGTTTTTATTTTCTTGGTTTTTTTATTTTTTTGGTTTTTAAAATTTTTTTATTTTCTTGTAGCTAAGAGGGTGGTATGTGAAGGTCATGAGTCTGCCCCTGGGCTGAGCTGCAGGTGGTCTCTTCCTTCAGCACATCAGCAGTAGGGATCTGCAGGGCTGCTGTCCCAAACCCTGCAGGTTTGTGCAGCTCTCTTATCTTAAGTCTCCAGGTTTGACTTCTGCTGGAAGAGGACTCTGCTGTGTTTCCTGTTTAAAACTGTCCCCTCCACTTGTCTTTCAGCACCAGCACTGAAGCATTGTTGGTTCCTCTGACCCTTTTAGCTGTGTCCCTCAGCACATTCATGCTCCTCTTTCACCTTTCCTCCTCTCTTGCTCCCCTGGATCAGCAGGAGCTGAGGGTGTAGGACACAACACAGGTTTTCTCAACCTCTGTTCCAGACTGCAAAGCCTTAGAGGAGCACTGAGGAGTCCCCATGGACACTGCTGTTCCAGGGGCTTGCTGAGGCAGCATCCTCCTCACACAGAGGCCTTTCTGCCAACAAATCACCCTTACTGGGGAATAACTCCCCTGTCTGAAAGCCAAGAGGACAGTTGTGGGGCACTTTGAAGTCCCATTGTTTGGAGGAAGGGCTCTGTCATCCCAGACAGACACACGTGCTTTCCTCTCCTTGCAGACTTTGTGACCTCTGGGCATTGGTTTGTGCTTCATTTCCCCCTGTTCTGTCAGATGAACTTCTGCATAACTTTGTGAGTGATGAGGACTGATTCTCCATTAATCACTTCTTGAGGTTGCAGAGCATCTAAAGCCTTGCAGGACAACCATCTGGGTAGAGCTCTTGGTGCTGGAGCTGTTTTCCATGCAGTGTTGGTCTGGTTTGAGCCAGGATAGAACCAGTTTTCTTCAGTTACTTCAATCCTAGCTCAAACCAGGACAAATACTGGTCCATAACCCTCAAAAAACAGAAAATCTTTACAGAAAGGTCTTGGCTGGGGTGCTGCTTTGTGGACGCAGGTTTCCTACAAACCTTCTTAGGTTCCTGCTCACAAACTGTTGCCTGTCCCTGGGGAGGCATCACCACTCTGTTGGGTTTTTAATCCCCAGAGCATGGACCTGGCCTGGCTCCAACTGTGTGTAAATTTGTGAGTGGGAGGGATGGGGGGGGGGGTGGGGGGGTGGGGACAAACACCAAATGGCAGCGACACAGGGAATGTCTCCAGGCCTCTTCCTGCTGATGCCAAGGAGAATTCCTGGGGGAAGTGAGTGGAGCTGAACCTGCTGATGCTGGAAGGAGCAAAACGGCGGGGAAGACCCATGAATGAAAGTCCCCTGAGTTTGCCTCTGCCCTTCCTTCTCCTGAGACCTCCCCGGGCTGGGAGGGAGTCAGGGAGGAGAGGACAGGGTGCCAGGAAGGTGGGGTGTAAACAAACATGCCCTGGACCTGACCTCGGGAGGATTTTAATGAATAGCTGAAATGACTCATCAGCCAGCAGGGCTGAAGCTGAGGGATATGGGGTGCTGGGGCTGGTAACTAATGGAAACATTAATTAAGAGTTCAGTTCTTGGCAGCTGCCAGGAGTGTATGAACCTGAGAGCTGACACTGGTGAGGCAGGGGCAGAGCAGAGCTCCTGGAGCTGGAGGCACAGCTGGGTTGCACAGGAGGAAGAGGAGGGCCTGGGATTTTTGATGAGAGCTTAGTGTAGCATAAAGCCACCCCTGCACAGAGCCAGGGAACTTGCTGGACAGGTTTTGTTGTTCAGTGAAAGATCCGGCATCTCCAGCATTCCCTGTTCAGGAATCCTTGGGAGTGGTGCTTGAATTAATCTGCATGGATTTAACCCCTCTGGAAGGGCAGAGCAGACAGAGGAGCCTTGTTCAGAGTTACTCAGTGACTTCAGCAGACATCTCGGAGTTTCCATCACTAGAAAGACTGTGAGACTTGCCAGGAGAGGGCTCAAACCCACCTTCCTTCTGGCTAGAAAGAGAATTGGGAAGGTGATTGTTGCCTGGCAAGAAGCACCACATTCTGTGCTGCATTGTGCAACCTCAGCCTTGGAACCTGGGTAGCCTGGGCAGGAGGACACAATGCCACCAAGGTGGCACGGTGTGTAAAAGGGTTAAGAATGAAGGTGTGATGAAAACAAACACACCCTCTCAGCTTTACATCACTGTGCATGGTCCTTCTGGGAAGCCTGGCCCAGTAAGGCCTTGCAGTTTTGAGCTCTTTGTAATTTTTTTTTGGTTGTGTTTCTTCTCTCTCTTTCCTGAAGGACTCTTTGCTTTCTGTCCTTCAGGCTGATGTGCTGGGAGGTTCTGGGTTGCATCTGTAGGGTGCAAAGCTGCTCACACCACATTTCTGTTCTTGCAGCGGGTTCAGGCTCCATGCAGGGTCCTCAGACACCTCAGTCCACCAGCAGCTCCATGGCAGAAGGAGGAGACCTGAAGCCACCAACTCCAGCATCTACACCACACAGTCAGATGCCCCCTTTGCCAGGCATCAGGTATGGAACCAGTGCACCCTTTCCCGTGGTGCTGGATGGCTGTGAGGTTGCTTTGGCTGTTTTGGTGGGGCTCCAGGACTTTGCTCCTTTGGTATTGGCTCACAGCAATATTGTTGACCCTGCATCTGTGTGGGAATAATCATTTGTCTGGGGATTGGGGTTGAGGACAGTGTTAGTGAAAAGGTTGTTCTCTGTGCCTCTGTGGGAGGAACACAATTGGGGTCCTTCTGGGGTATAACAACACCCAAGAGGGAACGTGTGGGGAAAAGTATCTTGAGGAGCATCATAGACATAATTCTGTGTTTGTGTGGCTTTTTCAATCAGGAGTAACTCAGTGGGCCTTCAGGATGCCTTTGCAGATGGGAGTGATCCTACGTTCCAGAAAAGGAACTCCATGACTCCAAATCCAGGGTACCAGCCCAGCATGAATACCTCTGACATGATGGGTCGCATGTCTTATGAGCCAAATAAAGATCCTTACAGCAGTATGAGGAAAGGTGAGGAAGTCCTTGCATGCTCCTTTCCCTTTTTTCCTTGAGTACTAATCCCTGTGTCTGGCTTTAAACTGGATACGTGCAGTAGGAGACCTCCTGCTCATCCTTCCTCTCCAGAAGAAGGGATGGCTCTTTCTAAGGAAGACTCAGACAGGTTTATTGTTATTATTCTTTCAATATTTCAGCTCCAGGAAGCGATCCCTTCATGTCCTCAGGGCAGGGCCCCAACAGTGGTATGGGTGACCCTTACAATCGTGCTGCAGGTCCAGGGATGGGTAACATGGCCATGGGACAACGACAGCACTATTCCTATGGAGGTCCTTATGACAGAGTGAGGTGGGTACTTGAACCTGGTGAGATCTTGAATCCCTTGACTCCCATTAAATTATTTCTCTTCGCTATTGTGACTTCTCTAAAGCATCTTTTTACCATATGAGGAACAAAGGTGAATTTTAAGTGGACGTGTGGGGATTTTTATGTTTGCTTCCATGTAGGACGGAGCCTGGCATGGGACCTGAGGGCAACTTAGCAACTGGAACCCCTCAGCCAAACATCCTGCCTTCCACCCCAGACTCGGGGATGTATTCCCCCAGCCGCTACCCTCAGCAGCAGCAGCAGCAGCAAAGGTCTGTGCAGGGTGGTGCCCAAACAGCTCTGCCCAGTTAAAGAGCTCTGAGGCTGGGAAAGTGAAAGCATGCATCTGATCAGCCAAGTAATGCATCTGTTTCTTCTCCAGACATGATTCCTATGGCAATCAATTCTCCACTCAAGGCACATCCTCGGGCAGCCCCTTCCCTAGCCAGCAAACTACCATGTATCAACAGCAGCAGCAGGTAAAGGGTCAGAAAGTTTCTAATTTGTTGGACTGTGAAGAGTTTTGGTTGTGAAAAGGGGAGGGTGGAAAAAAAACAACCCTCTTTGGGCTGTGTGCTTACTTTCTGTATGCACAGAATTGAAGTTTGCAAGTAGTTTAATGAAGTTTTATTTAGGATTTTCCTGCTGAGGGTGGGAGGTTATGTAGTTTGCAGATGTGTGTGCTCTGGTCAGGCAGCAGGAGATCAGGAAGCTTTGTTGGGCTTCTCTACCCCACTGGAACTTTCTGAAACCCATCATGTTTCTGTAACACATTTGGTCCAAGGGATCAGATCAGTTTGTTTGGATTAAGTCCCTGATGGTTCTGGGGAGCTGTTTCAGGTAGATCATCCTGCACAACTCTGGGCTTTTTTGGGTCTTCCCCTTACTGAGCCTGCAGATAAAGGCTTCAGACCTGCCTCCTATTTTTTGTTCTCAGAGCCATCAGGTTTGTTTCAGGACAGAGTTTGAATGAACATCTCTCTTTTTTTCCACAATCCTTCTATATGATTTGCTCTTTGTATCAGTGCCAAGACCCATAATGTTTTCCTGATAATTCTGAATCCTCTGGTTTAGTAGAGTATAGAGAGGGCACTCACTGAGCTGTGCTAAGAATAATTCCAACTGCTCTGCAGCTTGGCTCTGCAACCAGAGCCATGGGGCTTTGAGCCAAGAGTTTGAGTTACTCTGGTACTTGTCATCTTTGAAGCCCTGGAGCTCTATCTGAAGCCAGTCATGACTGAGGAGCCTCTGAGTAGACTGAATAGCAGCTAGAGCACAGGTCCTTGGAGGTAAAAGAGATCTTGGATTTGAATTTTGTCTCAGCAATTGACCATTGTCTCCATTTGCACTTCAAAGAAATAGGGGGGGAGAATAGTTCTTGCTCCTTAGAATGCTGTGTTTTGAAACCTATAGGAAAGGAAGAGCAAACACAAGAGCAAAAGGGTGTGAAGGGAAAGGAGTTACCTCTGTACAGTTTGGGTTGTGGTGGATGTACAGTATAGCTGAGTCTTTTCTGTACAAAGACCTCTGCCCCTGGGGCATCCTTGCAGAATCCACAAGGGAACTGCCCAGCCAGCCACAAGGAATTGGTCTGGACAAATAACCAGATGAGTCTTGCCCTCTTATGGGCCATACCAGGGGGCATATCATAGAATCATAGAATGATAGGGGTTGGAAGGAACCTCTGGAGATCATGGAGTCCCTGTTTCAGGACAGAGTTTGAATGAACATCTCTCTTTGTTTCCACAATCCTTCTATATGATTTGTTCTTTGTATCAGTGCCAAGACCCATAATGTTTTCCTGATAATTCTGAATCCAGGGGGCATATCATAGAATCATAGAATGATAGGGGTTGGAAGGAACCTCTGGAGATCATGGAGTCCACCCCCCCTGCCCCAGCAGGATCCCCCAGGGCAGGACACACAGAACACATCCAGGGGGGTTTGGAAAGGCTCCAGAGAAGGAGACTCCACAACCTCTCTGGGCAGCCTGGGCCAGGGCTCCCTCAGCCTCACGGTGAAAAAGTTTCTCCTCATGTTGAGGTGGAACTTCTATGTTCTGGCTTCAACCCATTATTCCTTGTCCTATTCCTGGGCACCACTGAAAAGAGGTGGATTGTCCCCTGGCTGTTGACACTCACCCCTCAGACACTGCTGGATGTTCATAAGATCCCCTCTCAGCCTTTCATCCTCAAGGCTGAACAGCCCCAGGTCTCAGTCTTTTTTCAGAGGAGAGATTTCCAAGTCCCTTCACCATCCTCTGGCTCTTGAGTAGCTCTGTCCCCCCCCAGCTTGGGGTTGGTTTTTTTGTTTGTTTCTCAGCAGATAACCTCACCCCCCCCTTCCTGCTCCCTTTTCCCCTGCAGAATTACAAGCGGCCGATGGACGGCAGCTACGGCCCCCCCGCCAAGAGGCACGAGGGGGAGATGTACAACGTCCCCTACAGCTCCGGGCAGGGGCAGACCCAGCAGCAGCTGCCTCCAGCACAGCCCCAACAACCCAACCAGCAGCAGACTGCACAGCCATCTCCCCAGCAGGACCTCTACAACCAGTACGGGAGTTCCTACCCCGCCGCCGACCGCCGAGCCGCCGGAGGGCCGCAGAACCAATTCCCATTCCAGTTTGGCAGAGAAAGGGTCTCAGCTCCTCCAGGTTCCAACGCTCAGCAGAACATCCCTCCCCAGATGATGGGAGGACCCATCCAGTCGGCTCCAGAGGGGCCTCAGCAAGGTGCCATGTGGCAAGGGCGCAACGAGATGGGGTACAGCTACCCCAACAGGCAGAGCACTGGCTCGGCACCCCAGGGCCCTGCCTACCATGGAGTGACTCGAACAGATGAAATTCTGCATTCAGACCAGAGGGTCAACCATGAGGGACCGTGGCCTTCCCATGGGAACCGGCAACCTCCTTATGGTCCCTCTGCCCCCGTCCCCCCGATGACCAGGCCCCCCCAGTCTAATTACCAGACCCCCCCCAGCATGCAGAATCACATTCCTCAGGTATCCAGCCCAGCACCTCTGCCCAGACCTCTGGAGAATCGCACTTCTCCGAGTAAATCTCCATTCCTGCACTCTGGGATGAAAATGCAGAAGGCGGGACCGCCCGTCCCTGCCTCGCACATAACACCAGCAGCTGTACAGCCTCCCCTGATCAGAAGAGACATCACCTTCCCTCCAGGGTCAGTAGAAGCCACACAACCTGTGTTGAAGCAGAGGAGAAGGCTGACAGCAAAAGATATTGGTAAGAGGAAACTTCTGCTTTTCTCCTTGTGCCTGTCGTGGGGATGGGTGCTGCCGTTACCCTTCGGTGCTCCGCTGCCAAGTGGAAGGGCTCTGCTGGCTTGGAAAGAATTCTGATTTTTGCAAGTTGGTTGTGCTTTCAGACAGGAGTTTGGCATTGTCTGTGCAGGGATTGCTGGTACAACACAGTCTGTACATCATCTTAAACATGCTGTGCTTTTCCTGAGTCCAAAATGCAGTATCAAGTAACTCCTTTTTGTTTTTAAACTCCAGGAGCTGGAAGTATCATGTGTTTATGTTACAGGAACCCCTGAAGCCTGGAGAGTGATGATGTCTCTGAAGTCTGGGCTGTTAGCTGAAAGTACGTGGGCCTTAGATACCATAAACATCCTGCTCTATGATGACAACAGCATAATGACCTTCAACCTCAGCCAGGTGGGTGCAGATGCTCTCAGATGCAGGTCTTTTGAAGTGCTAATTTTATAGGGTTTTCTGTCAATGAGATAGCAACAAGCAGCTCGTGCCCTTGTAAGGCCAAAGTCCTGGAGGTCCCCATACCTGCAGAGCACCCCAGGTCTGAAGAGAGCATGGAGTCAGGGTAGCTGCATGTTGGTTACTCACTGTCCCATGTAACCTGTGTGCCTGTTGGTGTGCAAGTGTGTTCTCTGCTCTCTGGTGAGGTGTACAGGCTCTGTACAGAGGAATAACAGTGGGGAGGCTGTGGTGGTCTTTGCACCCAGAGTGCTGTGAAAACCTGGAGCCTGCTTGTGTTTGGGTGTTGCTGGTGCCTGTTCACCTCTGGCTCTGCCTCTCCTGGGACAGAGTGTGGTGAGGCTGGGATGGCCCCCGGGAGGGCCAGCCTTGCTCAGTTACTTGCCATCTGCCTCTGTGGCTGCTGTAAAAGCTTCTCAGCCACACTCTGCAGGCTGTTTGGTTTAGTGCTGCCCTTCACCTCCCTGTGTTTCAGCCAAGGAGAGGGTGGCACAACCCAGAGCACCCGTGTGTGTGTTTGCACAGGTACGTGTGTGTGGAAGGAAGGAGGCTTGGATGCTGGCAGTCAGGACCTGGTTTTGCCTTTGTTCCTTTGCTCAGAGGACAGAAAGCTCTTTTGCAACTGGTTCGTCGCCAGTGTGAAGAGAAGCCATTAATTAACATCACTGCTTAAATTCTGAGCTCCTTACACCCCTCTTTCCTCGTTGCTCGTGTTGGCCTAAGTTGTTTTCTGATCGCTGTTCCCTTCCTTCCTTCCTCTCCTGTTTTTCTCCTCCCCCCCAGCTGCCGGGTTTGCTGGAACTCTTGGTGGAGTATTTCCGGCGCTGCCTGATCGAGATCTTTGGAATCCTGAAGGAATACGAGGTGGGAGACCCAGGGCAAAGAACACTGTTAGATCCTGAAAGGTTCTGCAAATCTTCAGCTTCCTCTCACGAAGAAGGGGAGGAGGAGGATGAACCACGGAGCCTGAACTGTGAGGAGGACGAAGAGGATGAGGAAGAGGAGGAGGCTGCGTTTTCGAGCAAGGATAAAACACCTCTGGAGAGCAGTGAGGAAAAACTGGTCAGTAAATTCGACAAGCTTCCAGTCAAAGTTGTGCAGAAAAACGACCCTTTTGTGGTGGATTACTCAGACAAGCTGGGGAGGGTGCAGGAGTTTGAGAGCGGGCTGCTGCACTGGCGGATCGGCGGCGGGGACACCACTGAGCACATCCAGACCCACTTTGAGAGCAAGACAGAGCTCCCTTTGACTCACAAACGAGCTTCCTGCAGCTCTGCCTTGAGGAAACGTTCAGGAGCTGAGAGCAATCCCAGCACTAGGGAAGGAGAGACTCCTCCATCCGACAGCTCCTCGGAGAAGAGGATAACTGCCACCATGGATGACATGCTCTCCGCACGTCCGGGCTCCCTGGCTGGGGAGGAGGAAGAGGTCAAACCTTTGGAAACAGCAAAGGAAAGCAGCAAGTTTCCCTTTGGCATCAGTCCAGCTCAGAGCCACAGGAATATCAAAATTCTGGAGGATGAGCCTCACAGTAAAGACGAGACACCCCTCTGCACCCTCCTGGACTGGCAGGACTCTCTGGCCAAGCGCTGCATCTGTGTCTCTAACATCATCAGGAGTTTGTCGTTCGTGCCGGGCAATGACTTTGAAATGTCCAAACACCCCGGGCTGCTGCTGATCCTAGGGAAACTGATTCTCTTACACCACAAGCATCCAGAACGCAAACAGGCGCCCCTGACCTATGAGAAAGAGGAGGAGCAGGACCAAGGGGTGAGCTGCAACAAGGTGGAGTGGTGGTGGGACTGCTTGGAGATGCTGCGTGAAAACACACTGGTCACGTTGGCCAACATTTCTGGCCAGCTGGATCTATCCCCTTACCCAGAAAGCATCTGTTTGCCTATCCTGGATGGACTCCTCCACTGGGCAGTGTGTCCATCCGCAGAGGCCCAGGATCCCTTTCCGACCCTGGGACCCAACGCGGTCCTCTCCCCTCAGAGACTGGTTTTGGAAACGCTCAGCAAACTCAGCATCCAGGACAACAATGTGGATTTGATTCTTGCAACTCCCCCTTTCAGTCGCTTGGAGAAGCTGTACAGCACCATGGTGAGGTTCCTTAGTGACAGAAAGAACCCGGTGTGTCGAGAGATGGCTGTGGTACTACTGGCCAACTTGGCACAGGGGGACAGCCTGGCAGCCAGAGCCATTGCTGTGCAGAAGGGCAGCATTGGCAACTTGCTGGGCTTTTTGGAGGACAGCCTGGCAGCCACGCAGTTCCAGCAGAGCCAGGCTGGTTTGATGCACATGCAGAACCCACCCTTCGAGTCAACCAGCGTGGACATGATGCGCCGAGCTGCTCGGGCACTGCTGGCCCTGGCCAAGGTGGAGGAGAACCACTCCGAGTTCACCTTGTACGAGTCGAGGCTCTTGGACATCTCCGTGTCGCCTTTGATGAACTCTTTGGTTTCACAAGTGATTTGTGATGTACTGTTTTTAATTGGCCAGTCATGACAGCTGTGGGATCCGAGCCCCCGTGTGCGTGTGCGTGAGTGGAGAACTTAGAAACTGACTGTTGCCCTTTATTTATGCAAAACCACCTCAGAATCCACTGTCTGCCCTGCGCTGTCCTGCTTCTCCCTCGGGGAAAGGTGTCCCCGGCCCCTCTCCCCTTCCCCTGCCCTTCAAATTTGTCCCGAATCCCTTATTAAAGGAGACAAAGTTCTGTCTACATAGAAGACTTTTTTTATTTTAACCAAAGTTACTGTCGTTTACAGTGAGTTTGGGGAAAAACGACTTTGCCGTGTTATCACATTGACAGGCACCACTTTCATAACTGTTTTTAATGGTAAAACTCTGAAGGACAAAAGTGACTGCTGAACTCTGTGTGGTTTATCGTTGTACATTCACAATCTTGCAGGAACCAAGAAGTTACCAGTTGTGAACAGACCTTGTCCAAGGGAGGCCTGTGCAGTAGCGTGTAGAACTTCATGTACTGTACACCTGAAACTGTAAACATACTGTAATAATGTCTCACATGGAAGAAAAAAAAAAAAAAGGAAAAAAAACAGAAAAAAGAAAAAAAACGCTGGATCAGCAGCAAGCTGTAGTTTTTAAAAAATGTTTTTAGTTAATGTTGAGGAGAAAAAAAGGCTTTTCCCCCAAAGTATCATGTGTGAACCTACAACACCCTGACCTCTTTCTCTCTTCCTCCTTGATTGTATGAATAACCCTGAGATCACCTCTTAGAACTGGTTTTAACCTTTAGCTGCAGCCCGAACGCTGCCACGTGTGTATATATATATGATGTTGTACATTGCACATACCCTGAGATCCCTGCAGTTTTGTCCCCCTCTCCCCACCCCTTTATAGTATGACGAGTTACCGAGTTGATGACCTGCAAAAGCGAGACACAATTATTTAATCTCTTGCCAGACATCCCTCCCTGGAGGATGCTGTACAGGTCTCTGTGTATAAAGTCATTGCTGTCTCAGCAGCCAATCAACTTATAGTTTTATTTTTTTCCTGGTTTTGTTTTCTTTCTAATCGAGGTGTGAAAAAGTTCTAGGTTCAGTTGAAGTTCCTGATGAAGAAACACAATTGAGATTTTTCAGTGATGAATTCTGCATATTTGTATTTCAGACGATGTAGCTAAAAACTTGATGTAAATTCCTCCCTTTTTTCCTTTTTTGGCTTAATGAATATCATTTATTCAGTATGAAATCTTTATACTATATGTTCCACGTGTTAAGAATAAATGTACATTAAATCTTGGTAAGATGTTTGTAAGGGTTTTTTTTATTAGCAGAGCGGGGAGGTCACCTCAGTGCTGTCAGCTCCTTCTCACCGTGCACCCGGGAGGTCCCGTGTGTCACAGCCACGTCTGGGGACAGCAAAGTCTCTGGAGACCCCAAAGCCACGTGCTCTGCTTTGCTTTCTCTCTTCTGAGTGTTTCAGCAGTGGAGTTTTGGCTTGGTGCTGCTCAGCAGGAGTGGATTTGCAGCCCGAGGTGAAGCTGTGGCAGA
Source organism: Heliangelus exortis (assembly GCF_036169615.1). Classification (NCBI taxonomy): domain Eukaryota; kingdom Metazoa; phylum Chordata; class Aves; order Apodiformes; family Trochilidae; genus Heliangelus; species Heliangelus exortis. The sequence continues at coordinate 2,803,832 of NC_092445.1, read as the reverse complement.
GAATTGGTTCCCAGGGAGCTGTTGCTCGGGAGGGAGGCAGCTCCCTTCCAGCTCTCTAAATGGAAAATTTTCATTCCCCTCGCATTTTTTGCATTTTCTTGGAAGTGTGGTGTGGACTCTTGACTTCCTTCAGAGGATGGGGTTTTCCAGAGCTCCCAGCAGATGGCCAAAGTTCAGGCTTCATATGAAAATCTGCACGTTTCATGGGGTGGTGAAATGGGTTTTTTTATTTAGCCTGAAGCTTTACCCTCAAATGATAATAGGAGCAGGCTTGCTAGAAACTGCATGGAGCTTGACTAAGCAAAAGAGGCAGTTAAAGAAAAAGGAGAATTTTTTAATTTTTTTTTTTTAAGGCAAGTGTAATTTCTGTTCAAGAAATCACCTCATTTTATCCCCTTAGGAAGCTCTCAGTTCCCAGAGCCTTCCCTTAGCTGTGTTCCTTAAGCTGCAGATTCCTGGCAGGCATTGTGAGAAGATCAAACTGAACAGAAAATGTCTGTTTAGCAGCCAGAATTAAGGGAGCTCCTTGCCTGGCAGAAGGAGAATCTTGGGGGACAGGAATGGTGCTTGGGCTCTCTTGGCTTTAGAAAATACTGAATGGGACCCAAGTTGTGTGAGATAAGGCTCCTGCTGGACTTTGCCATTCTGGGACAGGGCTGTTGATTTAAACCCCAACTTCTCTGATAATTCAGTTCTGTGTGCCAGGAGCTTTGTTTAAACTGATTAAATTAATGTCAAAATTTCACTTCTTTTTCTGAACAGCAAGGACGTCAGCAGCAAGGTTGGAGAAAGCAACGTGAGCAGCTTTTTGTACAGCTTCTGTCTTCCTGGCGTGGTGAATTTAATCATCAGTGAATGCCACGTTGGGGAGGGAAAGAAGAGTCCCAGGGGGTCCCAGCTCCCTGTTTCACCAACATTTCTACAACCAGTTGCTCTGAGGGGACTCATTTTGCTCCCCCAGCACCTGGGTGTGTGCAGACCCAGACCACCTTGGAGCTTCTGAAGTGGCTGAAAGAAAAAAAAAAAGCAAACCAAAAAAACAACCAAAACAGCTGAGAAATCGGGAAAATGAGAACAAGGAGTGTTCAGTTTGTAACCAGGGACTGCTCTGTGGGCCACGCCTGATCTCAAACTCTCCTCAGCTGCCCAGAATGCAAATCCTGCTCTGACCCCATCCCTAGCCCTGAGCTTTCCATTCCTGAAACTCCTCTCCTTGACCCCGACCACTCCACCATTCCCTGGTCCTGGCAGCCAAGAAGAAAAACTGAGTTCTCCCCCAGGAGCCTCCCTGAACACCTCTGCTCCCCAGGATGATTTCCCTCCCATCCCTGCAGTGTGGTTCAGCTCAGCCTGAGTTGAAAGCTCAGATCTCAGGCTCCACCATCCCATGAACCAGAGCTGGAGGGAACCCTGCCCACCTTCTGCTAAGGGTAAGTAATTAATGTAATCACGCACACATTAATTAACTTATTCCCAGGGGATTGTTGCTCAGTGTGCTCTGGCTGGAGCTGTGTGGTTCCCTCTGAGGTTGGTGCTGGGGGCTCCAGCAGTGACCTTGCTCTGGGTCAGGGCTCTGTTGGCATCTTCTGCTCAGCCCAGGTGGCCCCCTTGGGCTCTGCCTGGCCCAGGGGAAGGGGCCAAGGGTTGGGGGTCCTGAGCTCACAGTGATCCCAAGCACAAAGACTGGGATGGGGGGAGAATGGATTGGGAAGAGCCCTGAGGAGAAGGGTTTTGGGGTGTTGGGTGAGGAGAAGCCCAGAAGCCAACCCTGTCCTGGGCTGCAGCAGCAGGGGGGTGGCCAGGGGGGGACTGTCCCCTTCTGCTCCCCTCTGGCCTCACCCCCTGCAGGGAAGCTCTGGACAGGGAGCTCTTGGAGCGAGACCAGAGGAGGCCCCAGGGATGATCCAAGGGCTTGGAGCAGCTCTGCTCTGGAGCTGGGAAATGGGATGGAAATGGGTTGTTGGGTCTGGAAAAGGCTGTGGGGAGACCTTAGAGCACCTTCCAGTGCCTGAAGGGGCTCCAGGAAAGCTGGGGAGGGACTTGGGACAAGGGCCTGGAGGGATGGGATGAGGGGTGATGGGTTTAAACTGAACAAGGGGGGATTGAGGTTGGACATGAGGAAGGAATTCTTTGGGGTGAGGGTGCTGAGCCCCAGGGTGCCCCCAGAAGCTGTGGCTGCCCCATCCCTGGCAGTGTCCAAGGTTGGATGGGGCTTGGAGCACCCTGGGCTGGGGGAGGGGTCCCTGCCCATGGCAGGGGGAGCACTGGGGGGGCTTTAAGGTCCCCTCACACCCAAACCAGTCTGGGATTGGATGTGAGGAGCAGGAGGGGGAGGCCGGGCCGGGCCCCGTGCCCAGCGTGACTCGGGGTGCCGGGGGCGGGGCAGGGCAGGGCAGGGCAGGGGGTGCCCTCAGCCGGGTCCCCGAGCTCCGCCGCCTCCGCCCGCCCTGATCAAAGATGGCGCCGCCCTCCCTTCCCTCCCTTCCTGCCCGCCACGTGACGCGGCGCGCGCAAACCCGGAAGCGCCGCTGCCGGAAGTCGTCGCGGGGCGGTGACGTCACGGTGAGGAGGAGGAGGAGGAGGAGGAGGATGGAGCCGGCGCGGGAGCCTCGCGCCGGGCGCTCAGGTGGGGGAGGGGCGGGGCCGCGCGCGCGCCGCGGGGAGGGGATCCGCCCCTCCCCCCCCCAGCCCCTCATCCCCCCCTCTGACACCTCACGGGCCCACCCAGCCCTGACGGATCGGACCGGACCGGGACCAGGCCTGGGCGTGTCCCGGAGCGGAACCGGCGGGGCGGGGGCGGTGTCCTGCGTGGGGTCTCGCGGACAATTAGAGCGATAATGAGCTCGTGAGGCCCTGGGTAGGAGAAGGCCGCGACCCCTGGGCAGCCCCGAACCGGACAGCCCCGAACCGCGCAGCCCGTAACGAACCCGAATCATCCCCGGTGTCCCCCCTGGAGCGTCTCAGCTGCGAGCCCGGGGCTCAGGGGGGGTCAGTCCTGGGCCTGGGCTTTAAACTCCGGGTGGTTCGCTGGGGCTGAGGAACGGAGCGGGATCCGGAGCGGGATCCGGAGCGGGATCCGGAGCGGGGTGCGTTCACACGCCGGAGAAACCTTCCCGCTGCGGGTGCGAGGCTGCAGCCTTTGGATCAGCGCCGGGAAGCGGGGAGCTCCCGGCCCAAGGGGTTGTTGGAATTCCCTCCCGTTCCTCTGGGTCGGGTTTCCAGTTGTGCCGGGAGTTCCCTCTGGGATCCAGCAGCGGGATGGGGGAGCACCAGGAGGTGCCCAGCCCGCTGCTCTCCAGGTGTTCCTGGCCGAGCTCTTCCCTCAGGGAATGCCAGGAGCCGGCAGGGCAGGAGATGCCGGTGTGGCGAGTGGCTGCTGCCACCGGGTGGCCACCGGGCCCCGCTGCAGCCTCCGAGCCCTCGCCCGGCTCCTGTTCCGTCGCTGCCATCGTTCACACAGCGGCTCTTCCCTAAAATCCTTTGGGATTTTAGCACAGAGCGAGCGAAACGCTCCCTGACTGAGAGAGAGCAGGGAGGGAAAGGCAGCTTTGGATTCAGAACTTTGCTCCTTTTTCCACTGCAATTTTGTGTCTTTTTTTTTTTTTTTTTTCCCCATGCCCTTTTCCAGGCAGAGACATTCCAGCTCTGTTCTCTGTTCTCTCCCAGATTTGTGGGGGTTGGGGTGTTTTTTGTTGTTTTTTTTTTTTTGTTTGTCTGTTTGTTTTGTTTTTTGGTTTGTTTTTTGGTTTGGTTTGGGTTTTTTGTTGTTTTTTTTTTTTCAGGCTTTGCTGCTTCCAGGTACAAGGTGTGCTGTGTCCTGCCAGGGTCTGGCTTTTCCAAGCTGTTTGCTTTCAGCCTCCTTGGCTCAGTCACATGGAGGTTTTTTTCTCAGCTTTTTTTTTTTTTTTTTTTTTTTTATTTTTTAATAATTTGAAGAGCTGTGATCATTTTTGCCCCTGTGCTTTAATAGGATTTGCAGCTGGGGATGTGTTTGGATAGAATTTAAAGAATTTAAGTATCCCCTCTCTTAAAATAACTTTGTAATTTGGGAGAAAGTGCCTCCCAGATTTTTAGCTGAATTCTCAGGAGGGAGAGGAGAAGAGGAGCAAACCCAAAACTTTTATATGTGGCTAAATAGGAAGAACAGTTCTGTGTTTATAAATTATAAATTAATTATAATTATAAATGAGCCTATTTGGGTCTTGGGTTTTTTTGCTTTCCTGGTGACTCACGTTCTGCTCTCTCAGGCAGCTTTTAACCTGCAAGTTTGTTGGTTTCTTTTTAATCTCCATCAGTAAAAATTGGAATAGGAAAACCTCAGAGTGTTTTTAGATCATTAGGTGATGGTTTGGGGGGATCATTGGAACCTCAGCAAGAGCTCTGGGTCTGCTGTTTCTCCAACTGAAAAGCAGTTGGTGGCTGGGGAACCAACAGAAGAAATGTTTTATTACCTCCAGCAGCTGCCTCACAGCTCCTCCTGCCTGCCCTGTGTGGCTCTGGGCCAGCAGATTTCAGAGCTGCTCCCAGCACATCAATCCAGAACAAACAGAAAGAAAAAGTAAAGGGGACTCCACAAAGCTCTTTACCTCTGAGGTCTTCAGGGAAGAGGTGGAGCAGAGCCACCATCCCTCCTGCTGCTTGCTTGGCAGGCAGGTGAAGAGCAGGACCCTGGAAAAATATGGAATGCTGCAGGTGGAGAGGGTGGAGGGGTGTGTCAGGAGGTGCTGGGGACAAAGCTGTCTCTGAGAAGGGACCATGGCCTTGCTCTGGTGGATCTGGTGGGGTGGGGGCTGTGGAGGGGCAGCAGAATAAAACTTCTCAGCTTCCCAGGGGCAAAGGCAGAGAGAGGAGGGAGTGTGTCTGGCTGGGGAGCAACCTGCTTGCACTGATGTTGTGCTCAGAGTCCACGTTTTAATTCTGTATGTTCAAAAAAAAAAAAAAAAAAAAAAAGGCTTAAATCCCATTCAGTGCCTTGGAACTGGCATTTGGGTGTGGATTTTTTGGCTGGGTGCTGGTGTTGCTGCTGGGCCTGTCTGCTGCTGGTGTTTACATGGGGCTGCTGAAGGGCTGAGTGCTTGTTACAGCCTCTCTCCCTCTGCATCCTGGCCAAGGTTAAGAAGTCAGGGAAGTGATTTTTTCCTTCAACAGGAGCCATATCAAAGAGGTCTCCTGCATCATCTCCCAGCTCCAGGCTCTCATTCCTAAGTGACTTTCTCAATTTGCAACCCTTTGAAGTGCCTGATAGTAAATAAAGCACAAGCCAGAAACACCTTTCTGTCTCTGTCCCCTCTGTTTATCAGGTCAGATTTCCAAGCCCAGAGGGAGAATTTCCCTGGAGTCGGTGACCTCCTGAGGCAGCTGTGGAGCTCAGGATGGAGCTGGGGAGCAGGCAGGACCCCCAGCTCCGAGAGGTCGTGCGGTTTGCGGTGTGCTGCAGGGCCCTGACACTTCTGCTGCAGGCAAGTCCCCTGGTGCCACCCAGAAGTCAACCAAAGGTGCTGTGACATCTCGTTTGCTGCCCCACGGCTTCTCTCAGTTGGTTGGGAAATCATCTCCTCCTCTGGGACCAGCTGCATCCCTTGAAGCAGGTTGCTGTTGAGTTCATATTGCCTGGATTTCCTTCTGCCTCCCCTCGTTTCCAGGCTGGTGTTGCAAAAGGCCATTTTGGCAGCAGGAGAGTCCCAAGATCTGTGTTTATTCACAGAAAATGAACGATAATCTCCTCCTGCACATTCCTCACGAGTCTCATTTCCAGAGATGTCCATCTCTGAGCTTGGTTGCCCACTCCACACTGTCTGTGTGTACTGAGACAGCCACCAGAGCTTCTGGCTGTAGCTGTGGCCCTCCTGAAACAAAATCCCTCTGAGAAAGCTCCTCAGCTGTGGGCCAGCAGCCAGCTGGCAAGTTGTGGCAGCCCCGGTCACCACGGGGTAGGGCTGAGTGGAACCATCAGCTGAGCTCTGTGTTGGAAATGCCAGAGGCCTGGGTACACCAGATGTGTGCTCTGTGGTGAAACAGCAGCTTTGTGTCTCTCTTTAGTCCCAATTTGTTCAGCCTGGCTTCTTCTCTGCCAACCCTGAATTCACAGCAGGGGATTCATCCCAGTCCACGTGTAGCTAAGCCAAAATCTGAGGGGTTTGGGGTTGTTTTTCTTCAACATATTTTCATTTGGAATTACGTTACAGTGCAGTAAGTTGCCCTTGTGAGCTCTCTGGGGTTTTCTCTCAGTTTTTACAATGTGGTCAGCACCTTGAGCTCCTGGAGATCTTGTTTGCACCTTTACAGCTGTCGTCTCTGCAAACCCTCAGCCTGGCTTCATAACAGCCTGGAGGGATGGGACAAGGGGTGATGGGTTTAAACTGAACAAGGGGGGATTGAGGTTGGACATCAGGAAGAAATTCTTTGGGGTGAGGGTGCTGAGCCCCAGGTTGCCCCCAGAAGCTGTGGCTGCCCCATCCCTGGCAGTGTCCAAGGTTGGATGGGGCTTGGAGCACCCTGGGCTGGGGAGGGGTCCCTGGATTGTCCAGGTGGGACTGGAGGAGCTTTAAGGTCCCCTCCAGCCCAAACCCTTCCATGATTCCTTGCTGATTAAGTGAAGGAGCATTAATTATGTTTGCCTCATCCCTGGAAGCTTTCATGGACCCCTTGGATGGGGCTTGGAGCACCCTGGGCTGGGGGAGGTGTCCCTGCCCATGGCAGGGGGGGCACTGGGGGGCCTTTAAGGTCCCCTCACCCCCAAACCAGTCTGGGATTGGATGTGAGGAGCAGGAGGGGGAGGCCGGGCCGGGCCCTGTGCCCAGCGTGACTCGGGGTGCTGGGGGCAGGGCTGGGGGTGCCCTCAGCCGGGTCCCCGAGCTCCACCACCTCTGCCCGCCCTGATCAAAGATGTCGCCAAGGCTGGATGGGGCTTGGAGCACCCTGGGCTGGGGGAGGTGTCCCTGCCCATGGCAGGGGTGGCACTGCGGGGCTTTAAGATCCTTTCCCACCCAAACCAGTCTGGGATTCTGTGACACGATTATTCTGTGCTGCTCTTAGAAACCTGGGAGTTGTGCTTGGAGCTTTTTGGTACAAGAACCCTGCTGAACTTCCACCCTCTCTTTTTTTCCCCAGGCTCTCTTTAACTTCCTGATCCCAGATCATGCTGCAGACGCCTTCTCCCCCCCTCGCCTGTCAGATCCTGGCCCCTGGGACTTGCTGGTGGAGCAGCTGCTGGGCGGGCTCTCCCACTGGGATGCCGAGCACTTCCTCTTCATCGCCGAGCGGGGTTACCTGTACGAGCACAACTGCGCCTTCTTCCCGCTCTACCCCCTCTGCCTGCGCGCCGTGGCCGAGGCTGCTCCGGGGCCCCTCCGGCAGCTGCTGCGCTTGCGGAGCCGCCTCCTGCTCTCCGTTGTCCTCCTCAATTCCCTCTTCTCCATCCTGGCAGCCGCTGCCCTCTTCAAGCTGGGCTGCTCCGTGCTGCGGTGCCGCGGGACGGCTTTCCTGGCAGCCCTGCTCTTCTCCATCGGCCCCGCCAACGTCTTCATGGCAGCCGCTTACTCAGAGAGCATCTTTGCCGCGCTGTCCTTCAGCGCCATGTGGCAGCTGGAGCAGGGGCAGGGCTGCCTCAGCACGGTGCTCTTCTCCCTGGCATCCGGGGCGCGCGCCAACGGGGTCCTCAACGCCGGCTTCTTCCTCTACTCCCGCGGGCAGCGCTTTGCCCTCCAGCTGCAGGTGGGTTCGGGAGCGCCGAGGACGTTCCCTCCCTTGTGGAAGCGACTCCTTAGCCTGGTGTCTTCGGCCCTGCTGCTGTGTGCTGCTGTTTTCCTGCCTTTTGCTTTATTTCAGTATTATGCCTACGTAAAGTTCTGTGGTCCCAGCCCGGAGCGGGATGTTCCGGAGCCGCTGTTGCAGCTGGCTCTGGACAAGGGCTATCGTCTGGCGGCCACCGAAGGGGTTCAACCCCCGTGGTGCTCCCAGCGATTCCCCGTGGTTTATTCCTATATTCAAGACATTTACTGGAACGTTGGATTCCTCAGGTATTTCGAGTTCAGACAGATCCCAAATTTCTTGCTCGCTTCGCCTGTCACACTCCTGGGCTTGTGGGCTGCCTGGACCTATGTCACTGCAAACCCCCGGCACTGCCTAACTCTTGGTTTAGAGAGAAGAAAAGCTGAAGGAGAAGACAAACCAAGAGCAGGATTCTGCAGCCCCGCGGTCTTCGTGTACGTGGTCCATGCCACGGTCCTGCTGGTGTTTGGGTTCTTCTGCATGCACGTGCAGGTGGGGCCTTTGTACGCCCGTGGTAACGGAAGGAGGAGGCTCCAGTCTGCCCTGAAGTTGTTGGGTGGTTGTGGGGATTTCTGTGGGATGGTGACAGTTACGGACAACGTTTGTCCAGAACCCGGGCACCGCTCACCTGCAGGTGCAAATGTCCTAAAAAATACAGCAGGTTGAGCTCTGAGGTGTTTTCATTGCACTGTGATAAATCTGTGGGGTGGGGCCGTGTTTCATGGAATCACTGAATCATAGGATGGTTGGGTTGGCAGGGACCTTAAAGCCCATCTCATTCCCACCCCTGCCATGGGCAGGGACCCCTCCCCCAGCCCAGGGTGCTCCAAGCCCCATCCAAGGGGTCCATGAAAGCTTCCAGGGATGAGGCAAACATAATTAATGCTCCTTGACTTAATCAGCAAGGAATCATGGAAGGGTTTGGGCTGGAGGGGACCTTAAAGCTCCTCCAGTCCCACCTGGACAATCCAGGGACCCCTCCCCAGCCCAGGGTGCTCCAAGCCCCATCCAACCTTGGACACTGTCAGGGATGGGGCAGCCACAGCTTCTGGGGGCACCCTGGGCACCCTCACACCCAAGAGTTTCTTCCCAATGTCCACCCTAAATCCTTCTTCCAGTTTAAACCCATCACCCCTCATCCCATCCCTCCAGGCCCTTGTCCCAAGTCCCTCCCCAGCTTTCCTGGGGCCCCTTCAGGCACTGGAAGGTGCTCTAAGGAGCACCTGGAGCCTTCTCCAGGCCAAACAACCCCTTCCAGCCGTTGGTTTGGGGCAGCTCCTTCCCTTGGGATCGGGGTTGGTCACAGTCAGGATCCCGCAGTTCACGGATGGGTTTTTTCCCGTTTTCTCCAGGTGCTGACCCGTTTCCTCTGCTCCTCCTCACCCGTCCTCTACTGGTTCTGCGCTCACCTGCTGCAGGAGCACGAACCTTTGCTGCGGAACAAAGGGACTGATGAGCAAACCGTGACACCGCTCACCGGGAACGATCCCGGTCCTGGCGGGGAAAGTTCCTGCGGGAACCCCCTCCTGGGGCTGCTGCGGGGCCGCGGCTCCATCGCCCCGCTCAGCCGGGGCCTGCTCGGCTTCTTCCTCACCTACTGCCTGCTGGGCCTGGCTCTGCACTGTAACTCCCTGCCCTGGACGTAGCCCGAGGGGCGGCGGGTGCGGGGCGGGGCGGGGCGGGACTGAAACGCGGGTTGGGCTTTTGTGGGGTTTTTTGGGGTGTAAAATTGATTTTAAATCGATTTGGTTCAGACTGGAGTGGGGCGCGGCCGGCAGGGGGCGCTGCGCTGAGGTAGCGGGGCGGGGGCGGAGCCCGGTGACACCGGCAGGGAGCCCGGGTCGGTAGGGGGCGCTGCGCTGAGGTACCGGTGCTGAACGGCAGCGATGCCGGTGCCCGGCGGGGCCTGTAGGGGGCGCTGCGCTGAGGCGCCGGTGCTCGGTGGTGTGGGCGGGGCCGGTAGGGGGCGCTGCGCTGAGGCGCCGGTGCTCGGTGGTGTGGGCGGGGCCGGTAGGGGGCGCTGCGCTGAGGCACCGGTGCTGAACGGAGGCGGTGCCGGTACCCGGTGGTGTGGGCGGGGCGAGGGCGGTGCCCGGCGGGGCCGGTAGGTGTCGCTGCACTGAGGCGGCGGGTGGGGCGGGGCGGACACGTCCGCCGGGCGAGCGGCGGGGCCGGGCAGGGCGCTGCGGCGCCATGAAGGACTGTGAGTACCGGCAGATCCCACCCGGGTTAACGGGGCCGGCTACGGGGACAGGTATCTCGTCACCTCCGTTAACTGCCGGCACGGAGCGGTCCGCTGAAACCCGGAGGCCCCGGCGGAAGTGGGAGGTGTTCCCCGGCCGCAACCGCTTCTACTGCGGCGGCCGCCTCATGCTCGCCCGGCACAGCGGCGTCTTCGCCCTGACCCTCGTCCTCATCCTCGCCACCAGCGGCCTCTTCTTCGCCTTCGAGTGAGTCCGCGATGCCGGGCCGGGGGCTGCGGGGTCCTGGGGTGTCCTCCCCCCCGGTTCTGAGGGTCTCTCTGGTGTCCACACCCCTGTTCTGGGGGTCTCTCTGGTGTCCCCTGCTTGTTCTTGGGGTTTTCTCGGTGTGTCCCCCCCGTTCTGAGGGTCTCTCCGGTGTGTACCCCTGCTCTGGGGGTCCCTCTGGTGTTCCCTCCTTGTTCTTGGGGTCTCCTCGGTGTGTGTACCCCTGTTGTGAGGGTCTCTCCGGTGTGTGTCCCCCATTCTGAGGGTCTCTCCGGTGTGTACCCCCGTTCTGGGGGTCTCTCTGGTGTCCCCCCCCCAGTGCTGGGCCCCCAGCCTCCCCTCCTTTTCCCCCTTTCCCTGCTGGGGTAAAGCCCTGTGTGGGATCTGCCCCTCGGCTCATTCAGTTCTTGTCCCCCCTCTTTAAGTGGCCACTGGCATCACACCCGCGGTGGGTGGGAGGAAGGAAGGGAGGGAGGGAGATGGGCTCAGGGTGCACCTCTTCCCCCTCCATGGGAACCCTCCTGTCCATCCATCCATCCATCCATCCATTCCCTCTCCCCGCTACCCCCTCCCCAAATCCATACCCACTTTGCCCGTCCCCTCTTGTGCAGGGGAGGCCCTGGACCTTGCTTGTTCAGCCGGGTTTTTGGAAGGTTTTTAACATTGTTAAGGTTGTCTCTCCGGTCTCTAAATACGCCCCCCCCCTCTCCCCACTCCCAGGGTCTCCCCTTCTGCTCCCGAGGAGAGAATCAGTCTGGAATTGCATCCAGGAGCCCCCCCAGGACTGGTGGGAGCAGTCGGTAGAGGCAGCAGCCATAGTGTTAGTGTTCACCAGTGCTCGAGAAATGGTGAAATCCTTTGGTGTCCCACCTTGAGGGGCTGTGCTGGAGCTCTGCTCCCCTCACTCATGGCAAGAGAGAGCTGTATTTCCTCTCTCCTTTTTGGAAATCTGTCTCGGGGAGGCTCCCAAGTGCACCCCAAGGCAGAGGAGAGCCAAAAGCACCCCGTTATATCCAGCCCGGGAAGTGCACCATGGGTTAGTAACATCCCTGAGGGTTTCTGCCTTGGGAAGGGACCTTGTTTTCCCTGCCACTGTACGATGCGGGGGGGTGGGAGGGGATGTGGATCACGGGCGTTATCTCAGAGAGTCTCAGGGTAAAGCTGCCCGAGCCTGCAGACGGCGAGCTGGAGGTATTTGATCGGATTAGAGGTTCTGAGAAGTCAGATGAGCTGAAAGAGGCAGGCAGCTGCGGGAGGCAGTGGCAGCATCCCGTCGTGAAAACTCCTTTCTTAGGGTTGTCTCTGCCAGGTTTCTCTGCTCCCAGACTTCAGCTCCCCTCTCTCTTCTTGACGAGTCACTGTTTCTTGGTTGAAGATGCCCTGAGACTTTCTGAGTTGTTATTTTAGCAGTGTGCTTCTGTTGCAGGGGTTTTGGTGATGTGCAGCAAATCCCTCTTGCCTGTCTGCTGTTTGGTTTTGGTTGTTTTTTCTTTGTTTTGTTTAATGCAATTTTTGTTTGCTCGACGGGGTGGAAAGTGGGATCCAGAGATTTTCCCAGAAAAGAGGTGACAACAAAGCTCCCATCTCTCATTTCAGAGACATTTCAGTCCCTCCTTCAGGAGATGACCCAGGGGCTCAGCAACAGTGTTGAGCTAAAAGCTTTTTGTTCCTGGTGGCAGCTTTGTTCTGGACAGCTGAGCTTTAGAGTTGAAACAAAAGTTGCTTAATCCTCTCAAACTGCCTCGCAGTGCTACTGAGACTTAACTCAGCCTGCAGACTGGAGCAGCTTGTGCTCTGGGTAATTATCAGAGCTGATAATAGCAAATCCCTCGAGGCAGAGGGCTCCAGCACTGTGCTGTGCAGAGAGCCCTGTTCCTTGGTCATCCCTCACTTGTCTTGCTGCAGGTGATGGAGCTGCCCTGGTGTGCAGGGTGCTGGTCCCCATCTGTGGTTGTAGTACAGCCAGCCCAGGAGGAAGCATCCTCTGCTGGGGTCCCTGGTGGCTTGTCACAGTGGTGACAGTGCTGGAGGGCATCCTCCTCCAAACATCTGGTGTGCTGTGAAGGGCACACGAGTCATCCAGACAGCAGCAAAGCTGTGCTGAAGCAAAGCCAAGCTCCCTTTCAGCTTCATGTGTGGATCCAAACAGGGTGGTGTTCACACTGCCTTTGGTCCCTCCTTGGCTTGAGGTGTTTCTCTGTCTGTTCTTGATGCTGTTCCTGTAGAAGGTGACCAGGCTTTGGGGCACGTTTTTTAAACACAATTCTGGGATGTAATAAGGGCAGAGAGGTTGTGTACAGGGGCTGTCTTTGTGCAGAAGACCCTGGCTTCCCAGTGCCATTCCAGTATTTCCTGACCCCTTGCTGTTTGCAGAGGTCTCCAAAAAAAGCAGCAGCACTTCAGCCAACCCCCCCTGCTAATTCCTGGGGTGTAACATCAGCTCAGGGCTGGTTCTGCAGCAATAGTTGGTAACTAGGGGGTGTTGTTTTTTTTTTCTTTCTTTCTTTCAACAGCTGCCCCTTCCTTGCCAGTCACCTCACCTTGGCTATCCCCATCATTGCAGCCATCCTCTTCTTCTTTGTCATCAGCTGCCTGCTCCAGACAAGCTTCAGAGACCCAGGTATCCTGCCCAGAGCCACCCCCAGTGAGGCAGCAGACCTGGAAAAGCAAATTGGTGAGAGTTCTGTTCCCTCTCCTGTGTCTGGCCCAGCGTGTGTCTCTGTGCCCATGTGTCTGCCACACGTGTTTCAGGCTCAGTGAGCCTCTGGATAAAAGACCAGAGTATCAGCTCATGAGGTTTGACAGGCAGTGCAGCAGAGGGAGGATCTGCAGAGGTGCTTTTCCTTTCTTTTAGTCCCAGGTTATTTGCAGGCAAAGAGCTGTGCAGTGAATTCCTGCCCTCAGGATGACACCTGAGTGGGCAGCAGCTCTGTGCAGAGCTCAGGGGATGGAGAGCTTGTGGCATCAGTGCCCCAGACACAAATATCAGCAGGGACTGGGTACCAGCAGCTCAGGGAGCACCTTCTCCCCCTTCAGAGTTCTGCTGCCAGGCTCTTGACAGAGCAGGAGTGCCTGTGCTGCTCCACAGTGTTGCCTTAGTTACTGTAGATGTTGTCCAAACTCAGAGGAACCTGACCTTGTAAAGTGTGGTGAGGGCTTAGGGTAATTAATTTAGGCTTTTTAAGATAATGATTTGCCATTGAGCCTGCTGTGCCCTCAAGGTGTTCTTTACTGTGATGGTTTCTCACAGCCTGCTGCTGTTTGTCCTCATCACCAGACTGCTGTGTCACGCTGCTCTGGTGGTGGCCAAGAAGATGGGGGCATCCAGGACCTCTGGACCTTCTTGATGTGACCTGGAGTAACAAATTCTTTACAAAACTCACGTGGGACACCTCAAAGCTGCCCTGCTGAAGGCCATTGCAGGGCAGTAATTCTACATCTGACTAAACAGAAGAAAAAGGGTTTTAAAATACCCTGAGAGTGGTTACCCACGTTTCTATTTATAAATGCCTAAAGCAGTAATCTGGCTGCAGATGCTGCCTGATGTGCCAGCTGTTACTCTTAATATAATCTACTTAGTATCCTCTTAACACGCTCACTGTTGCATCCCTCTTGTCAGAGACTTCCTCCAAGTAGGGAAGCTGCTCCTTCAGGAGTGACTTAAATAAACAGCCCCCCCAAGCTGCAAATGTGCTGAAGGTTTTCTAGCTCACACTTCTGCTGAGCAGAGAAACAGTGTCCAGCTGCCAGTCCCCAGTGAATAAGGAAGAGTCAGGACATGCAGATGAGCCTTGTGGTGTCCCTAAAAACCCTCAATTTTGACCTGGAGGAGGATGAATCCTCCAGTGCTGCTGGCAAGCACACGTCACATTTCATAGGATCATCAAATCCCAGACTGGTTTGGGTTGGAAGGGACCTTAAAGCTCACCCAGTGCCACCCCTGCCATGGGCAGGGACACCTCCCCCAGCCCAGGGTGCTCCAAGCCCCATCCAACCTGACCTGAGACACTGCCAGGGATGGGGCAGCAGTGAGAACTCATCAGATTGCCTGGAGCATTTGAGACTTTGTTGTCCCTCCCTGCGGTGATGGAAATGAGTCCCTGGAGCCCAGCAGTGCCTCTGGCTCCTGCTGTGGGTTGGCAGCAGTGGGGGATGCTTCTGCTGAGGTCACCCTGGTTTCTGTGACTTGGATGCTTAGAGCAGAGGAGGAACCATGTGTGTGTTGACAGATCAGATTGCCTCCTCGTGCCGTGGTGCATTAGCCAGGCAGAGATGAGTTGGTGTCGCTGGGTACATTAACACTGCTGCTTTTATGCTCTTTTATTTATAAATTGCTTCACGTTCTCCAAGCACTAAGCAGATATTGCTGCCTCTTGGCAACCCAGCAGCCTCACCACTGAGCAGACAAGGAGTGGGCATAAATCACACTGCAACGAGCTGACTGGGGTTCCTGCTGCCCCCCCCCCTGCACCCAGTCCCGGGGGCTCAGCCACCTCTCGGCTTTCGCTCCGGATCAGGAGGGCACACGCCGGGAAGCGGTGGGAGCCGAGGGGGGTTACAGGGCTTTGGGTTTCAGCTGCCCCGGTCTGACTGTCCCTCCTGGCCCTTGCAGACAGCATGGGCACCTCGAGCTACCGCCCGCCAGCCCGCACCATGGAGGTGGTCATCAACAAGTACGTGGTGAAGCTCAAGTACTGCTACACCTGCAAAATGTTCCGCCCGCCCCGCACCTCGCACTGCAGCGTCTGCGACAACTGCGTGGGTAAGTCCCCTGAGCAGAGAGGTGCTGAGAGCTCCTGGGTGTGTGGTGGAGTGGGTTCATGTTCCTGGAGAGATTGCTTTTACTTCAGGTTAAAGGTTGGAAAGCGAAATGCTGAGTGGTCTTTTTTTTTTTTTTTTTTTTTCTCCACTATTTAAAACAAAAGCAGCACCCAGTGCTGTGGGGCGGCACATCCAGGACTCTGTCTCTCACCTTCCCCTGGTTCTGGGAGCATGGTGCTGTGAAATGCAGTTAAAGCCTCCACCAAACATGAGCTTTGCTTCGAGCTCCATGTTGTCTGTGGCCTTGCAGTGATAGGGCCACCACCATAGATCCTGGTTGAGCTCTTATGTGTCCTCTCCCTGTACCCTCAGAGTGTGGTGGGGCAGGAGGGACTGCACAAAGGCCTGAAGAAAAGCTCCTGATGGCTCCATGCAGACAGGCACAGGAGTGGGGGAGCTGCAGGGAGGTTCTTGAACTGCCATGGGATTGAGGGACATCTGAGAGAGTTGACTCCTCCTGCCACTGCTCCTGGTCATGCATGGTGTGGATGCAGAGGCTGTGCTTCCCCTGTCTTCTGGGGCAGCCTGAGGAGCCACCAACCTTCCATCAGTCACAGAACCTCAAGGTTCTGGTTAAAGGAGGAAGTTTGGGAGTCACCAAGCATTATGTATTTGGAGTTGTCTGTGGGTGAGTGTGATTCCTGAAGCAGCTGGGGCTGGGGCAGTGTTTGAAGAGGAGCAGTGGGTTTGTGTGCAGTGGGTTTTGATTGCTCTGCTGTCCCCTGCAGGACGGTCACTGCAAAGCTGAGCCCTTTCATTAGAAGGCAAAGGGGAGTGTTTTCAGATACACTGCAGCTGCCCTGGGTTCCCAGGCAGTTTCTGTGGTTTCAGAGGTGTATCTTTGTAACTTAGAAAATAATTTTCTGCCCTGAACAAGGTGGTAGAGGGGGCACAGCTGACAGGCAGGGAGGCAGCAGCCAGGCCATGTGCACACCCCCAGTGCTGTTATGTACTGGAAAAATTGCTGCACTTTGCCTGCTTTCTTTCAGTTTGAGTAACAGTAGATGGGACCAGTCACAAGGCTTTGGTGAGAGGAATGGTTTGGCCTCTGATGATAAAAAAGGGCGTGTGAGCAGGCAGCAGTGCTCTGCTGGCACTTCTTGCCGAGGTGCTGCTGCAGAGGGGGCTGTGCTCAGGGTGGTGGGTGACAGCTGGGTTTGTAACCCCTGGTTTGGGAGGCTCAGCAGAGTCCATTACAAGGTGCTAGGAGGGCAAAGTCCTCAGTGTGTCCCTTTGTTTCAGAGAGGTTTGATCACCACTGCCCCTGGGTGGGCAACTGCGTGGGGAAGCGCAACTATCGCTACTTCTACGCCTTCATCCTCTCCCTCTCCTTCCTGACAGCCTTCATCTTTGCTTGTGTTGTCACCCACCTCACTCTGCGTAAGTACAGAGGGTGCCAGCAGTGATGGGTGTTGTGTTCCTGCTCCCTGGGGCTCTGCTGGGTCACTTGGAGCACAGGGAGGGTCTGGTTGGTTTACCCCAGGCTTTCCAGCACTCATGGCCTGAATAAAGGGGGTCTCAGCCTACAGGGAACCACGGCCCCACCCTGCACCTGGCTGCAGAGAGACCTTGGGTGCTGGTGAGGGGGTTATCCCCTCCAGAGCAAAGGAGCTGGTGGGTACATCTGCTTTTAACCTTGCCTGGTAGCCCCAGATCTCCTGAAGCTGTGTCTGTGCTGACATTCCTGCAGAGTTACAGCCTGCAGCTGGTTCTTGGGCAGCCAGGCAGATCCATGTGGCCCACAGGGGGGTGGCTGTGTGCTCAGGAGGGAAGGGTTGGCTGGAGGTGCAAAGCTGCCTGATGGGGGGTGTCCTTCTTTGTTCTGTTCTGCTTTGCAGGCTCTCAGAGGGATGGGTTTCTCAACACTCTGAAGATGACACCTGCAAGATATCCTTCTGATGGCATCAGCTGCTCAGGCTGTGGAGCTTGGAGTGTAACAGAAACACAGCCAGCACTCTGTAGGGTCACCTTGCTGTCCTTGCCACAACTTAATTTAGTCCCCTAGCTGCCTGGCTGGGACTGACAGGCATCTCATCATCTCTAGACTGATAACATGGCAACTGATAACATCACCAAATGGGGAAGACCTTTAATTCCTTATTTTCTTCCCTGCCAGGGACTAAGGGTGACAGAACTTGTTTCCCCGTTTGCAAATTGAGATGAAAAAGGAAGCAGCTGGGCCCTGCTGGATGCCTGTGGAATAGCACAGGGAGTGGGAAGGTTGCTGGCGTGTTCTCATGGCCCAGTGCTTGTGGTGGCAACACTTAGCTACCAAAACAGTCCTCTGCCTCCCCTTGCAAGATGATTTTGTACCCTGAGACTTCCTTGACTTTTGTTTCACTGTGCTGGAGCTGGTGATTTGTTTTTTCTCAGTCTGGTCTATTTTGGGCCTTTCAGGTTTTCACACTTATTTAGTTGCCTCCAACCTGACGACAAACGAAGATGTAAGTACCTGGGCACTTGTCCTGCTCCTTCCTGAGCAGAGGTGAGGTCTGCAGGAGCTCCTGGCTGCCTGCCCTGGTGCAGTGAGGCACTCTGCCTGTGATAATCCACTGCAGAACAAACCTCCCCTGCCCGAGGCATTAGGGCTGTAGCTTCAGGTAGGTGAAGGGGGGGGAAGCAGCACACAGCAGCAGGGGACTCAGCAGTCACAGCCTGTTGGAAGGGTCACGTGTGTGGTTTTTCCAGTCTGCATGTGGCTTTGCTTAAAATTAGGAGTTCTGAGATTAGAAAAAGACAGGCTGGCCCCAGAGATTTGTTTGGGTGTTAGCGTGGGATGTGGGTGATCTTAATTCAGCATCCTGCATAACCACAGGGTTTCCTCTGAGACCCTGGGCAAGTCCCTTTGTCTCTGGAAGTTCCTCTTGTCTAACAGACAGATAATGTGCAGGCGTCTCCTGCTGAGACTGCTCTCACACTCTGGGGTGCCTGCAGGCTCCCAGGGCCAAACAAGTGCCCTGAGCAGCTTGTACAGAAAAGCAGGATCTGTCTGCTCCTCAGCAGGAATCAAAATCCACCCTTCTGGCCAGAAGTACTTGTTAACCTTGCTGGAAGCTCCCAGCACTGCAGAAAGCAGGTTCACTTCCCCTTCCCCCCCTCTTTTTTTTTTTTTTTTTTTTAATTTTAATTTATCCTCTTTCCACCTTTCTGTCACATTGAGGTGTTGGGAGAAGCAGGCAGGGCTGTAAGTGAAGCTACCAGGGGTCACCCCTGTGGTGCTGAGAGCAGCAGCAGGTCCTGAGCAGCAGCCCCACTGCCTCTCTGTCCCTGTGTCCAACCTTGAGCTGAGAGTGGGGAGGGGAAGCAGAAAAACAACAGGAGGAAACGTGGTGTGAATGGTTGGCTGCAGCCAGGGGCCTGAGGCCAGGTACAGCATCTGCCCCTCTGTGGGTGCCAACACTTTGATGTCACCAGGGTTTCAAAATCAGAGTCCCAGTGGCAGCTGCTCAGGGTGGGGACAGATGAGATTGTTTCCTCCCTGCTGCAGCCTGGGAATCCCCTTGCTGTTTGTTTAGCCTGAGAGGTCCAGGAGGGCCCTTGAGCTGAGGGTGAGCTCTGGTGAGCTTCCAGCCTAGGAGAGAACAAGGAGGAGAATGAGGGGGAGGAGGAGGGGAAGAAGGAGGAGAAGCAGGAAGGGGAGGAGGAGGAGGAGGCTGGTGTTGGATGGTGACACTGAGTCTGGCAGCATGGGGAGGTTGCAGCTTTGGAGTCTCAGCTGCAAGGTTGAACCTGAGGCAGGAGCAGCACGTTGCTGTCTCCTCTGGCTGCCTTCCTGCAGCTGTCTTTGGTGAAGCAAGGAGAGGGAGGTCATTTGCAGTAAGAGAGAAGCCTTCCACCTCTTGAGCAAGGCTTTGAACCGAGTCCATTATCACATAATTACCTGCTTTCCCATCTTCCCTGTCTGAGTCTGCCTCTTCCATTTGCCTTTCAGATCAAAGGGTCCTGGTCAAATAAGAGGGGCTCAGAGTTTGCCAATCCCTACAGCCATAAAAGTATCCTCACAAACTGCTGTGCAGTGCTCTGTGGACCATTCCATCCCAGGTAAGAGACTTGGAGCACCACAGTGTTGGGAATTGCATCCTGCTCTGTGAGGAGCCTCGGGAAGGATGGATTTGTCACCAGTCAGGAGAGTCTGGGTCAGCACAGAGACAGCAATGATGATGGGGAAACAGTTTTCCAGTCCCTGCAGGGAAATGTGTACAAGGAGGAGATGTAACTTGCTTTGAGTTTGATGAGTTCAGGTCACTTAAAATTGTTTTGTGGAGCTGGTGGGCTGCACATCCTGCAACTCAGTAAGAGGAAAATCATGGCAAATCCCAGGAGAGGCAGCACCTCAGAACCTGTGTTATTCCTCCTGTTCTCTGAGGCTCAAGCCCTGCAGCAAGCAGGATGCAGAGATCCTGGGGTTTGCCAGCACTCAGCTTCTCTGCAAACCTCAGCAGTGTCCCACCAGGTGCTCTTCCACGACTGAGCTGAACACAAGGGCAAAGGCAGCAGCTGAATGCAGATGTGAGGAGGTTTTGGTCTGGCACAGGGCAGCAGCAGCAGCTCAGGATTCTCCCTGCTTTGTCACAAGAGGGTGCAGTTGGGCAGAGTCTCGTGTGGGATTTGGAGGTGCCTCAGTGCCAGTGCTGCCATTCAGAGGTGGTAGATCTGCAGATTCAGGCAGCTGAGCTGTTTGCTGGCAGGTTGTGGGGTGAGAAGTGCTTCACTCCCAATTCATTCCTCTTTCATGTTGTGAAGACCTTTTGCCAGTTCTCATTTGGGTTTGTGGTGACCCAGAGCTGTAACTGCCTGTCTGGTGGCTGCTCTGATAACTCTGTGGTTTCTCTCATGGGCAGAGAGCTGAGTTTTCCATCAGCTCCTGCCTGTGCAGCTCCCACGGGGAGAGCCCTCTGCACCTTGTGAGCTCCCATCTCCATGGAGTCTTCATTTCCTCAACTCCTCTCCCTTCCAAACTTCTCTTTTCCAGTTTGATAGACAGAAGAGGATTTATCCAGCCAGATGTTGGGACCCCCTCCAGTCCTAAGAGTGAAATCCCTTCCTTTGGAGCCAAAACTGACACCAGCATGGTAGGAGGCATCCCCTAGCAGTGCTGTGATGTAGCCCAGTGCCTTCTGTGCCTGCACCTCACTCCAGCCACTACCTTCCCCTCTTACCATCTCCCCAGCCTCAGGCAGGACAGTCACCTGCTGCAGAGCTGCCAAAGACTCAGTTGAGCCATATGTTGCCTTTTTTTTTTTTTTCTTCTTCTTCTTTTTTTTTTTCTATATATAATTTATTTATTTTTGTTTATTTGTTTCACTGTGATGTGACCTGTCTGGACTTTCAACTGATAGAGCCCAACTGCATGCAAGACCTTCAGGCTCGTGCAGAAAGCAGGGGGGGCCCTGCTAGACCCAGGAAGCAAATAGATTTGGGGAGCCCCCAGAGCTGCTCCAGGGGGGGTCACTTTGTTTCCTGCTGGGGGTAATGAGCTGGGCCAAGGGTGGGAGGTGGAGACTTAGAAATGGTTCCTGCTCTGAGCTGGGCTGTCACACCTTGTCTCCTGGGCTGGTGGAGGCACAAGTCCCCTGGTGTCTCCATGAACACCTCCTGCTCCCCTGTGCTGATGTGGAAGGGCTCTTCTGTCTCTCTCACCCTGGAGCAGCTTTTCTTCTCCAGAAGCTGCTGTGCCTTGGGAAGTTGGGGCTGTTTAGAGGACTCTGACTCCCAGCAGACGTGGGAGCTGGTTAGATGTCCCAGCTCCTCTTGACCCTATTTTCAGGTTGCTCACTGAGCATGGTGCTGGAGAACTTTGTGTTTTGTCCCTACCAAGTCAGGAAGACAACATTCTGCAGCAAGGCCACGGGTCAGGGTGACACTTCTGGGAAGAAGGAACATGCAGCATTCCTTGGCACTCATCACAAGGTGCTGGCAAGGCTCCAGCTGTAGGATCTTTAGGAACCTGAGCTGGCCAGGAGAACCTGGGTTTGTCCTGTCAGCAGGAGACCAAAAGGCAGCAGAAAAATATGTGAATTCCTGCGGGTTGCACCCTTCCCAGGGGGAGTTTCATAGAGGAAGCAGTGAGCAGGTGCTGGTCTCTGGTAACCCCACGCTGTCCTCTCCTGGGTTTCTGGCCAGCAGATGAGGGCAGGGCTGTCCCCAGCACCTCAGGAGCCATTCCTGTGGGCTTGGCCTCATCACTCTGTGCTGCAGAGCCATGGGAGAGCCAGGCTGAGCAGCCAGCTCTGCCTCTCCAGCACTGGAGTGTGCACAGGGGAGAGTCACAGACCTTGTTAGCAATACTTGAATCCTCTTATTAAAAGCTGCTGGATATTTTTTGCACAATTTGTAGATTTTTTTGGGTTTTAGGGTTTTTTTTGTCTCTATGTAGAACATTTTCTATTCAGTGCAGGTAGGGGCATCCACGTTAGCACCGGGGCAGAGGCTTCCAGCCTTGTGTGTCCAGCTGCCTGCTCAGGTCAGACACAATTATTTCAACCTGGGGCAGAGGCAGCAGATCTCTGGGCTCAGCCTGTCCCCTCCAAACTCACCAGCATCCTGCTCTGCACATGCTGTGAGTGACTGCACCAGCTCTGGGGCACAGCACAAGCTTCCTCCAGCCCTACCTATCTGGCTGGCAGCACAGAGACCTCAGAGCTTTTTTGCTGTGGCCACCAACTCTACCTTCCCCTCTGCAAAGAGCTGAGGTGAGAGCACTGTGGTGGCACCTCAGTTTCTACCTGGATCCTGGCAGATGGGCCCTCACCTCCCTGGGAGGCTCCTGCTGGTGCTCTGTGGCCACTGCAGCCCCACAGCTTGGTGCCAGCTGACAGGCCAAGTGCTTTAGTCCATGAGAGGCCACCCTGTCCTTCCCTCCCTGCTTCTCCTGGCAGGGATGTCCCCAGGGGCTTTGTCCCTGCTGTGGAGCTGTACAGAGAGGGTCTGGTGCTGGGGAGTGAGGAGCTGTGTGGGGTGTGTTATCAGGTGCCAAATCCCTTCCTGTTTTTATTTAAACCCTGGTTCTTTTGTTACTCGTCACAATAAAATTCTATTTTTAAAGAGTTAATTGCTTGGATGATTATTTTCTCCCTTTGAGGCAGAAGAGGGCAGGTGTCCCAGTGCTCAGCAGCCATCAGGGGGCAGTTAGACTCTGGTGTTGGCTCCCAGAGCCTCCTGCAGGAACGGGGCTGGTGCTGCCATCACCCTGCTTGAAGCAAAGGGATTTTCCTGCCCCACATCTCCAGGCTGGGCAGGGTCTTGTCCTCTCCCTGGTCCCCTTCCCACAGAAGCTGTCACCCGAGTGTCCTTTCCTCACCCACCTCCCTCATTCCTGGGCTGGGCCGTGTCCCTGTGGTCCCTGCCAGCAGATGTTGAGGTTTGTAACCTCTGGTGTCTTCTCCAGGAGGACGCCTGCCAGGACTTTGCCATTTCCTGCGCAGCCTGATGGGATTTGCCCCCTCCTTGGATGTTAGCCCTGCTTTCTGAGGGTTAGCTGGTAAGAAAGTGCTTTCTTCTCCCCATCATCCACTCCAGTGACCCCATCTCATCTCCACTGCATGAGCAGCTCTGTCCATCACCCTCCAGCTGTGCAGACATCCACGTGTCCTGTCTCTCCCACCAGCATCCCATGGAAGAGAGGGATGGATACCCCCAGCTTTGTGCTGGGACAAGATTTCTAATCCCAATCCAAATGGATTTCTAAGCTGACCTGCTCTGTGGTTTGGGCAATCCCTCCTTTCCCTCCCTTCTGCCTGTTTTTTTTCTCTGTACCACCAAGTTCCTCCTCTGATGTGCCCTTTGGTCAGTTCCTTCCAAAGCCCATTGCAGCACATCCCTGCTTCACCTCTGGGCTGGGGATGCCCCTCACCCTCTCTGCAGCTCCCCACGAGCTCCTCCCTGCTCAAGCCCTGGTGGAAGGTTCCCAACACTCCTCTCCATCCTGCAGTCTCCCCTTTCTGCCACCAAACCTGGGTGCTCCCCACTGCTCCCTCATCACAGAATCCTTGAATGCCACCTGGGAAGGGATCTCAAGGATCATCGGCTCCAACCCTTCTAAAATTGTTTATATGAGATGTCCCAGCACCCTGAGAATTCCAACTTTCCAATGTAGGGGGGAATCCACCCCTTCTCTGGGGACCATTCCAATCTCTTAGAATCCAGTTTTCCTCTGGTGTCCCATGGGAATCTCCCCAGGAGGTGCCCATTGCCCCTTGGCTTCTCCATGGAGTCCCCATCTTTGCAGCCACCTTTAAGCACTGGGCCCTGGGCACAGGGGTCCCCTGAGCCTTCTCGAGGCTGAGCAGCCCCACTTTTCTCTCCTGTATTTCTGTTTTTCACTCCTGTATTTCTGCTGCTAACCTCTTGCTCTTCTTCCTTCCTCCTCTCCCTCACTCCAGTACCAGGAGCCCTGGCAGCCTGCAGCCCCCTGCCCCTCGTGGAGCACCCTGTGGGCAGCACCCAAGCCTCCAGCCATGACCACCACCAGTGCCTCTGCTCCCCAGGGCTGTGTGCCTGCACCTTCCTCCCTCCTGGAACAAGAGAGGGGGGAAAGTAGCTGTGCACAAGAGATAAAAAAAAATCTTTCCCACCCCCTCTCCAGGAGCCAGGGAGCCCATGGGTTCCAAGCTCAAAGCCATAGAGCCCTCCCACCCCAGTGCAATAACCCCAGGTCCTGCTGGCTCCTAGCTGAAGCCACCAGGGTCACCCCTGTCACCAGCAGCCTGCCCTCCCCCTCCCAATGGGGGGGTCTCCCCTGCTGTAGATGCTGGCAGGCAGCAGGCAGCATTCTGGTGGGTTTGGGAAACCAGCAGGCATCACGCCAGCACCTTCCCAGCTGAGCTGGTGGCATCCCAGCCCTGTTCCCACCAGCCCTGCTCCAAGCTGTCTCCATCCATCCCAGGACTCTGCAGACAGGAGTCAGGGTGTACTCAGAGCTGACCCTTGCAAACCCCCCCTGGTCAGCTCCCCCTTTCCTCTTTTGTCTTAGCACAGCTCTAGTTTTAGGGGAAGGGGCTCAAACCCTACAGCACCTTGACCTGGAGTGTCCAGCACCAACTCCTCCCACTGCTGGTGGCCAAGCTGGGCAGCCAGGTCTGTGCCCCAGCCCAGCATAGAGCCCAATAGGATTCACCATCTATTTATGCCTTTTACTTTTGTAACAAATAAAAGTTTCTCCTATTTACGCCAGCGTCTGGCTGCTGCTCCACTGCTGGAGGGGAGCTGCTCGTGCCTGGACACGCTGGTGCTGCACAGAGGGACACAGCCAGGAGCTCCCTAAAAACTCACAACCCGTGTCCATGGGGCAAGTGTCAGCCTCCCGTGGCTCTGAGCCCTCCTGTGTGGTGGGGAGGGTGTGAGCTGGGGGTCAGGGAAGGAGTGATGGGCAAGGACTGCAGAATTCATCCCCCACTGAAGTGCTGGGAGCTCCCAGCAGTGTCCCGGGAGAGGCAGAGCTGGATGGGTGGGGAGAGGGTGGCTGAGTGAGATGGGAGCATCCTCCCAGTGCTCCAGCATTCCCCTCCAGTTTGGCTCATGGGACACGAGATGGGTGCTGGCAGCTCCCCGTGGGGCTGGTATCTGTCTCTCTGGGGCTGGTATCCCTCTCCCCATGGATGGAATCCCCCTCCCCATGGATGGTATCCCCCTCCCCATGGATGGAATCCCCCTCTCCAGGGCTGGTATCCCTCTCTGCACCTTTTGGTGCTGCTCTCTGGGGTCTGGGGCACCCACTGGTGTTCCGTGGAGTGATGCTGTGGCCGAGCTCACTCCCAGTGATCCGAGGCTCTTCCCTTCACCCCTCCCGCTGATTTTTCACGGAACCGGTCGAGCAGAACGTTTCCAAGCTTCCTCTCAGCCCAGCGCAACCAAAATTTGGCAGCAGCTCAGCCCTTTCGGCAGGAGCTGCCAGGGCTGAGCCTCCTGCCCCACTGCAGGGGTGTCCCACGGGAGTCGGGGGTCCTGCGGGGGCCGGGGGGATCCTCTCATGGAGCTCTCTGAGAGAGGAGCAAACAGCTCAAAAAGAGAGGAGCTGGCACAGGACCAGCCCCAGGTCCTGGGCAGGTGGGGAGGGTCCCGCTGGGGCTGGGGGCTCCAGGAACCCCCCCCCCCAACACTCCTGACCCGGCACAGCTTTGGTTCTTGGAGGGGTGCCGGCTCCAGCCTGATTCCCACCGGGAATTGTCACCTGGCATTTTTTCCAAGGGAAAAAAGTGGCTTTAGAGGGCTGGGGACATCGGGCTGTCCCTTCAGCCCCCTCTGTGGGGACTTTTGGGCCCTGTGGGTCTGTGACTTCCTCACTGCACCTCATGTGCTCGGCAGAGAGTGGGAGACGGGTAGGGATCTCCCCGTTCCTTTGGGAAATGCCTTTTCCCAGCTGGGCGGGGTGTGATCGCTCCCAGGGTGGATCCTGATTCCCCGGGGCAGGAGCTGGGATCGCCGGGGGGTGGTGATGGATGTGACCCCTCCCCGGGCAGGGGGACCCCAAACCAACCACAGCCCCGGGGGTGAGGGAGGGGGGCGAGTAGCCCCGACCCCCCCCTTTGCCATGGTGGGGAGGGAGATTTGTGGGTGGGCAAAGCATCCTCTGGGTCTTTCATGGGAGAATCACGGAATAATTCGGGTTGGAAGGGACCACTAAAGGTCGTACCCAACCCCCAGCACCCATCCCCGGGGGACCCGACGGGGAGGGGACACTCCCAGCCTGGGGTGACACATGGTGCAGTTTGGAAGATGAGTAAAAGCAACAAGTCACGATGATAAAACGATATCGAATCAAATTAAAAAAAAAAAAAAGAAATACCAACTTTTTTTTTTTTTTTTTCTTTCTTTCCTTGGCGGGGTGCCCGCCCCACCCTGCCCTTCCCGCACGGCTCCCGCACGGCAGATAAGAGCCCAGGAGGATTCTCCAGCGTGTGGCAACAAGCTGGAGCAGGTTGAGAGTGAAACTGCAGCGCAACACCAAGCGCTGATCCTAATCGGGGCGGTGTGGTTCCACCGCCGGCTCAGCACCCACGGCTGGGTCGTGTTAAAACAAACAAAAAAAACCCCTAAAAATGTGGGCTTTTTTATTTCTCAAAACCCAATCCCCCTTCCCCCCCCCCCAAATTCTTCAGGTGGAGGTGAGCGAGGTCCCTGTTGAGCTGCTGGGGTGGAGGTTGAGGGGGGGGAAGTGGAGGTGAGCGGTGGGTGGGGGTTCAGACGGGCTGGGGGGGTCCCTGCTGGCACCAGGGAGGTTTCCCCGTCCCGGAGGTTTCGGGGGGGGTCAGCCCGGTCCCGTCACGGGGCAGCTCAGAGGCTCCGGGCCATCGTGCACAGCTTTGGGGCGGTCCCTGCCGCGGGCTGAGCCTCTGCCTCGGTTTCCCCAGCTGTGGGAATAAATACCTGCCCATCAAGCCCTCGCAATTACCAGCGGAGTTAATCACCATATAAAAACGACAGTGATATGACTTTTTTTTTTTTTTTTTCTTTTTGGGTGGGGGGAAGGAGGAGGAACCCATTTTTTACGAGCTGACACACCCCGTGCCCCATTTCTTTGGGAGTGGGAAGAGCTGAACACTGTCGGGTCCCTGCCTACACCCCCCTCTCTCCAAATGCTGACCCATCCCAGCCCCTTCCCAAAACTTTTAGCACCGGGATGGGGGTCCCTGTGTCCTGGGGTGGGTGTCGGCTGTGGGGACACCCCCGGGGTGCTGCACCCAACACCAAACCTTCCCCAAGGGGCCAGTTTTTGGGGGGGAGGGGGAGTAGGGCGTTGGCCGCCCCTTTCGCCCCTTCCCCAGCACCCATGGGTGATGATGATTCACGGCAATTTTCCTTTTAAGGCTGGGCACGGCGGGGAGGAAGCAGAGAAGGAGGAGAAGGAGAAGGAGGAGGTGGAGGAGGAGGAGGAGGAGGCCACTCCTTCGGCCTCGCTGGCTCCTCCCGCTCTCGCTCGAGGCTCCCAGGCTCAGCCAAAACCGAATCCCGGCGCTGGGGCTCAGCAGAGGCTCCGACGGCTCCCGGCCCCGCTCCTCACCCAAGCGTCTGCCCTGCCCGTGCCCGAGGTCTCAGCCATGGCAAGAAACCACCAAGTGCAGAAGGCCAAGTTGGCCGAGCAGGCCGAGCGCTACGAGGACATGGCGGACTTCATGAAGGCGGTGGTGGAGCACGGGGACGAGTTGTCCAACGAGGAACGCAACCTCCTCTCCGTCGCCTACAAGAACGTGGTGGGGTGCCAGCGCTCGGCCTGGAGGGTGATCTCCAGCATCGAGCACAAAACCGAAGAGGGGGATGACAAAGCTCAGCTGGTCAACGAGTACAGGGAGAAGGTGGAGAGGGAGCTGAACGGCGTCTGCAAGAACGTCCTGAACTTGCTGGACAAGTATCTCATCAAGAAAGCCACCGACGCCGAGAGCAAGGTCTTCTACCTGAAGATGAAGGGCGATTATTTCCGATACTTGGCCGAGGTGGCCATCGGGGACAACCGCAAGACGGCGATAGACAACGCCCAGCAAGCCTACCAAGAGGCCATGGACATCAGCAAAAAGGAGATGCAGCCCACGAACCCCATCCGCCTGGGCTTGGCCCTCAACTTCTCCGTCTTCCACTACGAGATCGCCAACGCCCCCGAGCAGGCCATCTCCCTGGCCAAGACCACCTTCGATGAGGCCATGGGGGACCTGCACACCCTCAGCGAAGACTCCTACAAGGACAGCACCCTCATCATGCAGCTCCTCAGGGACAACCTCACGCTATGGACAGCCGAGTGCGCCGGAGAAGACGGCGGCGAAGCTGGAGAAGAACCCAAGAACTGAATGGCCCCCGCGGAGCTGGGGAACCCCCCCCCCCTCCAGTCCCTTCAGCACCGAGTCATGGTTTAAATTGTTTGGGTTTTGTTTTGCTCTTTTTTTTTTTTTTTTTTTTTTTCGGTTTTGGTTTTTTGTTTTGTTCCGTTGTTTTATTTTGGGGGGAGGGGAGGAGGGAAGGGAAGGTGTCTTGGCTCCCCCATGGCCCCCCCAGCCTGGATGCCAGGGGGGGGCTGTGTGTGGTGTTTACCGGGTGGATTTGGCATCTCCCCCCCCCTTCCCTCTCCCCATCTTCTGCTGCGGGGAGGGGGAAAAGAGGGTGAGGGGGGTGCCTCCATCCCAGAGAGCTGCCCCCCCCCCCATCCCACTATTTAACATTTTGGGGAGAGGGGGGGAGCGTGTGCCAGCTCCAAACCCCATATCCCAGAGGGCTGGAGCCATAATGGGAGGAGGTGACGGGCTGGGCTGGGACGAGGGGGGGTCCGGGCAGACCCCCAGCCCAACGGGGGGGTCACGTTTTGCCAAAGCCTCTGTGCGTCTCCAATAAACCTGCATCTCCTGCATGACTGCCTCTGGTCTGCTTCATCTCTCCCCTGAGCACGTGTCCAGGCAGCTCCTGCTGCTCCCAGGACACCCCCCCCTCCCCTTCCACTCCCCCAAAATCCACAGCACCCATTTCACTGCTCCCAACACCCCCCCTGACCCCAGCAGAGGGGGTCTTGGGGTGCCCCATGGAAGGGTTTGCTGGGTGGGCTCCCCCTCGGTGGAGAAGGAGTTTGGGCTTTGGGGACTCCCAAAAGCACTATGGGGGACACTGAGGTCCCCAACCCTGCAGTGGGGGGGGTGGGGGAGAGGGGGTGTCCCCAACCCCTCGGTGCAAACCCACGGTGGTCCCCAGACCCTCTCCCCAGGTGTCACCCCCACCTCCTGCTCTCCTCTACATCCAAGGGGGGGGGGGGGGGAGGGCGGTTCCCCTAAAGCAGCCTTGGAGTGACATGGGGACAGCCCTGGGGTGTCACTGGGATGGGGACATCCCTTGGTGAGGTCTTGGACGTGCTGGGTCGGGAGAAAGCTCAGCACTTCTGGTCCTGGCTCCCGGCCACGGTGCAGGGTGCAGCTCCCCCTCCCTCCCTCCCACCCCGCTCCGCGCCAGCACGAGTTTCGACATGAAAAAAAATAATTACAATAAAATACAGTCATGGCACCCTGGGCTATGAGCTCATCAGCCCCAGCAGGGCTGGGCAGGACTCGGCCTTTGATGGGAAACACCGGGGTGCCGGGAGGAAACGCTCCCTGACTCAGGAGGTGCCGCCCCGGTGCAGCGGGGTCCCCGCTTGGGGACACTGGGGACATGATGGCAGCTCCCAGCCCTGGCACTGCCAAAAAAAAAAAAAAAAAAAAAAAAACAAAACCCAAAAAACAAACAAAAAAAACCCTACAGCCGTCAGGAGCTTTGGGGAAACTGAGGCACGGTGAGTGAAAGCAAACCTCCCCCCTCGGGCTGCCCTGGGATGCACCGAGGTTTGCAAGGGCTCTGCCCTGGGGAAGCTCCGGCTGCGGGGTCGGGGTGGGAGCTTGAACCAGAACCAGAACGGACCAGAACCTCTTCAGCTGGGCCGGGACACTGCATCTGGAGCAGAGCCAGCCCACCCCAAGCCCCTCACCCACCCTCCCCATCCTTAAAGCACCCAAGAGGAGGGTGCCGGCCCTGCCACGGACCGGGTCAGCAGCCCCAGCAGGTTGTCATTTGCTCGTCGGGTCCCTCCTGAGCTTTTGGGGCTCCGGGCGGTGTCGGGGAGCTCAGTCGGTGCCCGGAGGGTTGGGGGGGGGGGCAGAGAGGGGCCCTGACGCTTGGCCCCCGCCCGGCCCCGGGTGCTGCACCCCTGGGAAACCAACCCCACCCCCGTCATTACCAGAACCAGGGCTGGGGACGTGAAAAACGAGCCCAGGGCTCACACTGCCCCTGGATCCGACCCTTTGGGGACACCAGCAGCCCGGGCTG
Organism: Heliangelus exortis; assembly: GCF_036169615.1. Taxonomy (NCBI): domain Eukaryota; kingdom Metazoa; phylum Chordata; class Aves; order Apodiformes; family Trochilidae; genus Heliangelus; species Heliangelus exortis. Next base: position 2,774,004 of record NC_092445.1, on the reverse strand, counting down.
GTTAAACTGGGGGGGTGAGGGGGGGAGTTACTGGTCCGCTGGGAAGGGGTGGGGAGGGTAACCAGGGGGCTGCTTCTGCCACTTTCCAGGTGTCAGGAGGATGCCGGGGCTCCCGTCGGCTCCCCGGGAGTGAAAGGATCTCAAATCGCAGCCTGGCTGGGCTGGGGAGGAGGAGAAAGAGGAGGAGGAAGAGGAGGAGGAGGCTTCCCCCGGCTCCCAACCGGTCTGGCAGCTTTTTGGGCTGCAGAGGGAGGCCCCTGAACCCCCCCTGACCCCTCCTCTGAGGGGGGGGGTGTGTCCCTGGGGAGGGGTCTTATTCCACAGGCACCCAGACAAAGGGGACCAGGACCCCAATCTCTGTCCTTGTCCCCTCTCAGCCCCCCCAGCCCCACACAAAAGGAGGAGAGGGGCACAGCAAAGCCCAAAAATAACAACAGTAGAGCAAAGGGCCATGGGTGCTGGGGGGCAGGGGACGTCCCCCCCACCTTGGAGCCACCTTCCCAGCCAAGCTCTGGGTGCAGGGTCCCAGCACAGTTCTGGGGTTACCCCCTCGGTGGCTACTGGGGTTCAGGCTACTGGAACAAGGGCTCTGAGGGCCACTGGGGGCTGCTGCCTGCAAAAGGCTCTGCCAGTCCTGAGTGGGGCTGGAGCCACAGCAGGGTTTGTGCCTTGTCCCCAGCTCTGTGCCTGGGGATGGCTTGTGGACACCCGTGGGGACAGCTGAGGCTGTGGTGGCACCCAAGGGAGATGGCACTGGGGTTTTCTTCAGGTTTTTGGAGAGGGTTTTCATTCCCTTCTGAGAGCATCAGGCAATGGGACAGCCCTCAAGATGGAGCCATCACCCCCCAACCTCTCCCAGGGCAGATGTTGGGGGGGTCACAGTGGCCCCATCTGATGGATTTGAGTCCATCTCATCCATCCCACAGCCCTGGAAATGGAGGGGACACATCCAGCCCTGGCTTGGGGGCTGCACCCGGAGCCCAAAACTCTCCATCCCCAAAAACATCAGGATGCCCCACAAGTGGTCAGGGTGGGCTCAGCCTCTCCCAGCACCAGGGGTGGGGGGGCTGGGGCAGGTAGGACCAGCTCAGCAGAAAGCCTCCCCCCCCCCCCAAGGGATGTGCTCATTTGGGGTGACTAATCCTGGCCCTTCGCCCCAGCTGATTGCTCAAGGGGAGTGACAGGAGCCAAAATGTCACCTCCCTCAGCCCCAGGAGCCTTGGTGAGGCTGTCCCCTCCCTGCACGGGGACAAGTGAGTGCAGGAGCTGCCTGGGTTTCACATTCTCAGCCATCCTTGCAGATCCATTTGCTTTTTCACCCCACTGAGCTGTGGGTCCCAATTCCACCCCTGCTCTCCAAACCCTGGCCACGAGGAGCTCCTTGGGGGTGCAAATGTGGCACTTCCCAGGCTGTAGCTTCTTCAGGTCTCAGCAGTTCTTGGTGTGGACGTGGCAGAAGTTCCCTCAGCTGGGAGGTTTTTATTTCCATTTTCCCCAGCACTGGCGAGGCCAGGGCTGCAGATCCTGCCTGGGTATTAAAATTAAAAAATAAAACCCAAACAGCCACAAGAGCTTTGATGGCTCTTGCATAACTCCAGCTTGACCTGACAAAACCCTTGTTAAGCCACCAAATCTTTCAAAGCCACCACAATAGTCAGCTTCTCTTTTTTTTTTTATGATCATGTCTTCCATCCCTTTACAGCAACTAAAGGGCTCCAAGACAAGGAGGACACGTCCACAAGCAAGGCAAGGATGGAGTTTCAGCTCTGGTTATGGTCAGATTGGCTTCTAGACCTCCAGTCCCAGAGAGTGGCCACTGGGTCTCAGCCAGGAATACCCAGGGAAGGCCTTGGGCTCTGGGGAAAAGAGCTCAGACAGAATTAAACTCGTACTTGGGAAAAAATCAGTGTGGTCTTTCATTGCAACCTGATCTTGGTGTCTGCATGCACAGGGACGTGGTCCTCATCCTCCTCCTCCTCACCCTCTGAGCTCCTCCTTGGCTCCGAATCCAGGCCCCAAAGTTGTGAGATGCAGGAAAATTCAGTTTTAATTCCCCTGCAACTCCTTCCTCTCATTTAGCTTCACCTCAGTGGTGCTCTGCCCAGGCCCAAGACAAGAGCTGCTTTGGGTCCTGCAAAGGTTTGGGTCCTCCAAGGGTTTGGGTTCTGCAAAGGTTTGGGTCCTCCAAGGGTTTGGGTTCTGCAAAGGTTTGGGTCCCCCAAGGGTTTGGGTCCTGCAAAGGTTTGGGTCCTCCAAGGGTTTGGGTTCTGCAAAGGTTTGGGTCCTGCAAAGGTTTGGGTCCTCCAAGGGTTTGGGTTCTGCAAAGGTTTGGGTTCTGCAAAGGTTTGGGTTCTGCAAAGGTTTGGGTCCCCCAAGGGTTTGGGTTCTGCAAAGGTTTGGGTCCCCCAAGGGTCTGGGCAAGCAGTGGTGCTGAGCCTGCTCAGGGTGCTGGGATTCCTGCCCACTCCCACCCTACATGGAGCTGGGTGGCACTGGGAGGGTGCTTGGGGTGGGCAGCAGGGGGGAAGCTGGGAGGTGGCCCCGACCCCTTCAGGAGCTGCAGCGAGGGGGAATTCCAAGGGCAGGAGGGGAGGGTGCAGGATTTGGGAGCTGGAGAAGGTAGAGGAGCAAGAAAGCCCTGGAAAGGGAAGGTGGCCGAGGGCTGGGAGCTGCTGGGCAGGACCTGCCCCACCAAGGATGTGCTCAGCCTCCTGCTGAGTCACCCCGGGCAGCGCTGAACCCAACGCCTCCAAAAGCCGAGCTTGCAGTTTGGGCTCTGCTCTCAGCCCCCGGTCTGACCTTCCCCCTCCTCCCTCCCTCCCTCCAGCGAGGGCTCTGCCTGCTCTCGGGTAGATCACAGAGGGCCAGGACGTGGCAAACCCGGAGCTTTTCTACCCCAGCACCCGACACGCCAGCTCTGGGACCTTCCCATCACCGGGCTCTGCGGCCTGGGGCTCTGCAGAGCTCTTGGGTTTTATTTATTCAGGTTCAGCAAACTCACAAGATGAAAGCCAGACCAAGGAGTGTTTTATTAAGAAAGAGTCCATCATTATTTCAAAAAAACCAAAAAAACAAACAGAAAGCCAACCACCTTTCTGTCCTGCTTAGCACAGGGAAGCTCCTCACCTCCGCTGAGCTCGAGGTCCAATCGGGCTCCTCTGAGGCAGCAAACCCCAAACTTCTGCCTCAAGTCTGGCTGCAGAAGAGGCAGTTCCAGCTGATTCCTCTTTTTCTGGATCTATCTTGGTCGTGGTGGGGAGGAGGAACCTTGGCAAAACTCCTTTACCCTGCCTCTCTTTTTGCTAACCCTGCCTCCCCCTGGCTCAGCCTTGCTCGTTCTTAAGACCCCAACTCTCCTCGCACCCACCCTGCACAACCCCTGCTCTGCCCAGCCAGGGGTCACAGCTGTACCAGGAGGCAGCCCAGGAGCCTGGAAAGGCTTTCACTTGGTCTGAGTCACGGGATGCAGAGATCCCTTCGAGCTCCTGGCAGGAAAAGGGAGAGGTGTGAAAGGCGCCGGGAGCTGCGGCAGCGCCGGGTGTGTCACAGCTCCATGGCTTCTTCTTCCACGGTTTTGTCCTGAGCCTGCACATACCTCTCCTGCACTGCCAGAGTGCTGATAAAGCTGTGATTAAGGAAAACAAGGGGCTGGGCTCAAACCACTCCCTCCTGTGAGGAGTTGGTGAAGTTCTCAGTGAGGAATCAGCCCCACATCAGCCCCGAGGTTGGCAGAAGAGGCAGCGCTGGCACCGCCCCAGTCGTTCCCGGCTGATCCCACAAAAAGGAGGAGGAGGATCCATTGCCTGGTTTGGATGAGGTGGAAAAAACCATCCCAGTGAGTGTGAGAGAAGAGGAAAGTTGTCCAAAGGTTTCTCCTTCCCACCTTCAAACTGTTGATTGGCACCAAATGCGGTGGCTCTGGTGGGGACAAGTGTCTGGGAGAGCCCCACCAGCTCAGCACGGGGGGATCCCCTCTCCCCCAAGGAAGGAGCAAACTCCAACCCCAGGCAGCAGAGGGAAAAGGTGGAAAAGGATACGAAGTGAAGTGGAAATCAGCTCCCACTGCTGCTGACATCAAAGCTTCCAGGCTCCTGTGCTCCTGGTCTCCAAAGGAATAGCCATTGGCTTTGTCCACTGCCTGCATCACCTGCCTCATGCTCTCCTTGTCCTGCAAAGCAGGGAGGTAGCACCAGGGCTTGGAGCCACCTGGGCTGCTGGGAAGTGTCCCTGCCCATGGCAGGGGGTGGCACTGGGTGAGCTTTAAGGTCCCTTCCCACCCAAACCAATCAATCATTCTGTGAATCTGGTCCTACCCCAGAGCCAAGAGCTCCTGTTGGACTTGGTCACCGTTTTCTCCCAGGCTTTGGGCCACCCACCCAGGACACTGTCACTGTCCCCTGGGCCCAGCAGGGCCAGAGGACAACCAAGAGTCCCTGGACACAACAGGCTGACCCCTTCCAGCCACCACTCCCTGTCCTCACCTCCTGCCTCAGCCCCTTTGCCTTTCCCAACACTTGTGCTGGAGGCTTCCAGCCCCCCCCACATCCTCCTCTCCTCTCTTCGTTATTTTGCATTCCCAAATTTCATGAGGTTTTAGGGGAGACTTTGAAATTTGATTTTGAGTTGAAATGCAGGCACAGGAAGAGCTGAATGAAGGGAGAGTCTTCATTCCCCACCCCAGGACACGAGGTCCCACGTGGCCCAAACTCCTCTTTGGCTTTTCCTTTGGGTGCCACCGATCATTCCAAGTCCGGGTGTGTTTCCCCCTCCTCCACCTGAATCTCCTCACAGCTGAGGTTTCCAAATAGGTTTTCCAGCTGCTCCTGAAGGTGCTGACCACAAAATCCCATCCCCCCTTTGCTTCTCACCTGGACATTGAGGGGGACAAAGGACACCAGGCTGTAATCCTCAATCACCTCCACCAACTTCTCGTTGAGGCGCCGGTAATTCCTGAAGAAAGGGTCAGAAGCCAAATGCTCAACCAAGTAAGAGAGGTCCAGGACTTCTGTGTAATAATCCAGGTTGAAAGCTGCAGGGAAGAAAAAAAAAAAAAAATAAAAATAAACAGTGCAGAACTCTGGGAGAGCCACAGCAAAGGCACCTCCAGCCCTTGTTTCCTGGTGTCTCACCCAGTTTTCCGTACTGCTCCAGCAGATCCATCTTGGAGAGGACGTTGACGTGGGGCAGCTCCACGTGCAGCATGGTGGAGAGGGAGGTGCAGAGGACAGAGATGAACTTCCCAGGATCAGTGCAGTAGTGAGAATCCACCAGGTGGACAGCAGCCAGCTGGGAAGCAAAGGGAGAGGAGGAGGAGGAGGAGGAGGTCAGGCCCGTGAGGAGGCCAGCGGGGGGGTTTTGGGACCGTCCGTGGGACCATCCTGCTCATCCCTGGCTCCCAAGAGAGATTCCCATGTTGGGGAGGTCACCACTTAACTCCTGAATAAATAAAAACTCCCTCAGAGGTGAGCACACAAATCTCTGTGTAAATGTATTTCAGTAGCAATCACATTTCCCACCCATGGAGCACCCTGGAGATTCCCAGCCCTGGGTGCTGGGGAGGTTTCCAGGGGTGCTGAACCCCAACCCTGCTCCCCCTTTTTCCTCTCTTTCCAGGTGAATTTTCCTTTTTTGCAGAGGGACCTGGACAGACTGGAGAGTTGGGCTGATCCCAACGGGATGAAGTTCAACAAGGCCAAGTGCTGGGTCCTGCACTTTGGCCACAACAACCCCATGGGGAGCTCCAGGCTGGGCACAGAGTGGCAGAAAGGGAGCTGGGAGTCTGGATTGCCAGGAAGCTGAAGAGGAGCCAGCAGTGTGCCCAGGTGGCCAAGAAGGCCAATGGCATCCTGGGCTGGCTCAGGAAGAGCGTGGCCAGCAGGTCCAGGGAAGGGATTCTGCCCCTGTGCTCAGCCCTGGGGAGGCCACAGCTTGAGTCCTGTGTCCAGTTCTGGGCCCCTCAGCTCAGGAAGGAGATTGAGGTGCTGGAGCAGGTCCAGAGAAGAGCAAGGAGGCTGGGAAGGGATCCAGCACAAGTCCTGTGAGGAAGGGCTGAGGGAGCTGGGGGTGTTGAGGCTGGAGAAGAGGAGGCTCAGGGGAGACCTCATCACTCTCTCCAACTCCCTGAAAGGAGGTTGGAGCCAGGGGGGGTTGGGCTCTTTTCCCAGGCAACTCTCAGCAAGACAAGAGGGCACAAGAGGTCTCAAGTTGTGCCAGGGGAGGTTTAGGTTGGACATTAGAAAGAATTTCTTTCTGGAGAGGGTGCTCAGCCATTGGAATGGGCTGCCCAGGGAAGGGGTGGATTCTCCATCCCTGGAGATATTTCCAAAGAGCCTGGATGTGGCACTCAGTGCCATGGGCTGGGAACCACGGGGGGAGTGGAGCAAGGGTTGGACTTGATGAGCTCTGAGGTCCCTTCCAACCCAGCCCATTCTAGGATTCTAGGATTCCCCCCTTCTCTGACCTCCATGGGATTTTTTGGGGTGGGAGTTGGGGTCAACCCTCCCCACTGCCTCCAGATTCCCAGCTTTCCCTCCTCCCCCCTGGGAATGCTGCTGCTGGGAGAAGCCACGGCGGGGTGGTTTGGAAGGGTAATTAATTAATCCTGGCACTAATGAGCAGGTTTGATTCCCTGGGTGTTTGGTGCAGCGGGAAGGATGTGAGGCAGGATCTGGGTGAAGCTCTGGGTCACTGAGTCACCAGGATGGTTCTGCAGCAACAAAACCCCCAGGGCAGGGTCCTGGGGAGGGGAGAGAACTCCAGAGAGCACAAATCCAGGGATTTTATACAGGGAATTGGAGTTCTCAGGCAATGGGAATGGAAGTGTGTGTGTGTGTGTGTCTGTCTGTCTGTGTGTGTGTGTGTGTGTGTGTGTGTGTGTGTGTGTGTGTGTGTTTGTGTGTGTGTCTGTGTGTGTGTGTCTGTGTGTGTGTGTGTGTGTGTCTGTGTGTGTCTGTGTGTGTGTGTGTGTGTGTGTCTGTGTGTGTGTCTGTGTGTGTGTCTGTGTGTCTGTGTGTGTGTGTGTGTGTCTGTGTGTGTGAGTGTGTGTGTGTCTGTGTGTCTGTGTGTGTGTGTGTGTGTGTGTGTGTGTGTGTCTGTGTGTGTGTGTGTGTGTGTCTGTGTGTGTGTGTGTCTGTGTGTGTGTGTCTGTGTGTGTCTGTGTGTGTCTGTGTGTGTGTCTGTGTGTGTGTGTGTGTGTGTCTGTGTGTGTGAGTGTGTGTGTGTGTGTGTGTGTGTGTGTCTGTGTGTGTGTGTGTGTGTGTGTGTCTGTGTGTGTCTGTGTGTGTGTGTGTCTGTGTGTGTGTGTGTGTGTGTCTGTGTGTGTGTCTGTGTGTGTCTGTGTGTGTGTGTGTCTGTGTGTGTCTGTGTGTGTGTCTGTGTGTGTGTCTGTGTGTCTGTGTGTGTGTGTGTGTGTCTGTGTGTGTGTCTGTGTGTGTGTCTGTGTGTGTGTCTGTGTGTGTGTCTGTGTGTGTGTGTGTGTGTCTGTGTGTGTGCAGCTGCACCAGGGCATCCCCAGCCACATGAGCTCACCCTGCTGGCTGCCACCAGCACCACAACATCACCACAACATCACCACAACATCACCACAACATCACAACCACCACCACAACAAACACCACCACAACCACCACCATCACCACAACAACCATCACCACAACAACCATCACCACAACACCACAACACCCATCACCATAACAACCACAACAACCATCACAACACCACAACCATCACCATCATAACCATCACCATCACAACCATCACCACAACACCACAACCACAACCACCACCATCACAACAACCATCACCATACCATCACACCACGAGAACCACCACCATCACCACAACATCACCACAACCATCACAACACCACCACAACCACCATCCCCATAACAATCACCACCACAACCATCACCACAAACACCACCAGAGCTTTGCACATTCATGGGTTGGCCCCAGCACAACCCCAATGTGGTGTAAGCAAGCTGGGGTGGTGATGATGGTGGTGATGATGGTGATGATGGTGATGATGATGGTGATGATGGTGGTGATGGTGGTGATGGTGGTGATGGTGGTGATGGTGGTGATGGTGGTGATGGTGGTGATGGTGGTGATGGTGGTGATGGTGGTGATGGTGATGGTGATGATGGTGATGATGGTGATGATGGTGATGATGGTGATGATGGTGATGATGGTGATGATGATGGAGCCTTCTCTTCTCACCTGGGCTGCCTCATCTGCATCTCCCCTGGTGCAAGGCAGGAGGGAGCAGGAGCAGCACCCTGGGGTGCAGAGCTGGTGGGGTTGGGGTGCAGCAGAGCTCGGGTTGATGCCTGAGTTTCCCTCAGCACCTCCCTCCTCCCAACCCCCTGGGGGTCTGGGGAACCCTCTGAGGGTCTGAGGAGGGGACTGTGGGGACTCCTGAAGACTGGAGAGGACCCCTGAGATCAGCAGCCCCGGGTCCCAGTGCCACCTCACCCACTCCTGTGTCCCCCCAAACCCAGGTTGTCCTGAAGCCCTCCAAGGGTGGGGGCTCCCCCACCCTCTCAGTCAGGAAATTCTTCCCAGCCTCCAACCCAAACCTCCCCTGGCACAACCTGAGCCTCTTCCCTCTCATCCTGGCACCAGCTGGGAGAAGAACCCAACGACCCCACTGCACCCCCAGCCCTGCAGGAACCAAACCCCCATCCCCCCCAGCACAGAACGGGGCAAAATTCCCCTCCAAGTCCTTTCCCAGGAGAGATCCAAGAGCTCAGCCAAGGAACCCACCCCAGGGGTGCCCCCAAAAGCTCTGGTGCAGCTTTGCAGAGGGGGTTGCCAGGTGCCCACCCCCACCCAGCCCCAAACTGACCCTGAAAAACCAAACTTACCCTGAAATTCCATTTGGCCAAGTGGGAGAAAACATTTTTCAGGGAATTGTGGTGGGTGTAGAGCTCCACCTGCCCCGGGCAGTCAAACAAATAGTAGTGGCCCTTGCAAGCTGCCAGTTTCTGCTGCAGCCAGTCAGAGTTGGCCTCCAGGTACTCCATGCAGTAGAGCAACCCCCCGTTGGGCCCCAGCTGGAAGTTCTCCATCACATCAGGCAGGGTGATGAGCTCTGAGATGTCCAGGGAGCAGGGGTAGGGGACGACCTCGTTGGCAGGGTCCAGGTTCACCACCGTCACCTTCCGCCCGATCCTGCCCAGGAATTCCTGCATCCCCTGGCAGTACGTGGTCTTCCCAGAGCCTGGTGGCCCAATGACCACCTGGCCAAAGGCCAAGGAGCTCCCCTGGCAGCCCTCAGACATTGCAGCTCATTTCCTTCTCCTCTTTCTGCCAAGCCAGGAAGGAAAAGCTCCCGTTTGTTGGTGGCTTTGCAGTGGTACCAGCAAGGAGATGGAATTCACCCCCCCCCCGGGGTGGGACCCGGTGCCTCTGGGACCCAAATCCCTGCTCCTGCCCCACTGGGGGCTGAGTTTTACCCCCCCTGCTGTGGCAGTGCCCACAGGGTCCCCCTCTCACCACAGAAGGTCCCACCCGTGTCCTCTCCCCTCTCTTTCCCCACATCCCTTATATCCCTTTTCTCCTTGGTGTCCCCTCTCCTCCCCCTGTCCCCTCTTCTCCCTTCACACCCCCTCTTCCCCCTTTTCCCCTGTGTCCCCTCTTCTCCCCATCCCCCCTCATCCCTTTTCCCTCTATGTCCCCTTTTTTCCTTGTGTCTCCTCCCCCCATCCTCTTCCCCTCATGTCCCTCATGTCCCCTTTTTCCCATCCCCATTTTCCTCCATGTCCCCTCTTTCCCCCCTACAACCCCCCATCCCTTTTCTCGTGTCCCCTCTTTTCCCTGTGTCCCCCTTTTCCTCCCACCCCCCTTTTCCCCCATGTCCTCTTTTCCCCCTGCCCCCCATCATCCCTTTTCCCCTCGTGTCCCTCATGTCCCCTCTTTTTCCCCTTTCCCCCCACACCCCGTTTCCCCTCTGTCCCCCTCCACATCCCTTTCTTCCCCCCCCTCCCTTTTTTCCCCTCCAGGCCCTTTCCTCCCCCCTAACCACCACCCCCCCTCTTCCCTTTGTCCCACATCCCCCTTTCCCCCTCCAGCCCCCATTCCCTCCCTCCCTCCCTTCTCCATCCCGTTAAATTCCCTCTCACCCTTTGCCCCTTCCCGGTTTTCCTCAGGCTCCGAGACCGGAGACTCCAAGCAAGGCCGCAAGCATCGAGTTCCGAGGGAGGGAAAGTCCGCCGCACCCCACAGCGCCCCCTAGCGGCAGGAGGTGCGCACCACCCCCTTTCCCTTTAGGGCCGGGATTCGAACCCCGGGATCGGGTTCGGGGACCCCGGTTCGAATCCCGGCCCCGGCCCTTTCGCTTCCAGCACATTCCATAATTTTGGAGGAGTTTTATTTACTGAATGCCAAAGTTTTGTAGAACGCCTCGGGATGCCCGGACAAAGCTCATGTCCTTCCTGTACTTCATGGCAGTGGGGGGCTGGCGTCTGAGGAGCTGATCCCCGGAATCCTGAGGCTCGGGATCATCGTAGATGGTGGAGATGAGGATGGGACCATCCCCTCTCCGGGTTTTCTTCACCTGCTTGAACGTTGGGAGTTTCTCCCCGTGGTAGCTAAAGGGAAGATGGAAAAGTTGGGTTGGGACTGGTGAAGGATCAACTCCTTTCCTTCACCTGGAATCATCAAATCCCACCTTGGGTTGGGTGGAGGGACCTTCAGGATCATCCAGTCCCATCCATGTCATGGGAAGGGACACCTCCCACCAGCCTGGGTTGCTCCAATGCCACAGATTCTCTGGACAACCTTTGCCAGGAGCTCACCACCCTCAAATCAAAGAATTCTTCCCAGTGTCCATCCTCAACCTCCCATCTGCCTCATCCCATCCCTCCGTGTCCTAAGTCCCTCCACAGCTTTCTTGGAGGTACTGGAAAACCTAAGATCTCCCCAGAGCCTCCTCTTCTCCAGGCTGAACAAGCCCAGTAAAGATTCTTGTCCTATTCCTGGCTTGGAGATCACTCTAGGAACAATTATCAACCCTCAGAGTTAAAACCACCACCAAAAAAAATCCCCTAAAACCCCCCAGAGAAGATCAGGGTGAGGCACAGAGCTCCAGTTCTGGTCAGCTGGGCTTTCCCCACCAGAATTCCACCAGAATTCCACAGCAGAACTGATCCTCCATCCAGCTTTCCACTTATTTGTGTGCTGTGTGAACCCCCAAATGTCCCACTCTCCCACCAGAAGCTCCTCTAAGGAGCTTCCCAAGCTCTGCTGGGAAGAGCAGTGTGGTCAGGTGGGAATGGGATGGGGCAGGAATGGGATGGGATAGGATGGAGATGGGGTGGGAATGGGGTAGGGTGGGATGGAATGGGATGGAATGGAAGGGGAATGGGATGGGGTGGGATGGGAGTGGGATGGGATGGGAATGGGGATGGGGATGGGGATGGGGATGGGGATGGGGATGGGGATGGGGATGGGGATAGGGATGGGGATAGGGATGGGGATAGGGATGGGGATAGGGATGGGGATAGGGATGGGGATAGGGATGGGGATAGGGATGGGGATAGGGATGGGGATAGGGATGGGGATAGGGATGGGGATGGGGATGGGGATGGGGATGGGGATGGGGATGGGGATGGGGATGGGGATGGGGATGGGGATGGGGATGGGGATGGGGATGGGGATGGGGATGGGGATGGGGATGGGGATGGGGATGGGGATGGGGATGGGGATGGGGATAGGGATGGGGATAGGGATGGGGATGGGGATGGGGATGGGGATGGGGATGGGGATGGGGATGGGGATGGGGATGGGGATGGGGATGGGGATGGGGATGGGGATGGGGATGGGGATGGGGATGGGGATGGGGATGGGGATAGGGATGGGGATGGGGATGGGGATGGGGATGGGGATGGGGATGGGGATGGGGATGGGGATGGGGATGGGGATGGGGATGGGGATGGGGATAGGGATGGGGATAGGGATGGGGATGGGGATAGGGATGGGGATAGGGATGGGGATGGGGATGGGGATGGGATGGGGATGGGATGGGGATGGGATGGGGATGGGATGGGGATGGGATGGGGATGGGATGGGGTGGGATGGGAATGTATGGAGTGTTGAGGCAAGCCCTGGCACCAGCTGTGTGGGGAAAGCAGACCCCTGGGATAACTTTCTGCTTCTGGTTCACACTCAGCTCCTTTCCTGCTCACTCTTCCAGCTGGGAGAGCCCAGGCAGAGGAGCTGAACTCCAGCTGGCAGGGCAGGGATGGGTACTCACCCCAGCCCCCTCTTGCATCTGGGGTTCTGCCCCTCATTGTCCAAAGCTTCAGCCATTCCAGAGTTGCTGCTCCCCAATCCCAGCCCCTCTGTCCAGCCCTGCTGCTCCAGCACCTTCCTGCCAAAGCCCTGGGAAAAAGGAAAAAGAAAAAAATAAATCATTACAGAGCTGGACAAACCCCCTCCTCATCTTCTCAGAGCCCTCTTCCCCCCAACCCACAGCCCCTGAGAGCCTTTCCCGCCCTCCCTCGCCCCCTCCTCACCTTGGTGTGTCTCTCAAAGGTGCCGATCTGCTGCCCCGAGACAGCCCCGTCCTCCAAACCGTCCCGGAGCCGCCGCTCCAGACACATCCGGACCGAGTCCCGAGCATCCTTATCACCTCCATCTAGTGGTGAAAGCAGGAAGAGTCAGAGGAGCAGAAGGAACCTGCTGCCTCCCAGCATCGCCCCCCAGAGCACCGAGGAGGCAGAACCTGTTCTCTTTTTTTTTGGCAGCTCTCAATTGCCAGACAAGAAAAACGTTTTGAGTGCACCGAGGCTTCCAGAGAGGGAGGCAAAGAGTTCCTCCCAGGTGCAGGAATTCTGCAGGCTCAGAACTTCCCAACCTCCCAGCTTTGGTACCTTTGTCATAGTAGATGCTCATGTCCACGTCCCAGTCATCTGCTGTCTGCTCATCAAAATCTGCCAAGAGAAGGAAGGAAGGGGTTTGGGTGCTGGTTGGGGAAGCCTGACACAGCAGAGCTCTTTGCTGGGACCCAGCTCCCTCTTTTCTCTAATAAAATGGGAAGGAAAAAGTTTTGGGGACTCCCCAAAGCCTCCCACACTCAGGAGCACCACTGGGGTGGCAGCTGAGCCCTGGAGTTCAAGGGAAGGTTTGAAAAGTGCACCTGGAGCTGAGCTGGGGTGTTCCCAGGGGGCTGAACCCCATTTACCTGTAGGGCTGGAACCCCAGGGGGGGTTAAACTTGTCACACAAACCCCAGTGAGGGTTTTACCTCCGTTCTGCTCCTGCCAGTACTGAGCATCATTGTAGAAGACCAGGCCAGAGCCTCCTTTCTCCCACTTGAGCTCAATCTCCTCCTCAAACAGCCTCTCCTTCACCCTCTCCTGCTTGGTCACATCCTCGTGCAAAGCCTCGTGTCTCTCCCACTCCTCACAGGTGTCATTGTCCTGCCAAAGAACCACCAGGGAATCATAAAATGGTTTGGGTGGGAAGGAACCTCCTTGAAGATCAAGATCCAACCCCCCCCTGCCACGGGCAGGGACCCCTCCCCCAGCCCTGGGGGCTCCAAGCCCCATCCAACCTTGGACACTGCCAGGGATGGGGCAGCCACAGCTTCCTTAGGTGACACATTCCAGAATTTTGTTGCCTTCATGGTGAAGGATTTGTTCCTAAAGTCAAACTTTGGCTGAGAAAATTGGGGCTGCTCAGCTTTGAGAAGGCTCAGGGGACCCCTGTGCCCAGGGCCCAGTGCTTAAAGGTGGCTGCAAAGATGGGGACTCCATGGAGAAGCCAAGGGGCAATGGGCACCTCCTGGGGAGATTCCCATGGGACACCAGAGGAAAACTGGATTCCAAGGGATTGGAATGGTCCCCAGGGGAGGGGTGGATTCCCCCCCACTTTGGAAAGTTGGAATTCTCAGGGTGCAGGGACATCTCATATAAACAATTTTAGAAGGGTTGGAGCCGATGATCCTTGAGACATTCCAGGGTTTTAACCCCCTCCTCTTTCAGTTTCAATCCATCACCCCCAAACTGGGGGTGCCAGCAGCCCCCTCCCCATTTCCCTGCCCTCTTCCAGCCCCTCCCCACCAGGCAGCTTTGTCAAGAGAGCTGGTCCCAGCCTGCTGGCTCTCAGGCACTGACATGACTGCTCTGATGACCTCATTCCCTGACTAATGGCATCTCCAGAGTCAGCAGAGAGAAGAAGTGGAATTTTTTTTTTTTTTTTAAAAAAAAAACCAACCCAAAACCCCAAACCACACCACATCACACCCACTCAGCAGCCTGGGCTGGCAGCAGCCTCCCTGAGCTGCAGAGCAGAGATGCCCATTTAAGGAGCAGGTGTGCTGGGCTTCAAGTCAGCACTAACAAGAAATTAATTCCACTCCAGCTGATCCCTAAGGAGATTGGGTCCCTCTCAGCTTTGGCACTGGTGTGGATCAGACTGCCCAGGGATTTCCCTGAGTGTGGATTTCCCTGCTCAGGGAAATATGAAGCAAGGAAGAGAGGAAAAAAAAAAATAATATAAAAATGAGTGGAGCTCCAGGAGCCACTCTGGGAGGGGAAGGACTGGAGGAGAAAGGACTGGAGGAGACTGTTTAGTCTGGAGGAGAAAAAGCTGAATAAAAAGTTTGGAAAGGAGGGAACAAAGTGTTCCCTGTGCCCACTGTTGCTAAGAGCAGGTAATTGCAGCAGGGATTTGGTTAATGCTGGCAGAGCAAAGGAGGGGAAGGAGTGAGTGCCTGGGGCCTGTGCTGGGCTGTAATGACAGAGAAGGGGCCAGACAGGCGCCTGGCAGCTGGGGGAGCAAAACAGTCCCCAGAGAGCCTGTCCAGCCCAGTTCTCCAGGAGCCTTTGTCACCAAAGCCACTTCTCTCAGTGACTAAAACCTCAGCCCCAGGAGCATCCGAGGTCAGTTTTTTTCTCCAGCTCCACTGGGGGAAGTTTCCAGCTCCTGAACGTGCTCCCAGGTCACTGCTCACCTCCTGTGCAGAGCTGGGATGATCTGCCACGGAGCCTCTGCCTGGGTTTGCTCCTCAGAACCAGAACCTTTGGGCTCAAGCCCTCCCAAACCTTTTGGGCTCAAGCCCAACAACCATTCTGATGTGGCCACACAGTTTTAGAGGCATTAACACCCTCCCTGCTCACCCCCCAGGTGCACCAAGAGGTGAGCACTGGTGTTTCCACCCCATTTTCAGGCAAGTCACTGCTACGATTCAATTAAAAGCTTTCAAACGAGCTCCTAGAGAGCTCCCCCTGCTTCAGGGCTGCACCAGAAAAACTTGGCTGGTGCTGGAAAATTCCACTCACGTCCTCCGAGTGCCATTCCTCTTCCTCCTGCTCCTCCTCATCTTGCTCAGCACCAGCTGGGTGAGTCACCTGGGCTGCTGCCACAGCCCCCTCTGCTGCTGTGATCTCATCCCCCGTGGCTGTGTAAACTCTTTCTTCTTCTTCTGTCACTGTCTCAGTGTCCTGGTATTCAAAGGGGACATTCCCATACCTGCGGGATGAGCCTGTCTTGGGAAAATCCAGCTGCAACTTCTTGATAACCCAGGGAGGGAGCCTGCAGGCCCGGATCAGCTCCAGGAAAGTTTTCAAGGGGGTGCCAACGTTGCCACAGGGCATGAAGGAAGGGGGGTTGAACTCGGGCAGCCCCTTGAAGTCTGCCACCAAATCACTCGAAGTCACCTTGTCCCCACTGTAGGGAAACGTCTCCGGACCTGGAGGAAAGGAAGGAATGGTTTAGGATCACTACAGGAACACGAGCTCCACCACAGAACCAGGGCCAGGAGGAGCAAACCCCAAACTGCCTCTCCTTGCCTTATTTTTAAGGCTTTAAGGCAGTTTCATGAGAGGTTTTTAACACCTCCTTGTCCACACAGAGGCTGCTGGGACCTTCGGGGGGGGGTCCTGGACCCAGCGTCTCCTCCTGACCCTTCCCAGCCCCCCCGGGGACCCCAATCCCCGCTGCCCTCTCCCACCTGTCCCGGGCCCCAGGCGGACCCTGCGGATGAGGCAGCGTCCGGGCAGCCAGGAACCGCCCGGCCCGACCCATCGCTTCCCCGAGTACATGCGGAGGAAGCGGCGGGCACGGCCCGGTCTGACGGCCACCAGGCAGCAGCAAGTGCGCGGGGCCGAGGCCGCCGCCGCCTCCTCCTCCTCCGCCGGCGGCGGGCGCTCGGGGCGGTGTCGGTAATGGAAGCAAAGGAATCCGCCCTCCTCCAGGAATTGGCTGAAGTAGGCGCGGAGCTGAGCGGAGCGCAGCGCGGCGGGGATGCCGCTCACCAGGCAGTAGCGAGCGGCGGCGATGCCGGCGGGGCCGCCATTACCGGGGGTACCGCTGGGCGCCGCCATCTTGGCTCTGAGGGAAGGAGCGACGCGGAGGGGGGATGGGCGCGGGGTGATGACGTCAGCAGGATCGGCGAGCGCGGGGTGAGCGCCCCCTAGTGGTGAGAAATGGGAATGGGGATGGGATGGGGATGGGATGGGATGGGATGGGGATGGGATGGGAATAGGGATGGGGATGGGATGGGATGGGGATGGGATGGGAATAGGGATGGGGATGGGAATGGGGATGGGATGGGATGGGATGGGATGGGGATGGGATGGGGATGGGATGGGGATGGGGATGGGGATGGGATGGGATGGGATGGGATGGGGATGGGATGGGATGGGATGGGATGGGATGGGATGGGATGGGATGGGATGGGATGGGATGGGGATGGGGATGGGATGGGGATGGGGATGGGATGGGATGGGATGGGATGGGGATGGGATGGGATGGGATGGGGATGGGGATGGGATGGGATGGGGATGGGGATGGGATGGGATGGGATGGGGATGGGATGGGATGGGATGGGATGGGATGGGATGGGATGGGATGGGGATGGGGATGGGATGGGGATGGGGATGGGATGGGATGGGATGGGATGGGGATGGGGATGGGATGGGATGGGGATGGGGATGGGGATGGGGATGGGGATGGGATGGGAATGGGGATGGGAATGGGAATGGGGACAGCGACAGGGACAGAATTGGGGATAGGTTCAGGAATGGGATAGGTTCAGGGAATGGGGACAGGGACAGGAGGGTGATAGGGATGGGGACAGGGATGAGACAGGGACGTGACAGGGACAGGGTTGACAGCCCCTGGAGATGTCCCTGTCCCAGGGGGTGACAGGCCCTGGGGGTGGCAGGGGGTGCCCAGGTCCCAGGGGGGTCACACCTGTCCCATAGGCAGTGCCACACCGAGCAGGGACCCCTCTGCCACCCCGGTCCCCAGGGGCTGGTGACAGGATGGGCCCTGGAGCAAGAGGGATTTGGGTGGAAATCTCCATTTTAATCCCAGCCCTGGCACTGGGGGTTTTCACCCCACCAGGGACTGATCACCATTTCCAAACAAAATTTCACCACCCTGCTCCAAAATGTAAAAGGTTTTATTTAAATAATAATAATAACAATAATAATAATAATAACAAGAACAACAATAATAATAAAAACAGTAATAATAATAATAATAATTTACTGCATCTTCATACAAACTGCAGGAATGTTTTGCTTACAAAATACTGACAGTGAACCCGTTGCAGAAGCTGCAGAAGGAGAAGGAGGAGGAGGAAGAGGGGAATTTCCAGACCCCACCAGGTCCTGATGCCAGGAAATGACATTTAGTCCTCCCACACCAGCAGCTCCACTCCTCTGCCCTCACAGCTCAGGGGGGTCACTTCTTGTCACACAAATGCCACCAGCCTGTGGCCTGAGGTGACCTGTGAGAGGTTTGGGGGCTCTTGGGTTACCCAGGGAAGAGTTTCAGGGTGTTACAGGGAAAAGATTCGAGCTAAGAAAAGGCAGGAGGGGTAAATCTGCACCCCCAGGATGACTCCACACTCCTGAGGAAAGATCCTGAGGAAAGATCCTTCATCAGTAATTCCAAAAATTCCAAGCCCAGCAGACAGACCAAGCCACCCCTCAGCCACCCCCCTGTGCTGGGTGCCCCATCCTGCTGTCCTTCCATGTTCCCAAACCCTAGGGGATCCATCTGGGAGCTGAGGACAAATTCCCTGAGTCCAAACCAATCCAAACCTCTACCCCCACCTCCTCTGGGACTGCCTGGAGGCAGCTGAGGGGGAAGGAAAGTCCCAAATGTGGGACCAGAGCCACCTCTCCCCCTCGCGCTCTCCCATCCTCTCGGCCGCCACACGGAGCTTCCCACAAAGTTTCTCTGGCTTCATCCCCGGGTGCCAGAGGGGTGAGGAGCACCCCGAGGAGCACCCCGAGGAGCACCCCAAGGAGCACCCTGAGGTGGGGGTGGCTCAGCGTGGAGCCAGCTGCCCACAGCTCCTCTGGTACAACATCTCTGCCATCAGCTCCACGATGTCGGTGTTGCCGATGAGGGGCCGGAAGAAGAGGTCGGTGATGAGGGCGGGAGGGATGGACTGCAGGGTGGAGGAGATGAGTAAAATGCGAGCAAAACGACCCTGGGCCTCGGGGTGAAGGGGCTGCAGAACCTCCTGGAGTGCTCGCTGGGCTTCCCTCTGCAGGCTCTGGATGTAAGGGGAAGCTCGGAGCCCGGGAATGTCTGAGGAAGGAGAGGGTGGTGAGGAAGGGAGGGTGGGGAACAGCTCCGGGATTTTCCCCTTCCCACCCTTCCCTGTTCCCCCAGGGATCTCTGAGGCCACACTCGGGAGCTCTACACAGAGGTAGCTACTCCAGGGCTGGTATTTGGGGGAGGAAAAGGAATTATAGGGGCAAACCTATGCTTTGCTAATGAAATCCCAGGGTTTATTGCTGCCTGTGGGGCAGGCAATGGTCTCTGCCTTTTCCATCTGATCCCTCATTCCCATAAGGATTGGAGCTGAGGAGGAGGGGACCCTCTCTGCCCTCACACGTGGGCCTGCCCACACCTTGGCATGGCCACACGTGGGGGGATGAACTCTCTGAGAGTCAGACACCCACCAGGATTGAGGAGGATGGGGGTGACCTCTCTGAGAGTCAGACACCCTCCAGGGTTGAGGAGGATGAGGGTGACCTATCTGGGAGGCAGACACCCATGAGGATTGAGGAGGATGGGGGGTGACCTCTCTGAGAATCAGGGACCCACCAGGACTGAGGAGGATAGGGGTGACCTCTCTGAGCACCAGACACCCTCGAGGATTGAGGAGGATGGGGGTGACCTCTCTGAGAATCAGGGACCCTCCAGGGTTGAGGAGGATGAGGTTGATCTC
Organism: Heliangelus exortis; assembly: GCF_036169615.1. Lineage (NCBI taxonomy): Eukaryota > Metazoa > Chordata > Aves > Apodiformes > Trochilidae > Heliangelus > Heliangelus exortis. The sequence continues at coordinate 2,754,807 of NC_092445.1, read as the reverse complement.
TCTGGGAGGCAGACACCCATGAGGATTGAGGAGGATGAGGGTGACCTCTCTGAGAATCGGGGACCCACCAGGGTTGAGGAGGATGGGGGTGACCTCTCTGAGCACCAGACACCCAGCAGGACTGAGGAGGATGGGGGTGACCTCTCTGGGAGGCAGACACTCACCAGGATTGAAGAGGATGGCTCCCCTCAGGTAAGCATATTCCTTAGGGCTCAGGTCCAGGCTCCAGAAGGTGTTGAGGCAGCACTGCAGCCTCTGCACAGCAGCCAGGGTGGGCTGTGTCCTCTCAGGCTCCTGCCCTTTCCTTTGGCCATCCAGGAGGATTTTCTTCAGCATGCTGGGAGCCGGGGTCTCCATCACCTCGAAGGTCACCATCTCCTGGACCAAACCCAGGAGGAAAAGGGGAGCCCAGCAGCTCCCCAGCAGCAGGAGCTGATCCTCCCGGGGCAGCAGATGGAAGGAGGGGAGGTTTTGCAGGAAGCTGAGGGTTTTCACCAGGACACTGGAAGCTTCCTGGCAGGTGAGGCGAGGGGTGCGGAGGCAAACGGTGCGGGGCTGGGGACAGAGGCAGCGTTGGTGACCAGGGCTGGGGGTTTTTTGGTGGAGGTTCTGGCTGAGGAGGGTGTAGAGGATGGCACTGGGTTTGTCCTCCCCGTGGCACCGGCACCGTTCACATTCCACCTCCATGGTGGTGATGGTCGGAGCTGAGCTGGGCGGTTGTCTCCTTGGGAAAACTCAGCTCCTGTTCTTCCAAGAGATGGAAAAGAGAGCAGTGAAATCCTTCCTTGGGAGCTGGATTCTCCCTGGTCTCCCTGCTCTGCTGGCTGCCAAGCTGCTCAAACCTCCTCTTATAAAGCAGGGTCAGGAGTGAACACCCCCGTGCAGCCTTGACCGCTGCGTGCTGGAAACTCTAAATAATAAACCAACAGCAAGAAAAAAAAAAAAAAAAAACAACAAAAAAAACCACCACAAGCCACCACCACCCAGGCTGATTGGTTTGTGTCAGATGATTTCTCCCTGGGTGTTTTCTCAATGAAGGGGTTGGGCAGCCTTATCATGATTACCCCAAGAGGATAAACAGAGTCATTCCCCCAGCTGTACCATGGCACCAAGGCCCCGGGCAGGGCTGCCAGGAGGTTCACACACGTTTGTCTGAGCCCCCGTGTTCCATGGCCTTGGAAAAAGCAACCTGGAAATGGATTTATCAGTGGTTGTTTGCCTGACCTTGCTGCCAGCACTGGTGTCGGAGGAAGAGAAGCCCAGAGAGGTGAGGGACTGTGGGGTTCAACCCCAGGCAGGGCCCTCGGTGGAAAGGTGGGGCAGGGGAAGGGCAAACTGGCAGATTTCCACCTTAAAATCAAAGAATTGTTTTGCTTGGGAAAGACCTTTCCAGATCATCACATCCAACCCCGTGTCCCTCATCCCCACATCCCCAGGGCTCAGAAACCCTTCCAGGGATGGTGGGGACTCCACCACAGAGTCCCTCAGGCTGGGAAAGCCCTTCAAGATCCCCAAGTCCAACCATGACCCCAATGCTGACCAAGGCCACCCCCACCCCATGTCCCTCATCCCCACATCCCCAGGGTCTGAAACCCCTCCAGGGATGATGGGGACTCCAGCCCTGCCCTGGGCAGCCTGGGCCAGGCCCTGACAACCCTTTCCAGGGAGAAATTCTTCCCCAGCTCCAACCTAAACCTCCCCTGGCACCACTTGAGTTGTGCCAAAAGTTCCTCTTGTCCCATCCCTTGTTCCTTGGGAGCAGAGCCCGACCCCCCCTGGCTCCAACCTCCTCTCAGGGGGTTGCAGAGAGCCACAAGGTCTCCCCTCAGCCTCCTCTGCTCCAGGATCAGCACCCTCAGCTCCTCACAAGTTCTCCAGACCCTTCCCCACCTCCATTCCCCTTCTCTGGACACCCCCAGTGTCTCATTTCACACCCAGACCCCAGGATTTGAGGTGCAGCCTCAGCAGTGCCCAGCACAGGGGGGCAATCCCTGCCCTGATGTGCTGGCCACACCAGCCATGATCCTAGCCAGGGAGTTGGTGGCCTTCTTGGCCTTTTTGGTGGCCACCTGGGCACACACACTGCCTCCCGTTCACCCCACTGCGGGAGGTGGGACGGCTGCCAGAGCTGCCTGAGATATATTTATATTTATATTTATATTTATATTTATATTTATATTTATATTTATATTTATTTACAAAGGGCCTATCACCACACTGATAAACGTTCTTTGGAACCCCTCTGACAGCAGAGGTAAGGACAGGAGCCAGCCTGGCAGTACCTCAGCACTTCTGTTGCCAAGCAATTAAAAAAAAAAAAACCAAAACAACAAAAAAACCCCACAAGACTTTGCCGCCAGCCTGCCCGGTGTTTAACACCGCCGTTCCACCAGGGGCTGAGGTCCCCACCCCGCGGCTGCTGCCCGGGGCTCAGTGGGACCCCCTTGCCCTGCCCTGCCCGGCCCGGGCCTGGCGGAGCCTTCTGGAAAGGCCCTGAAACCGCCGTCGCTATGGCAACCGCGGCCCGGCGCCCCTCCTCCTCGCGTCAGATTGACAGCACCCCCAGCCAATCCGCGTTGAGCAACGGGCACCGAGGAGCGCTGCGATTGGTGGAGCCGCAGAGGTTGGGCGCAGGCGCCTTTCCGCTCTGGCGGAGTTTCCGCTTCCGGCGGCGAGCAGTGAGGACGCTGAGGCGGCGGCGGAGCGGGATGGGGCTGAGCGCGGAGGAGGCGGCGGAGCAGGAGGATCGCTTCGACGGGATGCTGCTCGCCATGGCCCAGCAGCACCAGGGGGGAGTGCGGGAGGTAGCGCCGCCGGGACCGGGTGCGGGGGGAGCGGCGGCGGAAAGGAGTGGGGGGGGGGGGAGGAGAGGGGGCGAAGCTTTTCTGTATTCCCCGGGGTTCGAACTGGGGGGGGGGAGAAGCGGGGCGGGCCCGGGAGGAGGGAGAGGAGGCGGGGGGTAGTTTGGGCTCCTCGTGTTCCGGTCCTCCCCGGGCAGCACGTGGGCAGCTCCTCCTCTCTCGGAGGGAGGCGATGAGAGCCCAGGAGGAGGCGGGGATTAATTAGGGGGATGCTAATGAGGGGCTGAGGAGCTGCGGGGTCCTCTCTTGCGTGGTGAAGAACACTTGGAGGGGTTTGGGGGTCCCTCCAAGCTGCTGGTGGCCCCCTGAGGTTCGGCTGAATCCTGGAGCCCCCCGGCCCCAATTCCTGCTGCAGGCAACACCCTGGGTGCTCAAACCTGAAATCTGAACCGCACCGATGCTCCTTCTGAAAACTGGGAATCCCGGAGCTGCAGTTTTTTTTTTTTTAAAAGAAAGGGTATTTGCCCAGGGCAAGAGCCCCGGGGTTGATTTCAGTCCCGTCCTGGCACCGGGAGCACCAAGGAGAGGCAGGAGGTGATTTGATCTGCTCTCATGGCTCTTTTTTTGTCTCTGTCTCCTCCCCCTTTCCCCACCCCCTTCCCTGCTCCCCCTCCCCCCAGCTTGTCAACACCTTCTTTAGTTTCCTGAGGCGTAAAACCGATTTTTTCACCGGTGGAGAAGATGGAATAGCAGAGAAGGTAAAAACAAAACACAAACCCAGCCCAAACCCCCAAGCTGTAATGCCTGACAACTCCCATGCCAGCCCCCAGCTGGGCTGCACTGAGTTCCCTGCCTGGAGAAGTCCCCACCACAACCCCACGGTGCTGCTGAAAGCCATCACTGATAAAAAAATATCCTAAAGAGCAACTCAAAACCTCCAGTGCCTTTGCAACCAACCACTGAGGGCTTCTGTTTGCTTTTCAAGCAAGATTTATTTTTTATTTTCTGTCTCCCAGGCCACAGAACCCAAGGGGGCTCTCCCAGCCTCCACCTGGCTGAGGTGAGGTTTGTTTGTGTGACACTGCAGGGTTTGTGGGGTGGTTGTTGGGTTGGTTTTTTTTTTGTTTTTTTGGGGTTTTTTTGGCCACTCTCTGGCCAAAGGCTTGTTTGGAAAGCAGAGCTGCCAGACTTGGTGACTTCACAGTGACAGACACCGTGGTGTTGATGACCCTGGGTGACCTTGTTTGCTCACCTCAAGCACAAAGTCCACATCCCTTGCACCTTTCTCCTGGGGCTGTGGTGCCCACACGGGGCCAGCGTGCTGGGGGGTGGGGACAAACCTGGGGGGCTTCCTGGGCACCCTGAAACATCTCCTGTCCTGCAGAGGATTCCTCAAGGCAGCTGGAGAGCTGAAAACTAAAATGGTTTCACAGCTGGGAAATCAAAACCAGAACCCTCCTGCAGGAACTGAAGGGTTGGTTGTTGGTTTTTTGGGGTTTTTTTCACCAGTACAGCAGCTGATCCCCTTCCTGGATACTGGGATTTCACTGGGAAACCAGGCACTGCTGCTGGGTTGGATGTGGCAGGGTTGGGTGTTCAGTGCTGCACAGCAGGGACCTGTCTGCCCTCTATTTTATGATCTGATGATCATTTGAAACCATCCTCTTCCCCACTTCTTGTCTGCCTGAGCTTTGCCACTTCAGAGAACACAATCCCAAACTGGTTTGGGTTGGATTCATCAAATCCCAAACTGGTTTGGGTGGGAAGGGACCTCAAAGCCCCCCCAGTGCCCCCCCTGCCATGGGCAGGGACCCCTCCCCCAGCCCAGGGTGCTCCAAGCCCCATCCAAGGTGTCCATGAAAGCTTCCAGGGATGAGGCAAACATAATTAATGCTCCTTGACTTAATCAGCAAGGAATCATGGAAGGGTTTGGGCTGGAGGGGACCTTAAAGCTCCTCCAGTCCCACCTGGACAATCCAGGGACCCCTCCCCCAGCCCAGGGGGCTCCAAGCCCCATCCAACCTTGGACACTGCCAGGGATGGGGCAGCCACAGCTTCTGGGGGCACCCTGGGGCTCAGCACCCTCACCCCAAAGAATTTCTTCCTTATGTCCAACCTCAATCCCTCCTCTTCGAGTCAGACCAAAGAGCAAATCTCCCCAAAGAGCAAATCTCCCCAAATTCCTGGGCAGCTTCCTGTTCCCAGGGAATGGATCCTGGAGCAGCCCCTCAGGCAGAAGCAGAGGGCAGTGCTGGGGAGCTGCTGGTGGTGGCAATTCCAGAGCAAATCCCTGCCAAAAACCAAACCAAGAGGTGGGGGTGTCACCGTGGCTCAGCACAGAGCCTCTGCCACCACAACAGCCACAAAAAATGGCAGGAGCTGCTTCCCCAGCCCTGTGAGGAAGAGGAGGGGGTGGGGAAGTCGCTGTCTTTGGGGGAGGGGGGGATTTGAGGAGAGAGTGGGGGGGACATGGAGGGAGCTGGGGGTCTGCACCCTGCCAGGCAGGGGGTTTGCTCAACGTGGGTCTTGGTGTGCTCAGGAGTGGAGGCTGGGAGACACACCTGGGGTTCTGGGAGGCATAAAATGAAATAAAAGAAAGTAAAAATAAATAAATGTTTGTTTAAAGCCAAGCAGAAACACTCAGGGGTTGGTTACAAAGCTCCAGAAAGGCTCTGAGTTTGCCCTGCCAAGGTGTTGAACCCTCCCCCATGAAACATTTGGGTTTTGTACCAAGCAGGACAGGAACCCATTGACTCAGCACTCTCTCCATTCCAGTTTCTTCTCTCAGGTTGTGTCTAAACTCTTTTTCTGGAGTGAAACCCAGACCTGGTGGGTGCTCCCTGCACCCTGCCCGGGGCTCTCAGCCCCTCAGCAGTGTTGGCATCACAGACCCTGAGGTTTTGCTGCTCACACTCCCAGCACCACAGGAGTTTGCAGGGAGGGTGGGAGATTTGTGAAGGAACTTCCATCCCCCCCACCCCCACCTCTGGAGATTTTCAAATATTTCTCCTCTGGAGAAAAGGTCAGAATTAGTTAAAAAAAACTTGGGTCCAGTGACTCTGTTTTTTTAAGCCTGTCCTGGATGTAGGGAGTAGCTGTCAAACAGCTGGGGGAAGCATTTTTTCAGCCTGCTGGAATGGCACAAAGGCCAAAACAAATGGCAAACCTTTATTTTTCTCTTTTCTCCATGACATCCCCTGTGTGAGGGAGAACTGGGAAGGGCTGCACTGCACTATTTGGAGTTTTCCCTTCGGATTTGCAGTCGAAAATCACCTCTGTGCCACTGGCAAACACTCCCCAGCTCCTGCAGGCAGCGAGTTGGCTTCCTAGGGGTTTGAAAAAAGGATTTTTTTAAGCCCTTTTGCTGTGTGTTCCTGTCTTCCAGCTGATCACAGAGACCTTCAACCACCACAACAAACTGGCTCAGAAGGAGAGGAAGGAGAAGAAAGCTCGGCAAGAGGCGGAGCGGCGGGAAAAGGCAGAGAGAGCTGCAAAGCTGGCTAAGGAAAAGCAGGAAGCAAACGAGCCAAGGATTAAGGAACTCACAGATGAGGAAGCAGAAAGGCTGCAGCTGGAAATTGAGCAGGTGAGAGAGGGGCTGCCTGCTGGGATTTTCTTTGTCTCCCTCTGCCCGTAGCGCCGTGAAAATGGCTCAGGTTGGGTCCTTCGGGCCACTGGGGTGCTGCAAACTTCAGTGAGGCAAAGCAGTGCTTGTGGTAGCAGTGTCATTCCTCTCTCAAACCCTCTGCTGCAGGCCTCAAGGTGTGAGGACCCAAGGGAGTTGTCCCCCTGCCCTGGAACCCTGGCCTAAGGGTTGCAAATTTCAGGTCAGATTGGGCTGCAGGGTCAAATCCTGCTCTTGATTTTCAAGTGAGGCCACCTAGTGTCAGCTCAGTCAGTGACACCAGGTCCTGCCCCTCAGCTGAGCTGCTTCCTTCTCTTTTTAAACAGAAAAAAGAGGTGCAAGGACAGGTTAACAACGTCCCAGTGAAACCCTCAGAGGATGGAGGTGAATCTCCAGATTCTAACAGACAGGTAAAGCTCCTCTAGGGCTTATTTTGGGCTGAGAGAAATAAACGGGCAAGCATGAGAACTGAGAGTGTGAGGAGGTGTCCTGGTTTTCTTTAAGAAAACACAGTTCTCAAAGGCTTCAATATGGGGGTTTTTTTTGTCCTTTTTCCTTGTAATTATATTTTTACAGAGACACCATTTCTGTGACTGTCACATATGCAGCTAAAATTCTTATAAAATAATTCTTATAAGAATTCTTACGTATTCTTGCAACCCGAGAACTGTTGATACAAGTGAAAGATAAAGGAAACCCTGAAAAGCTGCTTTCTTTGCACTTTAAATTGGTTGTTTAGGAAACAGATGATGAAGAGGAAGATGAGAAGGATAAAGGAAAACTGAAACCCAACTCTGGCAATGGAGCTGACCTCCCAAATTATCGATGGACACAAACTCTCTCAGAGCTGGATGTAAGTATTGCTTTGCCACCAGGAGCCAAGGAATCCATGCTGGGGAATAGGGAATGGAGCTGATTCCTTGGATCACAGTCACCTGTGGGACATTGCTGTGCTTCACAGCAGGATTTCAACAGCTGGGAGAGAGTTTGGTAACTAAATAAAACTCCCAGAAGCTGTAGTGAGCTTGGCCAAACCTTGATTAAAGTCTTGCTTCCTTTTTTATGGTCCCTTTGAGGTTTTGAACTTGCTCTTGTCTCTGTCACCTCACTCAGTACCCCAGGGGAGATCAGGCCTTGCTCTGTGAAGGCAGAAAGGGTTAAAGCAGCAGCAGGAGAGGTGATGTTCACTGCTCAGCTCCTCAGTTCTGCTTTCTCTGCCCCAGCTGGCCATCCCTTTCAAGGTGAACTTCAGGTTGAAGGGGAAGGACCTGGTGGTTGATATCCAGAGACGCCGCCTCAGGGTGGGCCTGAAGGGACATTCACCCCTCATTGATGGGGAGCTCTTCAATGAGGTGAAGGTGGAGGAGAGCTCCTGGCTGATTGAAGATGGAAAAACAGTCACCGTGCACCTGGAGAAGGTAAAGGAGGATGAGGCAGGGAAGATTCAGGCTCCTCTGCCTCCTTCCTGGTGAAACCAGAGCCTGAGAAGTCCTGTGGAAGCTCAGGGCTGAAGAGCTGTGCTTAGCCCTGGGACAGTGTCCCCATGATGCTGTTGGGAGCAGAGCTTTGCAAGTTCCTCCTGTTTTCAGCCTAATTTATTCTCATCCAGTTTCATCTAATCCTTTGTGCAGCAGTTCAGGAAAAGCTGGAGGGAAATCAGTCAGTTTAAAGTTGTTTCTTAATGGAATAATGCCACGTTTTGACATGTCAGTGACACCAACAACCAGGGCCAGACCTTAGTGCTGCTCTTGGGCTTCTCCAGGTCATTAGTTTGTTGTCCTATTTATGTCATGTCAAATGTGACAGGTGACCTGCTCCCAGATTCCTAGTTGTGGAAATTCAGGCTACCTGGAGTGGTGAGGAATGAAATCCCTTGATCCAGGGTCCTATTTTACAGAAAATCTGTCAAAAGTTGGATTCCAGCAGCTTTTTTTGTTTTTCCTGTAACCGAGACAGAAAATTCCTAGAACAATCCCAGGAAAAAAAAAACCAAAACAACAAAACCATTTTTGCTTCCCTCAGATCAACAAGATGGAATGGTGGAACAAACTGGTCTCCACAGACCCAGAAATCAACACCAAGAAAATTAACCCAGAGAACTCAAAGGTAAAAACTGCCCCTGGAATGGAGCCTTGCTCACCCTCAGCTTAGACCCAGTGGCTCTGTTCTACCAGTGTACCACCAATACTGGGAGTACTGGTGGATCTGCTGATAGAAGGGAATAGAAGACTTTCAGCTGACTGAAGCTGAGTGTGTGGGTTGAGTTTTTCCAACTTTAATTCAAGTTTTGCTTTCCAGTTGTCAGACCTGGACAGTGAGACCCGCAGCATGGTGGAGAAAATGATGTATGATCAACGTCAGAAATCCATGGGCCTCCCCACATCTGATGAGCAGAAGAAGCAAGACATACTAAAAAAGTGGGTAAACCTCCTTAATTAGTGGCTCCTTGCTTTCCTGAGCCCCTCATCTTGGCCTTCAGCCCTACTTGTGTTGACATCAAGGAGTCAGGAAGTGGCTGGCCAAGCACTGGTGTCTCTGAAACCCTCTGGAAGTGCCTAACAGGAAATCCTGGCTAGAACTTAGCTCTGGAGTTGTCTTATCTTGCTGATAGCAAGTCCAGAAAGCATGTTTGGGGGTGGAGGTACCATCTGTACTGAACTTTAACATGGTCTTGATTGTTTTCTAATCTCCCAGTAGTGCCAGGCATCCTCCCTCCTCCCTCCACACCTGCTGTCTCCAGGCCCATGGCACTTTTATGCCTTTATTGCCCTGTTTGGCATGAGCACACCTTGGCAGGGAATTTACTCAGGGAGCTCCCAAGGCCATGTGGGAAGGTGTGGAGGCAATTCCAGGTCGTGCAGCAAGTGCAGCCCCACATCTTACCTGGGGATTGGAAGGAGGATTAAGGCTGCCAGGCCTGGCTCCTGCTTTTCCTTGCCTTATCTGTAGTGGGAGAAGCTTTGCTCAGGGCAAAGAGCCTTAGAATCATGGAATGGTTGGGGTTGGAAGGGATGTAAAGGTCCTTGGGTTAGGAGAAAGGAGGGAGCAGTCCTCTCTCCTCCTGGGAAGGCCACATTTGGGATAACTCAGCAGCAAGGTCACTCGTTCAGTGCTCTGGAAGTTTGGCTTGGCTGGTAAAGAGCAGAGAGGAAGTTTAGACTTTGTTCAGGCCAAAGGAGACCCAGTGACAGCCAGGTGGGTCCTGATCTCTGCCAGTGAAGCCCTCCTGGCTGCTGGACAAGGACACTGCTCTTGCAGCACACATTTCCAGGGAAATGGAAACACTGTGGTGGCATTTGAGGGGGAAACCAGATGAGAACAGGGAGGAAAACTTGAAGCCTCCACATGGTTTGTGTTGCATCCCTTGGGGAACTGCAGGGCAGAGGAGGAAGCCAGGAGCTTCTCAGAACTTTTCTGATGTGGCAACCTGAGTCCAAAGAGTCCCATCCACTGGGGATTGCAGGAAACTGGGTGGTACCTGGGTTCTGACCAGTTCCTCTGGTCAGGTCCTTCATGAGTTTTTCACTGCCACATCCCCAGTAATGCTGAAGGGAACTTCAGTTTGAGCTGAAATCCTAATCTGCCCTCACAATCTCCCCTCTGCCCCAGAGGCAGGGTCACAGTTGCTACGTGTCTGTCTGAGAGGGGAGGGTTAAAGGGTGTGTGTGCTCATTAATAACTCTCATGTGTCTGGACTTGCTGCCCTTGGTGGCAGGGAGGGTTCCTGATACCACTGACCCGAGGAAAAAATGTTTGTAGTGAAGGGAGGGTGTCCCAGGAGGCTCTGTGGGTGTGGGGAGGAAGCAAAATGGATGGTGCAGAGAGGGGAGATGCCTTCCCCCCCCAGACTGAGCTGTTGAGTGTTCCTCCTGACTCATACCCACCCTTCTGCTCTTTGTTTTTTCTTGCAGGTTCATGGAACAGCATCCAGAAATGGACTTTTCAAAGGCTAAATTCAACTGAACCCCCCCCCTCCCACCCCATTTTTCTCAGCCCATCAAACAGGGCAGGATACCCATTGCCAAATTTGCAGGGATCCCTCACCTGGGGCAAATCAACATTTCCAGCATCCCCAGCCCCCAGCTTCCTGATGTCCTCCTCATGGAATGGTTTGGGATGGAAAGGATCTTAAGGATCATCCAATTCCAACCTCCCTGCCACGAGCAAGGGATGCATCCCACCAGACCACGTTGCTCAGAGCCACATCCAGCCTGGCCTTCCAGAGCTTCCCTGGGAAGTTGTCCTGCAGGGAGCAGAGCACAAGGCCATGGAATTAACCTGCAGCAGCTCCTCTCAGCCCCCTGTGACACTTCCCAAAGAGCAGTTAGGAGGGCTCAGAGAGCATTGGGGCTGCAAGAGCCAGGCTGGAGGGGATTTGGGACAGACCCTTAATGTGTCTCCTGCCTTCACCTCCTGGCTCTTGAGCTGCTCATCTACTCTGCTCTTTGGCTGCAGATACTCCCCAGGTTTTCACTCCTTTCCCCTCTGCTTCCCTGTGAAAACAAGGGCCAGTTTAATTTGTTAAATAATTCTCCTTCTGCCTCTGGGGGAAGGGAAGAGTTTAAAAAGCCCCAGTCAGCAGCTGCTGCCTCAGCTCAAACCCTGCTCCTCCTGCCTGCTGCTTCCATTCTCACCAGGAGTGGAACAGACTGAGCCTTGCAGGGCTCCCATCCCAGCTGGAGGGGTTTTTGGGGTGTTTTACAGCAAGGGAAAAGTTAGGGGGGGGTTCTTTGGGGTTGCTCTTCTTACTGGGGGTGTCTCTCCTGACAGGCACTGAGCCCCCCCCTGCCACGGCGTTACTGCATGTCCATGTCCTTGTTAAAAACATAAAGAAAGTGGCAAGTTCCCAGGGAGAGTGTGTGATTCCTGCTCCAGGTAGGGATGGGGAGCTGGGAAAGGGGGCAGCAGCTGGGAAGGAGCCACAGGGTTGGGGGTGATAAATCCCCCTGGGGCTCCCTGCTGGGGACACTGGGGGATGAGCAGGGCTCCAGGCTCTGCTCACGACTGCACTGAGGAAGCCACCCTGGCCCCAGGGCTGACCTCAGCTCCCTGCTGTGCTGGTTCTGCCCTCTGCCACCTCAAGGGTTCCACTTCCCACCCAAAGAGCTGGAAAGAAACTCAAAAACCTCTTTGGGCAAAGTGCAGCTTGGCGTTGCACCTGGTGGGTTGGTTTTTTTGGTTTGGGGTGGTTTTTTTTTGTTTTGTTTTATTTTGGGGGTTTTTTTGAGTCTTAAGACACTTTGCATTTACTTTTCTAAGGCTCTCAGGGGGTCACAAAGCAGCACCCACCCAGGTGAGCAGTTACCTGAGGCAAGGATCTGGATCTGGGCTGTTGGATCTTCCAACCTCCTCATCTTACAGCTCCCCCAGGTCCTGTTGGTCAGTTCTGGGGGTGCAGTGAGCTTCACCCCATTCTCAGTCGTGTGTCACAGCTCTGCTGCTGCTCCCTGGAGCTCGAGGGATCCACAGCCCTTCCTGAGGAGCAAGAAAAGGCTCTGGGGTGGCTCACGGGGACAAAGTGTGGCTCGTGGCACCACCCCAACCTGGACCTTTATTACTTGAACCACCTCAGCTCTGCACAACACACCCCCAACCCCCTGAGTCCAACCTGAGCCAAGGGCTGGCAGCTCCCTGGATCTGGTGGGATCATGGTGGGACCTGGAGGTCATCATTCCAGTGTTGTGCTGCCTGCCTGGAATCATGAAGGTGGGAAATGCCCTCAAAGATCAAACCCAACCCCTCCATTCCCCCCAGGGCCAAGGGCTGGGGACTCCACCACTGCCCTGAGCAGCCTGGGCCAGGGCCTGAGCACTCTGTGTCAGTGAAAAAATTGTCCCCAAGAGCCACTGAGCTCCCTCAGTGTTACCAAACCCCAGGTCTTAGTGGCTGTCCCTGTCCTCAGCCCCTGCAGGGGGTTGGGTTGTGTGATTGTGTTGGAAACACCTGGATTTTCCCAGCTCAGGCTGACGGGGCTCGGATCTGGTGGGTGTCACTTGCAGGTTGGGAGAAAACAGAGCTCAGACAGAGGTGGGAACCCCAGAGGAAGCTGGGGGAGGTTTGTTGGTTTTTTTTTTTTTGTGGGGGGGTGGTGGTAGGGTGGCATTTTGCCTTGCAGGCAAAGAGTCCTGGGGAATGGGGCCAGGGCTGCAGCACTGAGCCCCACGGCAGGTGAATGCCCGGGGCTGTGTTTGTGAAAAGTGCTTGACCCCAGCACTACCCCTGGACTTCAACCCCCCAGCCAGCGGAACAGAAGGTGTTTCTCCTGGTGGCCTTGTCCTCTGCAAGCACCCAACTGTCACTGACATTTGCCAGCTGAAGCAGAACCACCTTTTTGCTTCTAAAAAGCAGTTTCCCTTGGACTAACCAAGGGAAAAGTTAGGGGGGGGTTCTTAGGGGTTCTCCTCTTACTGGGGGTGTCTCTCCTGAATCATAGAATTGGCTGGGTTGGAAGGGACCTCAGAGCTCATCAAGTCCAACCCTTGATCCACTCCCCCCGTGGTTCCCAGCCCATGGCACTGAGTGCCACATCCAGGCTCTTTTGAAATATCTCCAGGGATGGAGAATCCACCCCTTCCCTGGGCAGCCCATTCCAATGGCTGAGCACCCTCTCCAGAAAGAAATTCTTTCTCATGTCCAACCTAAACCTCCCCTGGCACAACTTGAGACCTCTTGTGCCCTCTTGTCTTGCTGAGAGTTGCCTGGGAAAAGAGCCCAACCCCCCCCTGGCTCCAACCTCCTTTCAGGGAGTTGGAGAGAGTGATGAGGTCTCCCCTGAGCCTCCTCTTCTCCAGCCTCAACACCCCCAGCTCCCTCAGCCCTTCCTCACAGGACTTGTGCTGGATCCCTTCCCAGCCTCCTTGCTCTTCTCTGGACCTGCTCCAGCACCTCAATCTCCTTCCTGAGCTGAGGGGCCCAGAACTGGACACAGGACTGGAACAGGACAGAACTGGACAGGCACTGAGCCCCCCCTGCCATGGTGTTACTGCATGTCCATGTCCTTTCTGGAGGATGCATATTCCTTCTTATAATCAGATTGTGAAACCTCTCTACGAGGTTACCTGGAAGAAGAAAGACTTTAAATGGGGCTCAGAACAACAAGTTGCTTTTGAGGGTATTAAACAGGAGATTGTGCAGGCAATGGGCCTCGGACCAATTCGAACAGGGCCAGACATTAAAAATGGGGAGACTTTAAAAATGAGAGCTCTGCCCTCACCAGCAGAAACTTCCTGAATCCTCATCCCAGAGTGACCAGGGAGCAGGGACCATGGGCTCAGCAATGTGAGCACAGCAGGCACCATGTCAGGAGCCAAATCCAACCCTTATGCCCTGCTCTGGACACCCAGGAGACCATGGAGGGTTTTGCTGCTGTGGATCACTGAATGACAGCTTGGTTTGGGTGTGAGGGGACCTTAAAACCCCCCAATGCCCCCCCTGCCATGGGCAGGGACACCTCCCCCAGCCCAGGGTGCTCCAAGCCCCATCCAACCTTGGACACTGCCAGGGATGGGGCAGCCACAGCTTCTGGGGGCACCCTGGGGCTCAGCACCCTCACCCCAAAGAATTTCTTCCTCATGTCCAACCTCAATCCCCCCTCTGCCATTTAAACCCATCACCCCTCATCCCATCCCTCCAGCCCCTCATCCCAAGTCCCTCCCCAGCTTTCCTGGATCCCTTCAGGCACTGGAAGGTGCTCTAAGGTCTCCCTGGATCCTTCTCTTCTCCAGGCTGAACACCCCCAACTCTCCCAGCCTGGCTCCAGAGCTTCTCCAGCCCCCTCACCATGGACTCCAGCCCCTCCTCTGGGCTCATTCCCAAATTCCCTTTGTTTTTCCCAGCCCGGGCTCTCACCCGTTTCGGTGCTGCCACCCGCAGGAGCTGTGGCTGCCAGCACAGCCCAGGGCTCTCCCACCCCAAAAACCTCCAGGAAAGGCTTTTATGGGATGGGGGGGTATTCAAGGAGAATCCCAAGAGAAGCAATTAGAGGAATGAACACAGGGAGGACCCAGCTCTTCCAGGGAAAGCTCTTGGAAAATGGAGAGAGGAAGGGCAGGTGGGGACAGCAGTGACACAGCCACCTCCTTGGCCAGCACTTTGCCCCCCCAGGACACCAATTGCTTGGTTTGAGGGCTCCAGGCACAAACCCATCCCCTCTGGAGACCCCAACCAAGGCATTTACCTGCTCATGGCTTGAAAATCCTGGCAGGAAACTGATCCCTTGCACAACTGCAGAAGATGCTGCCAAGAGGTGGTTGCCCAGGTTGAGCTTGGTCTGGGCTGAATAAAATTGGGAGCCAAGAGACAGAGGAAGAATGCAGAGAAAGGACTCAAGTCTGGGCTCTGGATTCTGCCCATCTGCAGGGACTGGAGAAGAATTATCAGACCTAAATGGTCCCAATTTGGGGAAAAAGGAAAGGAGGTGCCAAGCCCTCATCCCGTCCTCCCTCTTACCTTGCACTGAGTTGATCCTGGGACATCAGAGGGAAAAACCCACCCGTGACCCCTTCCCCTCAGCACAGGGAGGGGGAGGGAAGGGGCAGGAGATGGAGCTCTGCAGGTCACAGCTGAAGTTTTGTAGAGAAATTGGTGCAAAACTCACCCTGAGAGTCAGGCTGAGCCCTCCCCAGGCAGATCCTGCCCCTTCCCATCAGGGCCAGTTATATTTATATTTATATTTTGATTTATAAAGCCCCTATCACCACACTGATAAACATTCTTTGGAACCCCTCTGACAGCAGAGGTAAGAACAGGAGTCAGCCTGGCAGTACCTCAGCACTTCTGTTCCCTCCCCCCCAAAAAAAAAAAAAGCCAAAACTTTGCTGCCTGCCTGGTGTTTAACACTGCTGCTCCTTCAGGTTGTCTTTTCCAGCAAGAATTGTCAATGCCACAGGGAAAGAGCTGGAAATTCTCCTCCCCCACCCCCCAGACTGATTTCTTCCTGAGTTCATTTCCAGCATCTCCCCTCCAGACTTCCCAAGAGGCTCCCTGTGTCCCAGCTCCCAGCCCCAAGCTGCCAAATGGATGAAAAGATTTTTATTCCCCCTCCCCACCTCCCTCAGCAAGGCCCAGGGCTGCTCAACCCCACCTGGATGGAAGCAGGAAGAGGGCACAGCAGAGGTAAAGAGCACATCTTTGGCTTTATTTAAAAAAAAAAAAAAAAAAAAGGAAAAAAAAAAAAAAGGAAAAAAAACCCCACACAATCAAAGTCAATTTAGACATTTAAGGGCAAGGAGTGCAAAAGAATCCCATAAGACACCACAGGTGGCACCAGCTTCAGGGGCCATGGAGCTGACAGTCATCCTCTGGAGGTTTTTGGGGGGGGTTTCTTTTTTTTTCTTTGGTTTTGCAAGCTCCATCCATACACACTCCCTCTTCATACACAGCCTAAGCAGTAAAAATTCTGCTCTCTGATCTGTCAGAGCCAGCAGCAGCTTTCTGCAAGTCCCCTCACCTCCTAAACATGTCAGCATGACCCCAGCTGATGCCTCAGTGCACAGGTTTCAGTCAATTTGTCCCAAATCTGCACCTACAAATCCAGGCAGAAGCAGGAAACCCAAGGGCTCCAGCAATCCAGGTGGCATTTTGGAGGAGGTGAAGCAAACAAAGTTCCTCTGGGAGTCCTTGCTTCAAGTCTTTTCTTTGTACAAATCTTTTGTTTTCTTCTGCCGTGAACAGCTTTAAAAAACAAAGCAGGGAGGGGAAGGCAAATCCCAGCCTCAGTCTCTCCCTTTATCCTCAGGATCTCTCCCCACCAGTGTCTCAAGGTGTGTTCTCAGCCATGGCCATGATTTATGCTCTGAAAGGTGAGGAGTTCACAAAACCAGGCTTCAGCAAGGACCTGACCTGGACATTTCAGAAGGGTTTTGGCTGATTAAATAAACCTGACAGCTCAGGGGAGCAATGAAATCCTTTTTCTCCCCTACCCAACCTTATGAAGAGTAATCACAGCCTTGGGAATAAAGGCACATTTCAGTCCAAGAAAAGCACATTTCAGTCCAAGTAAGGCACATTTCAGTCTAATTAAGGCACATTTCAGTCTAATTAAGGCACATTTCAGTCTAATTAAGGCACACTTCATCCAATTCAGGCACAAAAACATGGTCCACGTGACAATTTGGTTTCCCCTCCCCTCAGACCCCAGGGGAAGTGTTTGTCCTCCTGCTGGTAAATCCAACAACACCTTTGGCACTTCACATCCAAGGGCACCCAAGTGTATCAACAAATCCCATGGCTTCACTTGTTTACTTTCTGATAAACAACCAAGTGGCAACAGAAGCACCAAGATCCAGCTTCCTCCTGCCACCAGGCTGCAGCTCTCAAGGTCACCTGGAACTGTGCCCTGGGGAGGGATCCCACAGCTCCTGCTTCCCACTGCCTGCTGGAGAGAGGAGCAAAGGGAAGGGGAAGGTGCCAAGGGCACCATGGGGCAGAGCCCTGAGTTCCTCACAGAGCCCCTGGAGCCACTCACCTTTTTGGAGCAAGGCACTCAGAAAGGATTTTCTAGCAGAAGAGTCAAAACAACCTGATTCTTTGGTATAAAAACAAAAAAAAAAAAAAAAAAAAAAAAAAAAGAACCAATGATGGCCCTCCCCTGTCCTAACTCTGCCTTCAAAGCTCACCCTGGCACTTGGCATGATGGGGAATGGCAGAGGAGCAAGGATGAGCTGGCACACAAGGCAGGGGTGGCCTCTGGTGACATTTCTGATGTCCCTGGTGACAGCTCAAGCCATTGGCCTGGCAGTGACTGTGAAGCTGATCCCTGGGGAGCAGGGCACCCACCCCCCCCAGCCCAGCCTCAGGGGACAGGCTGAGAGGTCCCAGATGAACCCAACCACATTACCTGAACCTTCTCCTTAGGAGAACCACCCCCAGCTGGAGCTGGCAGCAGGGAAGAGGCAGAGATGGGTGCTGGAACATTCTGGAGTCAGTTCTGAGGTTTTGGGGACCAACCAACCCACCTTCACTAGAGATTTGGGTCCCTAGAGAGCAGGGGCTTGACCTTCACCTCAGCATTGGCACCAACACAGAGACACCAAACACCCAGCTTAACTTCTGTGATGCCAGAGAGCAAGAACTGATCCTCAAAAGCAGGGAAGGGCTGGGTCACTGAGGCTGCTGAAGCTAAACCTGAAGTATGGAAATGACAGAGGCACAAGTTATCTGATATTTCCTTGTCCATCTCCTCCTCCCTGGGCACACATGTCACTTCCCAAGTTCATTTCCTCCACAGTTCACTTCCTTGATGTTCCAAAAAAAAAAATAAAAAAAAAAATTGATAATATTATCCAATGAAATCCAGACAGCAGGAAAAAAAAATTGGCTTTGATAAAGGATTAGGATAGGCAGAGGGGGAGAAAAAAAAATGTGGCTGAGCACACTCTGTCTGGGAAGAGGAGAAATGTGACTGCAGCCAAGCCCCGTGGTGCCTGCCTGCTGCTGGGGTCCTTTTCCTTAACAATACACCTGAAGCAGAGGTGCCCCAGAGGAATCAGTCTCTGTGTCCTGGAAAGAGGAATCTCTGCTGGTCGGAGAGCCTTGGAGAGGAAAGAGAAGAGAGGTGACATCAGACAGGGAAGGACAGCAGACTGGTGCCTGGGAGGGAGGGAAGCAGCAGCCACAAAAGGCTTTGTGTATCATGAGGGAGGAGAAAGCCACACCAAGCCCACGGGCAGGAAGAACCCAGCCTGCAGTGTGGCCATCTTCTAGGAAAGATCTGTTATTACCCAGGAGAAGATTTGTCTCTTAGCCCTGGGCTGCTCTTTGGAGTGGAGCCTGGCACTGTCCCCCTCCCCCCCTTTGCAGAGTTCCTTTTGTTCCCAGTGTGTGTGACCTTAGCTGGACACCCCCAGACAGAGCCCCAGGATTTGTCAGGGCCCCCAGAGGCTCTGGGGCCAAGCACCATGCAGGGACATGGAGGTCTCCAGGCTTGGGTTTCATTCTGCTGCAGAAGGAGCCACCAACCTGAGCAGCCTTTCACAAGGGTCATAACTCTTCCAAGGAGAAGTTGAGGGCCCTGGGGGTGCTGATCCTGGAGCAGAGGAGGCTGAGGGGAGACCTTGTGGCTCTCAGCAACCCCCTGAGAGGAGGTTGGAGCCAGGGGGGGTCGGGCTCTGCTCCCAAGGAACAAGGGATGGGCCAAGAGGAACTTTTGGCACAACTCAAGTGGTGCCAGGGGAGGTTTAGGTTGGAGCTGGGGAAGAATTTCTCCCTGGAAAGGGTTGTCAGGGCCTGGCCCAGGCTGCCCAGGGCAGGGCTGGAGTCCCCATCATCCCTGGAGGGGTTCAAAAACTGTGTAGATGTGGCACTTGGGGACATGGTGTAGGGGTTGGGTTGATGGCTGAAGATCTTTGAGGTCTTGTGCAACCTTAATAAGCTCAAGGGAACTACAGCCCTACAAGAACCTGTGGGGCAGGGGTCAGCTCAGCTTTTGCAGGGGCTGAAAACAGGAGCTGTGAATAACCTGAGGGGCTCAGGGCATCTCCCTCCCTCCTGCCATGCAGGTGGGACCCTCCCCTGGGCACCTTACCTGCTCTGCTGTGCCTCCTCATGTTCCTGGCCATCACATCTGCTGGGGTTTCTTCTGATATTTGCACAGCCAAATCTGGAAAGAAAACCAAGAGTCTGAGGGGAAAGAAGAGGCAGCTGCCACTTGGGAGTGCAGACCCCACCCAGGGCTCCCCAGGAGGCACCACTCAGGTGACAGGAGAGGTAGAGGCTGATCCTTCAGACCTCATCCACCCTTGTCCTGCTCAGCTGAGCTTTACAGTTCCTAAACACCAGGAAGCAGCAGCAGCAGCCTCTCTGCTCAGCTGGGAAGCACAAAAGCCACCTCCAGTTTCCTCCATTACCTCCTGATGGCTCCTTGCCCCCCACACTCAGCTTTTCAAGGTTTTTTTTTCTCCAAGAAACTCTCTTACAACCTGTTCTGGAGATCAGATGCTTCAGGCTGCTCCAGACAAGGAGAGGAGCAGCTCTGGAACCTCTGTGAGGCCCTTCCCTCTGCTTTGCAGGGATATTTACTGGCTGCCCATCACCCCAGGGTGCAGAGGGAGCCTCTCTCACAGCAGTCTAAGGGTGGTGGAGCACGAGACAGAGTCAGCTCAGGTACTGGACATCCTCTGGCACAACCCAGCTTGTCTGGTCATACCAGTTAGGTTTGAGTCATGGGCTTTCTGCCTAGCTTGGAGGTGTGGGGGAAAGCCAGAACCATTGCAGCAGGACAAACCCTTCCATTGCTCAGCAAAACTTCACTGCTGGTGAAAGATGCTATCAAGGAAGCCACGACAGGGTGAGTGGTCAGAAGCAGAGGTCTCCAGCAGCACAGAAAAAACCTCCACTCCCACCTCCCAGGGAAATAAGCCTGGCCTGAAGACAGACCTTGCCTTTCAGCTCTGTTCCACTGCCCCATCTCCACCGTTTTCCTCAAATAACCCTCTCCTGTCGAGCCAGAACACCCAGAGCCCACACCTACCATCCTGGCTGATGACCATGGACTCCAGCATGGTCTCATTCCCACTGTCTGGGGGGTTCCCTCTGCTGGATTTCTCCTGGTGGCTCTGGCTGGCTGGGATGGAGATTTGGGGCCTGACTCTGCTTTTCCGGGTGCTGATGCGGATGATGCCTCGGACCAGCCTGCACTCAGCATCCTGCTCATCCAGGTTGTAGTCCTGAGTGATGCTGTTGATGAGGTCTGAGATCTTGTTGGTCTTCTCCAAGAAGACAGTGTCTGAGGTGCATTTAGCCAGCTCATCAATCTGGTGGACACTGAAGAGCTCTGTCAGCTTCTTGAAGATGAGGACGTCGATCTCCCTGCTGGACATGGAGCCGTTCAGCTCACTGATATCCAGGTCAGACTCATGGAAGGAATAATATTCCTCTGAGCTCCTGTGGCTGCTGGGGAGGGGGGGTTTTTCTATGCTGTTCCTCAAGGGTTTGTCTGCCAGCAAGTCTTTGCAGCAGGAATCTGCTTCCAGGTGGTGGCTGGGGCTCCTGTTCTGATAGACAGGAATGCCCTTCAGCTTCACGTCGGGGTAGCTGAAGCTGCTGCCCATGCTGGACTTTTTGATCTGGTTCCCATTCTTCTCAGCAGGAGAGGCACTGGCAGGGCTGTTGGGCAGCCTCCCGTTGTAATCTCCATTCTTTCCCTCCTCCGTGGAGGTCTCAGCAGGGCCCGGGTAGGGGATACAGACACTGCAGTCCTGAAAGCAACCCCCACAGGTCACTATACAACAGAAAACAGCTTTGTAGGTGTTCCAGGCCTGAGCCAGGGAGGAACAGCAGAAGCTCTGGTTCGGGGGAGCCTCTGCCGGACCGGGAATAAAGGTGATAGTTTCAGCTTCCCTCCCGTTGGAGTCTTTGAGGTCAGCTCTGCGACCTTTCCTCTCCCTCTGCTGCTGAGCTCGGCTGCTGCGGCTCTGCTTGAGCTCGGGGGTGGAGCCGCTGAACACTTCCAAGCTGACATCGACCCCCTGGGATGCTCTGGGCCGCAGGGGCAAAGCCTCCGGGGGGGTTGGGGACAGCTGGCGGGGGCTGTGGAGGTCGTGGGGGGGTCCTGTCCTCCGGCCCAGCATGGCTCAGGCACCTGCAGAACCAGAAGGTCTCGAGTCAAGGATTTGTCACCAGCCTCCCTCCCCCTGAGCTGCTGGAGCACAGAGAAAAAGCCCTGGTGGTCAAATCCAGGGATTCTCTCGTTCAACATCTGGATTATTTACAGAAATATTCTCCATCAGGACTCGTTGGTGCCATCCTGAGGGAGTCCAGCCTGCCTGGCAGGGCTCCCTGTCTCCTCCAGCCCTGCTCTTTCCTCACAGCAGACACTCGGATCAGCAGGGAAATGTTTTAAAAAGATTATTTTGAGCCTGTAACCTTCAGGAGAGGCTTCCCCAGGGCAGCTGGAAGCCAAGTCTTGCTCCAGAGCAATCAAGGAGCAGCAGCAGAGCCCTAGGTGGAGCCAACCTGCAAAGGGAAAGTCTCTTCTTTTAGACAACTTCCCCTTTGTCTCGCATTCCTGAGGGTTAAGCTGGCCCCTGACAGCATTTATTCCCTTTCAAAACACCCCGTGCCCGGGAGGAGCTGACAAGCAATCCATCAATCATTATGCAAACTGCCAATTCAGCCTCTGGATTATTCATTTGCTGCTATTTAACTGTAGAGGATTTAGCAACAGCTGTTAGGATCACTGATGAGGATTTTATTTTTTTTTTTTTTTGCCAGTCACCCTGCTGGGACTCTGTCACCTCAAAGCTTTTCCCAGGAAAACTCCATCTCTTCATCTGGATTAATGACCTCCTCAACAGGAAGCAAAAACCTACCACAGAGATCCTCCAGCAACTGGTTTACTCCTTCCCACTCTACTAACAGTTTGCACCTGGGAGTAAAAACAGTTTTGCTTGGTTGTTTTGTTGTTGGGTTTTTTTTTTCAGGGCAGCACTTTGCCTCCCCCAACCTAAAATGCAGGATTGGGCACCTCAAATCCCCCCAGGATGAAGAAATTTTGATGACCAGGGAGGTCAAGGCTGTCACTTTGATCCCATGGGGGGCCCCTAAATTGTCCAGGCTTTCTAAGCCCCTTGGCAAGGCTGCTTTCACCCCCCAGAGACCCTTTTAAATACTAATTAGGCTAATTAATCAGCCCAGCCATAGTTTAAGTGTTTTTAGACTGTCCCTGCTGCTCCACTAGATCCTTTTTATGGGGCACCTCAAGCATAAATAAATAAATCTGTCCTATTTCCTTAGAGCATTGCCTCTTTTTCACTGTTTTTTAAAGAAAAAAACCCCAAACAAACAGCTGTGTTCACCCCACAAAGAACCAGGAGCTGCCTGCAAACACTCCCTGGGCAGTCACAGCTCTCCACTGCTTTCCAGGAATATTTTGGCTCCAAAAATCCCAAAGGACCCCATGTCCTGGGTGCTCCCTTCCCACATTTCTGGACAAAATGTTAAATAAAAAAGCCCCAAATACTCCAGTTTCAGTGCTGAGCAGGCAGAGCTCCCTGGCCTCAACACCAGCAGAGAGTTTTGTCTGCTTTCATTTCAGAAAAAACCAGGGTTGGGTGGTTTTGTTTTATTTTTTTTGTTCCTCAGCTTCACCCTTTTCCTAAGGCAGCTCCGACCTGAAAACCAAACCCCAAACACTGCAGCTGGGCTCAAAACAAAATTTATGAGATAACCTCTAATTTCAGAGCATTTTATCAGCTGAGGGGAAGAACATGACCTCAGCTCTGTGGAAAAACAACAAAAAAAAAACCCCAAATCAGTCCTGCAGGCTCACAGCTTGACCCCACTTGCCCAACACCAGAGGCACCTCCAGTTTCCCCCCTTTCCCAGCTCCAATTTCTGCTCCCACCAGAGCAGGAGTTCTCCAGGGGGCACATCCAGGACACAGCTCCTCTGGCAAAAAAGGATGAGAGGGAAAAAAAAAGCAGAAAGAACCCCCCCAGCCCAGAGGGGACTCACGAGGTCGCTGGGAGCCTTCTGGGTTCTGACACAGAACTGAGAGGATCCTCCTGGAGAAGTTCAGCATCTGCTTCCCAAGAGGGAGGAGGGAATCCCAGAGAGTTTTGGGTCTCTGTTAGCCAGGGTCTAAGATCTTCATTGTTCAGAGGACAGGATTTCCTTGGGAAGTTAAAAAAAAAACCACACACACACACACACAAAAAAAAAAACAAAAAACAACAAAAAAAAAAAAAAAAAAAAAAAAAAAAAAAAAAACCACAAAAAAACAAAACAAAAAAAAACCAAAAAAAACCAACAAAAAAAAACAAAAAAACACACAAAAAAACCCAAAAACAAAAACCACACACAAAAAAACCCAAAAACAACAAAAAACCAAACAAAAAAACAAAAAAACAAAAAAACAAAAAAAAAAACCAACACCCAAAACAAACGACCAGAAAGCTAAATTAAGTTGTGAAAAAACTGAATAAAGCCATAACCATATATTAAACCAAATAAACACTTAATAAAACCACATCCCCACTGCCCCTGCTGCTAGGAGGGGAAGCCAAAGAATTAAGTTACAAAGGGGAATTAAATTCTGGATTTACAGAGAAATAAAAATTCTCTTCAATAACTGGAAGGAACCTAAAGCTGCCCCCATAAAGCTCCCGGCCTCCTCCTGACAGTGACAGAGACCCTGGATCCATCCCCTCCTCTCTGCTCCTGCATCCCCCATCTCACCCACTCGGGACAGAACCGACCCACTCGGGACAGAACCGACCCACCCGAGGAGCTGCCCCTCCCCCAACCTTTCCCCGGAGTTCCGCTGAGTTCGGGGAAATGGACCCTTCCTTCCCTGAGCTGAGGAAATGCCAGGGATGGGAACCCCCCCGGTACCCGGCAGAGCCCCCGCCGCCTGCCCGCACCCCGGCTTTGGGATGGGGCAGAACCCAGACCCGGTTCGGGGCAGAACCCAGACCCGGCCCGGCTTTTCCTTACCCCCTCCCTCGTGGGTTTTCAGCTCTGGGAAACCGAGCAGACCCCAGCAAGGCCCAAAGGGACCTCAAATCCTCCTCGGGAAAGTTCCGACCCAGAGCGGGGAAGGTCCCGGAGCAGCGGGAGGGGACAGAACCGAGGGGACGGGACCCGGGGATGGCGGGGGGGGAAGGGGACGGTGTGAGGGGGATGGGGACACAGCACCCGGGGCACCTCGCTCTCGGGGGACACCGTGGGGACCCCCGGTGTAGCACCCACTCCCCCCCGGGTCCCGGTCCCGCTCCCGGTCCCAGCCGGTCGCGGCCTCGCTGCTGCCCTCAGGCCCGACCCGGCCCGGCCGGTACCGCCGGGGAAAGCGCCGAGGGAGCTGCTGGAGAGACGGAACCAGGGTGGGGGTTCGGGGCTGGGCCGGGTCGGGATCGGGCCCGGGTCCTCCGCCTTCCCCCCCCCCCTCCCGGTACCTGCGATCCAGGAACGGCACCGGCCCCGCCTCACCTGGGCCAGGTGAGCCACGTGACCCGGCCCGACGGGACGCCGCGAGGGACAGGAGAGTGCGGAGAGCGAAGCTGATCCGGACCGGGACCGGGACCGTCCCCCTTCAACTCCCCCCCATCCCCCCTGGGTCCACAGTTACCTCCGGGATCCACATTCCCCCCCAGTCCCACCCCTGAGGTCCCCATTCCCCGGGTTCCATCCCCGGATCCCCATCCCTGGGATCCACATCCTCCCCGGGCTCCACATTCACCCCAATATCACCTCCGGGGTCCCCATTGCCCACGAGCTCCCCATTCCCCAGGGGTTCCCCCCCCGGGTTTCCATCCCTGGGTCCTTACCCCTAGGGTCCCCATTCCTCTCGGGGTCCCCATTCCCCACGGGTTCCATCCTCAGATCCACATCTCCAGGGTCCCCATTACCCCCGGGGTCCTCATTTCCCCCCAGAGTCCCCATCCTGGGGGTCCTCATTCCTCTCGGGGTCCCCATTCTCCTCAGTCCATTCTCCCTGAGGTCCCCATTCCCCCTGGGTTCCATCCCCGGATCCCCATCCCTAAAATCCACATTCCCTCCGGGGTTCCCCTTCCCCAGGGATTCCACCCCCGGATCCCCATCTCCAGGGTTCCCATTACCCCTGGGCTCTACATTCCCCCAGTTTCACCTCCGGGGTCCTCATTCCCCACGGGTCCCACTCCCTATCCCCAGGGTCCCCATCCCCAAGGTCCCCATTCCCCCTGGATCCCCACCCTGGGTCCCCACCCCCAGGATTTCACCCCCCCCCCCGGGCTCTGCTGCTGTTGTTTCCCTGGCCAGGCTTTTTTTGGGTGTTTTTCAACTCAAAGCACTGCTTAAAAATGTGAAATCTCCTCTGCGAGGTGCCTTGAGCACAGATCCTGGCCATAAAATCTCTCCCGAGCCTGACACTTCTGGGATGGGATGAGTGGGGTGGTGTGAGCCCCCCCGATTCCCCCCCACCCTGGCTCCAGCATCTTCTTGGTGCCCCATCCCCTCCCAGGGGAGCTGCCACCCTGTGCCAGGGCTCCAATCCCAAACTGCCGGTGCTGCTGGGTCTGGAATGGAATCCTGGGGCTTCAACCTCAAATCCTGCTGCAGAATTCCTTCCCTTAAACTGGGCCAGGATGAGAGAGCAGCACCTGAGTCCCTGCTCTGGTAACTGGGACACCTGGGATCCAAACCAAACCAAAACTCCTGCAGAGAGAGGCTGGGAGAGGTGGCACTGACATTAATTATTTACTGCCCAGAATGAGGCTTCACTTTTTCTGGAGCACATCCCAACACGGGGCTTCAGGGGGGCTGGAGATCAGCACACAGCCCTCAGCACCCTCCCTGGGGCAGGATGTGACCCAGACAGGGCTGGCTGGCAGCACCCCTGGGGGACACCAGGGACAGGGGCACCGTGGGCTGGTGGGGAGGGTGCTGCCAGGGAAGGGAGAACAACGCTCCCAGACTGGGTTTTTGCACCGAAGAGGTTTATTGTCAGCTGATTTCAGGCTCCTCTGCTCAATCATTAATTGCTCATCAGCCCAGGCAGTGATCCTGCAGCAGGCTGGAGGGGTCCTGGGCCTCGGGCAGTGACTTAACCCTGAAGGACTGGAACATTTTCTTGTGTTTTGCTATTATTTGCCTTTTCCAGGCTCTGTCTGCTCATCTCCTGGGCTGTGCCATGGCTGATTGGGGACACAGCCAATGCACGAGGCTCCTTTGCCAATGTCCCCAGCCCACTGGCCCCTTCTTATTCCTTACCTTTGTATCCAGACCCATCTGCTCCCCAATCCCATTTCCTTTTCTCACCCTGGCCTGGAGCTGGGAAGGTGATGAGCAGCACAGACCTGGGGAGATGACCCCAAAAACCCCAAATCTTTCATGAGGAGGTGACTGAGGAAACAGGGACCCTCAGAGATCCCTCCAACCTCAGAGCTTCTGAGGTGTCACAGTGGGGGGACCTCAGTGCAAGACAGACCCTGGCCTTCCCCTTGCTTTGGGGGTACCCCTGGGGCTCCAGGTTCCCTCAAGGCAGTGCAAAAAAATCAGAGGGGAAGATGTTCTGTTTAATACCTGCCCATCCCCGTGGTTTTTTTGGGGGTTGGGGGCAGAGGAAGCAAGAGCAGAGCTTTGCCCTTGACCCTGTGATGGGGCAGCACCCCACAACCCCCCCATTTTACCCGGGCTTCAGCTTTCCTACAGCCTGGAAAGCAGCCCCTGGGGCTTCAGGAGATGTGGTGGCTCCAAGACCGGGCAGGGGAGTTGGAGCCGGGGGAGGGGAGGGAAGGGACAAAGCAGGAGCAGGAGGGAAGGGACAAAGCAGGAGCAGGGACCGGGAGCGCTGACGCTGCTCGGGTGTCGGGCAGAGCTGGGAAGGGCTGAACCACGACGCAAGAGGCAAAATTTCCCTGCTAAGGTAAGAAAAGTGAAGTCACCCCCAGCCCACGTGGGGTGGGGATGACATCCACTGCAGGCCTGGCTGTGGCTCTGACTGGAAGAGATTTAAGCTGAGTTGGGTGTTGTTTGGGGTTTTTTTTGTTTGGTGGGTTTTTTTGTTTTTTTGTTTTGTTTTGTTTTGTTTTTTTGGTTTTTTTTTTTGTTTTTTTGTTTTTTTTTTTTTATGGAGGGGCTTAAGCTTTTTTGTTCCTGGCTGGGGGTGGGATGAGACCTCAGCACCTTTAACCTCTCATCCCTTTGATCCTCTCTGCTGCTCTGCTGCCAAACACAAGCAGGTTTTACCCAGAGGCAGAGGCAGCTGCTGGTGTGACATCCCGGCAGGAGGAACCCCAATAAAAGAGACTCCCTGGGGGGAGCAGGGTGGGAGCAGCCCCTTTCCCTCTCCAGCTCCCTCCCAGTTCTGCCTCTGCCCACTCTCAGCTCTATTCGGGGCCGGTGACGTTGGCAGCGACGTCGCTGTGACTGTCACACAACCAAGGACGTGCTGTCCTGCTGCCACGTCCCCTGCGCCCCGAGTTCGGGGCACCCGCACCCCCCACCCCACACAAGGGGCTGCAGACATGAAACCAGCCCTCCCAGTAACCTGTCCCAGTTCAGCCTTTCCTCCTAACCCTTCCCAGTAAATCTCCCCAGGATCTTTTCCCAGTCCAGCCTTTCCCAATAACCCCTCCAGTAACCCCACCCCTCCTCCAGCCTTTCCCAGTAACCCCCCAGTAACCCTCCCAGCCTTTCCCAGTGACCCCCAGCTCCCCATTTCCCAGTGACACCCCTCGGCCCCCTAAGGCAGGACAGTTTTCCAGCACCATGAACCACTAACGCTATTGAATGGTGCTGTACCGAGCCTGGGGCCCTATCGGTGCTGGTACCGGTGCTGTACCGAGCCCGGGGCCATGTCGGTGCCGGTACCGGTGCTGTACCGAGCCCGGGGCCGCGTCGGTGCCGTCGCCGGCCATCAGCAGCCCAAGCAACCCTGCAGGAGTTGTACCGTACTGGGTCCGAGGCCGTGTCGGTACCGAGTCCGGGCCGGGCCATACCCGGCCCGAGCATCCTCACCGATCTGTACCGGTCCAGATCCCCCGCCCCTCCCCTCTCTGTACCGGTGCGGAGCCGGTGCCGGAGCCGCCCCCAAGCAGGGCCGAACCGCCGGTTCCCAGCACCGCCCTCGGGCTATAAATCCTCTCGGCATCCCTTCCCCTCTCCCGTTCCCGTTCCCATGGCGGCAGCAGCGGATCCCGCAGCCGGCGGTCACCGAGGCCCGGACAGCAGCGCTCGGGATAGCGGCAACACCAACACCGGTACCGGCGGCACCGGCACCGGCGGCAACGGCGACGGCACCGGCGGTCCCGGCTCGGTAGAACTGGCGGCGGCCCGGAGGAGGCTGATAGCGGCGGAAGGGAGGCGGAGAGCAGCGGCGGAGCTGGAGGGCCGGGTTCGGCAGGTCCATTGCGCCCTGCTGCACGCCGAGCTCCGCCTGGCAGCCCGGGCAGAGGCTTTGGGCCGGCTCGGGGCTGGGGTGGCCCAAGCCCAGCTCGCCCTGGCAGCCCAGAGCCAGAGGTTGCAGAAGGGGCTGCGGCGCCGCCCTCGCCCCCGCCCCGCAGCCCTTTTGGCCGCCGCCCGCGCCCTCCGCAGCTGCGTCCCTTGGGCCCCTTCCCGCACCCGCCCCGCAAGCTCTGCGGCCACCGCGGGACGGCGCCTGCCCGCTGCACCCCGAGGCACCGCGTAGGGGTGCGGGGGTCCTGGGGAGGGGGATGGGTTGGGAGACTGCGGGGGTTGGGTGTCCCTGGGAGAACTTGCGGGAAGGTTGATGGGTTCGGGGGTCGTCGTGGGGTGGGGGAACTCAGCGGGGTCTGGGGTCTCCCAAGGGGGTTCTGGGGAGGCTGGTGGGTTGTGAGACTGCAGGGTTTGGGGTCACTGTGGAGTGAAGGGACTCAGCAGGGTCTGGGGTCCCCCAGGGGGTCCTGGTGGGTTGGGAGCCTGCAGGGTTTGGGGGTCCCAGGGAGAACTTGCAGGGTTTGGGGTGCTCCGTGAGATAGGGGGACTCAGCAGGGTCTGGGGTCCCAGGGAGACTGATGGGTTGAGATCCTGCAGGGTCTGGGGTGCCCCGTGGGGTGAGGGGACTTCAGCGGGGCTTGGGGTCCCTGAGGGGATCCTGGGGAGGCTGATGGGTTGGGAGCCTGCAGGATTTGGGGGCCACGGTTGGGTGGGGGACCCAGCAGGGTCTGGGGTCCTTGAGGGAGTCCTAGGAAGGCTGATGGGTTGGGACCTTGCAGGATTTGGGGGTTCTCGTGGGGTGGGGGGACTCGACAGGGCCTGAGGGGTCTGATGGGGAGGATTCTGTGGGGTCTGGGGTTTTGGGGCTTCCTTAGGGGACTCTGTGGGACTGGGGCACTCCAGGGGGCCCAGCAGGGTCTGGGAACCTTGACGTGTCCTGAAGAATCTGGGTGTGGGGGTCCCTGGGGGACCCTGGGGTGTTGGGGTACTTGAAGAACCCTGCAGGATCAGGGGTCCAGGGGTGCTTAGTGAGCTGGCAGAAAGAGGGGGCCTGGGGAGGGGGGGGTGTCAGTGGAATTGAGGGACCCTGCAAGGTCTGGGATCCCTGAGGGACCTTGCCAGGTCCTAGCCCAATGTGGGGTCACACCCCTCCCAAAAAAAAAAAAAAAAAAAAGGCAGGTTCAGGGCAGCTGCTACGGGGCTGAGCCCTACTGCCCCCCAGGAGGGGTCCCCAAACCCCTGGGCCAGCAGGACACTGGTGGGACCATGTTCAGTGTGCCCCCATGCAAGTCTCTGTGGGGGATTGAGGGGGTCTGGGGACACCCCACATCCCAGGACTGTGACTTTGGCTCTGGACTGTGCACCCCAGGGGGACAGAGAGCAGGAGGGGGTGGTCCTCACCGTGGCATCTGCACCGGCTGCCTCCCCCCAAGCTGGATTTCTGGGACTGCTCTGGTGACTGGGCTGACCAGGCAGGTGACACTTGAAACCTCCCTGTGCTTCCAACACGAGTCCTTGGGCACCCTCAATGTCACCCTGCGGCAGAGGCTGTCACTGCAGGCTCCGGGGGGACAAGAAGGTGGAGATGGACTCAGGAGAAGGCATCTCCCTCCAGGCAGGAAGCTTCTGCAGGGCCCCACTCACCCCATCACTGTCCTTGAGCTGGCCTCGGGATGGAGGGCTCGGACCCAACAGCATCATTCCCAGCTGGAACAGCAGCTCTTCAGCCAGCAAATCCCTCTGGAATCCTCCTCCTTCTCCAGACACAGCATTCCTCATCCCTGGGCTCCAAGCATCCCTCAACAGAGCCACCAACACGGACCTTGCTTTGCTGCTCCAAGCTTTGCCAAGAGGCTGCATGAACCCTGCTGGAAAACCATCACTCGCCACCCCCTTATTTATTTATTTTATTTTCTCAATGAAGAAAAAAAAAAAAAAAAAGCACTTGATTTGGGCTTGGGGGGGGTGTGGGTGGGTGGGAATTTCACTGACTCATGAATGTGTCACTGCTACCTTAGTGTGAGACAGCAGGGCTGGGTGGGATCCTGACTTCTCACTTCTGCTGCCAGACTCCTGCCTGCACCCTGCTGCCTGCACCCTGCTCCTCCCTGGGGCACCAGCAGAAGTAAAAGATATTTTCTATTCATTCCACGTGGTGTCCTTAGGCTGAAATACAGCTGCAAGGCTGATGAGAACGGGGATTAGCAAAGAAGCCCTGGTAATGGTGTGGAATTAACACCGGGGTGGATTTCATGGATTATTGACCTCTTCCCTCCTCCAGCTCTGTGGGAAAATGTGTCGGGAGCTGCCTGCAGCAGGGTGCAACTGCAGGCACCCCCAGATGTAAACTCTGTCTCTATGTACGTGCACATACAGCCAGAAAAAAAAAAAAAAATCTGTAAAAGGTCACAAATAAGGTACAACAGCCAGAAAAAACATACAGAAAATGTGTGACAGAGAAATACTTGAGCTTCAGCATCATGCACTGGGGGTAGGGATGTGTCTTTCTGCTATTAAGCTGCTTTCAGGCAATTTTATTTTTTGTTTCAGTTTTGTGTTAGCCTCCACAGATGCTCTGACATCCCCTCTCCCCTCCGTGCTCCCTGCTTTCTGCCCTTTCACTAAATTCCTGCCCCTGGAGGGTTTCCCACACTGTAATCCTCACCAGGAGGTGATTTCCTGAGCCAGGGGGGGTTGGAGGGGTGTGGAGTTTGCTGCTAATGGCATCTTACAGTTCTCAGCCAGGAGAAGGGATACATTATCTCCTCCCTCAGCTTTCAATTAATAGTATGAAATGCACAGCTTGGGCTTAAAGCCCCTGATTATTTTTTTTTTTTCCCCTGGTGATTATTTGCAAATCAGCTTTTGACCTGATTAGAACAAAACCTACTTAAAGGAATTGCAGGGAAAGACCTTAAAAAAACCAAAAATCAACTCCATTAAAGCAGTAAAACCCCAAATCATTCCCAGTCCTTTCTTGCAACCTTCCCTTTGGTCATGGGAGGGTGGGGGTCTCACCCCACTGCGTGTTCCTGCAGTGTCCTTAGCTGGACCATCCCAATTCCCAGGGTTATTCCCATTTTCCTACTCAACAGGGGAGGTTGATGCAGTCAGCAGGAACGGGAGGGGGGTCCTGGGGGTCCTCACAGCTCTGCCCTGCAAATAAATCTGTGTTAAGCTCAGAAAGGAAACCTCATGGGCACAGACCTGGCTTTTGGGGAGGGGCTGCTGCTGGAGGAAGGAGCCACAGCTGTCTTGGGAAGAAGAATAAAATAAAATAAAAACCCCACCCCAGAGTGCAGGAGCTGTTGGGTGCTGGGGTCATTGCTGCTGGGGGGGGGACACACACAGAGCTGACACCTCCTGTCTCCAGGCCACAGTTCTGAGCAACATCTCTGGGGGTCAATCCAGCAACTTCTGCAGCAGCTCCTGCAAGACACCACCAGCCCCCCCCCCCCCAAATGGCAGCAAGGCCCCTCCCAACCATGGCTGTGGCTTTGCTGCCACCGTGGCCAGGTTCAGTCCCTGGAGGGACAAAGCTGGTCCAGCCACCAGCCCCCCCCCCCAATCCAGGTCTGGATTTTTTTTGGGGGGTCACTGTGGAGTGTGGCTCATGAACCTCCCTGTGCCACCCCCAGAAAGCTGACATTGTCACACACAGTGGGGACAGCAGCAAAGTCCTGCTGGAGGGTCTGTTTAGGGCCTGAATTTTGGGGGGGGGGGAAAGTCACCAGAGCTTCAGCACAAGGTCAGGGGGAAGAATTCTGAGGCTTGGGGAACATCCCTGCCCTGGGAGCATCCCCTGCCCCGGGGGTGCTTTATGTAACCCCTGCTCCCTCCTGCCAGCAATGCCCTTACATAAACAGCACCCACATCTGATGGCTTTATGGGATTATTTTGTTACAGACTTTCTGGGAAAAAAAAGAAAAATGAAATGAATGTGGCCTGTTAATACCTAAGCCCAGCAGCTTCCCTCCCTGCCCCCGGGCTCCTCCTGATGGTGCCTGTTGGGCACAGGCACCGAAACCACCACTCCACACCCTCCCCGAGCTGAAATGTCCCCAAAGGTTGGTGGGAAAGTGATGGAGAGGGGACAGGGATGGGGTGAAAAGGATGGAGAGGGGACAGGGACAGTGTGAGGGTGACGGAGGGTGGGACAGGGATGGTGGGAGTGATAGAGGGGGACAGGGTGAGGGTGCTCGAGGGGGAACAGGGATGGGGGAAGGGTGATGGGGGGAGGGCAGGACCAGGGTGAGGATGATGGAGGGGGAGAGGGGGGGTGCGAAGGCGATGCAGGAGGGGGAAATAAGGGACGGGACGAGAGCGTTTGGTCCCTGGAGTCCCCGAACCAGGTCCCAGCCGGTTACCGAGCGGTGCCGGAGCCTGCAGGCGGCGGGCGGCAGAGGGCACTGCGGGAGCTCCGCGGGACCGGCGGGAGAAGCGGGACCCCCCTCCCCCCCCGCCGGGGATTTGTCTCCCACCCACACTGGGGTCTCCAGCCAAGCCTCGCATCATCCCCACAGCACCCACCCCCCCTTCCAGGTTCCCCCTTCCGGCAGCACCCCCCTGACTCCCCCCTCCCCCCAAAGTATCCCCCAGCTCCCCCTCGACCCGCAGCCCCCCGTTTCCCAGCCCAAATATCTCTGTTTGCACTTAAAAAGCGTTCTGCCCACACCTTCCATAACCTTTTCCTCCCGGGACCCCCCCCCCCCCCAGTCTCCATTTGACTCCCCCTCCAGCTTTTTCTCCTTTAAGACACCGTTCCAGCCCTAAGTAGCCACAGAAGGGGGGAAATGCCCCCTTGACCCCTGATTTGCCCCTCAGGGCAGCTGAACCCAACCTGGGCTGATCCCTCCTCCACCTGTCTGGGGGGTCTGGAAGTCACTAAACCAGGATTTTAGTTTCTGCCCTTCAGCCAGGGCCTGGAGGTGTCTGTAGGGGCTGAGGGGGTGACAACAGGGCTGGGGGTGACACAGGGCTGATCCCACACCTGGCCACGGTTTGGGCTCCTTTTGGATGGGTGTTATCAGCTTCCACCCCCAACAGCCCCCCCAGGATGGGCAACCTCATGCTTCCTCACCCCCTGTGAGGAGAAGCATTTTAGTTTGGTCCCTTTTTAGTTTGGTCACCACATTCCTGCCCAGATCCCCCCAAAGTCAGAGTCTGCAGCCCCCCCCCCCCCCGAGGCCCACAGAGCAGGGGGGCAGCCTGGGGTCTGCAGCCCCCCTGGGTGGGGAGTGTTGGAGAGGGGGGATGCTGTCCAGGGTCATTCAAGTGACAAAGGCACCTCTTGTCCCCAGCATCCACCCCCAGCCTGTCCCTGTGTCCCCACCCAGGGGGTCTTGCCCTGGCTGGGGTGGGCTTCAAGGTTTTGGGAGCTCGTTCCTGCTGTGTCCTGCTCTCCCCTTACTGTGCTAAGAGCCTCTTGGTCCAGTTCTCTCTTCCTCCTTAAAGCTGGTTAAGTCACTGATCTGGTTAAACCCCAGCAATCGGGTTGTTTTGCCCTCTCAGTTAATGGACTTAAGTCCTACCCAGCTCATTCCTGACTCCCAGCCCCGGGAGTCCCCGTGCCCACGCGTGGGGACAGGGACAGGGACAGGGACAGGGACAGGGACAGGGACAGTCACATCTCACATCTCACACCTTCCACTTGCTCTTGTCCTGCCTGATTTTCCTGAGCACTGCAGCCTCACTGCAGTGGGGGGGGAAGGGGGTCTTGGGGCAAATCCCCCCCTAGCTCAGTCTCAGGGCTGGATGGTGCCCGGTGTGCCCTGGCAGCAAGATGCAGCTGGAGATGGGGCAGGGATGCTTTGGGGTCCTCCTAAACCTGGTGTGTCCCTTAGGAGGACACTGATATGTCCCATCTCTTGGGGTCCTGCCCCCTGCACCCCACTCCTCTGGGACAAGGCGTGGCTGTGGTGTCCCCTCCTCCTTGGCACAGCTGCCCCATGACACCCCCCAGCCCCCCCTTCTGCTCTGGGGTGGAGAAGAGCAGCAGAATGTGGCTCCTTCAGCCTCATCCCCCTCCCTGCACCTCTTGCAAAGGTCTGGGTGTTGAGGAAGCTTTTCTCCAGGCATTCAAACCCCCCCCCCTTTTTTTTTTTTTTTTTTTAAGGGAGTCACTTAAGGAAAATGGGGTAATTAACCCTGCGCTGTGCAGGCTTGGGGGGGGGGTGGTGGTGGTTCCTCGTGGCTTTTTCCTTCCAGAAAGGCCGGGCTGAAGGACACTGCTGGGCAACAGTCAGGACCATCCAAGCTGGGATTTTCCAGGGTTCCAATATCTCTGCATCTCACCTTTCCCCCCAGCCTTGGCTGCAGCACCCTGCGAGTCTCTATTTTCAGCCCCAGCTGCCCCTAATCCAATCCCACGCCTCCTCCAGCTCCTTCCCCAAGCCCACAGGTGCTTCACGCCACCAGCCTGGGCAGGATCTTCTCCAATCTGAGCAGAGAGTTCCCCTCCTCTTCCTCCCAGGAGCCGATCCCGAGCATCCCAGCCCCCCTCTCCACGAGCCCTTTCCCCCCAGCACCGGAATTTCCCCCGCACCTCCAGCAGCCAAATCTGCTGGGAATGGTGATGGGGAGGGGACTGCACCCCCAAAGGGCTGCAGAAAGTGCAGGGAAAGGTTTCACCATGCTCACTGTCCCATCTCACGGGAGGGAGGTGGGAACTGGTCCCTCTGCAGCCCCTAAGAGAGCTATAGAAATATATATAGAATTTTATGTATATATATAGACACAAATTTGAACGTGTCCAGTTATTAAAAGCACAGGAGGGTTGCACAGAGCAGAGGTGCTCAAGGTGGCAGCTCCGGCCCCGCACGTTTCCTTCCTTGTCCCTGCTCATCCTCGGCATTCCCACTGCGGGATCTGAAACCCGATCCCGTTTCCTTAAGGGATTTAAGAGCTTCGTTGCCAAAAGCATCGCTTGGTGCAGCGCTGCCTCCCCCGGAGGTCTCCGGACTCAGCACCCTGGGGATCGCCTAATATTGTGTTGGTGAAAGCCCCAAAAATGAGGAGTTTGGGGGGTTGGGGGTTCCCCTGGCAGAGCGAGGGAGCAGAGGCACGGCTGGGTTTTCACCTGCAGGTCCCAATTGCCCCCCAGTTTGTGCTGGGGAGGGGAGGGAGGGAGGGAGGGAGGGAGGGAGGGAGGAAGGGAGGAAGGAAGGGAGGAAGGGAGGAAGGGAGGAAGGGAGGAAGGGAGGAAGGGAGGAAGGGAGGAAGGGAGGAAGGGAGGAAGGGAGGAAGGGAGGAAGGGAGGAAGGAAGGAAGGAAGGAAGGAAGGAAGGAAGGAAGGAAGGAAGGAAGGAAGGAAGGAAGGAAGGAAGGAAGGAAGGAAGGAAGGAAGGAAGGAAGGAAGGAAGGAAGGAAGGAAGGAAGGAAGGAAGGAAGGAAGGAAGGAAGGAAGGAAGGAAGGAAAACCAATGCAGATCCCTTCTAACCCTCCCCCAGTCCCCTGCCTGACACCAGGACCCCCCTGGATGGAAATACCCCCAGGGCAGGGTGCTGTGCCCACCACCCCACGCAGGACCCCTGGGTGGCAGAGAGCCCCAGCTGTGTCCCGGGGGTTGTCCCAGTGCCTGCCTGTGGCCCCGCCAGGGCTGACGTTGGGGACTATATTGGTCTGTGACAGGCAGGAAAGGAATCCACGGAGGGAAGCCAAGGGCTCTGGGCTCTGCCCGTCACCTCTTATGGAGAGGAGCAGGAGGGAAGAGGGGCCAGGAGCAGCTCCTGTTATGGAGAGGCCCTGGGGAAGCCCTGGCTCAGCACGGGAGCCCAGCAGCAGCCTCCTTGGCAGGACACGGGGACACACAACGTGCTTGGGACATCCATGGGGACAACCCTGAGACATGGCTTGGAGCTGCCTGGCCAGGATGGGACGGGGGAGAGGGGTTCCCCCAGGAGATGCAGGAGGTACCCCCAGGTTTCAGGCGTGCTGGGAGCAACTTGTGGCAATAGAGCACCCAGGAACCTAAAAATCGACAAAACTTGAGGCTGTTTCCTCTCGTCCCATCCCTTGTTCCTTGGGAGCAGAGCCCGACCCCCCCCTGGCTCCCACCTCCTCTCAGGCAGCTGTAGGGTGAGGTGGTCCCTCCTCAGCCTCCTTTGCTCCAAATCTGAGAGCACAAAGAGTTTCCAAACCTGGGCTGCTCAGCACCACGACAGGTCAGGGCATGGCTGAACCGCCTCCCCTCTGCCACAGATGGAGCTCAACTCCCCGGGAGCCTCCCCAAGGGAAGCAAAATGCTCCAGCTCTTTTCCCACGTGTTACTGCACTGTTCAAATATTTGCTTTGGAAAGCAGTGCCTTGCCCCAAGCCCTGCAGCCAAGGCCAGCCCGGGCAGGGAAGCAGCTTGCACCAGGCACTGAGGATGGATCCTGCTCAGCCACCAAACTGGGATCCTTTTTTTTAGGGAAGGGAAACAACCAGGCTGGATGCTGGATGCTCTGTGAGACTCCGGATCCTCCTGGGAGCATGGTGAGAACATGGCATCTTAGCCCTAGAGCTCTAGCCAGGGAAACCTCCTCCTCCAGCCCCTCTTCAGCCACATCCACAGCTGGGAATTCCCCATGGAAGGGGGAAGAAGGGCACAGGGGGGGGTCAGGACCCCATCCCGTAGCACCCCATGGTGCAGGGAGAGGCACGCAGGGCGCTCAGGGCTCTCGAGTGTCCAAGGTTTGGAGCCTCCCCAAAATCCCAGGAAATAGGCTGGGATACACCTAGAGAGAGAGAAGAACCCTGGGAAGCTGCTTGAATGTCTGGGAGGGAAATCCCTGCCCTTTTTCTGCTGATTTCCCACCTCCCTTTTGCTCCTAGAAATGCTCTTTTGGCCAGCGGGTTTGCAGAGCTGGCTTGGGGAGGCTGCAGGGCAGGGCCCCCATTAAAAAAAAAAAAAAAAAGAAAAAAAAAAAGAAAAAAAAAAAAAAAAAAGTTTTTTTGGCTGTGCCTGCATTCCCCAGCCCTGGCCTCAGAGCTGCCGGGAGCTCAACCAGCCCCGGGCGTCTGGGACAGTGTCCTTTGTTTCGGAGAATAAAGTTAGCGCTGTTACTCAGCCTGTCGCTATTCCAGCAATTCCTGCCTCCACTTTCGCTGAGCAGCAGCGGGGAAACATTCCTGCCTGGGAGCTGCCAAGGAAAATACCCATCCCAGAGGGACAGGGACCGGCAGGCAGCACCTTGCTGGCTGGGGGAGAGGGGGTGTCCGTCCCCCCCAATCTTAGGGTGAGCATCCCAGCCCGCGGGTGGTTCGGACGCCAGGAACCCACCCCAGCCACGCCACGGGTGGTCCCTGGGGGGGTTCCTGGTGGGTCAGTGCCACGTGTGGTGTCACCTCTGGGCTGTTCTCAGCATTATCTCCCAGTGCCACTCGGGCAAAACGTCTCCACGGGAAGTTTTGCCGATGCCAACGGGGCTCCCAGGGTTTTTCCCACCCTGTTTTCCCTCCTCTTGGGGCAGACAAAAGCAACAGCCCCATCCCCAGGGTCCCTCTGTCCCCAGCCTGGCCTCATGCTGCTCCCCAGCTCTCACCCCCAGGGGAAAAAAAAGTGGCTGCTCCCCTAACCCCCTCCCCGAGGGATAAAACAACCACCTCGAGGGAAAGCTGGGGCTTCTGCCAGCTCCCAGGGCTGGCTACCAACCGGCTGCCCGTGGCTACCAGGGGGCTGCAGGCAGGGATTGTGTTGGAGCAGGAGGAAGGGGCTGCAGTGAAATCGCAGCCTCTGTTTGCAGGGAATGAGATGCAGGAGGTTTGGGAGGCTGGGGAGGTTTGGCTGAAGGTTCAGCACATCCAACCTCTCTGCAGCAATTCCTCTTTTGCTTCCTGCTGGTGGGAAGATGGGAATGGAAGCCCAGCACGGGGGGTGGCAGCAGCACCCTCCTCCAGAACCCATCCCTTCCCTGGGGAAAGTCCTGATGGAGAGGCTGAGGCCGTGGGCAGCACCTCCTGATGCTGGAGGACACTTGGAGCCTTGTGAGAGGCAGGAACAGGACTTGCTCCATCCTTTTTTTTTGGGAATGGTCCTTTCCCCTCCGCTCCCTTCCACCCAAGGGAAGGCTGGCATTGCATCCTCTGTAAAACCCCAGAGAGCAGCCCCCCAGCTGCATGCAGTGCCCTAAACACCATGACAAAACCTTCTGGAGCTCCAGAACCCCCCCAGCTGGAATCCAACCACCCAAGGACTGAGCAGAAAGCCCAGGGCAGCACACCCGGAGCTGGGGCTCCGTGCTACAATGCCCAACCTGGGAACAAAGGGAGGTTGGAGACCCAGAACGTCCCTTCCCAGCCCTGGGGACATTAAACAAACCCCAAGAGTCCATTCTCCCTTTGTCAGCCCCGCAGGTCACCCAGGGTTTTGATCTACAGCCCAGCCTGGGAGATGGAAAAATCCCTGGTAAGGTTTTGGATCAGGTCCTTTGCTTCTGGCCAGGATGCTGCTTGGTGAGGGGCAACACCCCCCACACACAAAATCCTTGCCTGTCTTTTCCAAGACCCTCTGCCTGGAACGGGAGGGTTGTATTTTCCCCATTCTCCCTCTTTCCAAAAGCTTTTAAATCCTTCCTACACCTGGGAATAAAATCTTGAAGTTTGGCAGGTGAAGCACAGCTCAAAGCCTGGAAACATCCCCAGTTCAAGCCCAAGCTGCACCGTGGGCTCCTGAGGTGAAAAACCCTCTGAGCCCTCAGCACTCAACTCTGCCTTCAGCCTGGAATTTCAAGCCCAAAGTTCCACAGGGTCCCCCCAAACCTCTGAACATCTCTCCCCATTACCAGGAGTGAAGCAAGAGAGGTAAGAGATGCTTGGAGAGAAGAAATGGGAGGGAGGGTGGAGAGACAGAGCTCAGGTTTGGCACCAGATAAAGCACATCCATCCAACTGGGAGCTGGCTGGAAACCAGAGCCTCTCCCTGGGGTCTCCTGGCTCACCCTTCCTGGCCAGGATGGC
The DNA here is from genome assembly GCF_036169615.1 of Heliangelus exortis. NCBI lineage: Eukaryota > Metazoa > Chordata > Aves > Apodiformes > Trochilidae > Heliangelus > Heliangelus exortis. The sequence continues at coordinate 2,715,570 of NC_092445.1, read as the reverse complement.
CTCAGGGTGGATGGGATGAGCTTGGACATCAGATCAAATAAATCATCAGCTCAATAACTGCTGGGCAATTATTGCTCATTAGCAACCCCAACCAGCTCCAGTCCCCTGGGCTGTCACCGGAGGAGGAGGAGGAGGGGACCTGTCCCCTCCCGGGATGAGCTCACCTGTGACGCAGGATGATGCTGAGGATGCTCTTACTCACCTCCCTCTGCCTTCCCCGTCACGGGCAGCACCCAGCAGCACCCAGCAGCACCCAGCAGGTGCTTCAGGGGCCACCTGCTTCAGGAGGACACGTTACAAACCTCCTGAGCTCTGGGGCAGAGCAAGCCCGGAGTGAGGAGGATACCTGCTCCAGGGGGTGTTGTCACCGTGTGCCTCCTGTCCCCACCAGCAGGGGTTTCAAATAAACTTCTTGGGGGGGTGGAGGTGCTCCTGAACTCCCCCCTGAGCAGGGAATGGTGGGGCTTGGTGAGTTCAAGGGCTTTTCATGGAATCATTGAGTCCCAGACGGGTTTGGGTGTGAGGGGACCTTAAAGCCCTCCCAGTGCCCCCCCTGCCATGGGCAGGGACCCCTCCCCCAGCCCAGGGTGCTCCAAGCCCCATCCAACCTTGGACACTGCCAGGGATGGGGCAGCCACAGCTTCTGGGGGAACCCTGGGGCTCAGCACCCTCACCCCAAAGAATTTCTTCCTCATGTCCAACCTCAATCCCCCCTCTGCCATTTAAAGCCATCACCCCTCATCCCATCCCTCCAGCCCCTCATCCCAAGTCCCTCCCCAGCTTTCCTGGAGCCCCTTCCAGTGCTCCAAGGTCTCCTTTCCCAACCAAAACTATTCTGTCCTCATCCCTTTTGGGGTCAATTCCTCCTGAGCTCCAGAAAACCCTTTTGGTGGTCGATCCTGACTTCCTTCTGCCACCACCAGAGTACACAGGGATCACCTCCAACTTCAGGGGTGGAGAAGGAGCAGGGCAGGGAACTGACTCAACTCGTTCCACTGGTGAGATTTGAAAAGTGGTGGTTAGTTAAGTGGCTTGTTACCATTATGTCCAGTCCTGAAGGAATGCATCCAGGATCCATTAGGGGAGCATCACGAGGTGAATCACACCCCGGCCACGCGGATTTAACCAGGATTTCAAGCCCAAGCCACCTGTAATTGCACATTAGCAAAGGGATGCTTCCAAATAATCAGCTGGGCCAACCCTGCTGGGCTGGTGGTGATGGGGGGGGGGGAAGGGAGGAAGGCTGGAGGGGTGTCCTGTTCCCAGCAAAAGCAAAAAAAAATATATAGGGCAGGCAACCCCCCCAGGGAAGGTGCTGCTTGGTGGCTTGTCCTTTGGAAGCAGGGTGACACTTGGTCCTGCTGAGCCCAGGGGGAGGATGAGGAGGGTAAACACAGCCTGGTGAGGGCAAGGATCAACCACCCTGGTGCCATCAGTCCCAAAGAGGGATGTCCCCAGCCCAGCAGTCGTTGCAGAAGAACCTCCAGGCCATAGAGGAGGGGTGGGACCACTCTTTCCACACTCAGCTTGGACACCCTGGAAAAAAATCACTGTGAGCTCTTTGGAAGGAAAGCACAGGTCCTCACTTGTATGGGGAGGGAGAGGACACCCTGCACCTCCCCAGCCCACCACCCACCTCCAGACCCCCCCCAAACCCTCTCCTGGAAATGTCATTACTTCCCCTGGGTGTCACCAAAAGGACAAGGCGGGGGGTTGGATCCCAGCCCAGGGCATCCCCCAGCTCAGTTGTGTAGATTCAGATTTTTTATTTTTTTTTTCCCCCTCCTTACTGAGGAAACCCCAGCTTGGTGACAGCTGTCAGTCATCTCTGGGTGATTTCCAATCAGATTTGTTGGAGCTGGCAAGATCCTACAAGCTCAAGCAGGGGACAGGCACAGGGATCCACCCAGAGGGAGCAAAGAGACCACAACTTCCAGCAGCTCAGCACACACTGGGTTCTCTCCAGCTCCACCTGACCTGGAGCTTCTGGAAGAGGAGGGAAAAGCAGGATCCTGGCAATGGAGAGTTCTTGAGGGAGCTGGATTGCTGTCCTAGAGTTGGTATCTTCTGTGATGGCTCAGGAGGGAACATCTCTGAGGGGTGGTGGGTGCAAGTTAATCCTGGGGAGATCCCAACTCAACATCAGAAAAAGAGATTTTCCCTATGAGAACAGTTGGACAATGGAATCAACTCCCCAAGGAGTTGGGGGCTCCCCAACACTGGACATTTTTAAGACTCAGCTCAACAAGGTGCTGGGTCAGCTCTGTTCCTGCCAGCAAGGTTGGATCAGATGATCCTGGAGGTTCCTCCCAACCTGCCAGGCTGGAGGCAAAAAGTCAGAGGGAAGAAGGGGACCCAAGGGATCCACAGAGCTTCTCACCAGCTGAAAGGTCCACAGCAAACTGCTTTTGGACCTGAACAGTGCAAAACCCCCATGCACATGACAAAAAAACCCCCTCAAAATGCTCCTCTGCCCCCACACCAAAAAATCCTATTTGTAACCCAAAAAGCATTTTTAAACAAAAAACCTCAACCCGAAGCAGGAGATAAGACAGGAAGGTTTCTGAGCCAGGGTCTCACCACCCTCACAAGGAAGAATTTCTTCCTGATGTCCAACCTGAACCTCTCCCAGGTTAAAGCCATCACCCCTTGTCCCATCACTCCAGGCCCTTCAGTCCCTCCTCAGCCTCCTGCAGCTCCTTCAGGTACTTTTCTCCCATCCTGGAGATTCAAAACCAATTTCTCCCATTTCAGGGATTGTGGAGCTGGGCCAGACATCCTCCCAGGAGAAAAATCCACTGCAGGAAGATCTGCAGACACAAACCCTGCCTGGGAAACGACCCCAGAAGATTCCTGGAGGCATCCCAAGGCATCAGTCACCCAGGAGCCCTCTGCCCAGGTGCCACCCTGGTCCAAGCTGCTGTGTGGGCTTCAAAACCTCTGGTTTCAAGTCATCTGTCAGCATAACCCCAACCAGCAGCTTAAAAACCAGGGAATTACTGAGGCAGAGCCCCAGCCACCCCACCAAGTGCCTTCCCCAGGAGCAAAGCTCCAAGGGCTGGAGCTGAGGGAACCCAGCACCCCCCCAACACACCCAGCACCAGGCTCCAACTCTCATCCACCAGATTCTCAGGCACATCCAGACTCATCCATCACCCTCCCCTTCAAGCAAGGGAAAAAAAAAAAAAAAAGGGACTACAGGCTGGGAGAAACAAACAAAATAAATATATCTATATGTTTTGGGTTTATTATTTGACAACTAACAAAAGAGGGATCCAAATCTCAGCTGCAAACACTGGTAGCTCCTTTCTGCTCCCAACTAGTGCTTTCCACCACCATCCTTTTGTACAGCCTGATCCTCTCCAACAATGAGCAGCCGACTCTGTCAGGGCTTTTGCTGCTCTGCCCAGGGTCACAAATCCAGGGGCAGCTTATTCCCAACAGCACCCAGCAGCAGCACCCACCCCTGGCACCCAGGAGCCAGCTGGCAAGCTAAGCAGATATTTGAGAGCTGCTCCCACACGTGAGCCACTCCACGAGAGCAGAGTCCTCACCCAGGGAGGTGACAGGGACAGGCTGCCAGCCCAGCAAGAACCACCCAGACCTGTTGGCAGAGCTGGGCCCTGGATTATAAAGATCTGGAGGTGCAAGAGCCAACAGGTTTGTCCCCAAGAGGGACTGGCACCTTGGCACAGGGGAACCAGAACTGCCTGGAGCCCAACAAGGGGAAGGGAAACTTCAGCTTGGGCTGGAGGGGGGCCCAGGGGAGGAGGCAGCAGTCAGGTTCACATGGGAAACCCTCAACAGATCGGGGGGTTTTGGTTTGGGTTTGTTTTGTTTGGGTTTTTTCTTCTGATAAACCTTCAGGAGCTCCTTCCCCAGAGGAACCACTCTGCTGGAGGGGCAGCTCCACAAAATGAGGAATTCCCAGCCACCCCACCCACCTTTCCCTTGGCTCCTGCTGAGACTGAAACTGGAAATCCAGCAGCCCAGGATGTCCCCAAATCTCAGCCACCCCCAGCACCCACCAGGCTGCCACCTGGGGCCACCCCCAGCAACCTGAGGAGCCTCCAGGAGAAGGGAAGATTTGACACCCCTAAAGAACAGCTTTATAAATAGAAACTTCCCTCAGCCACCAGGGTGAGCAGCCAGCAGCTTCCCAGGCTCCAGAGCTGCTCGGCTTGGAGGGATGAAGCAGCCCTGGTGTGCAAGGAGCATTTGGTCAGGTCCAGAACCAAGAGCTCAGCTCCCTCCAAGTGGGTTTGGAACCTGGTTCTTGGTGGGAGGGGAGTCAAGCATCTCAAGACCAGGCTGCTGGGATGGACAAGGAAAGAATAAAAAATTAAAAAAAAATCCAAGAGATTTGAATACACTGTATTTATTTGTAACAGATTCTAAAGAATCTAGTGAGTCTATGTCAAGCCCATCGCATGACAAGTGATACAGGTGTAGGAAAAAAAAACAAAAACAAAAACAAAACACAAGACATTTAAAACAAAAATCAAGTGCCATTCAAGCTACCAGAATCTTCCAATTGCCCCCTCAGAGGAGGCAGCACAGTATCACTGCAAGGTCTAGAAAAAAAAAATATATAAATGATTCAGATCCAACCCATTCAACAAGAGTCCCACCACACACACTCTATAATAACTCCAAAGTACAATCCCAACGGGACCTTGGCCCTAAGGAACCTTTTTGACATCTGAGAAGGGAAGGAGGGAACCTCTCCACTCACGTGGCTGTGGGCAGAGGGGGAGCAGGCTGGGTAAAAGCATCTCGGGTCAACCTGGAGTTGAAAATCCAAGAAATCAAATCAATTTTCCCTCCAAAGCCAAGAGGCAGCATCTGGGGATCTCCCAAGCAGCCCTAAAACCACTGGGATCTCTTAAGCTCCCACCACTGGGGTCAAGCTCTGGGGCAGAGCCTTGGGGGGGGGGAGGGAAAGCTGCAGATAAAACTCCAACAACCCCAGGGTTAGTGCCACTTGCACAGCTCTGACTGGACAGGGAGAAAAGCTGACCCAGTTTCCAAGGGGAAAACTGGAAAAAAAAACCTCAAGGTGAGTACAAGAGCCCCCAAACCCCACCCCCTTATGCCCCAAACTCCACATCACCCCTACCCCAAAAAAGGGAGCAATCTGGCTATACACAGTCCAAGGATCTGGTCTTTATTAGAGCATTCAATCTGCCCAGCTATTACAGTTTTGTCACAAAAAAAAAAAAAAAAAAAAAAAAAAAAAGAGCCCAACATCAAAAAACAAAACAAAACCAAAAAAACAGCCCCAAGTTAAAGATACTCAAGTACATCAGCCTGGGAGGAAGCACCATGAAGCCACAGTGTTCCCAGAGCAGCATCCCTAGAGAGCACCTGCTCACCTGCCCACCTCTCCATCCATGCATAGTTAGGTCTGAGATGATATTTAGATTTTTTTTTTTTTTTTAATCCTTTCCCCCAGCCCTTCCCCACCCCTCGAGGAATGGGCACAGCAATCAGGCACCTCACTAAAAAAAAAAAAAAACAAACAACTTTGTGCTCCAGACACCCGACGACTTCAAAGCCACATTTGACTAAGAGAGCCAAACCCTCAAGACACCAGAGGGTTTTATTTAGGGAAGACACCATTATCCTCAGGCCAACTGACTTTTTTTTGCACAAGCCAACCCCCCCCTCCTCCTGCTCCTCACCCACCCCCCCTCCCCAAGCTCCATTTCTAGCTAATAAATTTCCAATGCTACCAGTGGCTCACCTGGAATCACAGAGCTGGAAATAGGCTGGGTTTGGAAGAGAGGACCTGCCCAAAAGAAAAAAAAAAAAAAAAAAAAAATCTCTCCAGCCATAGGAGGACAGAACTTAGAAGAGTTCTGTGGATCTCCTAGAAGGGGCTCCAGCCCCCAGCCCAGCAAGAGCTGGGGGTCAACTAAATCAATCAATTGCTTTGTGCTTCAGAGGACAAGCCTCACCTTCCCAGATCACCTGGCTGGCTTTGTGCATTGAAACCACACTGCATGCCAAAATAAAAATAAAAAACCAAAAAAAAAAAAAAAAAAAAGCAGCATTTTAAATTCCCCTAGAAAATACAGGATTAGGCCCTGGACACATCTTCTGCCTCATCCTTTATCTACATCATCACATTTTGGCACTGCAGGTTTAGGAACTCCAGCCCAAGGGTTCTGCTCCCTGCAAAGCTCCACACAGCATTTTCCACCATGCACTCCCCCCGGTCCCTCTTTTTCTCCCTCCCCCCATTTTTAAGCATTTACACCTTGTCATTCAACCCCTCCCCTTCCCATTTATACAACTCCACTTCCAGAGCTCTTTGCTCCAGCTGGGCAGCAAAGCCATACCAAGAAAAAAAAAACAAAAAAAACAAAACTCAGTGACACAGAACCCAGGCTGGCTCCAGCCAGGCTCCTAGAAATGATCTCAAGACCCTCTCTGCTCCCTCCTCCCCCCCAAAAAACAGTTTTTTAACACCCCCTACCCCCTTTTTTTTTTTTTTCCTTCCTATTCCAACATCCCCACACAAGCTCTGGGGAAAAAATAATATAAGGTTTACAGTACAGTTGTGTTTATATTGTTATAGGCACTTAAACAGGATTCTTTGGTCCTTCAAAGGAATTCTCATCAGCCACTCTGGCTTCTAGCTTCAGAAACCACAAGTCTGCACCCTGCACCCCCCATGACACCTCCCACACTAAAAACCAAACCCAAACCCCAAGTTGAATCCATTCCAGGGCAGTGCAGCAGAATCCTACAGTCTCCCCTCACACACACACTCCCCCCTTAAGTCAAGAAGCCATCGAGTCCTCCCCAAAAAGGTCCGAAATCTCCTTTCCAGAGCACATGTCCCATCACAGTGTACAGCAGCCCAGCCCCGTCCCAACAACCCTGGGCACGAGACACTCAAGAGAGTCCAGGAAATTTCCTTTTGGTGCTGTTCCTAGGAAGGTTGGTTGGTTTGTTTTGTGGGTTTTTTTTTTCTGGGTTTTGATTTTTTTTTTTTTTTTTTTTCATATATAAGGTTTTGGGGTTTTTTTGGTTTTTTGTTTTTTTTTTTTTTTTTCGGCCTTCTCCCACCCACCTCCCCTCTCCCCAAGGCAATAAATACCTCGGGAGGTCAGACCCCTGAAGTTTTCTTCTCCTGGCTCAGTTACAGGGCAGCCACGTGGGGTAGGACTGATTGCAAGGCAGGAAGGGCTGCACGTGGGTGACGTAGTAGTTGAAGTTGATTTCACTGATGTAAGGAGCTGGCTGGTAGTAGCAGGTAACGTTTGTGACAGTGGGGATGATGTTCTGCTCAGCCAGGACCCTCACAGCCAGCATGGCAATGAGGTTCAGGGTCTGCCTCCTCTCATGTCCCATGAGGCAGACCGTGCTCTCATTGACCACCCTGTGCAGGGTCATCAAATAGTCATATCTTTTGCTCTCCATCCCAACAAAGTGGCTCTGGAGGTAGCACTCCAGCTTCCTCTGCTGCTCCCCGATGTCCGAGAAGTCTATGAAAAAACGGGAGCACATGTACCTCTGCAAGGCCTTCATGTCCACTTCTGATTTGGGTTTGAACCCCCTCACCAAGAGGTTGCAATATTTCAGCAGCCCCCCGCCTCGGATCTCCTCCGGGTTCCTGGTGGCGATGGTTCTGTTCCGGAGGTGATCCATTGCCTCCTCAAAGTCCCCGTACATGCTCTCCCCCGTGACCGTGGGGTGGAAGTTCTCGGCCATGGGGTTCTCTGAACACTCCCCAAACAGCAGAAGCGAATCCAGGATGATCTGGAAGGAGTCCACGCTGAACTCGAACTGCCGTCGGAGAGAGTCCACGAACTTGAGCTCCACGTTCTTCCCGCTGTTGTTGGAGAGGGAGATGAGGCTCCAGCGATCCGTTTCGTTGCAGACCTTCACCAGCTTCTGCACGTAGGCTTCCTTCAGAGTCATGGGGGTGATCTTGTCTTTGTTGACCCCTTCTGGGAGGAAGTCGAGCAGGCAATCCATCACCACGTCTTTAACCAGCTGGAAAACGTCTTCGGTCTTCAGATCGACCCCGAAGATGAGATCCAGGTCTTTGTACCCCAAGCCACTGTCCTGGTGCAGAACATGACTGGCTGCTGAGCCGTTCAGCCTCACGTCATGGACCAGGATTCCTTTCTTTTCCAGGCGACTACGGACGACCTGGGATGCAAAGAGAGCGGGTGAGAAGCAAGGAAAGGTTCTCGGCACGGCCTGGTTACAGCAGCAGGACTCACTCCCTCTGCCTATGTGGGTCACTCGGGTGCAAGACAGGGAAATAAAAAGCTAATCCGTCAGAAATAGGTCACTCTGGAGAGCATCCAGCAGCTGGGGGGACTCTCCTGTGTTTATTCCCTTGCATCAGAGCTCTTGCTGCACAGGAGCAGCTGGTTCTGCTCCCAGGACAGCTGTTTGCCCTTTCCTTCCTTCTCCCACCCCAAAAACAAAACCCCAAAAGGTTTCTCCAAGCTGTTCCCTGGGGTGGTCCCTACTCCCTTTTCCCCCCCCCAGCAGCCTCTCCAGGACTCAAGGCCAGAGCAGCAGATCCCAAAAGGGCTCCAAAGAGCAGGCAGCAGCAGTCCCTGCTGATTTCATCAGGGTGGCTCCCTCCTCTCAGCCCTCCCCTACGCCTGTCAAGATTCATTAAAAGGCAAATCAAGATGCCAGAACCTCTCTCCAGAGCCCCAGCCAGGCGTATGCAAGCTCATGTCCTAACTAGTAAGTGTATCCTAACAATTTCCAGTGTGTCAGAGCTTGGCGCTGCGCTTGGCGCTATCAAGCACAAGAGGCAGCTTTCATCTTTGGGGTGTTCACTCCAACGATTTGAAGGCTGTCCTGGCACACCCACCCATCCCTCCAAAGCTTTGTTCATTTAGAAAGAAGCTGAATCACTTGCCCGATTACTTAACAGGCAAGGAGGCTGAAATAACCCCCAAGACCATAAAAATAAAACTCCCTGGACACCAGCTTCCAAGATGAAGTTCTCATCTTCTACCAGAAGCTCTTCCCCACTTTCCTGCTGCTCTCCAGGGAAGATCCATGAGTGCCAGCCTGCTCCCCCGTAAGAGCCAAAGCTCGGGGTCCAAAGGGACAAGTTGTATCACCAGAAGCCACTCAGCCCTGTGAGGTTCCCCTCATTTCAGAGCCCTTCTCTGAACCCCTTGCTCGGTTGACACAGCCCTGAGCAGTCTGGGGGACACTGGAGCAGTTCCAGTGAGACTCAGCAGCTGTAAAACTGCTCCACACAAGTTTTGTTGAGGTAAATCCAACCCATCCAGGTGAAGGACTGCAGGGTGCCACCCTCAGCACATCACACACCTCTTGGTGACCAAGCTCTGAGGCCACACCAGCCAACTCCTGCTGGCCTTGCAACCAGGAGATCCCTCGGGTCCAAACCCACAAATACTTTTCAAACTTGTTCAATCTCCCCATGCAGCTTCTCTCTGCTGGTGTTTCCCTGACAGGAGCCACCACTGCTGGGGCTAGGAGCATGCCTGGGCTCCTTGCCAACCCAATGGTGACAGTCACGGGGCAGGTGACACCTCACCAGTGGCTGCTCACCATCAGAAGTCCCAAGTCCTCCCCACCAGCACAACCAAGCCAGCCAGGAAGGCACTTGTTGTTCTCAGAGGCAAAGAGTGTGTCATTGCCCCCCCCCGCAAAAAAAGAGAAATTACTACTAAGGGGTTATCCCCCAATATAGAAAAAGGATCAGGCAAATCTCCAGGGAGTTCCTGGAGTGGTTGTTGCCAGCTGAGAAGTCACCAGAGTCACTCACCCGAGGCACAGTTCCAACGTGACTCCAGGAGTTAAGAGTTTTTTGCTCTTAGGCTTAGAGCAAGACAAGATATAGGTCACAAAAGTGTCAGCTCCAGAGCAAGGAGCAGTGCCTGAAGATCTCACTCCAGGTTAATTCCCTACCCACAAAATTTGTTTAACCCTGTTCTGGGCAGGGCTCAGGACCCTGCAGCATTTCAGACCCACAAGCTTCAGGTTGCCCACAGCTCCCCAGGTTCCCCCATGTTCTGCCCATGTGAGTGAGATACATTAAAAAAAAATAAAAAGAGGAAAAGCTTCCTTTTTTTCTCAACTGCTCACATCAGTCTTGTCCCAAACCACCCAAATAAAACTTTCAGCCTGCTGAACACCTTCCCACTTCCCCAAGGCCTTCAGCCAACCAGTCCCAACCTGCAGCACATCTCTCAACCTGCAGCCAGTGGGTCCAGGAATGCATTTTTTCCCCCTGAGGGTTGGATATTTCCAGGGTTAGGCAGCTGCTGACCTGCTTCCCAAAACAGCACCTCACGTTCCCTGTGGTTCAGATAATTGCCTCTGACAGCCAGGCAGGAGGGAACAAACCCTGCCTGAGCCATCCCTTCCCACCTCCCACAACAACCAGGAGAGCTCAGTAAATATCCAACTGCCTTTCAGGTTACTTGTTTCATTACTCAGCCCCTAAATACAGGGTCAGGGCAGAATTACAGCCTTCAAGTCATTCCGTGTTTGAAGTTGCTGGTGGCAACATCCTTTTTCCAGCAGTTCCGACACCAAATCGGTTTTGAGGAATTAAAACAATAACTGCTGGAACATTTGATGCTTCATGGCCTTGCACAACCCAAGGGCAGTGTCCTGACAGCAGCAGAGATTGCAGATCTCTGCCCCCAGCAGCTGCAGCAGGAGCTCGAGGAATCTGAAATTCTTACAGCTCAGTGTTTCTCCAAATGTCACCTTTCTGTTTGGTTGTTTTGTTGGGTTTTTTCCCCCATTTCTAAGCTTAAAAAGCAAAAATATTTTTCAAGAAGCTGAGGCTTCCAAAAATCCCAAGGATGATTAGTTTATTGTGAAAGGCAGGAGGTTGGTTTTAGGTTCTTGAATCGCCTGTTTAATTAGAAGCTAACATGCCTGATTTTACATTTGATGAGTCATTACTGAGGAATGAAGTTGCCTCCCAAACATGAATATGCAGCAGCTTATTCGAGCTACATTGTTCAGTTTAATATTAAACACAATTATTAATTTTATGGTTAAACTAACAGGAATTCTTTAACGAGCCCAAGTTTGAGGCAGCTCTGGAAGATGCAGCCAGTGTGACCAGAACCAAAGGACACTGACATTTGATCTGGCATTTAAATTCCTTGCTGCCTCTTCCAACATGTCCACCAGCACGAAGCCATTTGGTAGCAGCAGCCTTAAAGCCCAGGAAAAAAAAACCAAAAAAAAAAAAAGCCCTTTTGCTTTGCCCATCCCCATTTTCAAGCTCGGGGGGGACTGAATAAACTCCAAAGCAGAAGGGACACAGGGTGGGATCCAAGGCACATGTTGCAGGTGTCAGACACGAATTTTAAATCATGCTTAAATCTCATGATTTCTCTGGAGAAGCTTTTCCAGGAGGCTCTTCCAGCGTTATACACCCTAATTACACATTATATATTTATACGCTATGGCTGGGGTGGAGCAGGGGGGTGCAGGACAGGCACCCCCCACCCGGGCAGGCTCTCCCCAGCCCCACCGAGCCCCCAGGGATGGGATAGCAGAGCCAGCCGAGCACCCAGCACCCCGGGATAATGGGGTTCGCACCCCCCCGACCACCCTTTACCCCCCTTCCCCCTCCCCTGGGGGTCCCACAGCCGGCCGGGACCTCAGCGCTGGGGGAAGCCGAGTGTGCCCGGGGAGGAGGATGGGGAGGGGCGGGGGGGGCTGGCCCAGGGCCCGGTTACCGCTGCCTCAGCACTTTTTATTTTCTCCCTGAGCCCCGCAAGACCGGGGCAGAGTCCACAGAGGCTGCGGAGCGCGGCCGATGCCCCAAACCACCCCCGGGGGCCACCCTAAAACCCCATTCCTCGGCTTCCCCCGGTCCTCCTCGACTCCCCCCTCCCCGGGACTCACCTGGACGATGGTTCGGGGTCTCACGGAGAGCGTGGGGAAGTTCCCGCGGCCGTGGATGGGGACGGCTTCGCCCAGGATCTGGTCCAAGCGCTGCACCTGCTCCCAGCTCAGGACACTGAACCGACCTCCGCTCTGCTCCGAGGAACCCGCAGAGGGACCCCCCCCCGCCGCCGCCTCCTCCGCCGCCGCCAGCATCGCCCTCCCCCAGCCCAAAAAAAAACACTTGCCGGAAGAAAAGTCCCGAATCACCCGGAAACAGCCCGGAAACCAGCCGGAAGTGTCGGGGCGGAGAGGAAAATTTAAAACCCCCTCCCCCCCCAAAGAAAAAAAAAAAAAGAAAAAAAAAAAATAGAAATTAAAAAAAAAAAAAAAAAAAAAAAAAAAAAAAAGCGGCTCGGGAGGGGCGCTGCTGCGGGGCGGAGGCGGGGAGGTGCGGTCGGTGCCCGGGTGAAGCTGTGAGGATGCGGCCGCTCCGCTCCCCGCCCGCCGCCGACTCCGCTCAGCGCTGCGGGCCCCGCGCCCGCCGCAGCTTTATATAGCCCCCCCCGCGCTCCCATTGGCCAGTCCCGCCGCCAATCCCCGCCCGGCCCCGCCGCCCGTCTGGTAGGAGCCGTGAGGGGGGAAGGCCGGGAGCCAATCGGAGCAGCGAGAGGGGAAAGGGGCGGGAGGAAGGGCGGAGGGGGCGGGGCTGGAAGGGAAAGCCCCGCCCTACCCGCTTGAGCTGCGGGAATCCCGGCGCTGATTGGTCAAGGAGGGGAGCGGGTTAAAGGGAGAACCGGTTGGTAACCCATTGGTAACCCATTGATAACCCACTGATACCCCATTGTTAACCCATTGATAACCCATTGATACCCCATTGGTAACCCATTGGTAACCCATTGATACCCCATTGTTAACCCATTGGTAACCCATTGATAACCCATTGATAACACATTGATACCTCACTGATACCTCGTTGATAACCCATTGATACCTCATTGATACCCCACTGATACCTCATTGATACCCCGTTCATATCCCTTTGATGCCCCACTGATGCCCAGGTCCCCACTGATGCCCCCGTGTTTGAGACCCCACTGATACTCAGTGATCTGATCCCCGTGCCCTGCTGCCCCCTTCACTGCTCTTTGTTTCCCCTCTGAAACCCCATTCATGCTCCATTGATGCCCTGTGCACGGTTGCCCCATGGATGCCCCATGGACTGGTGCCCCACAATTCCCCCCCAGCCTGATAAATCCCACTCCAGGGCCCTTTCCCCCTTCCCAGAAGCATCAACCCCCCCCACCCCACTGGCTGCAGCCGGCTCTGGCAGCCAGGAAACCCGGGGTGACACCCCAGGATAATGGGGGGGATAATGGGACCTCTGGAGGTCGATGATGGGTGCTCCCAGCCCTGGGAACTCAACCCCAGCCCCTAAAACCCCACCACCACCTCCTCCCCGGGCCAGCGATGTTCCCAGCCACCAGCTCCTCATCTAGTTTCATCCCAACAATTTCCATCACTTCAAACACCTCATTTCTCCGTGCGTTTAACTCTGCAATCGTTTCCAGCAGGCTCCTCCCAGCCCCAGGATCCCATGGACGTGACTCCAGGCTCTGCAGCTGCAGCCACCTCTCCTCTTTTCCCCCCTTCCTTCTTGGAGCTGGGACCCCAAAAACCCCAAGCCCTGTTGGGGTGCCCCAGCACGGATTTATGTTGAGCTCCTCGCAGGGGTTTATTGCAAAAACACCCAAGCAGGGGGGGTTTCACCTCGGGGAGGCTGTTGCAGAGCTGCAAAGTCCATCCCTGAAGTCGAGACTGGATGGGGGGAAGTTGTGGTTTTCCCTTCCCATATCCCATCTCCAGCTCCCCCCTATCCCAGGGTTCTGCCTCCGAGAGATGGATGTGGTAAGAGTAAGTGGGGGGATTCCAGGAGGGGAATTGGGGTGTTTAGGAGCTGGGCTTGGAGGAAAGAGGAGTTACTGGGGTGTTCCTGTGATGTCTCAACAGCTCAAGGGGTCCCCATGGGGGGCTGGAGTCCCCTCACTGGGGTCCCCGTGTGGGGACACTCTTCGTGCTGTGGGGTTTTGGTCTCTGGAGTGGCTTCATCAGGCATCTCCATCGGGGTCAAATGCTGCTTCTGGTTCTATCCCATGAGGCTCTGAATCAGGGAGCAGGAGGAGGGCAGCTCTGCAGTTTTCCAAGGAACTTGATCCAAAAAAAACCCCAGGCAGTTGCCACCCGTTGCAGAACTCCTTTGATCCTATCAGCAAAGGGGATGGATCAGGATGAGTTTCTCAAGAAGCTGAGAGGGCCAAAAGGCTTTAGGAAACAGGATCCACTCCACCAGCCCGTCCTGGGGGATTTGGGTGCAGGAAGAAGGGCACCCCAGGACAGGATGGTTTGGGGACCCCATTAGCTGGGCAAGGGGACAGGATGGGATCCTGCAGGGATGAGCCGGTTGCTGGGTGCTGAACCTGGAGATAGAGCCCGGGCTGAGAGGGACAGAGCCGGGGCTGAGAGGGACAGAGCCGGGGCTGAGAGGGACAGAGCCGGGGCTGAGAGCGACAGAGCCGGGGCTGAGAGGGACAGAGCCCGGGCTGAGAGGGACAGAGCCGGGGCTGAGAGGGACCGGCGTGCTGGCGGCTCAGAAGAAAACATCGGCTCATTAAAAAGAGCTGACTCGCCCCGGCCCGACTGGCTGAGCCGCTCGTTAACATCCATCACCAAAAGATTGTCCCTAAGAGCCGCCGGCTTGAACCCAGGGCCGGGAATGGCACCGAGACCATTTTCTTCCAGCTCAGCAAGGGCCAGCCCGGGCTTTATTCCTTTGTTTTGCCAATAATGAAGGAATAATCCCCATCTCGGGGTGAAACTGGGCAGGTTCTGCCTCCCAGGGGATGGCACGAGGGCTGCGAAGCCCTCCCCTTTTTGGGGAGGGTAGGGGCGAGGGGCTGGGGTGGGATAGGGGCTCATCCCATGGGTTTTGCCAGGAAGTCCTCCTGGAAGGAGCTGGGATGTGTCCTGGAATGTGTGTGGAGGGATAGGGCACCCCACTGCCAGGGGAGACTGAGAGAGGTAGGGGCTGGGGGAAGGGGCAGAGCCCCGACCCCCCTAGAGCTCCCCTGGAGTTTTGAGGTCCTGCTGCATCCCTGAGCATCCCTCGTGGGATGCCCACTGGCATGGGGGGGGTCGTGGGGCAAGGGCTGGAGGAGCTGGGTGCAGGGCTTGGGGGGGAAGGGGGAGGGGTGTGTGAGAGCCCAACCTGAGCGTGAAAAAAGACGCCGGAGACTCCCTGACCCGCGTGGGACCGGCTCTGTCGTCCCCCCGCCCTTCAGCAGGGTGTGGGCCAACTCCCTGAGCAAGCAGGAGGGACCAAACCCTTCTCCCGGAGCCACCAACAACGTCACCCAGTGTCGCCCCAGGGAGCAGCCACGCTTCTTCCCGTCAGGGTGGGGGCATTTTCCTCCTGCTCTCTTCTCACGACAGCCACCTACGGTATCGCCACCCCGCACACGCCAGCCCTGTCCCACGCTGCTCCCGGGCTGTCCCCATGCCTGTGGCAGCTGTCCCCACGCAGGCACCGGCTGTCCCACGCAGGCTTTGGCAGCTTCTGTGCAGGTTCAGCCCCCCACAGACCATCCCTGAGGTGTCACTGCCCTCAGAGCCTGCCTGAGGGGACACCCATGTCCCCAGGGCTGTGTCACCAGCTGCCTCCATGGCCCTGAGTGGCCGAATTTGGTGTCCTGGGCAGTGTGGCTGCATGGTGAGTACTCGTGCTCCCTGCTCATCTCCAAGGGTGTCACAGGGCTGCTTTCTGCCCTGACACCAGCTGGGACCCCCAGACCCCACCACGTTCCCCAGCTGCCTCCTGGAACGAATGATAAGTGATGACACAGGGACACCCACGTCCTGGCCAGGGCCACCTTGAAGGCCCCAAGATGAAAGGGAGTGCAGGGTGTCATTACTGCAGGTGACACAGGGCTGGGGAATGGCACTCGTCACCTCCTCCAGCTGCTGCCTGGGGAGCAAAGGGGGGGGTGGACACAGCACTGCCAGGGACCAGGGGGGGGGCACAGAGCCACCAGGGCACAGGAAAGAGGGGGACAAGGGACTGAGGGATCCCCAGAGCAGGGCAGGGACCGAGCTGCCCCCTCCAAGCTGTCACCAGCAGGGGATGTCCCCTTGTGCTCCAGTGCATCCTGTGCCTGCCCCATGCTTCAAGCCCTGGCTTCTTTCCAGATCACACAGAGGGAAACTGAGGCACGGGGAGCCCATCTGGGGGTTGGGGCAGTTGCCTGCAGCTCTTCAATCCCCACGGGTGGGGGTTATGGAAAAGAGGGGGTCAAACACCTCGGAACATGCGTGTGTGGGGACAAGGTTGTCCTGCTCAGGGTCCCTCTGTCCTTGTCACGGCTGCCACCCCCCCGCCAGGCTTTGGGGAAGGAGTTGGGGGGGTTGGGGTCTGTGAACAGGGAATAGGAGGGGAAAAAGGGCTCCAGGGCCCACCCAGCCCCCAGCCTTGGTGCTGCATGTGTTTGGGAAGTTGCTCAGCGGTGACAGCCCATCCCTGGGGGGGTCATTAGTCCCCTCTCATTAAAAAAAGTTACTCAGCCTTTCGGACAGAACCAGGAATATCCTGGAAATTCCTGGCTTGGCCAGTCGGCACGTTAAAGGGGTGACCCACAGAGGGAGAGCAGCCACACGTGAGGCTCACTGGTGTGTGGGGCAGGGGAGATGTTGGGACGCTCCTGTTTTCCCCTCCATGCCCGGGATGGGCAGCTGGCACTCGGGTCTGAGCTGTGGCAGCACCTCTGAATGGTCCCGTCCTTTGGGGTCCCACCCTTTGGGGTGGGAGGGCAAAAGTTGCTGTCCTCCAGGGAGGAAGGAACAGGGCTGCCTCTAACCCACTCCTGCCAAACCCTCCTGCCTCGGGGTCCCCTATCTGCTGCTGGCCCAGGATGAGGCACCCCAAATCCTGTGTGGGGTGCAAGGATGGCACCCACCAAACCAGCACCACCACAGGCCCCATGGCACCACTCACCCTATAGCATCACCCAGCCCCTGGCATCACCCACCCCACATCCCCAGCTGCCTCATCCTGCTCAGAGACCCTTTGGCACAGGGTGTGGGGGCACCCTGGGGGTGCATCAGCTGGGCCAAGTCCCAGCCCAGGGCCAGGAGGGACCCTGAGCTTCAGGTATTTGAAGCCAGGGAGTGACGCTGAGCACACGGGATGGCGAGGGGGTGACTCAGGGCCCCCCTGAATCACAGCTTCAATTTGCACCCATGAAACACCCTCCCATGGCTGTTGCCCAAAAATAAGGAGCCCTGGCCACCCTGGGGCACCCATGGTGCTTGGGGGAGGTTCTTGAGGGGGGTCTTGGAGAAGGTGGGAGAGGTGCTGGCACTGGGGCTTTTGGGGTGCAGCCCCTCACCCGGGTGCTGCCTTGAGCCTCTTCCTTGTCTCCAGCTGCGGGGCTCCTGGGGGACACGGGTCCTCTCGCAAGGTTTAGCTCCCTGGGAAACTCAGGGACAGAAAAAATCACAGGGTTGTACTATCCTTGAGCCCCTTCCCCTGGGGATGGGGCAATTACCCCCTCCCCAAACCCCCATCCCTCCCGCAGCCGAGACAGGGAACAGAGGAACCTCTGCCCCTTCCTCTCTGGGGACAACGGGCTGGGGGTGAGCAGAGCTGCCCAGGACAACCCCCCCCTCCCGGCACCTCTGGGGGACATCGGGTGTCCTAAGGAAGGATCTGGCTTTCCCTCTGTCCCCTGCAAAGGGACATCAGCCCTGCCCCTCCCCGCACACTGCGCAGCCCCGGGGGACGCGGGAGCCCCGCGGGATCTTCGTCCTCACCAAAGTTTGGAAGGGGCTAAAAATCCACCCCCGGCCGGGGCTCCCGGAGGGGACAAACGAGGGACAAACTCGCCATCCCGACAGCGGCGGGGACTATTCTGACAGCCACCTATTTCATCTGGGACAGTCGGGACCCCGCAGCAGGGGTAGGGACCCAAACAGCCGGAGAAACCCCCACTAAAAAGTAACATTAATTTATTAGAATATTCATGATAAAAACCAAGATTCTCTTTACATGTGTTTTTGTTTTTTTAAGCTTTTTTGTTTGGTTGTGGTTTTTTTTTTTTTCTTCATTTTTATACAAGAGAATTTTCATTGCTTTTTTTGTTTGTTGTTTTGTTTTTCCCTCCTGGATTCAGAGCAGGGCAGGCAGGCAGGCGCAGGCAGCGACGTGGGGGGTGGGCTCTCCCCACGCTGTGACGAAGCCACGCGGACGCCGGACCCCCGGGGTCCCAACTGGGACGTGGAGTGGGTGGGGGTGCGGGACGGCTGCCCCCCAAGGCAGTGGGGCAGAGGGGATGCGTGGCAAGGCACGGCACGGGGAGGGGGAAGCAGCCCGGGCTCCCCGGGGAGGGGGTGACATAACACCCCACGGCGTGGGGAAGCAGCACCCGTGGCACAGGGTGGCTCCTGGTGGGAGCTGGGTGGCACATGGGGGACAAGGTGACACCTTCAGCCTGGAGGGGCTGCGAGTCACCCCAGCACCCAACACTCCCCCCCCCCCCCCAGCCAAACTTTGGGGAAGATGGATCCAAACTCAAGGCCCCCCCCACCTCTAGCTGCCCCCTCCTGCCAACCCCCTGGCTCCAAGGTGTCCCCACGCTGAGTCAACCAACCCCCGGCTCTCCCCCAGCTCCTCTTGGTTGCAGAGAGAGAAAAATAATCCCAGCTCCCCAAGAAATAGCAAACACCTTCCCCCCCCCCCCCCCCCCCCCCCCGCACGCCCCGTCCCCGTGGAGCCCGGGTACCGTCTTTGGTTAAGGAGCAGCCGGTGCCGCTGCCGCGCTGGCACCGGGCGAGGGGCCGAAGGTCCCCTTGGGGACAGGTGACAGCGGTTCCAGGAGGGACAGAGAGGCCCGGGCTTGCAGGGCCACTCAAAGCGAGGGGGGGACCCGGCTCCCCCCTGCCATGGCTATAGGATATTTGTTTAACAAGACCTGGCGTGAAATGCAGAGCCAGAGCAGAGGTCCCCGGGGGGGAGGGGACCCGGCCGAGGCTGGGAGTGGTGCCACAAACCCGAGGTCCCCAGGTGGGTGCTGGGTGAGGTGGTGGGTGCAGAGCTTGGCTCCCATCTTCCCATCTCTTTGCTCCAGAGCAAGGTGGGAGGACGGGCAAAACGCAGCCTCCACGGACACCCCCGGGCAAAGCCCCCCCCCTGTCCGCAGGTCCTGAGTGGGTGGTCAGTCCCCGGGAGACCCCCGCGGGGGCTGGGAGGCAGCTGCACGTCCCAGGGCTGGGTGGGGAAGTGTCCATCACCCCCAACCCACAGAGGAGGAGGAGCCTGGTGCACCCCGGGGGCTCCGTCCCCGCTCCTCCCAGGGCAAGTTGGGCAGAGCTGTCCTGGCCACCCCAGTCCATCCAGGACGCTCTCCCCTTCCCAAACCCTGTGTGTAGTGAGGGAAGGGACCCAAATAAAAGAAGGAGAGCAAAAAGAAAAAGGAGAAGAAATGAGGAAAGAGAGAAAGAAAAAGTGGGGAGGGCGGCGGGGGGGTTGGGAGCTCAGCTGCTATTGCCCCTTGGGGATGAAGGGTTCCCCCTCCTCCGGCTCCGGCCGCGGCCCCGGGTCGCTCAGACACCGCAGCATCCTCTGGTTGCTGGGACTGTCCCCGGTCCCCGGGGTGAAGACATCGTCGGTCCCAGGGGAGGAAGGTTCCTTCACCCGCATCACAAGCCCCTCCTCGTCCTCCTCGGGCGAGGGTGGGAGCCCACCGCAGCCCTTGGGCTCCTCGTTCATCAGGTCCACGGACTCCGGGGACTGCGGGGAGGCGGGGTCGATGGTGATGATGGGCAGGTTCTCCGAGTCTGCTTTGGGATCGTAGGCCAAGGGGTCTGGGGGAGGTAGAGAGGGGTCAGACAGGGCCCGATTTAGGTATCAGGCAGAAATTCTTTGGGGTGAGGGTGCTGAGCCCCAGGGTGCCCCCAGAAGCTGTGGCTGCCCCATCCCTGGCAGTGTCCAAGGTTGGATGGGGCTTGGAGCACCCTGGGCTGGTGGGAGGTGTCCCTGCCCATGGCAGGGGGGGCACTGGGGGAGCTTTAAGGTCCCCTTCACACCAAACCAGTCTGGGATTTGATGATTTTATGACTCTGACTCACAGGACCACGGACAAACTGGGTCAGGATAACCCGGAGAAGGGAAAGGGAGGACATTAGGGACCCCCCTCTAAGGCAGCCCAGATGTTTGAGGCCTGGCTTTCATTCCCCCTCTGATTTCCGAGCCTGCTGTTTGATTCCTTTTTTCAGCTTTCCACACCCCATCTGGAGCCGCTCCAGCCAGCCCAGCCCTGCTTCCCAGTTCCGTGCCGCTGGCAAAGGCCGCAGCTGCCCTCTGCTGATGAACCACCAGCTCAGCAAGAGTCAGCACCAGCGTCACACCCTGTCACACCCTGTCACACTGTCACACTGTCACACTGTCCCCAGAGCAGCCAAGGAGGACACACGGGTCAGGAGGAACCAAAGATGGATGAAGAAGGTGGGAGTCCAGGGGCAGATCTTGGGGCTGAGCGCTCCGGGTCCTCTCCTGGAGCAAACCCTTGGCTGTGTCACACAGCGGGGAGGGAGATGGGGACAGTTGTGGCTGGAGAGGAGCAGAGGAGCCCAGGGGGTGCAGAACAACTCAGCCTTGGTGCCACCTACCTGAGCCAATGCGAGCCCGAGACATGGTGGGTGAATCGAGCCTGTGAGCTGGCACTGTCAGGTAGTTGTTCATCTGGAATGGGAGCAGAGGGATTGTTCCCAGGAGAGTGATGGGGAAAAACGTGGAAGGGGAGGCAGAGGGTTGACCCCAGGTGATGAGGATGAGCAGGAAAGGGGCAGTGGGACACAGGGGACATGTGAGTGCACGCTCATGTGAGCACTTGCTCGCCAGGCGCCCAGGTGCTGGGGTGATGGGAGGGCTGGGACCCCCCAGGGAACCTCAGCTCCTTCCACGTGCAGGACACCCATGTCCTTCCCAGGTCCCCCCCATCCTCCCCAGTGTCCCCTCCACACCTTCTGTTCCAGCTGCCGGGCCTTCTGCCTCCTCAGGAGCATCTGGTTCCAGGCCTCCTCGTAGGGGTCAGCTACCAGCGTGTGCCGGTTGTAGGAACGTAACTGGGAAAAGGTCCCAAGAAAAGGAGATGGGTCAGAAAACAAAAAAAAACCCACCCAGGAAGGCCAAAGAAGGTCAGAGTATCAGTTCCCTCCAAGGTGGATGGGTGGATGGATGGATGGATGGATGGAACAGCCACCAGTGGGCAGAGCACATCCAGGCAAGCTGGTGGCACATCCCTTGTGTGCTGCCATGGCATGTTTGATCTTGACCCAGTTTGACCCAGCAAGGGTTTGCATGCTGGGCTCAGCCACCGACTGAGCCAGAACCCCCTCAAGGGCTACCCCAGCACCAGCCCAGGAGCCAAAGCCTCCTGGTGGTGATGGGAAACCAGACCAGGACCACAAGGATCGGCCAGAGCAGGAACACAAAGAGCAGGCAGGAATGAAAGGCTCAGTTGGCCCTGAGGGTTTCTGGTTTGAAGGGGTCCTGAACACCCTCAGGGAAGCAAAGGGGGCACGTGGGGTGGCAGGGGACACCTCACCCTCTGCCTGGTTTTCTGCAGGTTGTTACGAAGGATTTTGCGGATCTCCTCCTCCTTGTCCTTGGAGAGGGCTGGAAGGATGCGCTCCACAGGGAGGGTCTTGGGGTTGATGTTCCTGTGTGGACACAACAGGGAGTGACAAGATGATGGCCAAGGCAGGACTTGATGGCCTGCTTGCCCCGTGGCTACGAGCAGGGAGTGCTCAGCCTATGCCAGGAGCCTGCTGGAGGCAGGAGGGGCCCTGGGGACTCACTGGATGGAGACGGTGGAGACGGCGGAGGGGATTTTGCCGATGCCCCCGCTCTCCACCAGCTCGATGGCCTGCTTCATCTCCATCTTGTGGTAGAAGGCAATGAGCTGGGGCTCCTTGGAGCGCTCCCCTGCGATCAGGCACTTCTTCACATACTTCTTGTTGAAGCGATTCAACCTTCCCAAGGACAGGGGGAAAGGAGGAGAAGGGAGAGATCGGATCTCCCCCTGCCTCGCCACCCACTCCCCGCTCCCCAGCCCTGGCCCAGCTGAAGATGGTTCAGTTTCCACCAGGATAGGTCAGGTCAGACCTTCCCCAGGTCCCTCCTGAGCCAGGCAGCCTCCAGAACACCCACCAGATGCTCTCATCCACCACGGGTGGTCCTGAGCTTCTGCAGGGACTGGCCACCAGCAGCTCCCACACTGCTGTGGGCATGGTGGTGTGGAGGAAAGGTGGAGGAAAGGAATTGCACCCAGCTCAGGGGTGTAACTCATCGTGAGGAATGTGTGGAGCTGCTCCAGCCTGGGGAAAACCCCAGCATAGAGCTGGAGAACCTGCCAGATGGAGGGGGATTCAAACTCTTCCCTGTAGTCCCTCGAGTCACCACACCTCCCCACTCACTTGTCCTTCCAGTGGTGATGCCCATAGTGACCACAGATGTCCTCAATCCCCGTCAGAAGGTGATCCAAGAACTGGAAGAGAAGGTCCATGCTGCAGGCAGCTCACGGGGCTCCTGCCCACCCTCTGCCCACCCCAAACCCCAGGCTGACACGGGGGTGAGGGCACTCAAGGGGTGCAACACCAGGGCTGTGGGTCCAGGAGAGGCCTCAGGAGGGCAGCAAGGTCCTACACAACCGGGGTTCTGCTGCTCTACCAGGTACCGGGGAGGTCTGGGTCGGACTGGACGACACAGACAGGGGAGAACCCTCACTCCGTGTCCCCCCCCTTACCTTGGGCACGGGTTTAAGGGTCCTGCTCTGTGAACCCGCCCGGTTACAGCAGTGGAGGTGGCAGAAGCAGAGAGAGCAGAGGACTACAGCAGCGTGGGAAGGGCCGGCGGGGTGCAGGGGGTTACCTGCGTGTGGATCTCTTCGTTGATGGAACGTTTTGTCTCTTGTTTCTTCTTCACGGCCAGCAGGTCCACCAAGGGCCGGATGGTCATGCCCTAGGGAATAGGGAGGAGGGGGTCAGACCACCCCCCAAGGCATAGAGATGGGAACAGGATGGGTTTGGCACAGCTGAACTCTGGGACGGAGCTGGGATCGCCTGGCAGAGCTTCTGGAGAAGGGGAAGGGTGACAGGGGCAGGGATGGAGGTTGGGGATGTGCTTCTCACTCTCCACATACACATTTAGGTTGGAGCTTGGGAAGGATTTCTCCCAGGAAAGGGTTGTCAGGCTCTGCCCAGGCAGGGGGGGAGTCCCCATTCCCAGAGGGGTTTCAGAGCCCTGGAGATGTGGTACTGAGGGCCAGGTGTCTTTGCAGAGCTGGGGTAACAGCTGGACTTGGTGACCTCTTCCAACCAAACCAACTCCAGGACTCTGCGCATCTCACTGCAAACCCCTTTTCCCGTGACCACCTACATCCCACCAACCTGCACGAAGACTGTGAAGAAGATGACAGTGATGATGGCTGTGAGGAACATGTCCCTCATGCCAAAATGCTTATAGTCCAGGAGGTAGCAGAGGGAGAAGGCGATGGCTCCCCGCAGGCCCCCGTAGGCGATGATGAACTGGTCCTTGGGGGTCAGCTTCACAATTCGGAACTTGTTGATGAACCAGGTGAGGACCAGGACACCTGGGGGAGTGGGGCAGGTCCTCGTGTGAATGGACAGTGAAAGATGCCCTCCAGCCCTAAAGACCTCCCCAAGAGCCCAGCTCAAGTGTCAGCCCCTCAGGGCCACGGGTGCAGGTGAGCCCTGTCCTGCTCACTCGTCCCAACGCCCCTCACCAGCTTCAAGCCCACGTTTAGCACAAACTTGGCCTCATCTCCCCACAAAACCAACCACCAGCAAGGCTGATGCCCACGGTGGGGCACCCAGCCAACTCCAGTCTCCCCAGCAAGGCAAACTTGGACCTAGTGGCCCTGAGAGTTGCCCAGGACCGTCCCCAAGGACTTTGCCACCACACTGACACCTCACCTAAAACCCTTGCGATGAGGCAGAAGAGCAGTGTGCTGATGACAAAGGTCCAGTTCCAGTAGTGGTGGCCAGCAACGGTGGAGACACCCAAGAAGATGAAGATGAGGGTCTCGCTCACGCTGCTCCACATCTTAAGGAAATACTTGATGGTGGTGTGGGACTTGTGGGAGATGTTGGCTTCCACATAGGGTCTCATGACCACGCCGGAGGCGATGAGCCTACGGGCAAGGTCATGGGGGACTCAGCCTGGGGGGACACAGGAAGAGCCCCGACCCCTGGCCCTGCAGCAGGTTTGTGCTCTTATACCAATCCTCAGAGCAGGTCTGGGCTTGTCAGACATTCAAGGCCTCCAGAGAAGGCAACATGAGGTTTTTCCTTCCTCCTGGCTGAGCAGGAGTGAGCACTGGCCAAGCACAAGACCAGGTTGTCTTGAGGCTCAGCAGGTCCTGTCTGCTGCTGTGACCAGGACAAGGGGCTGCCAGAGCCCTGGGATCTGTGGGCCAACTCCAAAGAATCCTTTCCTTCATCTTCCTCCCTGCCTCTCCCAGCCCAAACACACCTCTGACTTTCGCTGGGCACGTCCTGGCCATGCTGGGCCAACCCCAGGGTTGTGGTTCCCACCCGAGTAAATCCTCCCAATGGTCTTGGGGGAGTCAGGGGGGACATCAACTCATCCCAGCCACCCCACCCAACTCACGCCATGATGCCAGAGAGGTGGAAGAGCTCAGCAGAGAGGTAGGCCATGTAGCTGTAGAGGAAGACGAAGAGGGGCTCGATGACACGGATGTGGGAGGTGAAACGGGAGGTGAAGGCCGTGATCACCCCGTAGATGACACCCACGAAGACACCACCCAGGGACACCACGAAGAAGCTGAAGAAGCCCAGCAGGATGTCGATAATGGTCACCTGCTCGAAGGTGGCAAACTCCTCGAAGAGGTGATAGAGGACCTGGGGGAGGGAGAGTGGAGAGAAGTTGGGGTTCAAGGTGCCCCCCTGGCAAGAGACTCCTCAGCCTGGAGGAGACCTGCTTGGGGATGGTCCCAGGGGAGAAGCAGCAAAGGGAGCCAAGGCCCAGGTGCCAGCAAAGGTACCCAGACCCACAGGGACCTGCTCCCTGTCCTCTGGGGCTCACAGGGACGTGGTGCCATCACAGAGGTGTCAGGGACAGCTCTGCTCTCCCACCCAGCCCTGACCACAGTCCCGAGAGGGCCTTTGGTCACGGTCTGAACCAGCCAGGGACTGTTCCTGCTTCCCAATGAGCAGATCCAGGCTGGGGGGATGCCACATGGAGAGGAAAAAGCAACATCTGGCCAGAGGACAGCCCAAACCCTCCATGCAGCTTTGGGCAGCCTTGCAGGAGGAGCCCACCTCAGGCTGTGTTGCCTTCTCCCACCTCCTGACACATTTACTGCAGAGCTTTTAAAGCCAGCTCAGGGTGGGCAATGGGCTCCAGGGTGTCTTCCAGGGCTGGGTCCTGGGAGACTTGCAGGGACAGATGTGACAGCAGGAGGCAAAAGTGTTCTCCAGGGATGGAAGCAGAGAAACACAAGCCTGCAGGGAACCCCTCTGGTGAAAGGTTGGGGAGAAGTGCCTGGGAAAAGCTCCATGGTGGGACAGCATGTTCCTCATCAGGCTCTGCAGCAGGCTGAGGGCCCAAGCAGACAGCTGGGATGTGGGAGAAGAGCCAGGAAAAAGCAGTGGGTTGGAAGTGACCGTAGAGGTCAGCTCTGCAGAGTGGAGGAGGAGGAGATTGTGCTGACAGCCCAGCCAGCACCTGGACACAAATGTCCTTTGGAAATGACACGGCCCCTGAGCTGGGTGGCTCCCAACCTCCCAAAGGCCCCTGCAGAGCTGCTGCTTGGTGATGGGGCTGGGTGGGGGGCTGGGTGGGCTGCCAACCCAACCCCATGGCTCTCCCACCACCACTGGTTGGGTCCTGGTCTCCCACCTCCTCCTGGGTGAGAAGAAGACCATGGAGGAAGCAGGCAGGAGGGAGCAGCAGCTGCTTTCCCTGGGGAGGAAAGGCACGAGCATGGCAGCAGCTTCACCCAGGTCCTCAGGAGCTCAAGGTGCTGAGCAAGGTCCTGCTCTCCATCTGGCTGAGCAGAGGCCAACCCTGGTCCCACCACCCTGAAATGTTCCACCCAAAGCATCCCCTCAGCAGAGCCCCCTCCTCCACTTACGACCGTGACGGCGTCGTTCAAAAGGGACTCCCCAAAAACCAAGATGTGGAGCAGCTCGTTGATGTGGATCTCCTCAAAAACAGCCAGCACGGCCACCGGGTCCACAGCTGAGATGATGCTGCCAAAGAGCAGGTTGGCCAAGAGGCCAATGTGGTTCAGGCCAGGGCCACCGAGCTGGCACACGGCGTACATCAAACCACCCAAGAAGAAGGCGTTCCAGAGCGTCCCCACCACGGCGAAGATGAGGATGGTGCCCAGGTTCTCAGTGAATTGGCGTAAAGGGAGGAAATAGCCAGCATCCAGGATGATGGGTGGCAGGAGGAAGAGGAAGAAGATGTCCGAATTGAGGATGGGGGGCTTTTCCCCCACCCCTTTGATCAGCCCCCCGACCAAAAGGCCCACCACGATCAGCAGGCAGCTCTCGGGAACGATGTTGGACACCGAAGGGATCACGTGGAAGCCTGGAGAGGAGGGAAAGAGAGCAAGAAACAGGTGAGCTACACAGCTGGAGGATGTTCTCTGCAGGAGAAGACCCCTGCAGGAGCTGGGGATGAGATCCCAGCCCTCCCTACTCTCTCCAGGATGATTTGCACTTTGCGTGCCTCGGTTTCCCCTCCTAACCCCCTTCTTCCCCACACTCCTGAGCTGTCAAGAGGGCAGTGTGGCTTCCCCAGGCCCACATATCCTGGCATCACTTGACCAGAAAATCCCAGGGAGTCCCAACTTCAATGGGCACCATCCACCCTCCGGTGGCACCTGGAGGGGTCTCAGGGGACCCCCAGACCCCCTGTGACAGCTGCTGGTGGCACAGGCAGTTCTCACAGCAAAGCTGTGCCTGGCTCCAGCTCTTCCCAGTGCTGGCATCTCCCTCCTGTCAGACAGCAGGCTGCTCACCCAGCCACAGCCTGTGCCAGGCACTGGCAGCAACACCAACTCTGTGCCCGTCCCCAGGTGACCCTTAGGCAGGGGACAGGGAGGGGATTTTGGTGCTCAGCAGCTTTGAGGATGATACTGGAGCATCTCCTTCTTCCCCTGCAGCTTCAGGAACAAGCTGGGAGGTTTTCTACAGGCTGGCTGACAGAATCACAGAGTCCTTTTGGTTGGGAAAGACCTTGAAGAGCATCAAGTCCAACCATAACCTGACTGAACCAACCATTAACCCAACTCTACTGAGTCCAGAGCTAAACCACATCCCTCAGCCTCACATCCACACAGCTTTTAACCACCTCCAGGGATGGGGATTCAATCACCCAGTGTCTAAAAACCCTTTCAGTGAAGAAGTTTCTTCTCATCTCCAATCACCTCCAATCATCTCACCTCCCCTCGTACAACACGAGACCAGTTCCTCTTGTCCTGGTGCTTGTTCCTGGAGAAAAGAGACTTTCCCTGCAGGCAGGGCTGCTCTGAGGCATGGAGCAGGGCCTCGGGGGTGTAGGACTATTCTTTGGGGTCAAGGAATGGGGGAACTCAAGCCCAAATGCTGGGATTGAGCCACCCAACACAGCCCTGGCAATGCGGGAATCTGTCTGATGCCAACCCAAGCAGCACCTCAGCCAACGCACCCATATCCACAGAAGGATTTCAGGTTCCCTGGATCCTCTCCCAGGCTTTATAATTATTATTTGGAAGCGTGGCACATTTGTTCCCTGGCAAGGGAAGCAGTTTAAAATAAGGAACCCTGCCTTGGCATCCCGTGTTCCTCCGTTCCTTCCGATCTGCCATCTGCACAGCGTTTCACAACAGCTTCAGAAAAAAACACTACGAAACCCTCCTGCCATGAGCCACCATCAGAAAAAAAAACCACCACAATCCCTTCTGCCATGAGCCACCATCCTGCTGATGAGCCAGAGCTGCTCTGAACACCCTCCCCAAGCCTGCAGGGACCACATCTGTGGCTCATCCCTCCTCCAGCCCGGCGGGGAAGGCGCCGCACGAACCCGGCTCCGGTGGGAGAAGCAGCAAAGCAGCTCCTTCCCTCAGCCCTTCCTGAAGGACGGGCAGGGACTCAGCTCCCAGCTCATGGGCACAGCCACACG
The DNA here is from genome assembly GCF_036169615.1 of Heliangelus exortis. Taxonomy (NCBI): domain Eukaryota; kingdom Metazoa; phylum Chordata; class Aves; order Apodiformes; family Trochilidae; genus Heliangelus; species Heliangelus exortis. Next base: position 2,687,441 of record NC_092445.1, on the reverse strand, counting down.
CAGGGCTCTGGGAGCAGGATTTGACCTCCAATTGCTACCTGAGCTGTAGGGGCTGTGGCTGAGGCCGGAGGATTCGTCACACCCAAGGGTTGGCTGGGCAGCACCCAGCTGGTTCCAGGGAGGCTGAGGTGCTGGAGGGATGGGGGAAGGAGTCTGGTTTGTGCCACAGCAGCACCCATTGCTGAGCAAACCTCGGGCTGGGGCACGAGGAGAAGTTGGGAGGAGATGAGAAGCATCCAAGCTCTCTCCCAGTGTTTGGCCACCTGCATCCCAGCACCTCCCGGGCTGGATGCGCTTCCAGATTTACCCCCATGGGGTTTTTTCCTGTCCCCAATCCCCTCCCAGAGCCCACACAAGCCCTGAGCACCCTGGCAGTGAGGGCAATAATCCCTTTTCCTAGCCCAGCAAACACCAGGACCCCCAGCCCTTCCAGCCCAGCAGGCAATTGCCCTTCTCAACAAACTCCAACCCCGACCAAGGTTGAAAGTCACACAAGCAGCCAGAAGCCATCAAGCAAATCTGTTTTTGCTCTCCAAGTATGTTCAATCATGAATAAAACACAACCCCCTGACAATTACACAGCTCTCACTCCTTCCCCACAGGCCCCAGGATCCCATTAAACCGGAACATTCGCGTGCTGCTGTGAATTCAGTGTTTTAGAGCCTTTTTGTAGGGCCCTAAAAATACACTTGCATGGGCTGCATGTTAATTATGCCTTTGATTTCGCTGTGGATCAGCCACTTTTTAGATTTTTTTCACTCACCTCATCTCTTCACTCTGTATTTTTAGAGCTCTCCAAAGCTCCTCGGTACCAAGCTGGGGCTGGGATACTGCTGGGAGTGCTGGGCCAGCAACCTGGGATGCTTTGGGATGGAGGGAATGGATGGGAAGCAATGTTCCCACTGTGGGGGTGATGCCAGGCAGGGGGGAACCGAGCTTTGTGCCTGTATTTCTTTCCTGAAGGATGAGGGAGATGCTGGGTGAGGAGGATTCCCAGCCACAGGTACATGCAGGGGAGTAAGTCTTGATAATAACATGAATATTAATAATAATTAGAAGCCTTAAGGAGCCCAGGTCCCTGTTCCTGGATGGTTTTTCTTGCACAGCACTTGGCTGTGCTGCTTACCTGACCCACTGCTGTCACCCTTCTGTCCCCAGATGTGGTGACCCTCCTGCAAACTGGGACTCATCTCTCACAGCAACTGCTGCAAATCCTCGGTCACCAGACCCAGGACAAGCCAGGAGGCAGGAGGGACCCAGCAAGACCCCCAGTGCTCCTTCATTTTCCTCTTCAAGTGCATTTTGCTGCAGGAGAAGGGCAGGGACTGGCACCTGAGAGGTCATCTCCCAACCCTCTTTCCCTGGGAGTGACCTGGTACCCCCAAACCCCAGCACAGGGCACCTGTGGTCACCTGGGTTTTTCTTCCTTTGGAAAACAAAGTCCCTGGGAGCAGTTCCCCACATCAAACACCACCCAAACTCTTAAAAGCAAGAACAGTTGAGCAAACAGCAACCCTGAGAGCTTGAGCAAACAAGGAAAAGAAAATCCAGAAGTGAATTCAAACAGTTCCCAGCAAGGTGAGGATGGGGACCTCCCTGGTGGCCAGCTCTGCTCTGGATGAGGGCAGAAAAGGAGCTGGGGACCAGCTTAACAGTGGGTTTAAGCACCTAAAGCAGAGGAGGAAATCTCCATCCTTTAAATTAAAGAGATTTGGGGCAAGGAAAAGCATTACAAGGTGATGCCAGTGCTGCAAAAGTTTGCTGAGCAGCTTCCGAGCACCAACCATCTCCACTCCAGTGCCAGCAGGGGCCACCTCCTGGGGACACCAGCAGGGATTTGCCTCCAGCAGCACAAACCACTGCTGTCTGTTGGACTTTGCAACAGGGCTAGATGCTTTTCTCCCTGGGTGTTTTTATTTTAGAGGCCACAGAAGCTGAATGAAGACATCTGAGCGTGACAAACCACCTTTGCAAGGACCCCTCCTCACCCCAGCACACAGGAGGGGCTCCCATCTCAGCTGCTCATCCCCATCCCACCCAAGGGGAGCTGGGTGGCTTTTCCCAAGGCTCTGGCTGCTGGTGGAGTCAGTAAATATTTAATGTAAATATTTACTCCCAACCAAACAGTGTGGGAGAGCCTCCAACCTACCTGTGCTTTTTGTTTTCCTTTCCTGGGCTGTATCTGGGTTACCACAGCCCCAGCACAGGGCCTGGATGCTCTGCCTGGTATTATACAAGCTTGATCTAACACTGTCTGCTCCTTTGTTGTCTAATGACTCAAAAAAAAAACCAAAACCCACTGTATCTGATCTACCTCCAGCCTCAGCCTGGGCAGGAAGAGCCTGAAGGGAGAGGGAGATGGGTGGGAGGGTGCTGGGCACCCAACCCAGACCCAGCACCCCCACCAGTGTTTGCCTGAGGCCACACTCCTTGCACTGCAGCTAAACCCAAGGTGATCTCTGTGCCCTAAACTGCTTACAGCAACTTGGAAACCCTCTCTCATGGCCTCAAGGGGTTGATTTGCAGCTCTGAAACCACCAGCACCTCTCGAGGTGGCCCCGGTGCTGGGAACACCCTGCAAAAGGGAGCAGGGAGCATCCCCCTTTGCTCAGGAAAGCTCCAAGGACCACAGGTGACGTGTCCCACAGCAGCTGTAGGGTCCCCTCTCTCCCTGCCTGATGGCATTTCCCTATCCCACCCTGGGAACTGCCTTCCCAACACCCCCAGCACTGCAATCCCACTCCATATGGCACAGGACCCAAGGTCAGGCTTAGTCAGAGCTCTGGCAGAGCTCCCCGAATTTTCAAGACCTCTCTCCAAGCGATGTGGGCAGCACCTTTCAGTAACAGCTTCATCAAAGCCTTCAAAAGAGCATTTATGGTGGCAGAAAGGAGGTGAAGCCTTCACGTGCTCCCTGACTCCATCTCCCAGCTTGGATCCCATCATGGGGACAGTGCTGGAGTTGGAACATTCAGAGCAATGCCCTAAGGAATGGTGGTGTTGGAGGTGATGAAGAAAAGGGAACTTGGCTGGGGTTAACTTCCCCTCCTTTTACAGGAGGAAGAAGAAAGATGAAGGAGGAGGAAAGAAAACCCACTTCACACACTTGGCTTGGTCAGTGCTGGAGCTGGGAAGTGGGGAGGGAGGTGGCTGGGGAGTCAGAGGGTGAGGGGCCAGCAGGGTGAGGGGCCAGCAGGGTGCTCCTCCAGCTTTCCCTCAGCTTCCCAAGCACCCAGGGTTGGAAGCATTGCAGGAAAAACTGAGCTGCTCCCAGGGAGATGCCTGCTAGCTAGGAGGAGGCACAAGAAACCACAGCAGTGACAAAACCACCCCACCCTCCCAGGAGTTTCTTACTGCAGGCTCCAACAGAGAAATCCCACAATTATCAAGCAGGGATCAGGCTGCTCCTCTTCCCCAGCCCTGGGTGAATTTATTTTTATTTTTTTTTTCTGAAAGGAGGCAGATGAGGGGTTAGGTGATGCTCACTGCATCCCCTGGGACCCATGGGTGTTTTTTTGGGATGGGGTGGTGGTGAGGCTTGGGTGCTGTGGTGCTGGGAAAGGCCTGGGAGCAGGCAGGGGGGCCAGGAGGGAGAGCAGGCATGCTCAGAATAGCTGCCCTTCTGAAGGACACTGCAGAGAGCACACACGTGTGGCAGCAGGACCAGGGCCCCTCCAAAGGCCACTTTAACCCTTTAAGACACCGAGCTGGCAGGATCTGGGTGGGCCATACAGATGGAGCAGCCCCCCAGTGTCACCAAACCCACCACCCCAGCAGCAAAGCAGGCAGGAGGGTGCAGGCACCTTCCTAAGCTCCTGTGGGACACAGGGAGCACTGAGAGCCCTGACACATGGATGCTTTGCTGGATGAGCCACAAAGTCACTGCTGTGTCACCAGCCACGGGGAGCAGCCATCTGTAAAGCCAGCACCCAGCTCTGTCCCCTTATTTTTTCCCTGCTTAGAAGAAAGAGCAGAGCAGGGAGGAGGGCTGGGGCTGGGCTCCAGGGTCTGCAAAGCACCAAGACCACGTTGACCTGGCCTTCAAGCTCTGTATTTTAGGGTGGTAGAAGGCTGAAGATGTGGGACTGAGCCTCTGGCAGGGTTAAATTCCTGCAAGGATGGTGATTAAGAAACAGAATGTTTTGCAACTGGTTCCTGGGGGAAAATCCATCTCGAGCTCCCAGATTTTGGCCCCAGCTTCTTTTCATTCATCCCCTTTCCTCCCAAAAATAGGCACTGGATTTCTCTCTTGCCCCACCTGACCATCAACTGCAGTTGCCTGAAGATCAAGCAGGCTTTGCTGCTCCACAGAACCCCAGAATGGGAGAGACCTCAAGGGGCATCTGCTCCAACCCTTCTAACAGTATTGGTTACATGAGATGTCCCAGCACCCCATCCAGCTGAGACTTTGCTGGTGGCCTCCAGCACAACCCTCTGGGATTCCTCAGTCCCACCGTGCAGCTTTCCTTGGAAAATGGAGCTGGATCCACCAACCTGCCTTGCAAATTCAGGAGTGAGGGCAGGGAGAGAGCTGCGTGCGCCCGGCACCAGTTGGGACGGGGGAGTCTCCAGGGAAGGGGAGGAAAATTGAACTTGCAAGAAAGGAATTAAATAGCTGGTGATTTACACCTAAAAATAGAGCGAGGCCATGGCTCGTGTCACCCTGCAAGGGGGGGAGGTAGAACCATGACACTTAAATTACATCCAGAGCAGCTGGCAAGCTCCAACGTCCCCAGCTGCCCCGACCCTCCAGCCCTATGGGCACCAGGGGGGCTCAGGACAGCACCTGGGGTCCTGCAGAAGCTTTAGGTTTGCCAAACCCTTTTCTGCTTCACCACAAAACATGGTTTTAATTCAGGGACAAGTTCCCCAGGTGCTGGTTTCAGGAACTGGGGTTGGTTGGGGTAACTTTTAAAAGCAGCATCCGCTGGTCTCAACGTTCAGAATGGAAAAGCTTGGATTTTCCACCCCAGAATGACATTTCCTGGTTGGAAGCTGACTTGGGGTTTGTTGTTTTGCTTTTTTTTAAAGACACAGGTACAGACAGAGCTCCTGAGCCAAACAATTTCCTCCAGAGCAAACCAAACATTTGATTACAGCCTCATTATTTTCCTCTTGCTAATTAGGAGGAATAGCCAAGAAGCAGGGAGGCAATTAATTCTGACTGCTCTTTGTGAATCACTGAGTTCATGCAGATACCACCCAAGGGCCACAGACCCAGCACCCACCCAAACCACTCTGGGGGCTTGGCACACAAAGCAGGCACAGGGAGAGAAGGGAAAAAGAAGACCCCCAGCCCTAATTTGGGGAATCAAGCTTCTGCACCCCAGCCTTCTGTGGGGAGGGGTTAAAATCCAGCAGCATCCAGGTATTTTTCAGTCTTCAAGGAGAGGGTGCAATAATTCTGTCTGCTGCAGGCAGGGCACGTCTGCATGGGCTGAAGGTTGGGAAGGAGACAAAGGTGTCAGACACCCTGACACAAGGTGTCCACCACAACTCCCAGACCTCAGCTCCCAGCTGATTGCCCACAACCCCCCCAAAAAGCTTTGTTGTCATCAACAGCCATTAAGAGCCCATCTTAGCTGCCAAAGGGATGGGGTTTATTTTCTTTTGATGTGACCTTTCCAACCCCTCTGCCTACAGACCTTGCACAAACAGCTGGGTCCCACCTGGCCACCACTGAATTGCCTCTTTTTTTCCCTTCTCTTTCCCCCCAGACTGCAAACAAATGCAAAGTTTGCTGTGATAGGAGCCCCAGAGCCTCCTGGTACAACCTCCAGCTGCACAGAGTGCTCAGCCCTAACACCTATGGGGAGGCAGGTGGGCAGGAGAAGGTGCCTGCACCCTGCCTGCACCCTGCCTGCTCTGCAGGAGATAAGAGCAGTGGTGATAGCACTGAGCCAGCCCACGAATGAGTCAAAACCTGAAAGCTACAGAACAAAAAGCAAACGTTGTCAGGTACCAGTGTGCAGCAGCCTCCCTGCAGCTTAGAATCCCAGACTGGTTGTGGTTGGAAGGGAACTCAAAGCTCCCCCAGTGCCCCCCATGCCATGGGCAGGGACCCCTCCCCCAGCCCAGGGGGCTCCAAGCCCCATCCAACCTTCAACACTGCCAGGGATGGGGCAGCCACAGCTTCTGGGGGCACCCTGGGGCTCAGCACCCTCACCCCAAAGAATTTCTTCCCCATGTCCAACCTCCATCACCCCTCTGCCAGTTTAAAGCCATCACCCCTTGTCCTAGCTCTACATGTCCCTTGTAGAAAGTCCCTCCCCAGTCAGCCAGAGACCAGTAACTTTGCACGGGCACTCGTGCAAACCAGTTTGCTGAAGCCTTTAAAGCACAGCCACGTCAGCCAAAGTGGTCAGGCCTGCCAGCACAGCATCACAGCACCAAGGAAGAGCCCTTCACCCCCAGCAAAGGGCAGACACATCTCCCTTCCCAGCTGGGGGGGCTGCAGCAGGGCTGTCATGTCAGGTGGTTTCCCAGTTGCACCATCTTCCTGCAGCAGCACTTTGCAGCAAGTTCCCACTGCCAGGCCCTGAAAAAATCCTCTGGTGGGAAGGGAGACAAGTTTAGACACCATGAACCCCCCCAGGAAGCTGGAGAAAGCTGACAGGCACTTATCTTTCCCAGATCTCCCTGTCCCCTGGGTGCCTTCAGGGACCAAAACCTATGGCCCAGGAGGGGATAAACAGAGAATGAGCTGCAGGCAGAGCCTCCCTGCTCAGGAGGATGCCAAGAGCTCCCTACACCACTTGCACACAGGGGATGGATGCCAGGATAGCAGCAAGGAGTGATGCTGGTCTAGTGCTCTGCAAGGTCAAGGGACTGAGGAGAAGGACAGTTCTGAGCTGGTCTGGGGTGTGAGGCTGCTGTGTGCCTGAATAACTGCCCAGAGCCTTTCAGGGGGCATTTATTTGGAACCAGATAATGCATTTTAGCTGCTACAATGAGGAATGGTGGTAGGGACTGGCTCCTCAGGGATTCTGGGGTGCCAAACTTCCCAGCCTGGCAATGCAGCCTCCTCCCATCCAGGGGCTGGGCAGAGAAATGCCCCAGGATGACGACGGCAGCAGCAGGAACCACAAGGTTGTTCCTTCCACCTAAGGCTGGATTTGGAGACAAAATGATAGAATCATTTGTGTCAGAAAAGACCTCTAAGATCATCAGGTCCAAAGAAAAGTCCCCAAAAGATGAGCACAGGCTGGGGAAGGCAACCAAAAGCCTCGCAGCATCCCGCAGCAGCTGGAGTCACACGAGCCGCATGCAGAGCTCCCCACTGCCCTGAGACCTCCTCGGGAGCAAACCGCTCCCCTTAGAGCAAAGGGGAAAAAAAAACCACACAAAAAAAAGCCCAAACCTCTTTTTCCCTGCCTGTTGGAAGGTCGCAGGGGAGGAGGAGGATGCTGTGCTGCAGCCAAGAGGCGGGTGTGGCAGGAGGTGGGTGGCAGCGCTGCAGTGCTGCAGAGCAGGAGGAGGATGCAGGGAGCTGGGGCAGGATGGCTGCAAATCAGCAGCAGACACCCTGGGTACCAGCCTGCCAGCACCCCCCTCCCTTCTGCTGTACACACTTCTAAACAAGCTATTTACACAGAGAACTTGAGTGAGAAGAAGCAGAGATCTCTTCCTCGGGCTCTGCAGAACTCATCCCTCCGGTGGGGATGGGATCCGCTCCTTCGTTTGCAGTTTGCCCCCTCAATTCTTCCCCTCTCCCAAGGGGCTGTGTCCCTCTCACTTCCCCAAGCACCAGGACAGCCCAGGGAAGCCTGCTGAGATCTTGACATGGTCTCCAACACCCTGTGGCTTTGCAAAGCAGACAGCAAACAGCCACACCACCGACCCTGCCACCACCCCCCAGCCGAGCACCAAACAGCCGGCAGCAATTCCTCCCAATTAAACTCCCTGCCTTGACCCAGAAGGTCTGGTCAGGCAGACGAGCCAGCAACAGCTTGAGAGCTCTCTAATTCTCCCCCTTCCAGCTCTAGAAACTACACTAATTAATGAAGATCAGCCCAAACTAAACAGTTGGCTTGCGTGGAGCAGCTTGCAGCAAACTCCAACTGCGGCTCTGCTGTACGTCAGAGGGAAAGGGACCCATCCTGCTCCTGCAGCACTGCTCCAGATCCTGCTTTCACTCTCCTCAGGCTTGGATTTAACTTATTAGGAACCAGCCAGCCCAAGGTTCCAGGTTTGAGGTCCAGGAAAACCTCCCTAAAACAGGCAGAGAAGAGCCAGTGCCTCGCAGGCAGGGCAGGGCAAGAGCAATCCCTGCTTCACCCACCTCTGACTCAGCTGGCAAGCCCAAAAATGCCCTTTATTTATTTTTTTTTTTTCCCCAGTGTACTTCATACCAGGAGGCCTGCTGAGCCCCACACATCATGCTGCTGAACACTTTGTGACAGCAATCCATGGACAGAAGCCTTCAGCAGCAACACTTAAATATCAGACTGTTTTTGAGAGCAGGGAGAACTGAAGCAGCTAACGTATCCCCATTTCATTTCCCAAGCACTCAAGAAATTAACAGATCAATTGGGAGTCTTTTACAGAGCTGGTATTAATTTCCTCTCAGCTGTAAAAAGGAAATGAGAGGCACAAAACATTAAATGGACTTGCCCAAAGTCCCCAGGTGAGAAGCCAGCAGCTCCCAATTTCCAGTCCTACGTTTAGCTAAAACCTCTCCTTCAAATCAGAAGAAAAGTCAAGGGCACTCTGCAAGAAGCAGCAGATATTAGGAAAGACTTTCTTGCTATTAAAGACTGAGAACCCCAGAGCTCCCTGCACTGCCACCCAACAGGCACAGCATTTCCAACAGGGAGGAAAACACGGAGCCAGTGGGAGATGCTGCTGGAGCAAGCAGGGATGGCTTGGGAAGCTTCAAGGCTTGGTCCCATCACCCCTTGAAGAAACCTCTTCCAGATCCAGCTGTGCACAACTGGGAGCAGAGCTCCTCCACCTCCAGAGCTGCCCCATGACAAGGTCCTGCAAACCTCAGTGTTCTCTGGAGAAGCTTTGAGAAACCAGTTGAGGGTTTGGGGCTACGTGCCACGCTGGCTATAAAAAAATCTCTGGTGACTTCAGGGGACTCCAGTGCCTCTGATCCCCACTGACTGGGTGACTACATTCCTCTAAGAGTCACAAGGCCACTCCCAAACCACAGGCTGAGATAGCAAACCTGTTTAAAGCCTTCAGGCATGCTCCACACTGTTTTTTCTAAGGTGGGACTAAAGAACCTTTACCAGCTTCTGGGATTCAGCTCCCAGGAGCTGGGAATGTGGTTACAGAGGCACAAACTGCCATGTAAATTTCTTCTTCTGTTGCTACAAGACTCAGTCTGACTTTTCTCCACCATCTCTGGTTGGGTACATCTCCTAACCAAGCCAGCAAGGCTGGGCTCTCCCTGGCACAGCTCATTTACCTGGAATATTGGGTTTTCTACAGGGCAGCAACATCCTCACCTGGGTTTGTACCCTTCAAAAGCAGCAGAACCACGACAGCAGCTGGACTTGAGCATTTTGAGGAAACCTGATAAAAGAAGGTCTAGAAAAACTGCTCATGCTCCAAGAAAAGGGATCAGGAGCTAAACCTCAGGGCACAGCAGCCACGCTCTTCCCAGATGGTTTCAGCTGCCACAAGGAATCTGGATGCCATGGACAGGGGGGCTGGGAGGGGTCAGCACAGCACAACTGCCTCGAGATGGGGGATTTCTGTACCAAAACCACCTGAATCACCTTCTGCATGAGCAGAGCTGAGCTTCCCGTGGTTCAGTGCAGATATGGAATTGCTCTGGAGCAGGGAGTCCTCAAGGTGATCTGAAGAGCTGGTTCCTGATCACCCAAAATGAAGCTGGGGCTGCTTTCCCAGCTCCTTGCCCTCAGCCACACGATGCAGCCACAGCTCCTGCTGCCCCTTGGAGCCTGGGGAAGAGTTAAAGCTGAGCCAGCCCGAGGTGACCACAGAAAGTCCCCGTGCCCTTCCCAGGAAGGGCAGATTTCCTACTGGGAACAGGGGCAGGAAAGACAAACAAAAGCTTTTCAGGAAATAACCTGTTGCTCTCCACTCCAACAGGAGGGAAGAGGTAATTGCAATTAGCACTGATTACTGCCGGGCTGTGCAAATCCTGACAAAGCACAAGTGGTGTGGCAAGAGCCAACACCACCACCCTACCACCTTCACCTTCACCTTCACCTTCACCTTCACCTTCACCTTCACCTTCACCCAGCTTTGGGCAGGAGGTGCTGGCATGTGGAAACATCTCTGGGAGGCTGGAGCCATCCCCACCAGACACCACTGCAGTTTTCCAGCTCACTTTTCCTGCTGGGATGCTGGGGATGCCATTTCACACCCAGCACACTGAGAGAAGGGCTCCTGAGAGCAGATGCTCTCTGCTCCACGTGGCTCTTCCCAGGCAGCAGAGCAGCCTGGATGTTGCAAAACACAGTCCCTGGGGAGCAGGGCAGCTGTGGGAAAGGCATTCCCAAGGGAAACTGAGGCAGGGCTGGATACACCAGCTCTTCTCTGTGGTAAAGCCCTGCGAGTGCTCAAGTCTGTGCCTCTGGCATTTGTGCTGTTAGCATTTCCAGCACTGAGGTGGAAAGCTGCTTTCTCTCCAGATACATCATTAAGGCTTAGTGTGTCGTGACTATGAAATGCAGAATAATTCCAGGCACTGGAAAAAAAAAAACCAAACAACAAACCAACCAAAAAAACCCACTGCAAAAGGGAGGCTGCTTCTGCAAATGTGCATCTTGCAGGCTCAATCAAGAGAGGGGAATTTCCCTACCAGCACTCTCTATCAAGAGGAATTCAAGAGCTGTCCCTCGAGGTTGATTTTATTGTGACTTTCTGGAGACAAAGGCCATTGATGATCTGATGTTTATGAGTCACTCCTGGGCAAACCAAGGGTACACATTTGTTCTCTTCCAATTACAAAAAGTACTTTGTTTTTTTCCAGCTTTCAGGGATCTCAAAACATCATCACCAACTTCAAAAAAAGGCTTTGGTCACTCCCATCCCTATCAAATCCATCACACAGGTGGCTCAGGCTCTCTTGGGAAGGAACCTTAAGCCATGGGGTGATGTGCCATCCAAGGTGACACAACACCAAAGGTGACACAACACCAAAGGTGACACAACACCAAATTTGTTCTCAGTGCTCCACTCCAAGCCAGGATCAATCTTTGTTCTCACCTCTCCTGACAACCACCCAGCAACGTGTGCCTGCATGCCTGTCCATGGAGCTCTTCATTTCACTTCTTCCATCCCAAGTGGCACCACACATGTTCTTCTGCCCAAAGAAAGAGCAGAAGAGCAAAACCTGACTCGACAGCCATCCCTCAATTCCTAGAATCACAGAAATGGTTTGGGTTGGAAGGAAACTTAAAGATCAACAAGATCCAGCCCTCCCGCATGGGCAGGGACACCTCCCACTAGACCAGCTTACACAAGGCTTCATCCAACTTGGCCTTGAACACTGCCAGGGAATAATTAACAGGCAACTGGAAGATGATAGAAAATTAGAGAGATAAGGAAGACATCAAACACCAGGTAGAACAGATGGGGATTGTACAGCTTGCCCGAGGCAGTGTATCGGCCGGGACCCGTGAAGTGAGAGGACCAAGCATTGATTCTTTGTCCAAGTCAAACCATCACCACAACTTCCCTACTCTTCCACTGCTCCCTTTGAAGCTGGCCAGCCCAGACTTCAAACCAGAGAGGCTGTGATCCAACCTAGAGCAGCAGCTTTGAGCCCTGATGGGTGAGAAGAAACCCCTGAGGATGTGGTCAGCCCAGCAAAGACAGCACAGGGGAGAGGTAACCCAGCTCCCTCTCTGCTCAGCAAGGCTGTGTTTGCACAGACTTATTCCAGATGGATTTCAGGTTTTGTTTGAACAAATTAAGCCTTGGGGATCCAAAAGAGAAAAAAAAAAAAAAAGGAATGAAATGTTTACAAGGCAGCTGCAGTAATTCACCCACATTACTGCTTGCTTTGAAAGTTTCCTCCCCTGGCACTCACAGCTGCAATGATGCTCTAGGAAAGGACTGATTCCTGCACAACTCTGGGACACATTTTACAGCCCCATCATCTCTGCAATCTACAGCCAAACCCCAGGACTCACAGGAGAGAAAAGGGAAAGGATTATGTTAACAAAATTCTCTCTTGCAAGCTGAACAAGCTTCTGGTTTACACACGAGCCATAGAGATGTCTGTCCCTTCTGGCTCCAGTCCCCAGGTGCCACAGGTTTATACACTGGTAACCTGAAGAAGGACCCTCTCCTCTTCCCCCCACCACCATCCAGACTCTCCTTCTCCCATATATAATTCTCAAGCCCCCCAGACTCTATTTATCCACACAGATTGTAGGCAACCCCCCTCATTTTTCACCCCACTCACTGCCAAAGGAACCCCAGCACCTCCGGGTATCATGGAGAAGCCACACTTGGGAGCCTGGGATATTTAGGATGATGGATGTAAACCAAACAGGCCAAAGATCAACAATGTTCTGCTCCCACCCCACAAACCACCCCAGCTCTGTTGGAGGCCTCAGGGAAGGGACAATCTCATCAGGTGTCCCCAAAAGCCAGGCCAGCACCCATCTGGGCTCTGGGCATTGGAAGACTCATTGAATCAACACCCACATCCCAAATTCCACCTGCAAACTGTGCAGGAACCCAGCCCATCCCTGGCACGAGGTGTTCAAGTCTTCTTTAATAAATGGGATGAAACAGCTTTGGTTCTTTGAGTGGCCTCAAGGTCCAGAAAGCAGAACCAGGCACTGCTGGGGAAGGACAGAATCCATGCAGGGGGCACAGCCCCAGCTGCAAACTGAGCATAATTCTGCTTTAATAGACACAAAGGCTCACCAGGGAGGTAGGGGCCGTGGTTACAGACAGGTCCAGCTTTCCCCACTCCATCACCATCCTCTATTTCACAGCAGGAAGCTTTCACTCTTCCAGCCCTAATTAATCTAATGGTTTTCTCAGATCCGTGGAGGGAACAGTTTGGATGTGTTTTTGCTCAGACACCAGCAACGGGCAGGCCAGGGAGGAAAAAAAAAATGTCTTGGCTGTTCTTTCTGAGATGGTAAAGTGGAGAGAAAGGGCAACCACAGCATGCCTTTGGCTCCCTTCTCCACAAGGCAGCGGGCTAGCAACAAGTGTGCATTAGAAGAGGTTGTTTGAATTCATTATCATGACAATTTACACTTGCGTGGCCCCAGACACATCAGTATTTCAAAATCCTTTCCTGAGAGTTATTCATCAGGCCCCAGCTCTCCTACAGAACAGCCAGCAGCTCCCAGATCCAAAGAGGGAATCATCTGGGGGGATCTCAGCCCACACACCACCTCGATATCTGCAGCCCACCCATGCACAGACCCAGGGGCAGCTTTGCAGACAAACATTTCCCTCCGGCTCAGTGAGGGAATCTGCATCAACCAGTCCCAGATGAAAGAGCCCACAAAAACTCCAGCAGAGCTTCCCAGCTTTGCCAGTGGCTGTCCCCAGCAAAGCCAGCCCAGCACAGCCCTTCCTGACACCCAGGAGAAGCCAACCTCGAGGTGGCAGGAGGGGAACAGAGATACCCCCCAGCACGCTCATGCCCTACACCAGACACGGATTTCCAACAGGATGAGGAAGGCTGGGGTGACTTGTGCCTTCAAATGCTTCTTTGCTGTCCCCTTTCCAAGTGCTGCAGGTGGCACTGGTGTCCCAAGGCTGGTGGCTTCTGCCACATCTGCTCTCAAGATCTAGCTCCTGCATCCTGTCCCACCACCACAGCAGGTTCCCCCCCCCTGCTTATCACCCCTTGCTCAAACAAATCCCCAGGTCCCTCAGCTCACAGGTCTCTCCAACAGCTTTGGGGTGGCCCCTGCAAGAGCCCTGGGTTCAAGAGAGGGATGTGGGCTGCTAAAATCATTTGAAAAGCACCCAAGTGTTTTAGCACCCAAATCTTGCTGCCAGCAAACAGCCTCTAAAGATGTTCCTCTGGCAATTCTGAAACTGTCTCTGCTCCTTCACATGCAGGGGCCACCCTGCCATGCCCAGAGCCTCCGTGAGGCTCCACAACCCCACTTGCATCTGTCTTGTTTTGCTCTTCTTTTCCCAGCTCCTATCACCAGCCTGCAGGCACAAGGAACTTCCTTAATCTTGTTCCTCCCCAGACCCAGCAGCGATGGGGATGGTCTGAAGGCAATTGCTGAACGCCAAAGCTGGGATGCCCCATGCCTGCTAAACCTGAATGGAGAAGTGCCACCAAACAACCCCCAAAGCAGCAGCGTGTCCCCAAAAAGCTGCCCACGGCTTCAGGCTGTCTGTCTGCTCACTTGGCACAGACCCTCTCTCCCTGGCTCATTTTACACCAACCCGACAATCCCACGGTGCTGGTTTTTCTGCAAACCCCAGCTCGGTGCTGGCTGCAGCCAGACAGTCTGGAGGGGAGGGGGAACCCCCCAGGCACCAGCCCCGACCCAGACACACAAAAAAGCTGAGAAGGGGGAAGAAGAGACAGAGCAATGACTCAGTGCTTGCTACAGGCTCCAACCCCAACGAGAGCTTTGCATCAGCAAGCAGGAGGGGAAGAGGGAGCAGCTGTGATGAGGAGCCTTGCAGGGCCCCTCTGCAGCCATCTCTGGTGAGGACTTGGAGGAAATCAAGGCCTCTTGATGCACTTGAGAGGTGAGGTGGAGTGGCCTGGATGCTCCAAGGAGGTGTCAAGATGTTGGAGGAGCCGTTTGGTGCAGACAGAGGAGGCTGCAGACAGGCAAAGGGAATGCCTGGATCAAAGGCAGCTCCTCGGGTAGAGTGGGAATATGACTGCAGTGCTGCTCTGCTTGAGAAAGCAGGGCCTGAGGTGTGCTTTGGAGACAGAGGTAACCCCAAGTCTTCTCCAAGGTGGGTAAGAGCTGGTGGTTTGTGATAAAGCTCTGACCACCAGGCCCTGACCCACGTCTGGAAAGCCAGGAAAGGGACAGCTAATCACTACCTGGTGTTTACACTCCTGACTCACTCCTTCCCTTTCCCCTGGAATGGAAAAGTATTTACAGTAGAACCTGAATTCCCCTGAACGTCACCTGGAGCCCCGTGAAGCAAAAGGTCAGAGTCAGGAAACCAGGTTCTTGTGCTGAGAAACCTCCCAGCCCTTCCCTGTCACTCCTTGGGCACAGCATGAAGGAATTCCTTACAATACCCTTGCAAAACCTCAGAGCTGGGCAGGGAGGGCTTCTGACTGGGATGTTTTACAAAGGTCTGACCTTCTGCAGCTATGCAACAGGTTGAGACAAAGTCTGACTGCAAGCCTCAGCAGGGAAGGCTTCTCCACTTTCACCAGCAAAGTCAAAGCCATCACCAGCTGGGGTCTGCACGGAGCTGGTGGGGCTTTGGAAAGGCGTGGTTGTAGCCACCCTCACCCCCCCTTCTCCTACAGACTTAAAATACCAGATGAGTATTAAGCACAGCAGCCAGCAACTGACCTTCCCCTTCTTTACTGGGATTAGCAAAACAGGAACAGCCCACAGCTCCAGGACACCCTGGGGTGACAAGTCCTTCTGTCCCAGAAAGCCACCTCCTGCCAAGTGGTGAATCCTCCAGAAGCCAAACTCCTTTGAGTCATTTTCCAAACCCTGCATCAAGAGGGGAAGGGCTCAGTTCATCCCTGGGATTCCCCCAACAATCTCATAGTGCTGCTGCAGAGAGGAGAAATCACCTGAAGGGAACAACCCTGGGAGATAAGTCTGAAGTGTCTGAAGGGAACCAGCAACAGGACAAGGGTCAGGTTGCATCTCCTGGCCCAGAGTGAAGCCCTGTAAGCACTTCTGAGCTCCTCTCTGTGGTCACCCTGCACTATGCCAGCAGGTGACACCCAGAAATCATTCACAGGGTTGAAGACTTTTCCATTTTGCAGCAACACGTGGCACAACCACCAGTCCTTACCCAGCAAAGGGGCATCCTGAGCCAGAGGAGGAGCTGGGGAAGGGAAGCCAGGAGGTGCCAAGCTGTGATGGACAAGCCCACACTGCAGGAATTCCCCTTCTTGGAGGAAAGATCTTTGTCCCCTGCACTTCAGGGGTTTGCAGAGTTACCCTGATGCAAATGTGTGCTCAGAGGGGAGAGAGGAAGAGATGCAAATTCCTGCTCTGCTCATCCTCTCTACACAGAAACTGGATGCTCCAGACCCTGTCCAGTTTTGGGAGCCTGGAGATGTCTGTGCCTCCTCTGCCACCAGACACTGAGCTGCAGCAGAGCCTGGTTGTGTAAGTGCTACCCCTGGGAGGGAAAAAAAAAAAAAACCAACATATTTTGCTGCCCCTGTACAAATCTCTTCTGATTCAGGGTGGGGTTGATGGGATGGTGTTTAGACACTGAGCAGTGAGAGACTTTTGCAAGTCACGAGTGGGGGGAGCCTGAACATTCAGCTGCACCAGCAACTTGGGCACTACACGTCGAGACAACACAAACAAGCAAAGTCATCCCCTTGCTCTGGTGCAGCTTCAAAATCCCTGAGAGGAGGCTATGGAGAAGGATGCCCCAGAGCTGTGCTGCCGTCCCAGCCCCTGTCAGAGGTGTGGGTAAGGATTTTGGAAAATCAGCATCCCTGGAGCTCTGCGGATCACTTGCCACCATCTCCAAAGGACCCTTGCCAAACTTGCAAGGCAGCTCCTCCTAAAATATCCCCCTTCAACGCACAGCCTTGCATAATACTTTGAACACGTAAGAACCTCCAGGGCTCAGCTCTCCTCCAGAAATAACTTTTCCTGCAGCACAAACCAACCCTAACTTCAGGCAAGGGTGGTGGGAACAGCTTCCTGCAGCCACCCAAACCCAGCTCCGAGGAGCCAGGGTGCCACGGGGAGGGGAAGACAACCTCTGGGCAGCGATGTTCCCCCCTCCTCGGGTCCCCCACTACCTAAATCCCTGGGGAGCCGCTTTCTGCTGCCCCATTCTGGTGCTTTCCAGCGGCGGATTCCCAGAGCACGCCCGGAGCGGGGCTGCAGGCCGGCGTTGTTAGCCCCTCCTTTCTCCACCAGCTTCCGCACAGATCCTCCTGATTTCATCACTCTTGACTCTCCGAGGACTGCAAACGCAGTGCAATAGCCCCGAGCTGCTACCAGAGGTCGCTTAACGTGAGCCAGGTGAGCCCTGGAAAGGAGATTTGGCATCTGCGTTGCCTACGGCGTTGAGACCTTCAAGCTAAACCCGCCCGAAAATCAGTTTGGGCAAAGCTGGGAAGGGATAAACCCCACAGAACCCATCTGGTTTCACTCTGCTCGTCTCCCAGGAAGCCACAGGACTGAAGGGTTTGCACTCCTGTGCCTACATGTAAATAAAACACCCAGGAGGGATGGGGAAAATGGGGCTTTACCTGCCTACGCACGCTGACGGCAGGCTGGGAAGGGGATGAGGTATTTTTAGGAAAAGCTGGGCAGGGAGGATCTGAGCTCCTTGGGGGGTCTCTCAGACCTCTCCAGGTGAAGCCAGGGCAGAGTTTCCAGCAAGCACCAGCTCGAACAAGCTCCCAAAGCCAGATTTCAATCAGCGAGCTGGAGTGCTCCGTGAGGAGCGCTGCCGACAGCGTTATTAAATCCCTGATGGGAACTGAGCAGAAAAATGAAGGAAAACGCTGAGCTCCCCCCCCTCCAGTCACTCACTCCACGCCAGGAGAAGGCAAATATTTCACCTGCCCCCTGGACTTTATCAGCCCCAACGAGACCAGGCCCAGCTTGACCTGGGCACTGCTGGACTTGGAGGCCGGGTCCGGCACGCCGGTGCTGGTAGACACGGAGCGGTTACGTCACGTTAGAGGCTTTGGGGTAATTTTAGTTGGTATTGATCCAGCTGCAGAAGTTTGGGAAACACTTTGTCAACAATCCCCTGGCCTGGCAGATGGATGCTTTCCCAGAGCAGGTGAGTTTTGCCAGCCCTACGGCCCCTGATGCTCCTTATCTCGAATGCAGGAATCCTCTGGATGCTTTGCAGCAGAGGAAGGTGCCCACCACTGTTTGCTGCCCAGGGGGGGGAAGGAGGGGAGGGAGAAGAACTGGGAGATTTTTAAGTGACTTCTCCAAGGTTACAGAAGGTGTCAGTGGTTAAAAAAGGAAGCAAAGAAACAAACCGGGTGCTTCCTGCTTGAGCAAACCTGGAAGCAAACCTGGAACAGGCAGGGGATGGTCGGGGGCCCAGGAGTCTCTTCAGCCCCCCCTGAAGAGCAAACCCGTGGGGAGCAGAGGGGCTGGGGTGCTGCTGCCAGGCCCAGGACAGAGACCCAAGGTCGTGGGGAATGCAGTAACCACAGGATGCTTGCCCTGGGATGCTTGGGAGGGTGGGGGGACTGTCTCACCCTGAGATGCTCCAGGGGGTCTGTTCCTGGGATGTTCAGGAGTGCCAATCCCACTCAGCCAGAGGGTCCTGCCCTGGGATATTCAAGGGATCCCACCCTGGGATGGTCCTGGGACCACCAGTGGGGTCCCACCCTGGGACGACCAGTGGGGTCCTGCCCTGTGATGCTCAGGGGGTCCCTCCTCGGGATGCTCAGGGCACCTGCCCCATGAAGCCGGGGGTCCTTTCCCCGGGTGGGGGGGGGGGGGCGTCAGGGGTCCCACTCAGCCGCCCTTCCCCCGGATCCCTCCGCAACGCCTCCCGACCTACCCAGCTTCATCAGGCAGGCCAGCAGGATCCAGAGGGAGATCTCGAAGGGGGTGCGGACATGGTCGTAGTCGATGCCCAGGACGGGGAAGGCTTTGCGGGGCTTGGCGTGCCCCTCACCCGAGCCGTTGGCCGGCTGCTTGTTCAGCGGATGGATCTCCTGAGCGGAGGCGGGCGGCGCGGGGGTGAAACCCGCCGGTACCGGGTCCGGCTGTCCCTGGGGGGGTTCGGAGGCCTGTAAACCCTGGCCGGGCAGTAACGGCCCCAAGACCAGCAGCAGGGCCCAGGGCAGGGCACGCAGGGCCGCGGCGCCCATCGCGTCGGGGGTTTGGGGCGGGGGGCGGCGGGGGACTGGGGCGGGCGGCGGGGCCCGCCGGCGGCGTGGGGCTGGAGCCGCCCCGCCGACAGCCGGAGCGGAGCTGGGGCGGCCGCGGCGCCGGGGAACATCCCACCGGGAGGCCGGGGGAGGAGGCAGGGGCGGAGGCAGCGCCGGAGGCAGCGGCGGGAGGAGGAGGAGGAGGAGGAGGGGGGGGGGGGGAGGGAGGATTGGGGGGTACGGAGATTGGGGGGGGTACGGGGATGGGATTGGGTCGGGAGGATGGGAGGGGGTGTAGAGGGTTGGGGGGGAGGGGGATTGGGGGGGTGGTCAGGAGAATCGTGAGGATTGGGTGGTACAGGGATGGGAGGGGGTGGGGGGCTTGAGGAGGTGCAGGGATTGGGGGGGTTGGGAGATGGGATTGGGTCGGGAGGATGGGAGGGGTACAGGGATGGGAGGGGGTGTGGAAGGTTAGGGGGGTACGGGGATTGGGGGGGTGGTCGGGAGGATTGGGGGGATGAGGAGGATTGGGGGGTAGGGAGATGGGATTGGGTCAGGAGGATTGGGGCATAGAGGGATTGGGGAGGTCAGGAGAATTGGGGGGTACAGGGATGGGAGGGGGTGTGATGGGTTGGGGGGATAGAGAGATGGGAGGGGGTAGAGAGATGAGAGGGGATTGGGAGGATTGGGGGGGTACAGGGGTTGGGGGGTACAGGGATGGGAGGTGATGTAAGGAAGGGAGGGGTGCAAAGGGGGGTTTAGGGGGTGCTTCTGTGGAGTGCTGGAGCTGTTGGTACTAGGGCAGGAGGGGTGCAGGGCAAAGGGGTGGCAAAGGGACCCTAATGCAAGGGTTTGCTGCTTTGGAGAGGGCCGGTGTGGGCTGCTTAGCCTCAGGGCAGAGCCACCACTGGGGCAGGGGGCTCTGGGGTGTGGGGATTTGAGGAGCCATGACCCCCAGGGGGCCGGGCCAGGCCTGGTGGGCTCTGGCAGCTCTTATGGATCAACGTGGTGCTGTAAGCCCCATCTCTGCTTTTCGGTGTCTCCGTGCCCTTCGTCCTGGTCACCGGCGTAGTCTGAGTCACCAGGAAATCTGATAAGGCTCTAATAAAACCACTGGAGTAGTGTGGGGGTGTGGGGGAGTGTGTGGGGGGGTGTTCTGGTCACCCTGCAACTGGTCTCAGCCACCCTGACTTCTTGGCTCTGCTACCAGCTTCCTGAACGTCATCTGTGTGACCGGAGCCACCAACGCCGGCGGGAGTTTTGATCTGATTTATGAGCTTTGCTTTAGAGGCAAAAGATCCTTTTGGTGAAGATGCAGCCCCCCATCCGGTGGGACAACCAGTTTGAGGGGCCTTGGCGTGACACGTGGCAGCTGGAACTCGAGCTCTGAAGGTTCCACTTGGTGCTCTGCATCAGTGATGTTCTCGTTTGAAGATGGCATCAGCTCCCGCAGAACAAGCGGTCGGATGCGCTCAGGAAATGTTTCAGGGAACGCTGCCCTTGGTCCTCCTGGCAGACAGGAGGTGGAAGCTGCTTGGTGGAAATCATCAACAATGTGACCCATCAATTGAAGTGAATCATCAGCCTGAGCAGGAACCAGCTAGGTGTGTCAATTCCTCTCTTCCGCTTGGTTATGTTCTGGGCAGCCCAATTAATCTGTTTTAACAATTAAGCAAAGAATTTGTTTAATTCAGATGAGTGTTTCTCATTTTGCAAGGGCTTAGTCATATCTGGGTGAGAAGCCTGATCTGAGATGATGCTTAATGTGTTGGCAACGTGTTTCAGTTGAAGCAGGACCACGAGCTGGCAGCGTGCAGAGTGCTGGAGAAATGGTGAGGAGGAAACACCAGGGCTCTGCTTTCAAAACCTGTTCCGAGAAGCTAAAACCAGTTTAATGTTTCTGGGAAATAACTGGGTCACAGTTTTCCACCTCCAGCTGTGGTGGGTAGGTCTGGACTGTCTCATAGCTTTGGCAGCGGGGGATGCAGACTCCAGTTAACATCTTGCTGCCTCAGTAGTCTGTGTCCCCAACCTGCTTGGCTGAGTGACTTTAAAACTGTTGGACTCCACCATGGTGCAACTTTGGAAAAATCTGACCAAAAAGTGACAAAAGCTGAAAGATATCCCCCCTTCTTCCAGACTGGGAGACAAAGACCTGGAGACATCCAATTCAATTTGCATTCCCAAATTAATCCATCAGCACTGCCAGTGGCAAACCCCCCCCTCAAGCCTGGGGGCTTGAGCTGCCTTGGGGCTTTTTCCAGTTCTTGGTGTCTTCTGGGTCAGGAGAGCAGTCTGATCTCCTCCAGCCCTGCCTGATTCTTGGAACTTGCACCACCCTCACACTGGGAGGAAGAGGAATTAAGATTAAGCTGCTTAGCCTGCAAAGGGAGAGCAGTACAAGTGCAGGAAGGGACAGATGGAGCTTTAAAAATGTCCCATGGAGTAAATTACGTAAGTTCTGATACACCAGAGCTTATCCTGCTGCATCAAGGAGAGCAAAATCAGCTGCTGTTATAGACCTGAATTCATCAAATTGTCTTCTTTGGCCCCTGGAAATGCTTCCTACCTCCTGCCTTGGAGCTGGGCACCTTCCTGGGCAACCCCACAGAGCTGATGGCCCAGCACAGGCTGCACAGCACCAGGCAGCACCAGGCAGGCTCTGGATTCCCAGAGTTGTGTTGACATGTAAATCATGTGGAATTCATCCCTTGGATTGAGGGAATCCTCTGTGAAGCTTTGCTTCAAAATATTCTCCAGCAGATGTCAATCATCCAGAGGCAAATGGCATTTGCATTGCACAGGGAGCCACCAAAAGGTTTTTTGGGAAATCAGGCAAGGACTCAGCAGCAGATTTACTCAGAGAGCCCAGGAGTGCAGATGTTTCTCTACATTTATAGTCCATTTCTGAGGAGACCCAACCCTTATTTCCCTTATTTCCTCTTTGAGAAGGATGGACTCAGCACCACAACCTGTTCCCATTTGCCCTGTTCCTCCATCCCAATTGCCTGAGCACAGCAGGTGCTGGTCAGGCTTCCTCTCCCAGCTGAGTGATTTTCATTTTCTCTGCTCTGCCCCCCTCAGCAGGGAAATGGAAAGGAAAGGATGCCCAGCTCTGAATTTCATTCCAGCTGCTGTAGCCTGACCAGATCAACCTGCAAACCAACCCCAGACCAGCTCCAGACTCACTGGGCAGGTGTCTGCAGGACAAACTCTTGTTGCTTCTCTCTCAGAGGGTTCAGATCTGTGTCTGTCAACCTGCTGACACCTGCCCTGTGGCACAGGATGTAAAATTTAACCTTTCTGTGGAAGCTCTGTTGATTTTCTAACATAAATTCTCTTTTATTTCTGTGCAGCAGAGATAAAGGACAGGCTAGGAGGCAGCTATTTATTGAAAGCTTTCAAAAATGCCTTCTGCATGACTTCAGTTGTTTTTCCCTCAAACACTGGGAGCAGGGCAAGCCCAGCTCCCAGGCAGTTTTATTCCTTGCTCCCTGTACATTTCTTTGGACTTGAAAACCCTGCAGCCCCATTCCATGGGGATCCTCTCCAAGGTGGTGTTTATGCTGCAGGAGGTTGGGCTCTGGGAGGAGAACTCCTTGTTTACATTCCTCCAGTTCCCTTTGAGACTGCAGAGAGAAACTTCAGCTCTGACAGAACCAGCAAGTCCCAGTCCCAGTTCTCCTTGGCTCCAGCCACTGTTCTGTCTGTCACCACTGTGGGAAAAAAAAAAAAAATAAAAAAAATTCAACCTCCTCTGTCCCAGTTTCTTTTCTATCTGCAAATAAAACTTCCACATCAAGGGCACCCAAAGCCTGAGTGATTTTCTGTGTGGAGCTTTAGATCATCCCCAGGAGGATGGCATCTGAGAAAAGAAGATAAAACCCTGTTGTAAGGATGATAGTGAGGGGTCCCAATTATTATTATTTGTTTAATTAAAAGAGTCTGGACAGCTACAGAGACAACAATTAACAATTATTGTCTGCAAAGAACTTTTGACAACAGCTGAATAAGTTAATGAGTTATGAAATGAAGGCAAATCATTACAGCTAATGACTGGTCTGTCATTTGTGAGCCCAGAGGTGTATGGGAGAGTCCTCACCCTTCCAAGAAATGTCTGATTTAAAGGGTTTTTCTGCTCCTTCTGGTAACACAGAATAGGCAAGTAGCAATTTTCTTCTGTTGTGCAGCTGGGATTCTCGAGGAGCCGTGGTATTAAGTCCTAAATGAAAATTTAAACTACTCATTACACTTATATTAATAGATTTCAGAATGTTTAATTGCGGAAACAAATTATAGAGTAATGAATTCATGACTTCTGATTTATTTTACACCCCCTCCCCTTTGTCGAGAGGGTGCATTAAGATAATTAGGACTAGTGAAGATCCCAGCCTTGCCTTTGCCCCAAGCTCTGGCAGCAGCAGTGTCCCCAGGGGGGCACAGGGTGCCTGGAAGGAGAAGGGAAGGGTTTTGCAAACACTGCCACCCCCTGGCTCTTTCCACAGATTTATTTTCTTCTCCTCCCCGTCCCCCCCCGAAAAAAAAAAAACAAAAACCCAAACACAAAACAACCCCCTAACTTTTTGCTACCTGGAGGAGGTGACACTGCATTGCAGGGGGCCAGGCCGACCCTGGGGGTGCGAGGATTCTTTTTACTGCTCACAACTCACTGCCTGAAGGAGCTGCCTGCAAAGTCACCCCCCTGGTGGCTTCCCCTGCAGTGGGGTGACCCGTGTGGGATGGCTGCCAGCTTGCCACGCCGCCAGGGTGGTGATGAGGGGGCTGGAAAAGCCGAGGCCCCCATGGAGGCCCTCAGCACCCCCTGAGGTGAGTGGGGGCCCGGGCCCCGCTGCGGCCTGTCAGGGGAGGGGATGCAGGCCCGGCGAGGCCTGGCGGCTTTAAGCAGCCCCCGGGTTGCCTGAAGGATGAAGGAGGATGTGGGGCAGCGGAAAGGCCCGGTCAGAGGGTGAGGGGAATGCGTGTGGGCCCTGAGGCTCCAGCGCTGCGGGTGGAGGCCCCGCTGTCAGGCGGCCATTCCTCCCTCCGCCGACTACAACTCCCAGCAGCCCCTTCGCGGCGCTGCGTTCCCGCCCCCCCTCGCTGCCCTCGCGTAGCGTTCTGCCCTTCCCATTGGCTCGGGGAGCTGTCAATCACAAGGTGGCGGCGGCCGAGAGGGCAAGCCGGGGTAGTATTCTGGAAAGCGATTTACGCCGTTTGCGCGGGGTCGGGGTTACTGCGGGTGCCGGGGGGTGGTGGCGCAGTTGGCGTGGCGCATGCGCAGAGCTGCGCGGGGCGAGCGGCGGCGGGGGGGGTGCTGGTGAGCCCCGGCCAGCTGAGGGGGTAAACAGGGGAGGGGGCGAGGGGTAGGGCCGGGGTTTAGGCCAGGCCAAGGCTGAGGGCCCTCCCCGAACCTTGGGGACGGCGCCCGCCGCTTGCGGGGGTCCCTCTGGCTCCCCCCTCCGCTCGGTCCCGCACTCCCCCCCGCATGGATGGAGCTTCGCAACTTCCAGTGCCCGCTGCGCCCGGGAGGCCCTGACAGGTAACGGACCGGCCCGCTCCGAGCCCCCGCCCTCTCAGCTCTGCCCCTCGTGTCCCCTGCCCTCCCCTCTATCCCACCCCTCCGCCCCTCTCCTCCCTTTCTTGGCAGGTTTGCTCCTCACACCCCCCTCGTCCTCCCCCCTTTTTCCTGCCGGTTACCCCCCACCCCAGGCCCTGTCAGGTGCTCCCCCTCTTATCAGACCCCCCGCACCCTTTTTCCCCTATGCCTCTGATGATGTCCTTTATCCAAACCCTCATTTTCCCATCCCTTCTGCCTGCCCTGCCCCTCTAACCAAGCACCTCTCCCCCCCCCAGCCCTCTTCATCTATTCCCGCATCCTCTGGTTGGTCCCAACCCCCCTGCCGGGCTCAGTCCCTGCCCTTTGACTTCTCTTTTCCCCTTGCCCACAGCTGGCACTGCCCTGACCTCCCTTTCCCCTTTCCAAAGAGCTGCCCTGCTCCCTTTTCCCTCACTAAAGCCTTCACCTGAAACTTTCCTCTGCCCCCGTGGGTGTCCTGCAGCCACTTTCCTTGGAGAGCAGGTGAGTCTTTCCTCCTCTGTCAGTGTCTGCTGGCTAAACTCCTTCCTGGAGCTTCTGGACCATGTGGGTCTTGGCATCGTGCTGGGCTGAGGTGTCTTGCATCTTCCTTTTCTTCCTGAGGATGGCTGTGTCAGCTGGAGGATGAAGGGGAGAGGTAGGATGCCAGCTTAGAGAGCTGCTGCCTGAGCTGGAGGACGCTGTGAGCCACCATCTCAGGGCATGGCAGAGTTTTCCTGACACTTGCTGCCCTCTTGACCTGGGTCTGTCAGGTCTCAGGCCCTACCACTTCTCTTGGCCACCCCTTTTCTCAGCAGCTCCTTTCTCTGGTGTTAGCTGGCTCTGTGTTCTGAGCCATCTGTCCTGGAGAGCAGCTGCAGCTCCTGGTAACATCCTCAGCTGTAGCAAAACCTTCTTTTTACCAGGTGTCTGCTGCTAACCAGTGTCCCCTTGTTTCTCTGGGGACAAAAAAACCCCAAAAACCCTGGGGCTAAAAAAAAAAAAAAACCCACTACCCTATACCTACCTAAATGTGTGTGTTTTAAGGTGGCTTCTTTTAAAAGTCAAGGTAAAGAGGAGAGGGGAAAATAAATTATGAGGCTTAAGAAACCTGCTGAGTTGAGTCCTGGGTGGTGTTTGGAAGGGTGAAGTAATTTGTGGATGCTTAAGAGCAGGATCATAGGGACCTTCCTGTGGGATGAGTGGTGGAGCTGCAGGGTTCCCAGTGTGCTGGGTGCTGCTTTTGTCAGTGACCTTGAGTTTGGAGGCTGAGAAACTTGGGTGCATCCCACCAGCTGGGAATTGGCTTGCTTATGGAACACTCCTGATTTAACAGGGGTCCCCCTGTGCTGTTGAGTTTCCTGGTGCTGATGGAGCTGTTCTGCAGGGTGGGGGTCCCTCTGGTTTGGACTTTGAAGCCCCTGTCTGCAGCACACGTAGCTGTGTCAGGGTGCTGCTGCCTGGGGAGGTGAGGGGGGGGGTGTAGGTGGTTCTGCAGGGAAAAAAATACATCCCAGCAAAGCAGAAACCTCCCAAATCCCAGCTGCAGTGGATACCAAATCGTATTATCAATGTCAAGGCTTCCAGACTTAGAGCAAGTGTTTCAGGAAAATGAGAAGAGCCAGCTGGGCAGAGCCAGGGAATCTTGATACTCCTCTTCCTCCTCGTAGCCCAAAGCACCCTGTCAAAGCAGACTTGTTCAGGAGCTTAAGGAGCTCTTTAAGTTGGTGTCAGTGTAAATACAGCCTAGCAGCTTTGGAGCCCACAGCCTGCAGAACTCTGTGGCTTGTTAATTTTTGACTGGAGATTTAAAGGCCAAGTGTTGCGAAAGTTCTTTTTCTGCCTCTGGAGCTTTGCATTGCAGGAGAAGAAGAGTCCATGAGGGAACTGCAGCTGAGGTGTTTCTCACTGGGTGTAGCTTGAGAAGAGGCTGTTGGTGTGGGGGAGGTGAGAGGTGTAGGTCCAGGTTTTTAGCCCTGTCTGGGGTGTTCCAGACTGCTTGGGAACAGGGAGGGATGAGGCAATGTTGTCCTTGCTTGGAACTGAGTCTGCTCTTGAAAGGTGAAGGAGAAACATGCTCCAGTGTCACCTAATAAATGACCAAAAAAGGTCACATGTAGCCAAAGTGAAGCTGCTCATGGGGTTGTCACTGGTAGCAATTGTGCAGATCTGGCCCAAATTGTCCCTTTTCACTGGGTTTTAATTCCTCTCCTTCCATCATGAGTTGGTTGG
Organism: Heliangelus exortis; assembly: GCF_036169615.1. NCBI lineage: Eukaryota > Metazoa > Chordata > Aves > Apodiformes > Trochilidae > Heliangelus > Heliangelus exortis. The sequence goes on along the minus strand of NC_092445.1, from coordinate 2,660,682 downwards.
AAAGGTTTAGCTAAAAGCCAGGGAACTGCATGAATGGTTTAGGAAACAATATATCTAAAAGTGAACAGAATCTACCTCTGTTTTGCTGAGAAAAAAACCAAACAGAGGGGTTGCTGACAGAGGAACATCCTGTACCAATTCAGTGGTGACAACTGGACAGACTCTTTGAAGGGACTTCACAACTGGGAGCCTCTCTGTTTCTAAGGAATCAAAGGTGGGGTTTATTCTCTGATGCAGGAACTCAAGAACTGGTTAAGTTTCAAATTTGTGGTGGATGTGAGTCTGGGATTGGGACCAGTTATGGCAAATGGACAGAATTTGACCTGAAATGAGAATTTAGGACTTCTTGTCTGGGATTCCACAACAGTTTAAGTTTCCCAAAGTCTTGCAGCTTTGGTTTCTTCCTGCTGAACAACAACAAATGGAATCATGAAAGCAAGGAGGGCTCTTTAAGAGTCTTCTTGGCCAGAGTCTTGGAATGTTGTAGGGAAGCACTCAGAAGAGTGAAAAGCTTCAGACAAGACTGAGATCTGCTGGAATATTGTCCCTCGTGTGATTTCATGGGGTGCTTTGGGTTAATGGGTGGTTCTGGAAAAAGTTGTTTAGCTGTCCCCAGTCACTGGTCCCAGTTTCCTGCAGAAGAGGTTGGGTGGCTGTGGGGAGGAGGGGGGTGAGGAGGGGACCCTTGTGGTGTGATGGGTTTGTCCAGTGAGTCCCCAGGTCTCTCAGCTGAGGGGATGCAGGGAGTCTCTGCAGCCAGGGATGGAGAAAACTCTTGTGTATCCTGGAGGGTTTGTTTAAGGAGTCTGTGGAGATGCAGCCTTGGAGAAGGACAGGTGGAGGCTTGTTCACTGGAAAGGTGTCTGGAGGAACTGGAGGAGATGACAGATCCCATTCACCCTGCACCTTTACTCTGTCCAAACTTCTGGAGGGAGCAGCCCTCAGAGTTTAGCAGGAAACTCCAAGCAGAGCTTATCAGGAAAGTGTGTCTGGAAACCACATCCACATGGATGTCTCCAGCTCGTTGAGCCCAGCTGGCACGTGTCCCTAGAGCTGGCCTTGGGGACAGGTGGCCATGGGTCTCTCCTGCTTCTCTGTGTTTACCTCTGAGCTGCAGGGTCAGCACCATCCCCCTGTCCTCTTGCTGCAGGAGCCTTTTGCCTTCCCGAGCCTGTGAGGGGTTCAGGAGGGCAGGTGGTGGTGTCCCCTTGTAGGTTGTGGCTCCATGAACAGGCAAAACCAATGCCAAGGTGGAAAACCAGGGAATAGGTAGCAAAATCTGATGGCTTCCTCATCCTGCTACAAGAATAAATGGGAATTATTGATGGTCTAATGCAGTCACCCTGCTGCCTCTTGGCATTAAGCTGGACCCATGGAAAGCTGCTCCTTATTCCCAGGGCATCCCAGCAACCCTGGCATCAAGGGACACCCTTGGACAGGGCAGGGAAGGATTTAGATTGGGTTGTAGGAACAGTTTCTTCCTGGAAAGGGTTGTCAGGCCCTGGAGTCCCCATCCCTGGAGGGGTTTCTGAGCTGTGGAGATGTGGTGCTGATTGATGTGGGTTTGTGGTGGCCTTGGCAGGGATGGGTCAGCACCTGGACTTGGTGATCAGAAAGGTCTTTTCCAACTCAAATGATTCTGTGAATTGTTACTTAATATGAGAGTGAGTCAGGGCATGGGCAGGGACCCCTCCCCCAGCCCAGGGGGCTCCAAGCCCCATCCAACCTTGGACACTGCCAGGGATGGGGCAGCCACAGCTTCTGGGGGCACCCTGGGGCTCAGCACCCTCACCCCAAAGAATTTCTTCCTCATGTCCAACCTCAATCACCCCTCTGCCAGCTTAAAGCCATCACCCCTTGTCCCATCACTCCATGCCCTGGTCAAAAGTCCCTTTTTTCCTAGTCCCAAGCAAATTGAAGATGAAGCTTTGGTGCTCCTGGGGTGCAGTACTGCTGCACAGCCCTGGAGTTGCCCTTCCTGAGGGATGAACTGAGGGTAGAGAACCAGGCAGGGTTTGTCAGAACTTCTGCCTGCCCTCAGCAGAGTGATTTGTTGCTGTGCAATGTCCTTGTTTCAGTGAATCAGCATTTCCTCATTCAGAAGATGACTCGTTTGAAAATGTTGCCTTGTTGTGCCTGGGAGTGCTTTTAAAGAGAACTGAAAACTCCTGGGTTACATAGGACAAAATGAGTGTTGAAATAATTGTAAGAGAAGTATAAAAATATCAAAATGGGACAGCACAGGGCCTGTGGCTTATAAATGAGGTGAGTGACATAATTTCTTTGAGACTGGTTTGCTAGGCAGGCTCTCCAGAGCAGGGTTGGGACAGTCACTCTGCAGATGGAATATTTTCTAGCAAATGTAGCTAATTTGATGGAGTTTAAATTATTTAGATTAATGCATTAATCATGGAACTCCATTAGGAGTGTGGAAAACTCTTAATTTCTCCTGGAAATACAACTTGAAGTGCTCACCCTTCATTGCTAATGCAGTTGGGTGTTGAGATGAGAATGTCACCTGGTGGTTGGCTGGTGTGGTTTCTAAGGAACACTTCTCTTGGGTTTTGATTTTTTTTTATTTTTTTTTCTGATAATCAAATGTAGTAAGTGCTAGAGAAGGGGTGGCTAAAAGTATTGATGCCTTCTTTCTTCACAATATCAAAAATCTTGTTGCTTGTGGAGTCTGGAAAAGGGGAGATCGGAGATGAGTGGACATGGGATGGTGGGAGGAACAGGAACCCTGGACTTGGAGGGTCTTTTCTAAGTGGTCTCTTGGGCTTGGTGTAGTCCTGGAGCTCCTCTTGGTGTGAATTTCTTCTCAAATTGGGGATGGGCTCTTCAGTCAGGTGTTCTTCAGCTGTGCTTTCATAGAATCCTGGAATCATGAAGGCTGGAAAAGCCCTGTGAGATCATCAAGCCCAACACCACCATCCCCACTCATCCATCTCCTCAAGTGTCATGTCTACACATTTTCTGAACACCTCCAGGGTTGGTGACTCCACCACCCTTTCAGTAAAGGAATTGTTCCTAATACCTAATCTAAACCTCCCCATTGTTCCTCCCCATCCTTTAAGAAGCCTTTAACCAAAACCTTTCCTTTTCTCAGCCACCGCTCTTTTGAGGGGAAAAAATGACTTAATATGGGACATGAATGGCCAAATATGTTTATATCCCTGTTTTGTTTTCCTCCCTCCTCTGTCCTGCAGGTAATTAAATGCCCTTAGTGTGGATCCTTGCTCTGGTGGCATGCTTGGATGCACAGCAGCTCTTCCAGTAGCTCCTTTTCATCTGCCCCATTGCACGAAGATGGCAAAAGCCAACATTACCAGAGACATCATCCACAGACAGATCAAGGTAGGTGCTGGCCAGGTCTTCACTTTGAGGGGGGGTGGAAAGCAGCTGAAGCAGCAGCAGCATTCAGCCTGGTTTGGCAAATAACTCGTGCTGTTGCCTTGACTTCTGAAGAGATCTCTGCTACTTAGGTATTGATAAGCTGTGTAAGGAGCTTAAGGGAACAGACACACAGGACCTGCAGCTGTCCTTAATGAAGAGCTGGGGTGAAGTGTGGCATAGCAGGAATCCAGTTCTCCCTAGCAGGAGCACACCAGGCTGGTTTGACATCAGCAGGTCTGTTCCTTTTGAGGGCAACATCGAAGAGAAGAAATTGGGCTCCTTGTGTTTGGGTGCCAGAAAGGACCCTTAGCCAGCTTCCCTCATGAGTTTTCTGTCTGCTTCTTTATGTGTTCCCTTCCCTGTGATCTTGCCATCAAAGGTATTTTCTGACTGCAGCACAGCTAATGATCTCTGTCTTGGTCTCTTTCTGTCTCTTTTTCTTTAGAGAGTGATGTGTTGCTTCCTTTGTGTAGGGAAAAACTTCTGTGGTGGTCGGATCAGTCATCTGATGGCTGCATTTGTGAAATACCTCTTAACGTGCAGGGCCCAGCTACAGCAGACACAATGGGCAATTATAACTTGGACTCAGAGGCCTTAAAATCATTTGCAGCTTTGCTGGGAATCAGCATTCACAAAAATGGCCCGTTAGTGGCCAGAATAAGGAAGTAGGAGCTTGAATGCTCACTTCACTTCACAGTTTGGTCCCAAACTCTGTATTATAAGCTTGTAATTTAATCCATGTGCAAAGATTTATTTCGCTGCTCTAACAAGGAAAGGATGGGGCTGTGGTTGGAGCATTAGCCTGGGACTTTTTCACACTGTCTGCTCTGTTAGACTTTCATGTGTGACCTTGGGAAGGTTGCTAAGTCTGACAGCTTCTTGTAGGAAAAGCAGGATCCCACTGCACAGACCTCACAAAGCCACAGAGGTTGCAGTAGCAAGGTAATTATAACTGCAGCACTTTGCACTGGCCAGGCAGGGTTTTGGGAAGGCTCTCTGTGAAAATACATTGATGGGTTTGAAGTTTGTAATGGTTGTCACTGCAAAAAGCCTGTTTTGCTTTGGTTTTTGGTTGGTTTTTTTTTTTTCCTTCAGTCCCCTTCTGTCTCCCCATTCTGTTTTCAAATGGCTTTTGTTGTGGTAGAGTTCATTACCAGACGCTGCTCTGCAGAGCTGTAACGTGGTACACTGGTTCTTTGTGGCTGCTCTGTGACTCCTAACATGTTCTCAGGACCATCAGGGTAATTTCTGACACTCATGTTCTCCTCTGTACATGGTGCTAAGGAAGGCTCCTGCTGGTGTTGCCTGACTACAGCAAGGCATGGGACAGGACCCAGGCTGGATCAGGTCCTCGGAAGGAATCTCCTCGGTCATTCGATGTTCCATCCAAAAGATGACTTGCATTCCCTGTTCTCCATTGCCTGCCTCTGCAGTTGGCCTTTTTTTCATTGGAGCCATCTGCTAATGCATCTGTGAACCCTGTGAGATCACAGGGGAAACAACTGCCCTGCTTTTCTTCACCTTCATTTGTACTGACACAGCTCTGTGGCAGCTGTTCCCTTCCCCGCGGAACACGCTGTGCCGTGGTGCTGCAGCTACACTCTCCTCCTCCATTGCTGATGAAATAAGCCCTCTCAAAAGGGATGCTGCCCAGTTTAGTTCCCCAAGACGTGTCCCCTTGGGGGTGGTGGTGCTTCAGGACAGATAGGGTGGGATGGCAAACCTCTCCTCAGCAGCTGTGGTCCGGTGCTGCAGTCCTCAGGGGCGAGTTCCTTCTGCAGTCCTTACAGCAGGCATTCCCAGCCTCTTCTCTAGCTTCTCTTTCTGCCCCAGAGTAGGCAATGTATTCTCTCTTGGTGTGGTCCTCTCAAAGCTCTTCTTGACTACCCAGCTGGAGCCTGGCAATTAGATAGATGTCATTTTAAACCAACTCAAGGGCAAAGATTACAAACTGCTGGCTGGAACGGAGGCAAATGGTGACTCCCTCCTACAGGAGAGGCACCTCAATAGCTGGCAAAACCCCTGCTTGATTTTCAACCTCTTGGATCTTCTCTTAAAATGCTAAAAAAAAAAAAACCCACAAACCAAAAAAAAGGATGTTTGCTGTGTTGTCATCAGTTTGGTGCTTGTTTGCTGCCTGCAGGAGAGGGGTGCACTGGGCTTTGAACGACACTATCACGTCACCGACCCCTTCATCCGACGCTTGGGCCTGGAAGCAGAGCTGCAGGTGAGTGGGCAGTGCTCAGACACCAAGGAAGCAGAGCATGAGAGACTGCCTGGAATTGTCTCTCTTGTATGGGATAGATGCTGATTACTTAGTCCCCTAAACTGCCTTCGAGCCTGAAATAGCTCAGTGAGATCTTGTGTGAGCTTTCTGCGTTACCTAACGCACCGAGCAGGGAACCTTCCAGGGGCGTGGGTCAGGTAATCCCAGCACTGGGGCCTGAAGAAGGCCACTGTCAACTGTTTAAGATGCTCAGCTAATGCTGAAGACTGTTACATGTTGCCTAAGGACTGAGCTGTTTTATTGCAGTCTGGCACAGCTTAAGGAAATGTGAAAATTGTCTCGGTTTAGAGGAGGAAAGGATTAACTTGCCCCCCTTTTCAGTCACATCTCCCATATCCCACACTGCTCAGTGCTCCCCTAGTCCTTCCTGTTGCAGTTGTTGGTTAATTTGGATGAAGATGGATGATAGAGTCACCCAGCAGCAAGGTGCTTCTCAAAGAGTTATCAGAAGTGTGTTTTCCCTGCATTCCCTGAGAACCTGCACATGTAATTTGTCAGCCTAGCCACAGGCTTGGGAAGCAAAGTCACCTTTCCACCTGTACAGCTGGATTTCATCTGTAGCCTCTGAGACTAAACCCTTTTATTCCACACAACAGGTTTAAAAAAACAATAATGTATCATTTTGCCTTTTCTACCCCGACTGCTATAGCATGTTTGTGTTTTGGAGGTGCCTATCTGCCGTGTGGGTGGGTTTTTTGGAGGGTTTGGATAAAAAAAAAAACCAAACAAACACCTGCTTGTATTGGAACGAGTTGTTATGTGTGGGGAACTCCCTGTGTCCTTGCCTGAGAACAGCTCTGTTTGTTAAGTCTGAAGTTTGTGTAATACCATTTTCCCTGTGTTTTTTTTTTTTTTTTCCCCCCTCAGGGTCACTCTGGGTGTGTCAACTGTCTAGAATGGAATGAAAAAGGAGAGTAAGTATGTGGCTTGATTTGGGGGATCAGCAAACTGATAACCCAGGTCCTCCCAGAGGAGGATGTAGGTTACATCCTACAAGCAGCTGCTTCCCATTCCTAGGCAAGTGGAGCTCAAGCTCAAAGTTTTGAACAGTTGAAGGTCTGGCTTCAAAAGAAGCTTTATTTTGTTAAATATATGTGGATATTATTAGAAATGCCTCTTTAGTGAGTTCAGAAGGGAAATGGTCAGACTAAGAAGTGGAGATTGAAGGCTGCTTCTCTTCTCTTAAGTGGTATTATGGATTATAGTGGATCTTTAGGATTTGCCCAGCTGCTGCTGACATTTCCCCACCCCCTTCACTGTGCTGTTAAAAGCATCTGCTAGGGGACAGATATATAAGGAGGGAGGTAGAGTGTTTACCCCTCTCTGCAATGTTAGAGGGAAACTAAATGTGGGAGGGTTTCTGTTAACCAAGGGGAGTAAAGAGAATCTGCCTGAGAAATGACTGGATGGAAGGCAAAGCCTGTATTTCTTGACATGCCTCTTGCAAGATCCATAGTCTGCTGCCTGATACTCTGCAGAATTATTTACCACTGAAAATCTCAGGCACTTGGAAGAGATCTGGCTACAAGGAAATCAGCTGAGGAGATGAGAGTTGCAGGTGTCAAGTTCTTCTTCCTCAATTGAAGATAACCTGGACAAGGCAAACAGCTCCTTGCAATGCTGCTACCACACCCTAAACTTAAGCAGCAGCCTGTCAGTTGCAACATGAGCCCTGATTTGGGACTTCTTGGACACTTCCAGAGTCCAGGAATGAATGCCTTGGTTTCAGGAATGATGTGGAGCAGTCAGTGCAGCTGAGCTAATAAGGAAAATGGAGGCCCTGCATTTTTTTTTGGTGACCAAATGCTCCTGCTGTTTTTTCCCTGTGCCATCTGAATCTGTGGTGAGCTGGTTCAATGAGCTAAACTGAGGCAAACCACTTGCTGTATTTTCTGTGGAGCTGATCTCTGGCTGGTTTAGCTCCCTGAATGGATTGGCACACAGGGAGCAACAGGAATACAGAGCTGAGAAAAGAGAGAGGAAGTGGGCTCTTTAGAGCTGAATTGACTTAATGGCTCTCTGTGGTCAAACCACTCTAAGAAATTGGTCTCATCTCAGAAAAGAATACCCACTGCATATTTCTCTTCTTTTTCTTTTAGCTTGTTGGCCTCTGGCTCTGATGACCAGCACACCATTGTCTGGGATCCTCTGCACCACAAGAAACTCCTTTCTATGCACACAGGACACACAGCAAACATCTTCTCTGTCAAGGTAAATGGTCAGAAGGAATGAACAGCTCCCAAAATCAGCAACCAAAGCAGCAAGAAAATAGATCCTTACTGGGAAATATTTTCCTGCAAGCAGTGTCCTCCACCCCCCAGTAATCTCCTCTGTCTCCCACAGTTCTTGCCTCATTCAGGGGATCGGATCCTCATCACAGGAGCTGCAGATTCCAAGGTGCATGTCCATGACTTGACTGTCAAGGAGACCATCCACATGTTTGGAGATCACACCAACAGAGTTAAGAGGATTGCCACGGCTCCCATGTGGCCTAACACCTTCTGGAGTGCAGCAGAAGATGGGCTGATCAGGTACAGAACTCTGGTTTTTCTGCCCCCAAATTAATTGGATTAGGATCCCTTGCAGTATGTACTATGCAAAGATCTGGAGAGAGACTCTCTCTGTCCCAAAGAGCTTAAGCTAATCTCTCCTTTTCCTGAAACTAGAAGAATTCATCTTAAAATGTAGACTCCTCTGATAAATACCCTCCCCAGCTTCTCTGTTTTCCTCCACTGAAAAGGGAGGCCAAGAAAGGATCAGCCATGTCAAACAGGAGGGAGATAAAACACTGAGCAATGTTTCCCTCCAGAGTCTTTGGGACTCTCAAATGAGCAATGTTCCTGGGAGAATCTGTCCCAGTTTTCATAGGAGTTACTGTTTGTGAGGTCAGGACTTGCAGTTTAATTTGGGACTTGAATACGTGTGTGCACATCAGAGATCTGGTTTTATTGGTTATCCTGGTGTAGGTTGGACTGAGATGTTTCCAGTAACCCGTGGCACAAATGACTGTTACTGTCATGAGTGTCACCTCTTCATGTACCAGCCAGATGAGTAAGAGGAGGTCACTGCTGAGCAGAAGTGTGCTGCTGCTTTAGCACAGAATCATAGGATGCTTCGTGTTGGAAGGGACCTTAAAGATCATCCAGTTCCAACCCCCCTGCATGGATAGGGACACCTCCCACTAAATCAGGTTGCTCAGAGCTCCATCCAACCTGACCTTAAACACTTCCAGGGATGGAGCTTCCACAACTTCTCTGGACAACCTTTTCCAGTGTCTCAGCACCCTCACACTAAAGAATTTCTTCCTAATGTCTAACCTAAATTTCCCTTCTTCCAGTGGCAAACAATTACCTTTGTCCTCTCACTACAAGCCCTTAAAAAAGTCCCTCCCCAGCTTTCCTGTAGATCCCTTTCACGTGTCAGAAGGCTGCCCTGGGAGCCTCCTCTCCTTCAGGCTGCACAACCCCAGCTCCCTCAGCCTGGCTCCCTCAGGGAAGTCCCTCAGTGCCCCAGGAGCCACCTCCTCTTGTCCCGCTGCCTCCCTCCTCCAGCACCAGCCTTTGCCTGACTCTGCCTTCTTTTTGCAGACAGTACGACCTGCGGGAGAACAGCAAACGCTCGGAAGTCCTCATTGACCTGACAGAGTACTGTGGGCAGCTGGTGGAGGCCAAATGCCTGACAGTCAACCCCCAAGACAACAACTACTTGGCCGTGGGGGCGAGCGGACCCTTCGTCCGCCTCTACGACATCCGCATGATCCACAACCACAGGTGATGGTGGTCCCTGCCTTGCCAGGGCAGGCAGGAGTGGGAGGGAGATGTGTTCATAGAATCATAGAATCCTAGAATCCTAGGGGTTGGAAGGGACCTCGAAAGATCATCTAGTCCAACCCCCCCTGCCAGAGCAGGGCCCCCTAGAGTACATCCCCTAGGAACGTGTCCAGGTGGGTTTTGAATGTCTCCAGTGAAGGAGACTCCACAACCCCCCTGGGCAGCCTGTTCCAGGGCTCTGTCACCCTTACAGTAAAAAAATTCTTTCTGATATTCAACTTGAACCTCCTATGCTCCAATTTACACCCATTACCCCTTGTCCTATCACTGGTCACCATAGAGAAAAGCCTAACTCCATCTCCCTGACACTCACCCCTTACATATTTGAAAACATTGATGAGGTCACCCCTCAGTCTCCTTTTCTCCAAACTAAAGAGACCCAGCTCCCTCAGCCTTTCCTCATAAGGGAGATGTTCCACTCCCTTAATCATCTCAGTAGCTCTGCGCTGGACTCTTTCAAGCACTTCCCTGTCCTTCTTGAACTGAGGGGCCGAAGAAGATGTGTTGAAGGCTCTGCTGTTGTGGTCACCCAGCACTTGCCTCTCTCCCTGTGGAGTTTTCCTCAAGATTTTCTATCCCCTCTTCTCCCCCCCCTCCCTGTTTTTATCCATGTGTGGGGCAAGCTCCTGGCTGGGCGGCCAGAAGGCTTTGCCCTCATCTCTGAACAAGATGGGTCAGCATAGAGCAGGCTTCCAGCAACTGAATGCTGGGGTTCTAAGACTGTTCTTCTTTCTGGCTAGAAAAAGCATGAAGCAGAGCCCTTCAGCTGGAGTACACACATTCTGTGACCGACAGAAACCTCTCCCAGATGGGGCAGCACAGTACTACGTGGCAGGTATGGGGGGGACCTGTGCTGGGGGTGACTTGTGGGACTTCAGTGCCTGAAGAAGCAGAGTTCCACCTATCACACAAGAAGCCACTGCTTGGAGGAGTTCTCCTGATACGTGTTCCATGGAATTGCAGTTTTATTTCACTTCTGTGCTGTGAATTCCTGCTTATGTTACCTGCCCACTTTCCATGATCTGGCAGTGGGGTGTGTTCCTGAGCTGGCCTTGCTGCTTCTTGTCTGCTGCAAAAATATCCTTTTGTCATTTTTATTGGAAAGTCAAAGATTGGATAACCTGGGTGCTACAGGGGCTTTCTCTTGGAACTGCTCCCAGCAAGGCTGCTGTTCAAAATCTTTTTGGCACAAAAGTGCTTTGTCTTCATCCTGCAGATGAAGAGTCAGCGATGCAGTATCTGGGCAATTGCTCATTATTTACTATCTTTTTTTTTTTTTTTTTCCCCAAATGTCTGTATTTTTAGAAGTATCTTTAGACCAGCATGTTCAGCAGACCAGTTTTGACAGTCATGCTTCTGATGAGTCCCACTGGAGGATTTCTTAGGTCCCCTGAATTGGTCATGCAACACATCTGCTGTCTGAAGCAAAGAACCTGTGTGTGAGCTGAATATTTAGGAGCTTTGGTTTGGTTGTGTTAAGGGCTTTATTAAGGAAACCTGATTAGAGGCTTGAAGATGGAGGTATTTGTTTACAGATGGCCACAAATCACAGAAGCCAAATCCATAGGGAATCCCTAAAACTGCAATTTATTGGGTTCTGCAGACTTCATTTTTAGCAAGCTAGCTGTGACCCAATCTTCTCTTCATGTGGAGATGGCCATAGAGAATTGATACCTGGAACTAGTGAAGAGGCAGCTCTGAGTCTGCATGATGTGGGAGCTGATGGAAGGATGCAGGAACAGCAGCAGGAAATGGAAAATCACAGAATCATGGAATGGCTTAGGTTGGAAGGGACCTTAGAGATCATCTCCAACCTGCCTGCCCATGGACACCTCTCATCCAGACAAGGTTGCTCAAAGCCTCATTCAACCTGGCCTTGAACATTCCCAGGGTGTTCCCTGGATCCACAGGGGGGATCCACAACTTCTCTGGGCCATCTTTTCCAGAGTCTCACCACCCTTGCACTAAACTTAGGTGCATGCCCTTCATGACATTGCTCTCCTAACAACCTCTTGTCCGTGGGAGCAGCTGGGGTGGGACACAGCCCAGTTCCTGGTTATCCTGATCCCTGGGGATCTCTTCCCTCCACAGGACACCTTCCAGTAAAACTTCCAGACTACAACAACCGTCTGAGAGTCCTGGTGGCCACGTATGTCACCTTCAGTCCTGATGGCACTGAGCTCTTGGTCAACATGGGAGGGGAGCAGGTAAGAAGACAGCTGAAGCTTGGCAGAAAGCTTCACACTCAGTTGTGTTTGGGTCACCATATGCTGGGGACATTCTTGAAAACGGGTGCAGCATCTTCTCTGGGGGGAAAATGATTGATTTGTAAACTTGCTGCTTGATTCCTTCAGACTAAATGCTTGGTGTTAAGGGTTTATTTGTTATGCTACCACTGATGAAAATTGTGCCACATTCTGGTTTCCAATTGACATTTTGCTCTCTGGAAGAGGAAAAAACCCAAGAGCTCTGGAACAGACCTCTCCTGACCTAGAAAAGATTTCATCACTCATTCTTGAAACATCAAACTGCTTCTGTGATAAAATGTAGTGAATAAGGAACTTAGAGAAGCAAAGACCTTCACCTGGAATATTGATTGCTTTAATTTTAAGCTCTGGGTGATATTCATGGGTCTTTTGTAAAGCCTATCAGGGAAATGAGAAAATCCTCCTGACAGCATTAATCAGCACGGATTAAGCAGGACCTTTGCTCATGAGCAGGTTACTCTGTGGTTGTCCTCTACAGATCTCTTTCTCACACCTGCACTCATTCCCTTTAAGAGAAGGTGCTGAGTTAGATGGATTGCAGGTCTGATCTGGGTTGTCAGTTCCTGGACCAGGACAGTTTTAAATCAGGATTTCACAGGGTTGCCTTCAAAGTTTCCCAGGAAATCCTGGATTCATTTTAGAGTGACTCTTGTCTCTCTCTTTTCTCTTAAGAAATGTTGGATTTCTTTGTGATCACTTTGTTAATTAAATAGTTAAATAATCTTAATGAGTTTGAATCTTTTTGAGCAGGTTGATTTGTGATCAAGTCACCTTTTCAGTTGTGTAGATGTGGAGAGGGTTTTCTTAATTCCTGAGTAAGACAGGGCTCCTGTTTCTCAAGATTATTTTTTCTGAATCCCATGCTGGAATGCAACGTGCCACAGGAACAGCTGTCATCCTCTGGGTACCTGTCTAGAAACAAGATTCCCAGTTTGAAAATTGGAAATAGCAAAACACAAACATGGAACCACGTGCCCACCCAGCCTTGTTTTATTTCTGTGACTTGAGCACCTATGTTTCACTAACTTTTTTCCCCTCTCCTTCTCTTCCTTCATTCCTTAGGTCTATTTGTTTGATCTAACATACAAACAACGACCCTACACTTTTCTCCTCCCAAAGAAATGCCATACTTCAGGGGGTAAGTAAGATGCTGCCAGGAAAGTGAGTGGAAAGCACTGAAATCATGGGATACCCAACTCTGAGTGCAGCCCAGTGTGGGCAGGAGTTAGGAAAATGAAGTAGGGCATGGCTGTTCCTACAGTGCAGCTCATACCCTGAGTTCTAAAAGCCTTTCAGAAAATGTGTGTCTGGAGGGAAAAAGTGAGCTCTTGAGAGGTGTGTGCATGTGTGAGCTAAGGAGAAGCTTAAAGCTCTGCATAAAGGAGACTTTGTGGTGTGGCTGAAGTCTTGGTTTCCTGCCTTCAACTAAAAGGAAAACTTTAGTGGACAGACATGGGAATGGTATATTGCTATTCTTTTTTTTTAAAGGTATTGGTAAAATGTAGATTCTGTCTGCTCTCCACTTGAACACCCATTAGGAAGGAGACAGAACAATCTCTTCCTTAGTTTAAGTATCTGCCCTGGCACTAATATCTCTCCTGGTGGTGAGATAGTTGAATCAAAAAGTCATTCATTTGACAAGTCAGTAAATCCCAAAGCCTTTTTATTCCTGGCCCTGTTTCTCACAGGGCCTGTTTGTTCACAGCTACTGCACTGGGTGGCTCTAACACTGTTCCCTAGGAAGAGACAGACTCCTATCAGGGAGTGTTCCCTGCTCAGCCCTTTCCCTGTTCCAGGAGTGCTCTGGCAGAGTTTGATGTGTACTCAGCTTGCCTTAGGCCTTAATCTAAGACTCACATCCTGGTAGCAAACACCCTCCCTGCCTTTCTCCTCTGTCTCCAGTGCATGTGGGTGATCCCTGCTGAGGTTTCTGGGGAGCTCAACCTTTTCAGGACAGGGTTTGAACAGGCTCAGGGGAGTCTGGCTGCTGCAAACACCCCACCCTGTTGGGGACAGAAAGTTCAGGCAAAGGCTGTGGAAAGGCAGAGTGGGTACAAAGGCTGAACTTCATGTGCATGCTTGTCTGTGCACACTGAATCACAGGATCAGTTGGAAAAGCCTGGTAAAGTTATCCAGCCCAACCTTTAACCTAGCTCTGCTAACCCAGCTCTGCCAGCTCACTGCTGAACCATGGCTCCAAGCACTGTACCTGTATAATTTTTTTAACACATTCAGGGATGGTGATTCAACCACTTTCCTGGGCAGCCTGCTCCAGAGCTTAACAGCCCTTTCTGGAAAGAAGTTTTTCTTAAGTTCCAAACTAAACCTGCCCTGAAATCTCTGAGTGGTTCAGTAGACTGGTTGGGACATTCTCCCCAATTTTCCAAACTGTGAAATGGCTGCAGGAGCACTCCCAGCTGCAACAGGAATGCAGTTTGTAAAAATTTAAGCTGAATATTTTCTACAGAAATGGCAAATGACATTTGCCTCTGTGTGACCTTCAGAGGATGACTTCAGCTTCTAATGTCTCCTTGGGCAGCAGGGCAAGAAGAGAACAAAAGGAAGAAAGCATCTGGAATGCATTTAATGGATTCCTCCAGTGGTTCCCCTCATGCTCCTTGTTTTATTACATGTTTAACAACTTAGCTGTAGGATTCTTTATCTGAGTGAATCTAAAACACAAAGTTACTCATAAAATACTCATTAAAACTAAAAAGTTAACTAAAACTACAGTTAGTAGTTAACTAAAAGTTAACTAAACTACAAAGTTACTAAATGCTTCTGCAGTTTGAAACCTCAGGTGATCACTCAGGTACTCTCAGCCTGAAGGCAGTTCAGCTCAAGGTGTCCTCTCTTTGTGTGTGTGTGTGTGTGTGTGTACTGTGTGGATCTAGTTTTCTGTTCTAGAGCTGCATTGCAAAGGTTGCTGCAGAGATTTTGTAGGAAATGTAAGAAAATCAAAGCCAGGTGGCTGGAGGAAGAGGCAGAGTGTGGGGAATCATGGAAGTTCTGCTCTCAGTGGGGCTGTGCTGTTGGCTTGGCTCTGCTGGAAATTAAACCCCTGAAGCTTCAGATATTACTTTGTATAATCTGTAGTGGTGCTCAGCATGACTCTTGGGTTTTTTTCCCTAATTTACAGAGGTGCAGAATGGAAAAACCTCTACCAATGGAGTGTCAAATGGCATCCACCTCCACAGCAATGGCTTCCGTTTGTCTGAAGGGAGAGCACATGTCAGGTAAGGGTCTCCCCTCAGCTTTGTTCTTCTTCTCTTCCTCTTACCAGGGTCAGGTGCTGCTAAACAAGGTGTGATCAGCTTGGCAATTTGACTTGAGTGCCAGGTGGCCTCTGTCCTAGGAGCTGGTTTTGATTCTGGTGGATGGGCTGTGAACGAGTTAGATTGGGCCAGAGTGTTCTGGGAGTGTTGCCCATGAGGATTTTTTCCCCTCTTATGATGAGTTACTGCAGAGAAAAACCAAGGACTGAGTTTTTAGGCCTGGAAGCAAGGTTTTCTTGGCTGTCCTGAGTGGCTGTTACTTCCTGGCCTGCAGGAACTGTGTCCTGATAGAAAGGAGAAGCTGTCAGGTCAAAAGAGCCTTGCTTGCCTTTGCCAATTTTTTGGTCACCTGCCTGCTGCAAACTGAACTGAAGCAGTCAGAGTTGCTTTATGACAATGACACTGGTGTCCTTATTCCTGCAGCCTGGGTGTGAGCTAGGAATGGATGGAGAGCTCTCTTCTATTGTTCATGCTGCTTGCTTTATTCTCTGACAGCAAAAAACAGCTGGGGCAAAGCAAAAGCAGACTGGAAGCACATTTTGGTGACAGTTTTTCCTCCAGACATGGTTAAAAGTCAAGACACAGTTGCTTAATACCATATATGGGTAGTTTAGGTTCCACCAAAGTCACTTTGGATGTTTTCAGCTTGTTTCCTCTAGATGGCCCCTCCAGCACGGCAGCAGAGATGGAGCTGGAATTTTGGGTTGCTGAGCAGGGGGCCTTGTGCAGCCCTGTGAACTCAGAGGGACCTTTGGTTTCCTTCTGAACTGGCATTCTGTTGTATGTTGCTTAAAAGAGGGTTGGAGATGCTGGTTATGCAGTCAAAGCAAAGATCTATTGGTGAAGTTGGGGGGGTTTAATGCTTAAAATAATCTGCTGTTGAATTTTGAGTGTATGCCTGAATATCAAGATATGATGGAAACAGTCAAATGATGGTCCAAAAAAAACCCAAAAAGCCTTCCTCCTAAAGTCAGGTGATACAGAGTCTGGGGTTTTTTTTGCCTTTTCCTGAAACTTTTTTGATTAGCTGATGTTTGCTAAGCTAAAACAAACCACTGCTGGTGCTGAGTTGGGGTTATCCGAGCCTTCAGACCTACTTGTCCTCTTTTTCTTCTTTCCTTTCAGTCCCCAAGTGGAGTTACCTCCCTACCTGGAGAGAATCAAGCAGCAAGCCAACGAGGCCTTTGCTTGCCAGCTGTGGACTCAGGCCATCCAGCTCTACAGCAAAGCAGTCCAGAAAGCCCCCAACAATGCCATGCTGTATGGCAACAGAGCTGCTGCCTACATGAAACGTAAATGGTAAGGAAGCAGAGAGCATCAGGGGAGTGTGGTGGCACAGGCAGGGCCCAGCACTGCCTTCTGAGTGCCACAGAGACTTTGGTGTCCTCTGGGGAGCTCTTGGCTTCCCTCTGTGTGGAGCAGTTTTGGGTTCTGGGATCATGGAAATGGGTCACCTCTGGCAGGGAGCAAGGGGGTTGCCCAGCAGGTTGTGTTGGGGGGGTTCCAGGCATGGGTACTGCACAGGGGAGCAGAGCTGAGAGCAGCTCATCATTCTGTCCACTGGCACACTGGGTAAGGTTCTGGGCTATTTAAAAAGACATCAAAAATCCACTTCCCTGAGTTAAGAGCATGAGGAGTGTGTCTGAGGGTGTTTGTGTTAGTTTGGGTAGTTCTGACCTGCCTTGGAGCATGTCTGTAAATCTGCTGTCAGGAGATGGGGTAATGGTTACTCTGCTTGGGACCTTCAGCTCTCATGATAAAAAATTCTTGTAGGACTGTGCTTTGATTGCTGCTTTATCCAACTCACCAGCACTGCAGATAGTCAGAGGTGACCTGGTGGTTCCTGTGGCATCCCAGCTAACCCCTGCTCCCCTTGGCTGGAAACAAACCTCAGGGAGGGAGCTGGAGAGGTGGCAGCTGGTGCCTCAGAGTCTGGGGGAGGTTCTGTCTGGATGGTTGCAAACCATGCTGTCAATAACCTCTGCAGCAGGTGATGTCTTCTCTGACCAACAGCCAGAGCTGCATCTGCAAGATACAGCTGAGTTATTTTAGTGTCTGTCCCCTTGAGCAGAGCAAGACTGAGGAGCATGACTTGCCATTAACATATTGAAAATAGCTGTGCTCCTTCATCTACATTTGCTTTGTTGAGGATACCCTTCTCCTCTCCCTGCTGGAATCCCCAGGATGAATATTCCCATCTCCTTGCCAAGAGAAGGAGCAGCCAGGCATTGCTGGGGCTGTTGGTCACTGGCCTTTTGGCTGGTTTGGGAGAGCAGAGATTTGGGAGCTGCCTCAAAAAGACCCCTGTGTTCAGAGGGAGGAGAAAGGTTGGGATTAAGGCCTGGAAGTTGGAAACTGAGTGCTGATCTCACAAATGACATTTTTTCTTAGAGGAATCGTTCTCCCCAAAGGATGTTGACAGATCTGAACCTTTCTGTGTGTCAGCTTGTGCTTTGCTACAGTTTTTGGTAGCAGGGAGATGTGAAAATACACCCACAGTGGGTTTCTGTGGCATGCAGTGATGAGAATTAAAATGATACTGAGCTGACATCTCAGGTGCAGAAAAAAAGGGGCTGCTAGGAACAGCTGCTGGTGGCTGGGATGTGTCTGGAGAGTGACCCACCCTGTGTCACTGAGGTGTCCCTCGTGTCTGGAGCAGGAACAGCTACAGAGTATTGCAGGTCTTGCTCTGGCCTTGTTTGCTGAGTAACAGATTTAGAAAAAAGGAAACTCTGCAATTTTCTGACCTCCCCCCTTGCTCATCTCCCTTAAGGTGCAGTTCATACTCTGCAGCACTTCTAAGGCTCTCCTTTTAAAATTTCCTCCCTGCATCACTCTCCTGATGGCTTTTAGCAGTCTGTGTTGACAGAACTTTGCTGATTTCTAGTTAGAGCAGTTTTGCACAAGCTGAGTCAAACCTGGAACACTGGGAGAGGTCAGTGCCTGCTTTACATCTCAATGTGTCCATTTTCAGTCCAGTCTGTTGGGCTTTCTGACATGGGTAGCTGAGGTCAAAGGGTTTTTGAGGGTGGCAGAATAGCTCAGTCAGCTCCAAAAGTGCAAGGCACCCATCTGTCACACAACAGGTAACCTGCATTCTCTCTTCCTTTGAATAAAAGTGACCTGGTGCTGTGCATCAGCCCCCAGGATCAACAAAATGCTGCCCAAATCAGCCCTGAAGAACCAGGTTTCTTCTGCTCAGATCTCATGGGCAAAGCACTTCACCTTCTGCACTGTAATCTGTGGGCAATGCCCACCTAGATGGGAGGGAGCAACAGGAGGAATGGTTTGCAGAACATGCTTGTGGCAGGGGATAGGCACTGCTTGGCATGCAGCCCAAAGGATTTGGAGCTCCCTTTTATGAGTTAGAGACCCAGGAGCACCTCTTCCCTGACAAATTCTCCATGTGGGGTAAAATTGCCACCCTGTGGAAGGCAGAGGGCAGCTCCTTCCCCTTTCAGACTTTGTAGGTCCAGTGCATTTAGGTTACAGGTGTGAAAAACATCATCATCAGTATTATTATCAGCCATCCCATGGAGACTTGGCACTCTTTTAAAACATAAGTTTTGGAACTAGATGATCTTTAAGGTCCCTTCCAAGCATTCAGTGATTCTGTGACAGGTTGTGGTGCATCTGAACAGTTTTAGTCTCAATGCTGGGGCACCAGGTGTGTCACCCCTGGCTGATTCCTCAGTCACTCTGAACTGAACACCAGCACACAAAGCTCAGGTCTCTCCTGCTTCCAGAGCTCCTGCAGCCATGGAGCTTAGGGAAGTGGCACCTAATCTCTGTCAATAAGGTGCTAAATATCCATTATGATATCAATCTGTTAGAACACCAAAATTTTAAGAATTTTCCTCTAAAGGCAAGGGATAAAAAAAACCAACCCTGGTGCTTTAGGTGTTTGTCCATGGCTCTGTAGCATCTCCAGGGCTACAAGTGGCAGTGTGCAGGAAGCATGCTGCCACACTCTGCTTCCACCAAGGGGCACGCGTGAGCTGCCGTGCTGCCAGGAGGCCCCTGCTTTGCCTTGCAGGAGAAGAAGCCTTGTGTCTGCTTGGCCAGAGGGTTTGTGCATCCTCCATCTTCAAAGGACTTCCCTAAATGTGTTCTATCCGGGAGCTCTGCTCTGTCAGATTTAAAATGGCAGGTCAAGGCTTGCTGGGATTCCCTGGGTGCTCACGTTCCAGGGCTGCCTTCCTGTGTCTGCAGGTGCAGCAGAGGAGCTGGGCTTGGGCAGATGGTGCCCCTGGGAAACAGCAAATGCTGTTAGGACTTGAGCTTGGGGGGTGTCTGCTGGCACAGAGAGGGCTGGAACCAACGTGCTTTGGAGTGAAACAAGGGCTGGGAAACAGCTGTGGGAAATGTCTGCTGTTTCTGCTTCAGCTTAGCTGATCCTCCTCTGCCTTTTCCTCAGGGACGGGGACCATTACGATGCTTTAAGAGACTGCTTGAAGGCCATATCCTTGAATCCATGCCACCTGAAGGCCCATTTCCGTCTTGCCCGTTGTCTCTTTGAACTCAAGTACGTGGCAGAAGCTCTGGAATGTCTGGATGACTTCAAAGGGAAGTTCCCAGAACAAGCTCACAGCAGTGCCTGCGACGCGCTCGACAGGGACATCAACGCCGCCCTCTTCTCCAAGAGTGATAATGGTGAGTGGCACCTTGGCTGGGGGGGTGCTTCAAGGTTATGCTAAAATCTAATGGGTCAGACAAGGAATTTTCTCCTTAATCTGCCCTTCTGAAGTAAAGCTCCAATTTCCGAGAGAGATTGATGGGTATTCTGCACAAAAACTGGCCTGAGCCTCTTGTGCCTGGTCCTGGTTTGCTCTTGAAAGTGTGATAAAAGTTGAGGCTGATGGAGCCAGGAGATCATCTGCCCTTCTGGAACGGTCCTTAACTCTTCTCTAAAGCTGTTGTGATCTCCTTGAGTGTTTTTTTTTCTCTTTGCTGCAAACTTGTTCCTCTCCAAATGGTGATGAGGGCTCTCTGCTGCCTTTCCAGCTGAAGACAAGAAAGGGGGTGGCCCCATCCGGCTGCGAGCCACAGGCCGCAAGGATTCCATCTCAGAGGATGAGATGGTGCTGAGGGAGCGTAGCTACGACTACAAATTCAGATATTGTGGCCACTGTAACACCACTACAGACATCAAAGAGGCCAATTTCTTTGGCAGGTATGTTGGTGAGGGGGCTGCAGGACAGGAGGGTGAGCAGCAGCAGGATGCTCGCTGCTGTCGGATAAAGCCTCACGTGTAGCCCCGTGTGACTGTTCCTAAAATGGCTCTGACACTGGTTTGCAGGGTTGAAAAAGATGACAGAACCCCTCCTCCTTGGGTGGCTGCATGAGTTCAGTAGCAGATCCACAGAGGACCTGGTTGGGTTAACATTTCCAAATAAAATAATAATAAAAAAAAAGCCATCTGGGATTGAAAACATGAATCCTGAGGTTGGAGGGAACCAACACAGAAAGGTTTATCTGGCTCTGTGAGCATGAGGGGTGGCAGCCTGCTGAGTATAGAAGCCAGCTGAGGTTCTCATGTCTGCTAGAGACTGGCTGTGGCTCTGAGCTGTCATCTCCTGTCTCTGCTCCTCTCCCCCTAGCAATGCACAGTACATAGTCAGTGGGTCAGACGATGGCTCCTTCTTCATCTGGGAGAAAGAAACCACCAACCTTGTTAGAGTGCTGCAGGGAGATGAGTCGATTGTCAACTGTCTCCAGCCTCACCCCAGCTACTGCTTCCTGGCCACCAGTGGCATTGACCCAGTTGTACGACTCTGGAACCCCAGGCCAGAGGTAAGAGCCACAGAAAAAAGGGGTTACATTGTCCTGGCGTGCAACACACAACCCATCCTTCCTACCAGGACCTCTGGGGAGGTGCAGCAACATCAAAAACCCCTCTCTGGTCCTTGTGCTGCCTCTCTGAGTTCTCTCCCTCCTTGTCCTGCAGAGTGAGACTCTCAATGGTCGGGTGGTGGTGGACATGGAAGGTGCTTCCCAAGCAAACCAGAGGCGAATGAACGCGGACCCGCTGGAGGTGATGTTGCTGAACATGGGGTACAGGATTACAGGACTGACCAGTGGTGGGGCTGGAGGCTCAGATGATGAAGACAGCTCAGAGGGGCAAGTCCAATGCCGGCCCAGCTAAAATACAACTGCCTCTCCTTCCTTTTAATTGTTTGGCTGAAAGGGAACCTAGTTTCCTTGGTCCAGAACTTTTCTGATGACTGACTGCACTGTTTCGCACTATGCACAGGGTAGGACAAGCTGGCAGGGGCAGGAGCAGCTGTCTCTAAACCACCACCACCTCCTCCTTCTCCCGTCACGCCACTGAGCAGCATGGCAGTGCAGTCTGGGGTTTGCCTTTAGTGGAATTTAGTCCCAACCAGGGGTCTTTGAGTTGTCTGTAAGCAGTGTAAGCCGGTGGTTTTGTTGTTTGTTTTTTTTTTTTTTTCCCAGAGCTGCTGTATGATCTGGTACAGGGGGACATTGCATTTGCAGAGGAGCTGTTAAATTCCTGAATAAAATACAAACCTAGGGCAGGGTTTATGGAATGACTTTACTGCAGTGATCTTGGTCTTGGAAGCTTGACGCTGCTTTCGTGCTGTGTAGTGGCCTCTGGTTTAGGGTTGTTGGCCATCAAAGACCTGTTTTGTCCCATAACACCTTTCTTCTGGCTTCAGTCTCTAACACGTTGTCACCAGATCAGTATTAAGGACTGGATATTGCCTGTCTTGTCCCTGGGCATCTGTCTTAGTTGATGAATCAGTGAAGGGCCTGAGTTTGTGCAGCTCAGTGGGGCAGGATGTGCTTGCCCAGCTCTTCTGTGGTCTATGAACCCTTGGAGAAAGGTGTCAGTGATGGGAGCAGGTTTGATCAGGGGCCTAGGACTCATGTAGCTAAAGCTGCTGAGGCAAGGGGCTGGGAACAGCACTTCCAGAGCTTCTCTCTCCCTTGCCCCAAATGTCTGCAGCTCTATTCACCTCCTCCTCTCCAGGTCACCTGTGCTGGAGTTGAGAACGTTGTCACAATGTGTGTGTTGACCTAAAGTTTGGAGCTCTTAGCCACATTTTTGTGCAGTCAGCTGCTCAGCCAAGCTGTGGGCCTTTTCCACCTGGTTGTTGGTGCAGCATCTGATGGATTAGTGGTCCTCTCAGGAACCCTCCTGCCTCTTCCCACTCTCCTCACACCGACTCCACGCAGCCAGGAGAGAAACTCAGCGCTGGACTTTCCTTCCTCCCCTTCTTGTGTAACACCCAGCCTGTGTTTTTTCCCTCTCACAGTGGCCAAACACTAAATATCAAATAGCTCTTACACAGCTGTGCTACAACCCACTCCGAAGAGCTTGGGTTTTTGGTTGTTGTGTTGTTTTTTTTTTTCTAGGACTACCAACTAAGACCAAAGAGCCCCTGGAGATCTTAACTGCTCCGCGCTGTTTCGTGTCTCTTACTGCTGAAGGTCTGAACGTGTTGGCCTCAGTCCCAGGGGTGTGAGACGTGTGTCTGGGAGTGCTTGTGCACGTGTGGATGCTGCATTAGGGCTGTTCTTCCATGTGGTGCAATCCTTGGTCTTCCTGTTCCTGCTGTGGAAAGTCGAGAGGCCTCCCTTTCCTCCTCTGGCTGCTTCTGGCTGCCAGGCGTTGATGAGAGAGACTGCGCAGTGCTGGCTGATCAAGGTAACTGTTGGCTTCCTCTCCCTTCCAGAACAGTCTGTACGAGCTGAGAGAGCTTTGTGCAGGAGGGAGAGAGGTCACAGAGGCTCAGAGCCAGCAGCATCTCTCCAAGGAAACTGTTCCCTGCAGAGAGAGATCCCCCTCGCCCCCCTGGTGGAGCTAACAGGGACCTGATCTGCCCCTCAGACCTCACAATGTCCCTCTGCTCTCTCTCACCTCTGGGGGAAACTGAGCTGAAACAGAAAATGTCCCTCCCCACCCCGAAATGACTGGCTGGCCCTCTGGGGTGGCAGACTCACCCTCCCATTTTCTCCTGGGACAGATTGTCCCTGGGCTGCTTGAGGGCACCTGGGCTCCTTGCCAGGCAGGACCAGCGCCGCGGACGTGGCTGCTTGCTCAGTTTACCTGTTTGGTTTGTGTACCAGTTCCCCTGTCCCAGTTGCACCCCAGCACTGAATTCTCTTCAAAACCCAGAGGCAACAGAAGATTCTTCTCACTTGGGTGGCTTTTTGACATCATCTGGCCTTTTCCTTTTTTTAGCTGAAGGCTTTCCTGCTAGACACATCCTCTTTTCCCCCCACACCTTCTCCTCCCACTCAAACTTTTTTTTTTTTTTCAGCTTTCAGTAGACAATGTCTGCAGACTTTGATTTTTAAACTGAGAAACCGAGTTGGAAAGCTCTGAAGAGAGCAGACCTCTCCCTCCGCATTCACCTTTTGCTGTGGCAGCTTTTTTTGTTGGGTTTTGGGTTTTTTTTTTTTTTACCCTTGTGAGATAGTGCAGCTCTTTTACCTGCCAGTTGCAGTGAGAAAGCTGCACAACTCCCTGCCTCTGCAGTGGATGGCTTTTTTCCTAATGGCTGCTTTGGTTAAAAAAAAGATAAATAATGGGAGAGAAGGGGATAGGAAAAAATTGTTCTGCCTCTAGCCCCTTTTCTCCTTGTTGTGGGCAGATTACCTGCATTGTCGCTTGTTAATGAGGAGTTTGAATTTATTGGCAAAGGGAAAAACATGCTGGGGAAGTAGGGAGAAGATGTTGCTTTATTGACCTCTGCTGTTTACTTCAACCCCTCTTTGGGAAAGCTTCTTCCTGCTCTTTCTGGTTAACTCTTTGTATCCTGGGATATGCAGGGATGCCTCCTTTATTTTTGTATTCTAGCAATGGGCTCTCCGTTAGGAAATTTGAGGATTTCTCTTAGTGTTGCAGTGACCATTGCTTTTTTGCTTTTTTTTCAAGTCCTAAAGATGATCATCTCATAAACTTTGCCCCTGTGGTTGTAGAAGTAACACACAAGCCTTACTGCCCTCATTGGAAGGAGCAGAAAACTTTCTCTGGTCCCTGGAAGAGAAAAAAAAAAAAAAAAAAAAAGGTTAAGCAATTAAACAATTCTTTGTTCTAGTTCTTCCTTGGTCTCATTTTGTTTGGGGGGTTGTTCTGGCTGTGCTCAACCTTTGTCCTCTGTGGAGCTGGACAAGGGTGGGTGGAGGGTGCCCTGGTTCAACCACAGAGAATGAGAGGCCCCAGTAAATCTGAGTGGGAAGGGGGCTGGGGAGCCCCAAACACCGTTGGGAAGCTGAAGGTGGCCTCTGAGTGGTTGCTGAAGTTCAGTTCTGCAGGTGCAGGAGCTCTGCTTGGTCAGGGGAGTGAGGGCTGGGGAGCAGGGTGCTCCTCAGGGGTTTGGAGCTGATGCTGCAGATGTCAGGGTGAGGAGGAGAAGGGCTGCTGGGGCTCCTGGGATGGCCGTGGCTGACAGGGATGTGTCTGACAGGGATGGCTGGGGCTGGGTCATGCAGTGAGGTCCCCTGAATCATGTTCTGTCAGGGTGTGGGGGGTAAAACAGATGAGATTCTCTTGGAGTTCCTGCTGAATCCAAGAGTTAGAGGTGAGCAGTAAGGGGGGCAAAAAAAATGAGTTGGGGAAATGAGCCCATCCTTGGCTTTTACCTCTTGAACAGCCTCCTGACCCGGGGGCACAGTCCTGGGGACACAGGCTGGGGGACAGACCCGAGGTGGTCACCTGCCTCAGTCACCACGTTACTGCCTGATCTTCAGAGATGTTTCCACTGCTGGGAACAAAGCTCTTCTTGCCTTAAAGTGTCTCACACTCAGCACGGTGCTGAGTGGGGCATCCACGTTCTGAGCCAGAGATGATCCCTTGCTAAAGGATACCACAAATTCCCTTTCTCCTCTGGGCTCCTGCTGCAAAACCTCCCAAATACTTCCCTGCCCTCCAAGCTGCAGAATGTCAGGCCTTAAGGAAGAGTTAGGAAAAAAAAAAAAAAAATAAAAAAAACCAAGCCAGGCTGCTATTTTCAGAATCTGTTTGAACTCTTCTCTTAAAATAATTCCCCTTGGACACCTTTCAGCCTTTGGAGGCCTCCTGGTTTTGAATCCCATCTGATCAAAATGATGGCTTTAAAAGACAGCTCTGCTCTAACAAAGCCATGTGCATCCAAAGCTGGAATTGGCAATCAAGCTAATTAGGTCAGATCTTTGGACTGAAATGGTTGGATAAAGAGGAAGCATGGAAGGGGGGAGCTGAGTGATTGTCTGGTGGGTGGAAATGGCTGGAAAGACCCAGAAACTGAGTGTTCTTGGTAATTTGGGTACAGGCACTGGATGGAGGAGGGAGAGGAGTGATGTGCTCTGGGATGTGGGGAGGGGAACAGTCACAGCTTTGCTGATGAGTTCATTTTTCACTGATGTCACTGTTTGCAGAGCCAGGAACAAGGCTGCAAAGGGCTCAAGATGGCTCCTGTCTGTGAGCAAAATGGGAGCAGGGTGTCAGGAAGCTGCCTGCTGGTTTGTGGCAGTGAGGGATTGGGTCCTCTGCCTGTTGAGGTGACTGATGGGGAACTCCTCCAGGGCTGGCAAGGAGAGGAGGGGGATTTCTGAGCTGAGAAATCGTGGTGACCTTGGTTCTGGGAGCTCTTTCACCTTGTGCCCCTTCTCCCTGAGACACTGGTGGGGGTTTTTTTTAACAGCCAAGTTGCCCTGTGGATTGGCTGTGCTGCTCAGGGAGGGAAGGAGGAGGAAAAGCAGCTTGTAGGTGCCAGGGAAGCAGAAAAGCCCTGAAGGTTGAAGCTCTGAGGGGTGCAGTGGCTTAGGGGCAGGTTTTTGGGGTGGGCAGCTGAGCCTCTGTGTGTTCCATCATGGATAGAGGTGGGATTGATTCACACGGAGCCTTGGGAAGCTGTCAGCTTGCAGCAGGCACAGACCCCAGGGAAAGGAAGACCCCAAACAACCCACCCCAGCATCACCTCCAGGGTTAGGGGGGGGGTGGGAAGGACACCTCAGTGTCCTCCATCAGCCCAGTGCCTGGGTGACATTTTCAAGAGTTCCCTGCACGTGGGGGTGCCTGGTGCTGGTGCTGCTGGCTGGGTTGTCAATGTCAGAAGGGGGAGGGGGATCTCTTCCTTGAGTGGTTTGGTTCTGGCAGTGCCTGTAATGTTGGAGCTGTCACAACAGAGAAGGTTCCTGAGGAAGGCACTCACTGGAGGGGAGCTGGCTGGGTGCCTGCTGCTCTCAGGCTCAGAGATGAGCTGGGGCAGAGAGGGGAAGGAAGCAAATCCCTTCCAGACCCACAGAGGGCTGCAGGCTGGGCTGTTCCTTCCCAAAAAACTCGGGCTCTCCTCTCAGCAAGGCTCCAGGGCAGCAGTGAGGTGCTGGCACCTGCACTGGGCAGGCAAAACTCCTTGTCCTGGGGGGGACATGGACTTCCCAGATCCTCAGTGAGGCTGGGAGGCAGAGCCTGGGCCTCTGGATCAGTGTGGAAAGAAAGGGCTGGTGCCCAAAACACAAAGAAGTGAAGCTGGGGCTGTGCTCAGCAGTGAGGTTGTCAGCCCTGTCCCATGAGCAGGGTTACCCCAGAGTCTGCTCCTCACCCCTTCCCTGTCTCCTGCCTTCCTCCAGTCACCTTTGTGCTCTGAGAAATCCCAACCTACTCCAGCTCTAGTTCAGAGGTGACATCAGCTGCTCCCAGACATGTTGTGGTCACCAAGTACCACGAGCTCTGTGGAAACACCAAGGGATAAGGAGACCTCATCACTCTCTCCAACTCCCTGAAAGGAGGTTGGAGCCAGGGGGGGGTTGGGCTCTTTTCCCAGGCAACTCTCAGCAAGACAAGAGGGCACAAGAGGTCTCAAGTTGTGCCAGGGGAGGTTTAGGTTGGACATTAGAAAGAATTTCTTTCTGGAGAGGGTGCTCAGCCATTGGAATGGGCTGCCCAGGGAAGGGGTGGATTCTCCATCCCTGGAGATATTTCAAAAGAGCCTGGATGTGGCACTCAGTGCCATGGGCTGGGAACCACGGGGGGAGTGGAGCAAGGGTTGGACTTGATGAGCTCTGAGGTCCCTTCCAACCCAGCTCATTCTAGGATTCTATGAATTTTAAGCCCTCAGAAAAGAGGTAAAAAAACCAAAGGTGGTTGTTTGGAGCTCTGTGGGAGGCAGCAAGAGGGAGGTGGCAGCTTCTGCTCCCTGAGGAATTCAGGAGCCATTCCCAATCCCAGGAGGGACAAACCACTGTGATTCTAGGATTCTATGTTTGGGGCTGAGCAGAGGTCGAGCTGCTGCTGTGCTGCCAAGAGGAGAGAGGAGCCACCCGTGGGCCCTTAAGGTGCTGGCAGAAAGAGGACTGAAACCTTTTTGTTACTCATGGGGAGACTGCAAAAGCCCCGTGATGGCAGCACTGCTGCTCTCTGCCCATCCAGCTGGTATTGTCAGGCAAGGCAGCAGCAATAAAAAGCTCAGCCTTTTAATTTTATGCATGGAGAACTTACCTGCTCTCCCCACACTCCCCCCAGAACCCCTCCCCTGCAGGTTCTTTTCCAACTGCAGCTATTTTTCCCTGCTGACTTCAGGTGTTTTGTGTGCTGCTTAGATCAATAGCAGGAGAGCAGCAGCAGCTTTCCAGTTGTCACTAGGAAGACCCTGCTGTCAGCTCCAGTGCTGCCAGCACAGGGCTGGGGCTGGAGAGCCCTCTGCTTGCCTGACAGCCACAAAAACAAGCTGGGCCTGCAGTGCAGGAGGGCTGTATTGATTTATTTTTATTATTTTTTAACCCAGCCTGGGGAAAACGCTGTCCCTGCCCTGCTCCAGCACCTGCCTTTGCCTTCCCGTGCTTGGGAATAACATGGGCTGTGGGAAACAGCCCTGGCCAAGCAGGAGGGGAGGGTGGGATGGGGGGAGGACACATCCTGCCCGAGCTGGGGGCATGGCCTTGCTGCTTGGCTTTGCCAGGAGAGCTGCTCCCTGGTGATATCTGCTCAGCAGCCTCCCAGGCACAAGCTGGAAGAGCAAATCCACTGCTTAATCCCCCAGACATGCCAGGACCACTGCAGCTGATGTGAACACTGGCCCCTATTCATAGATTTCTTTTTTTTTTCTTCTTCTTTTTTTATTTTTTTATTTTTTTTTTAACCTTCTCTGGTGTTTTGTCTTAGCCTGGAGCAAATCAATGCAAATCTTCATTGAACAACAGCAACAAAAACTGAACTGAAACACATCCAACCTTTGTCTGCATCTTCCATCCCAAATGCCAGACTAGGAAAGGGTCCTTTGGGAACCAAAGCACCAGGCCTGGCTTTGCTCTCCAGGGTCTTTTTCCTGGATTTTGGAAATCCTCCCCATCAGAGCCCGAGGAGTGGGGTCTCAGGATCTTCTTGACCAACTCTTGACCTGAAAACATTGGGGGATGATCCTGCTGCCATCCAGATGGCTCAGAGGGGCTGTCCCAAAGCAGGATTCCTGGACTAGGAAATGGGGTGGGATGTTAGATGAGCTCCTGAGGGCTTGGTAGAGGCAAGGAAATGAGTAAGGGAGTTGTGGGGCACTCTAGAGAAGTTTGGGTGTGCCAAGGGCCCTGTGAGCCAGGGCTTCCTCCTGCCATTCCCCCCACCCCAAAGTGCTGTCCCCTCTGCTGGGGAAGCTTCAAGCTACCCAAGCTGGAAGCTTCACAAAAATTCAGTGAGTTTGGGAGTGTTGTTGTGTCCCCAGAGCACTGAGGGATGGGGAAGGCTGTGCTGGGGGTCATGATGGAACCAGCTGGGTGTTGGGAAGCAGAAGGCATTGAAGTCGAGCTGAGTCTTTGGGGAAGGAGAAAAAAAATCAGTTAAAAAGTGGGGCTGGGCCGTGGAAGTTGGAAGTTTGGTGACGTCCCTTGGGGATGTTGCTCTGGTGAGGAACAGGGTTTGTTAATAACAAAAGCTCAGCACCTCCTGTGAGCTCCAAGGGAGGAGGAACCCAACCTTGGAAGAAGCCAAGATTGGTTTCTTAGCAAAACCCCATGGCACTGTGCTCTGTGACACCCCAAACCCTGCTGGAGACCTCGGGAAGTGCAGCTCAAGGTCTCCGTGAGGAGGAAATGAGCAGTTTCCAAGGAAAAAACTAAAAGGAGGCAAGCAGGACGCTGGGGAGAACATCCCTGTGCTGGGGCAAGCAGCATCCTCCTCGTCCTTCCCACCCCCCCAGTGAGTTGTCCCTCTGTGTTTGGCTGAGGGTGTTGTGGTGGGTGAGGGGAAATCTGGAATAAAAACCTTTCTTCTTCAGCTTTCTCGTTGCAGTTTGAATGAAAGCTCCTAATAAAGCCATGGCTAATTTTCTAATCCAGTTCTCCATTTGTAAATCCTGTAAATCCAGCACCTCCACCTCCTCCTCTCCCCCAGCACCCTCGGGCTGATCCCGAGTTCTCCTGTTGCTCCCTGGGGATGACCCAGATTCCTGGTTTTGGAAAGGAGGAGTCAGCAGATGGGGCAGGATTTTTCACGAGGGAGGTGAAGGAACCAACTCCCAGGAGCTTCTCCTCCAGCTGTGAAGCACCCCCAGGGCTCTTCTGCACCAGAGCAGGAACTGAGGGGCTGGGGGAGAAGCACCAAGTGAAGCTCTCAAGGTTTCCTCAGGCAGCACTGAGGCTCTAGGGGGGCTCTGGGGTTCTTCCAGCCCAGAATCCCCCAACCCCACCACAGGGAGGGCCCGGGGAGGGGGCTCTGGGGTGGGGGAAGAGGGTTCTGGGCCTGAGGAGGGGGTTCTGTGTCTGGGGAAGGGACTTGGAGCCCCGGGGAAGGGGGTTCTGGGCCTGGGGAGCGGGCATTGGGCCCGGGGAAGGAGCTCTGAGTCAGGGGTTCTGGGTCTGGGATGGGGGTTTCGAACCCGGAGGAAGGGAATTCTGGGCCTGGGAAGGGGGTTCTGGACCTAGGGGGGGAGCTCTGGGTCTGGGGAGGGGGTTTTGGGCCCCGGATAAAGGGGTTCTGGGCTCGAGGAGGGGCCTCTGAGTCGAGGGAGAGGGTTCTGAGTCTGGGGAGAGGGTTCCGAGCCCGGAGGAAGGGAAGTCTGGCCCTAAGGCGAGGGCTCTGGGCCCGGGGTCAGGCCGGGGGGTGCCTGCCCGCTCCCACTTCCTGGTTACCGGCTGTGCCCGGAAGTGGGCAGCGGTCTCCAGGAAGTGACGCAGCGGTGTCGGGGCGGGGGGGCGGGGTCGGCCCCCGGTGATGGCGGAAGCGGAGGCGAAGATGAAGCAGTTCAATGGCGGCGGTGGCGGGGCCGGGTTGGACGCCGAGCGCGGTCGCTTCCCGTACTGCGTGGTCTGGACCCCGATCCCCGTCCTGACGTGAGTGCGGGCACGGGGCCTGCGAGAGGGACCCGGGACCGGGACCGGGACCCGATACCGGGACAGAGCCCGGGCCCAGGACTCCTGGGGTGCTCCTTGGGGAGCTGGGGGAGAGCCTGGGGGGACTGCCTGCCTCCTCTGTTCGGGGTGATCGGGATCCTCCCCGGGGTGCTTAGGGTTTCTTTGGGGTGCTCAGGCTCTTCCCAGGGGTGCTCGGGCTTGTTTTGGGGTGCTCGGGCTTGCTTTGGGGTGCTCGGGGTTGTTTTGGGGTGCTCGGGGTTGTTTTGGGGTATTCAGGCTCCTCCTGGAGTTCTCAGGGCTGCCTTGGGGTCCTCAGGGCTGCTTTGGGGTGCTCATTGTTTCTTTGGGGTGCTCGGGCTCTTCCCTGGGGTGCTCAGGCTCTCTTTGGGGCGCTAAGGACTGTTTTGGGGTGCTCGGGCTCTCCCCTGGGGCTCTCGGGCTCCCTTTGGGCTGCTCAGGCTCCTCCCGGAGTTCTCAGGGTTGCTTTGGGGTGCTCAGGCTCTCTTTGGGGCGCTCTGGGGTGCTCAGGCTCCTCCTGGAGTTCTCAGTGTTTCTTTGGGGTGCTCTGGGCTGCTTTGGGGTGCTCTGGGCTGCTTTGGGGTGCTCAGGCTCCTCCCAGGGTGCTCAGGCTCCTCCCGGAGTTCTCAGGGCTGTTTTGAGGTGCTCAGGGCTGTTTTGAGGTGCTCGGGCTTGCTTTGGGGTGCTCGGGGTTTCTTTGGGATGCTCAGGCTCTTCCCAGGCTGCTCAGGGCTGCTTTGGGGTTTTCGGGCTCTCTTTGGGGTGCTCAGGTTCTTCCCAGGGTGCTCAGGTCGTTTCCAGGGGTGCTCAAGGCTGTTCTGGGGTGCTCGGGGTGCTCCCGGGGTGCTCGGACTCTCTTTAGGGTGCTCAGGCTCCCGGGGTCCCGGTGCAGGACTCTCCCATCCCCGCAGCCGGGGTGTGCGTGGGTTAAAGCCCCGCGGGGATGGGATCCAGGGAAAGCCGGGAAATCCTTTGATCCTGGAGGAGCCAGGGGGGTGCGGGACCACCTGGGTGCCTGCAGGAAAACCTCGGAGCTTCCCTCTTAATGAGTTCCAAGTCGATTTGTTTTCCCAGCCAGAAAGCTCTGGGAAAGCTCGAGGAAAACTTTGGATTCTGCTCCTGCCGTGGGAAAACGAGAAGCTGCAAAATGTGGTTTAGGGAAAGGAGGAGGAGGAGGAGGGGGGGAGCCTGGGCACATCCCTCGGGCTTTGGTTTTATTCCTCTCCTGTTCATCAGGTGAGGTGTTTGCTGAGCCCCAGTCAGCTGGAAGCTGTGGTTTGTCCCTCCTGGGATTGGGAATGGCTCCTGAATTCCTCAGGGAGCAGAAGCTGCCACCTCCCTCTTGCTGCCTCCCACAGAGCTCCAAACAACCACCTTTGGTTTTTTTACCTCTTTTCTGAGGGCTTAAAATTCATAGAATCCTAGAACTGGCTGGGTTGGAAGGGACCTCAGAGCTCATCAAGTCTGACAATAAAATCATCAATTGCCTGACAATACCAGCTGGATGGGCAGAGAGCAGCAGTGCTGCCATCACGGGGCTTTTGCAACCTCCCCATGAGTAACAAAAAGGTTTCAGTCCTCTTTCTGCCAGCACCTTAAGGGCCCACAGGTGGCTCCTCTCTCCTCTTGGCAGCACAGCAGCAGCTCGACCTCTGCTCAGCCCCAAACACAGAATCCTAGAATCACAGTGGTTTGTCCCTCCTGGGATTGGGAATGGCTCCTGAATTCCTCAGGGAGCAGAAGCTGCCACCTCCCTCTTGCTGCCTCCCACAGAGCTCCAAACAACCACCTTTGGTTTTTTTACCTCTTTTCTGAGGGCTTAAAATTTATGGAATCCTAGAAACTGGCTGGGTTGGAAGGGACCTCAGAGCTCATCAAGTCCAACCCTTGCTCCACTCCCCCCGTGGTTCCCAGCCCATGGCACTGAGTGCCACATCCAGGCTCTTTTGAAATATCTCCAGGGATGGAGAATCCACCCCTTCCCTGGGCAGCCCATTCCAATGGCTGAGCACCCTCTCCCTAAAGAAATTCTTTCTAATGTCCAACCTAAACCTCCCCTGGCACAACTTGAGACCTCTTGTGCCCTCTTGTCTTGCTGAGAGTTGCCTGGGAAAAGAGCCCAACCCCCCCCTGGCTCCAACCTCCTTTCAGGGAGTTGGAGAGAGTGATGAGGTCTCCCCTGAGCCTCCTCTTCTCCAGCCTCAACACCCCCAGCTCCCTCAGCCTCTCCTCATCCCTTCCTCCTTTTCCTGATTTTTCAAAGCTTTGAACCTCCTGCTGGGATGGATGCAGGGATTGTCCAAAGCCACTGGACACCCACGTGTGGGTTTGTTCCCCAGTGAGCAGTTGCCTCTTTTTCCTGGGTTTGTTTTGCAGCAGAAAATTGTAGCATCATTATTTAGCAAGATTTCTTGTGAGGTGCATCAAGAGCTCTGCTTTGTCCCCCTCCCCTTTCATCATTTTTTGGGGGGCTTGAAAGCTGAAAGGAGAATAATAATGAAAAAAAAAATTAAAAAGAAGTATCCAGACCTTTGAAGGTGGCAATGCTGGGACAGTTTTATATTCATAAATGTGTATAAATATATAAATTATTGTTCAGAGAGCCAGGCTGAGCTCTGCTTTGTCCCCTCCCCTTTCATCATCTGGGGGGCTTGAAAGCTGAAAGGAGAATAATAATTAAAAAAAAAAAAAAAAAAAAGTGTCCAGACCTTTGAAGGTGGCAATGCTGGGACAGTTTTATATTCATAAATGTGTATTTATATATAAATTATTGTTCAGAGAGCCAGACTGGCTGCTGCTCTGCATCTCCCCAGACAGGAACAGACAGGGGGGAAGAGCAAGCACAGAGCATCAGATTTTGCAGAGCCAAAGGGGTGTGAGCTCCCCAGGAGCTCTGCACTGCTTGTAACTTTATCAGTGAGTGGGACTTGTTTTGTCTTGACATTTTGGTCCCTTTTGTGGGGTTTTTTTGAGAGTTTTAGGTTCTCTAAAGCCCCTCAGGACCTGTGAATCTCTCTCTGGTGAGCATCCCTGGGAGCTCTGCTGAAATATTTCAGTCACTGTGTGCAGGGAGAGCTGAGGAGTTGGCAGCAAAGCTGAGGATGTGGGAGAGAGCTGTGAGTGAGGCTGCTTCTGAGGGGAGATGGGGAGAAGAGGGGTTGGGATGTAGATCCTGGAACAGCCAGCAGGGAGGGGAAGGGCTTGGAAAACCTGGGATCACTCCCTTTTCTCTCTGGGGTGCTGGGATCTCGTTTCCCTGGGAAGATGGGCAGGGGGAGCTCATTCTCAGGTGTTGAAGTGCTCTCATCTCCCAGCTCAAACCAGTTCACTGGGATACCACAAATGAAATTGTTCTGGGACACCAGGGCTCAGCCTCCCCTGCCCTGTGCACATCTCCAGGGTCCTGCTGCTTCTCACTCTGAAATCCTGATTTTTTTCCCCCCAAATGAGCTGACTCTAGACCTGCTCACCAGCAGAGCTTTGGGAAATCCTGGCATGTTTTCCTTTTGGTTTTCCCTCTGACTGCCCCTGTGCCTGGCTCTGCCTGCCTTGGGCTCACCCCAGCTTCCCAGACCACATTCCCTGGGCCTCTTTATCCCCTGCCAGCAGTTCACACCCCCCCGATGCCATCAGGGGGGGAGGGGACAAATGTCTCAGCCTGACCCTTTGCTTCTTGCCTCCACAGATGGCTTTTCCCCATCATTGGCCACATGGGCATCTGCACCTCCACTGGAGTCATCAGGGACTTTGCAGGACCCTATTTTGTCTCAGTAAGTAGCTGATGGGTCCAGGTGGTTCAGCAGAACCTGTGCTTGGTCTGTATCCCACCTTTTTTGGGGATTTGGGAGCCACCTCCTGGATTTTCCAGCTCCCAGTTCAGCCAAGTCATGGCTTAGGTGTCACAGAAGGTCTCTGGGGGGATGTGGTGGTGGCTAATGTGGTTTGGGGAGCAGAAAGGGAAAAATTGTGTAGCACAGGCTCTTAATTGAGAATTTTAGACCTAAATCTTCTTAATTCTGGGCACAGAAGCTGCTTTCCAGCTTCCTCAGGTATGTGGCAGTCTCCTGCACTGCTGTATAGCCTGGTGGCTTTTCAAAGAAAGGAAGTTTTATGCTGGGATAATTGAGCCTTTTAGTAGATTTGGACACTGACAACTTAGAATTAACCAAATATTAACAGTGGCAGTGGGAAAGCACCCCAGAAACAGAGAACAAGGTGCATACACCCTACACCTAGATGGTGTCACATGTGTAATATTTTCCTGCCCAGGAGAGGAGTAGGAAGCTCATTGAAACCTAAATCCAGACACACCAACAAGATTTGCTGTCTGGAGACTGCTGGGGCAGCTTGATCACAAAGCCATGGCAGGCTGTGAGGAAGGATAATTCCATTCCAGCCAGGAATATTCCGTGGGGTTATCCTCCTGAGATGTCTTTCCTTTTTTGTAGGAAGACAACATGGCATTTGGGAAGCCAGTGAAGTAAGTGCTCTTGTTAGTTTTTATTGAACTGACCAACTGACCTGCAGCTGTCCTTGAATTCCTGGAGACAGATGTGCTGAATTATTGCTTTTCCTCATTGTTCTGATGCCCTCATTCAAGTGGGTGGCTACTGGGCCTCTGCTTTTCAAGAAACCACATTAAATTAAATCTTTTTAGAAGCGTGACCGCAACATAATGGTGTTAATAACCAGAGCTGTGTGGAGCCTTTAGTAAAAAATAAAGCAAAAAAGACTAAAACACTTTAGGATAATGTTAACAGCAAGCACTCTGAGTAAATACTGCTTGTGCTGTGCTAACAACCTGTCATCACTCCCATCCTGTTAATTATTTTCCAGGGGGGGAGGAGGAAGAGGAGGAGGAAGAGGAGAGTTTTGTGTGTCTGTCAGCTCAGGTTTACAGCTTGAATGGCCTGAAGGTTTTGTGTCATGGGCCTTGAAAGCAGTTGAAGGTTTTGTCAGTGCCCCTGAGGGCTGCAGTGTCTCTGGGGTGCTGAGCAGTGGTTTGTGCTGGTGGCTCCAGGTGCTGGATTCCTCCAGGTCCTTTAAGCACCTTGTTGGGGAAGAGCAAGAAGTTGTAGAGGTGCAGCAGCCACACCAAGGGATCTGCTGAGAGAGCTGGACTAGGTGATCTCTAGAGCTCCCTTCCCACCCTGAGAATCCCCTAATTCATTCTTTCCTCATCCTTTTAGGTACTGGAAGCTGGATCCCAGCAAAGTTTACTCCACAGGTCCCAATGCTTGGGACACAGCTGTGCACGATGCCTCCGAGGAGTACAAGCACCGCATGGTACAGCCCCCACCAGAACCATCCAACCCCACTCCAGAACCATCCAGAACCCACCAACCCCACTCCAGAACCATCTCCTCAGCCTTTGGGTCCTTGGGATCTGAGGCTCAGCACCAGCACAGGGTGCAGAGAGCTGGGGAGCCTCAGGATTACTAACCCCATGCTTTTTTTTTTTTTTTTTCTCTGTTCCAGCACAACCTTTGCTGTGATAACTGCCACTCCCACGTGGCTCTGGCCTTAAATCTGATGAGATATGACAACAGCACCTCCTGGAACATGGTGAAGCTCTGCTTCTTCTCCCTCCTGTATGGGAAGTATGTAAGGTGAGCTAAGGAGCAGGCTGGGTTCAGCAGGGAAAGAACCAGGGGTGCTTGCTTGGGTTGCTCCCCAAAATACTGCATCCAGCAGCTAATTCAGGGTGCCTGGAATTTGGGGAATTCTTCCTAAAGCAAAGCTCACTCTGTGTTTTGTTTTGGTTGGGTTAGGTCAGAACATAAGGTCACTGGGATTTCTCCAGGGATTTCTCTTCCCTCTCTTGAATGTTGTTGACATAAAAACTGGTCAGATTTCCAACTGGTGGGGAGCTTCCAACTGGAGTGGAGAGGGAAGCCCTGAGCTTTGCTTGCTAGGAAGGGCACTTAATCTCCATTTCAGCTCCTTGTGCCCGGAGAGGACATTGTGCAAAGACTGTTCTTGAGTTGCTCCACTTCCTGTTGGGTCTTCCCTGTTCTGGAGGAGCTTTTCTCAGCTTTTAGGGAAGTGTGGTCCTTGCTGCTGTGATAAAATACCTCAGCAGTCTGAATAATGAGGCCTGCTGTAATGGGCTTTCAGTTTGTGTCGTCTCCTGTCTGTGCAGGTATGAAATGTGTTCATCTTTGACCTGTATTTAAGCTGGAGGGAGACTGCAGCCCTGTTGATGATGATAAAGTGATTTCTGGACCTGATTTTAGTCTCAGCTTTTAACCCTGAACCTCCAGGATGTGACGTGCAGTGGATAAGAAAGTCAGAAGGGCGTCTGCCTCCCTCTGATTTCTCCAGTTCTTCTCACATCCTTCTCCATCCCTTTTATCTTTCTCTGCTGATTCCCTACATTTGAACCCTCTCCCTTTTTTCCAACCTTGCAGTGTAGGGGGATTTGTGAAGACCTGGCTTCCCTTTGTCCTCTTCTTGGGGGTGATCGTGACCGTCGTGCTGATGCTGCACCTGCGGTGATGGCAGCTCTGAGCTCCCCATGAAGGATGAAACTGTGGCTGATCCAGCAAGGTGGAGGCATGGAACTCTGGGAGGCGTTTTCAGGGGAAGGTGGCAACTCCACTCCATTGTAACAGCTCATCTTTATTTCCTGGAACTGGCTTTTTCTCCTCCTGTTTGTGTTCTGTCGGTGGTGTCTCCCCCTGGCAGGGCTCCCCAAAGCCTCTTGCTCTCTCCCTTTCTGCAGTTCAGTAGGTAGAAAAACACAGTCAGGAAAGGAGAGGGGTGGGCACCTTTCCTTTCAGTGCCAAGGAAACCCTGGGCTCAGGACCAGGAGCAGATCCACCTGGGAAGGTTCTCTCTGATCCACCTGGTTTCTTCTGCAGGCTTCATCAGAGGCTTCCTCCGCTCTCCTGAGTCTCCAAGGAGGAGCTGCTGTCCCCTTGCTGCACGACTCTCCCATTGCACATGTTTTGAAGTGGAGGCGTGGGGTTCCTCCAGGGGATGGAGGGTGCCACAGCACTCCCTGATGATGTCCCCAGCAGTGCCAGGGAGGTGTTGGTGACAGGACACTCCTCTGAGGAGCGCTCTGCAGCAGGGCAAAGTCATCTGGTCCTGCTGGTGAGCCCAGAAAGGCAGGAAAGTCAATCAGCTGGCTTGGGTACAGCTTTCAATCTCCTGTTGTAGAGTTGGGAGTCTACTGCTGAGTCTCTTTTAGCTCGTGCCAGATAAAATGCAGCTTTCCCTGCTTCTCCTCCTGCTCTGAATATCTGAAATTGTCGTTACGCTTCTCAAGAGCCACTTAAACTTCCCTTTGATCCCTCCTTCTTTGTGTGTTGCAGCAGACCTGAGCCTGCAGAGGTGGCAGGTCTGTGTTTCTGGGGCAGAAAGCTGAGTGTTGGGTTTGAAAACATCTGTGAGAGCAGCCCCTGAGACCTGAGCTTGGTAAGGACCATCAGAGATGAAAAGAAAAGGTGAAGGGACTGGAAAGCATCCCTGATCTGGTTGGGCTTTGCAGCAGCACACTGAGGCTCTGGCTTTCTTGTGGCTGGTTCCAGGATGGTGAACAAGAAGGTCTGTTTGTTTCCTCAGCTTGCTTTGAAGAGCACACCTGGGGTAAAAGTGCTTTGCAGGAGTGGCTTTGATGTGAGAAATGCTGGTCTGGCAGCACTGGGAGGCTGGGAGCCCTTTCTGAGCCCTGGGTTGGGTAGTAGGGGGAGGTTGTTGGTGAGCAGTGAATTTGGATGGGACCCAGAGCCTCCTCCAAGGTGAGAGGTCCAGGGTGGAGGCTCTGGGCTGCAGATGCTGCTTTCTGTTGGGGCTTTTTACACAGAAGTGTGGCTGAAGGGTTCTGTGCTGTTAAGCAGATCCCCTCTGACTGCAGAGGCAGGAGAAACAGCATTTCCATCTGTGCCTGGGAAGTTCAGCTCTTTGCTCCACTACCTGATGGATTCCAACCTCCAAAAGTGCCCCTGGCCAGCAGGAAAGCTTCTCCACTGCCTGCCAGCCCTGGGGCTTCCTCTGACAGGGGAGCCCATTGACCCTCTTGGCCCTCAAACCCCTCCCCATGTGCCTCATCTGCTTCCACCCCTTGGGTTGAGGACTTCTCTTGGACCTCTCAATTTCTGCCTTTTCCTCCTTTTTCCTCAGTGGCTTTTAAAGAACCCCTGAAACCTTCTCTCTGGGGATGCAGTTGTGTCTCTGGTGCTGGTCTCTGGGGCAGAGCCCTTCCCCATCTGCTTGGAACTGAAATATTTGTTGGTGTCTGCTGGGTGCAGACATTTCCAGGCTGGTGGAGGGTGCTGGGCCTGGGGGCTGCTCAGAAAGCCAAGATCTTGATCAAAGAGAACCTTAGGATGAAAGGATGGTGTCTGCTCCCTGCCTGCCCTGCCCTGGGATGAGCCAGAGGAGCAGGAGAGATGAGTCCTGTGCCTGGGTTTGATTGCAGGGAGGATTTCTCAGTGTTGCCAAAGATGCACTCGGAGTCGTTGGCCCTGGGGCTTAAAGCCAAACCCTTCTTCTGCAGTAGCAATAATTTTGAGACTTCTTGGGGCTGTCTCACACCTCGGGTCAGTGTTTTATGGATTTATCTGTACACGTGTTGCCAAAGCTCAGGCTTGGAGTTGGGGGGGGGGGAAGCCAGGAGCAGGGCTGCTGGGCACACTGCCTGCTCCTGGGACTTGTAAAAACCTTGTTGAGTGCCATTCCCCCCCCGTGGAAATCCTCCTCCTGCTCCTAAAGCTTTGGTTGTTTGTTTTTTCACCAGATCTGGGGTTCAAATGGAGACTTCTGGAGCAGTGAATGTGCCCTGCAGGTGGTTGGGGTGCTGGCTGGGGAGGGAGGGCAGAGTTTCACCCCAATCCCAGCTGAACACCCCCTTCCAGCCACGGACCCCTGGCTTTGGGAGGTGGTGGAAGGGGTGGGTGGGAGGAATTTCCTCTCCTTGCAGCTTCCTTCATCTCCCTGCTGGCTTTTTCCCAGTGTCCCCATCTGTGTTAAAGGTTCCCTCTGTCCTTCACCTCCCAGGTGCTGGTTTTACCCTCCCCTCCTTTCCCCTTTGCTGCAGGGCTCTGTGGTTGTTGCTCTCTGAGCCCTCCATCCCCTCCTCCTTTCCTCCTTTGTTCTCCTGAGCTCTGTGGGGCGCCGAATTACTTTGTAAATACTTCAACTCTGCTTCTGTGGTTTCATAATCCTGATGGTAGGGAAAATAAACTTATTTCTGTGGATGTCACCAAGTGCTGCATCTCGACTCCAGACTCTTTCCTTCTTCCAGCTAGAAATGAGGTTGGTATTCCCTGGGAAAAAGCCCTGGCCCTCATCCTGCCCCAAGGCAGGACCTGGATTTCTGAATTTTGCCTTTTGCTTTCTGAGAATTTTGCCTTTTGCTTTCTGAATTTTGGCTTTTGCTTTCTGAATTTTGCCTTTTGCTTTCTGAGAATTTTGCCTTTTGCTTTCTGAATTTTGCCTTTTGCTTTCTGAATTTTGCCTTTTGCTTTCTGAATTTTGCCTTTTGCTTTCTGAGAATTTTGCCTTTTGCTTTCTGAATTTTGCCTTTTGCTTTCTGAGAATTTTGCCTTTTGCTTTCTGAATTTTGCCTTTTGCTTTCTGAGAATTTTGCCTTTTGCTTTCTGAGAATTTTGCCTTTTGCTTTCTGAATTTTGCCTTTTGCTTTCTGATCTTGCCCTTTTTTCCAGCTCTGAACCAAACCTCACACCCTTGTTTTCAGACCTCTGGTTGGGAAGAGGGCTTTGGGGGCTGGAGGAACCCACTTAGCAGAGCATGGGAAGTGTGTCTGAGCTTTAATGCTGGGTCTCCAAGCCAGGGACCAGCCTGAGGGGCTTTGTTTGGGAGGAGAAGGGGCTCTGCCTGCTCTTGCCCTTTGCTGATCCCTGAGCCTCTGCCTGGCCCGGGGCAGGGGGGGAGTGGAATGTTCTGGGGGAAGAGGAGGAGGAGGATTTGGCAGAAGATGAAGCTCTTCTTGCATGTTGATTTCCTTCAGCTGGGAGTATCTTCCCTTTCCCTGAAGGCTTCCACATCTTCATTTTCTTGGAGACATTGGCCTCCCAGCTCCTTTTCCCTGCTGGGGCTGAGCATTTCCCTGCTTTTTTTTTTTTTTTTTTTTTTTCCATTTCTCTGCAAGCTGTCGGGGACAGAGCTGGGGAGAGGGGGGGGGAATGGGCTGCCAGGAGCTGCAGAGAGCAGAGGGGGCTGCAGGGAGCCTCCTTTTCCCCTCTCCCAGCAGGATCCCACTGCCTGAACTGGGAGCCTGGGCTTGCTGTCCACATTGCTAATGCAGCAGCTGATTTTTTTTTTTTTTCCCCTTCCATCTGACAGCCAGAGGCCAAAGCTCTGCTGGAGGGGGCGGGGGAGGGGGGAGAAGGAGATCAGCCTTAAAATGAGGCTGTGCACAAAGCTGGGGGATTTCAGGGCACAGCCATTTTACAAACCACCACCTGGATCCTCTCCTGCTTGGATCCTTCATCCAAACCAACAGCTCCAAAAAAAACAAAACAGCAAAACAGCATCTGGGGAGCAGGGGGGGGGGGATGGCAGGCAGCCTCCCAGGGGTTTATCCTGGTGCTGGAGCAGAAGGTGAGGATGCAGAACCCCCAAGGAACGAGCTCTGCTCCTTAGTCCATGGCTCTGTAAGTGCTGCAACCATCCCCTTGGGTCCCAGCTTGCTTCCCAAGCCTGGCAGGATTTTCCTAACCCACTTGTGCAGGGAATCTGGCAGGAGGCGTGTGGGCAGCTGAGCTGCACTGCTCGGGTCCTGCTGTTTTTTGGGGGATTATAGGGAAGCAGCCAGGCTGGATGTGCTGAGATAGTCCCAGTCGGGTGCCCAGGGGGCTGTGCCAAGCCTGCTCCTCAGCTTCCTCTCTTCCACCCTTCAGCTCAGCCCCAGGAAGGTGCTGGGAGCCAGGGAGGCTGGGAAGTGGAGGGGCAGGATCCATCCCAACCTGCTGGAACCAAAAAGGATTTTCAGGACCTGGCCCAGGTGGAGTCCCCATCCTTGGAGGGGTTTCAGAGCCCTGGAGATGTGGTGCTGGGGGGGGAACAGAGGTTGCTGGGGGCCTTGGCAGTGCTGGGGGTGATGGTTTTGCTGGATGATCCAAAAGGGCTTTTTCCAACCCAACCCATTCCATTATTCTGCCCTCACGGGGGCTTCTGCAGGGGGGCCCTGACCTCCCCCTGGGGCTGGGGACATTTCACCCCCAGCTGTGCCACCCCCCTGGAGCTGCCTTTGAAGTGGGGGGGTCACTGCTGCAGAGGGGGAGGGGAGCTCATTCCTCATCCTTGTGTTGGGGGCACAGCAAGGGAGCTCCCTGGGGGGGGGGGGGAATATCAAAGGGCCCTGAAGCCTTTGCATGGGGGAAGCTTTTGAAGACACCAGTGGGGGGAGAAAGGGGGGCAAGACCCATCCCTGGGGGTTTGATGCCCCCATCTTCCTTCCAAGCCTTGCCCAGTGTCCCCAGCCAGAGCTGAAGGTGGGAACTGGTTTGTTGTAGAGATTAAAAATTAAAAATTAGGAGGGGCTCCCCCCCCACTCCCCCCCAGCACCTCCTGGGTGTGGGGCTGAGGGCTGGGGCTGCTCCAGGGCCACCCTCCCTCTGGAGATGCTTTTTTCATGGAGCTCAACCCCCATTGCTCTCAACACCCCTGACCTTACAGCCCCCCCTGGGCTCCCCCAGGTGCTGCCCCTCTCCCCCTGCCCACAAACCCAGCAGCAGCTGTGATGCTGTTGTTGCTCCTGCCTCAGTTTCCCCCCTGGCAGAGCCAGGCTTTGCCAGCACCTCCTGAAGAACAAGTCCTTTACTGGGGGGGGGAGCAGGATGGGACTTGCACCTCTCTCCTGCTCCCTCCCCAGCACAGAAATGAGGCAGAACCTGTTCTGTGCACCCCCGGGGATGCTGCCAGCACCTGGCACCCAGCACCCAGGGACAGAATTGGGGTTTAATCCCTCCAGCCCAGCTCTGGGAGGTGCCAGGAGCTGTGGCTGCTGCCTGGCTTGCTCCAGGCTCTCTGCAAGGAAAAGTATCCCTGAGGGTGACCCAGCACCTCACTCACCTTGTGCTGGTGGCCAGGGTGCTCCTGGGTGTCACTGGGCTGGCCCAGGCTCCAGCCACCCTGAAGGAAGCACCCAGCAAGCTCAGCACCCTTTGGGTCACCGGGGGGGGGGGTGACACAGGGCAGGATGTGACCCACAGCTCCGGCCATGGGGCTGGGGTCTGTGTGATGTGATCAGGGCTCCCCTGAGCTTCCCACCCCTCTGAGCAAGTCAGGTACCATCTGCCCACCCATCCCTCCCTCCCTCCCTTCCTCCCTCCATCCCTCCCTCCCTCTCTCTCCAGAGATCCAGGAGCAGGGGACAGATCCTGCCACCTCCCTTCCTACCCCATCCTCATTCCAGGAACTTTTCCCCCTGTCAGATGTTGCTGGCAGAAGGGTTCAGGATGCAGAGCAAGGGCTCAGAGCCCAACTGGGGTGTCCCAGGGCTGAGCCCCCACCAGCCCCGTGGGGACACAGCAGTCCCCAGGCCATCGTGTCCCCTGCAGAGACCTGGCCACACTCCCTGCATCTCCAGAGCATCCACAGCCAGGACCTCATCCAGCTGGGACCTCTCCCCATGGTGAGTGCCCAGTGAGGGGAGGGTGACAGACAGACAGACAGACAGACAGAGCTCAAGTCTCATTTCCTTAGAAACCACACTAAAATAATCCCCTTTTCTTGGGGTCCTGTGCTGGGTGTGTGCTGCCAGGCTGCTGCACCCCCCCCCCAGCAGCTCTGCTCTCTCCTGTAAAGCTGAGCTGGGTGATGGCTGGAGCCTGAACCCCCCCAGGGTTGAGGGAAACTG
Source organism: Heliangelus exortis (assembly GCF_036169615.1). NCBI lineage: Eukaryota > Metazoa > Chordata > Aves > Apodiformes > Trochilidae > Heliangelus > Heliangelus exortis. The sequence continues at coordinate 2,617,492 of NC_092445.1, read as the reverse complement.
AGGCACTGTGCTCCCCCCTGTTGTGTTTATCACAGGCAGCACCTCTGGCCTGATCCTGCGTGGGGCTGAGCACCCAGCTTTGTGCTGGGTGACTGGGAGCCCCTGTGGAGCAAGATGGGACTGTGAGGGGCAGGATGGTGCTGGGGGTACCCATGGGATGGGGCTGGGGACACCCAGTGGGTTTGGGGTCCTGCAAAGCCCCGGAGGACCCCACCCTGAGCTTTTAGAGTGGGTGGGGGACTGCTGGGAGGGCAGAATTGCTGCCACCCCCACACCCACCAGCGACCGGTCCTCCCAGTCCCCCCAGTGCCACATCCTGCCCCCAACCCCCCCCCCTCCTCGGGTAAGGTTTGGGGATGTTACTCCCACCCCATCCCCACGCCCACACCCTTATTTTCCATCTTGGGGGGGGTCCCCCTACCCCGCGGTGCTTCCCCACTGCACCGCCCCTGCCCGGGCTGCCTGACGCCTCCCAGTTCAGCCCAGTTCAACCCAGTTCAGTCCCGTCCGGCGGGTGGTGCTGGCTCCAGTCCCTGCTTTCCTGCCGCCGGGGCGAGGAGGCGGTTGCTCGCCCTGCGGTTGCCTCAGCTCTGGGCCACCAGCACCCAAGGGTGGGGACCGGGGGACACCCGCTGCCACCAAGGTCCCGGTGGGGTTCTGGGGGTGGGACAAATCCCCCGTGACCCCCACCCGCGGCGCTGGGGAGGTAAGTGGGGCTCACACCCCCCCCTCTCCACTTCTTTGCCCCACGCAGCAGAACCGCGGAGTGGGGGTGGGGGGGGTTGGGGAGTTTGGGTCCTTTCACCCTGTTCGTGGGGCTGCAGCCCCCCCCTCCGCTCCCCACTGTGGAAGGATGGGGTGGGGGGCTCTGTGGGGAGTGGGGGGCTCTGTGGGGGGTGGGGGTGTGGAGCTTTGCCGTGGCTTTTATGGTCCCCAGGCTGAGGGTTGGGTGGAGGGGTCTGAGGCCACGGGGATGGGCTGCGGCGACCCTGGTGCTGGCGCGGGGGGGGGGGGAAATTGCGCTGAGGTGGGGGGGCTGCCCTGGAGGGAGGTGGGGGGGGGGCTGCCGGGGGCTGCCCGTCCCCTGTTGGGGGTCGGGGGGTGCATTTTGGGGAGGGGGGTGTGGGGGTGTCGTTTCACGCCGTGCATCGCCCCCCCCCCGCCGCCCCCCGGGCTGTTTGCAAAGAAAAAAGGGAGACGTGCACCCCCCCGCACCCCTCCGATTGTGGCTTACTGGGGAGGTTTAACTGGTTTGACTGGTCTCCCGTGCAGGGCAGGGGGCCGGGTGCCCAGCACCCCTCTGGGGCTGTACATGGGTGCTCCCTGATCCCCCCTTCTGCACCCACCGGGGGCCCCGGGATGGGAACAAGGGTGACACTGCCTGGGACAGCCCTGGGGGACTTTTTTGGGTGCCGGTCCAGTTCCGGGGTGGGGGGGAGGGGGAGGGCAGGAGGATAGGAAAGGGCTGCGGGGGGGAGGCAGCAGCAGCATCACCCTGGTGCGTGTCCCCTGAGACCCCCACCCACGGGCTGGGTGCTGATGGGTGTCACGGGATCCCCGTGCTGAGCATGGGGGCGCCACGGGGGGGGGATGAGGGGGAGCTAGAGGGTCCTTGGTACTTGAGGGAGGGGGTCCCTGGTGTTGGTTTGGGGGAGCCCGTGGTGGGGCTGCACCCCCCTGGTTGCTGAGCTCAGATCCTGCGCTGGGGTCCCCAGTGCTGGGGATGTCTGAGACCTCCCCCCCGTGGGGCTGGGACAGGGACACCCGTGGGATTTGGGGACGGGGCTGGGATGAGGCCACTCGTGGGACCTGGGGGCAGGGTCACCCAAGGGGCTTGGAAAAGGGGACCTGTGGGGCTGGGGACAGGACCCTCTGTGGGGCTGGGGAGAGGCCCACTGGTGCCTGAGCCCCACGGAGGAGGTGGCAGCCCCAGAGCCGTGCTGCTGCCCACATCCCAGCAGGGTGATGGGGGTTGGGGGGAGGTTGGGGAGGGGACTGATCCCCCCCCCTCCAGCGCTGCTGCAATTTCCTGCCCGCAGCCCCAATCCTTTCCCAACGCCGGGGCCGGGCAGGGGGGGGCAGTGGGGCCAGAACCCTCTGCTCTGTGATGAGCTGAGTTGGGTCTCAGCCTGGTTGGGTCTCAGCCCACCCTGGGTGCAGCCGAGTCCCCTTTTGCCACCCGTCCCGGTGCCACGGCACCCGATGAAACCCGTGGGAAAGGGACAGGGGCAGAGCTGGCCCTGAGCAAACACCCTGAGCAAACACGGGCTGTGGGCAGGATCCTGGCAGCGGGCAGGGCTGGCACTGGCACAGGGCCTGGCAGCAGGAGGTGCAGGCAGGACTGGGACCTGCCTGGGCTCCTGGCCTTGGCACCTTCGGCATCTTCCCACCCCTTGGTTTGTCCCTGTTGGGTGTCCTGGGGGTGTTTTGGAAGGGGGGGGGGGGGGTGCATGCTGAGCTCCCCACCCCATCTCTTCCCAGAGGGTCAGGATGAGTCCCACCCCAGGGAGTCCCGGAGGTGTTTTGGGGTGCACTGTGTGTGGTGGGGGGTGTGTGTGTGCTTGCTGAGCTCCCCACCCCATCTCTTTGCAGGGGGTCAGGATGAGTCCCACCCCAAAGTGGTCCCAAGGTCCCTTTCCAGATGTTGGCATCACTGGTGCATGCCCGGCACGCTGAGCACCCCCGGCTGCAGCCCCCCACCTCTCAGCACCCACCTGGGCCGGTGCCCCGGGGTGACCCCGCCGTGTCCCCCCGTCCCACCATGGCTCTGGAGCTGGGGACAGAGGCGCTGCTGGACCTGAGCTTCCTGACGGAGGAGGAGCGGATCGCTATCACCGAGGTGCTGCGCCGGGACTGGCAGCTCCGCCGGCGGGAGGAGGGACGCATCAGGTGAGGAGGGGTGTCCCCGGCTCGGTCTCACCCTGGGGGACAGGTGGGCACCCCCCGAGATCAGCCAGGCTCGAGTTTGTCCCCCCTTTGGGACAGAGAGCAGCCAGCCTGGGGTCTGTTCTCTTGGGGTCAAACCAGGCTGCGGGTCCCCTTTGCTCTGGGGGCGGGGACACCCATTGAGCCCAGCCAGGGGGAAGGTCCCCCCAGCATCAGGGGTCTCAACCCCCCCGGGAGATGGTGGTTGGTGTCCCCAGGGCCACTCACGGTGTCCCCGTGAGGTGATGGGTGGCACCGGGGGCCGTGGCAGCACCGGGGTTGGTGGCAACGCCGGGGTGGGAGGGCCCAGGGGTGGGGAGGACCCAAAGCCGCTTTCTCCTCCAGCAAACTCCGCAAGTCGGTGTCGGACCCGGTCCGGCTGAGGATCCTGACCGGGGACTGGTTCTGTGACGCACGAGCCCAGCGCCACCGGCACCATTTGGGCTCCGACCTGGTCCGAGCCTCCATCCGCCGCAGGAGGCGGCCCCGGGGTAGGTGATGGTGAGGACCTTGTAGGGGGGTGGGGGACACAACGTGGGCCAGAGCTCAGCCCACTGAGGTCCCCGATGTCCCCAGGGGACACGGAGCGTGGCTTCAGCCTGGGCGAGCTGGAGGAGCCGCTGGCAGAGGAAAAGGAGGATGAGGATGGTGTGGAACAGGAGGAGAGGTGAGGGTGGGGGGACCTCACCCCATGGGTGCCCCCGGGCTGGTGGCACCTCTTAGTGGTCCCCTCTGGGGGTGGCACAGCCCTGGGATGGCCCCAGGGGGGTAGGGGGTGGGGTTTGGAGGTGGGGAAGGGGAACAGAACCCACGGTGGAGGGGATGGCACAGCCTGAGCTGTGCTGTCCCAGTGTCCCAGTGTCTGTCCAGTGTCCCAGTGTCTGTCCACCACCCGGGTGGGGGGGGTCTGCAGCTCAGATTTATAAATAACTGAGGGAGGGGGGGGTGTTGGGGGGACAGAAATTGCTCTTTATCCTGATGCCTTGTGGAGAGAAACTAACGGGGGGTCCCTTCTCACAGCCCCCCCCTGGAGCGGGCACAGGCAGCCACGGAGCCCCAGGTGGGTGCCCAGAGGGGGGGTTGAGGCAACCGGTACCTGACCCCCCGGTGATGGGCTCGGGGGGGCCCTGTGGGTCACCCTGGCTGTGGGGACACAGAGCCACAGTGTCACCCAGGAGGGGGCTGCTCTTGGGGCCAGCCTTGCTTTGCCAAAGGGAATGTGGGGAGCACTGGGGGACATCCCAGGGGACATCCTTCTCCCCAGGGACCCAGAGGGGATGGACTGAGGGGAGCAGGTGGGCAGAGTGCCCCAGGTCCCTCTTTTCACCCTGTCCCCCCTGTGCCACCTCACAGCCCAACCCTGCAGCCCCTGCTCTGGAGGGGACCCCAGTGTCACAGCCCCTGTGGCAGGGTGACATCCCGGTGAGGGAGCAGGACAGCCCAGCCCAGCCAGGTAACCGGGATGGGAGTCCAGTGCTGCTGAGATCTGGGGGGGTTTGGACCCCCAGCATTGCTCACCAGCCTCCTCCCAGCCCCCCAGCATGGGGACCCCCAGCCCTAGATGTGTCTCACTCCTCTTGCCATAAAAAGAAGGGGGGAACAGCCCCTCCTACCTGTCCCTGCTGCACTGGGGCCCCCCCACCCACACCGGACCCTTGCAGGTGGCACGGAAGGTGGGAACCCCTTTGACTCCTCCAGTGCTGAGGAAGAGGAGGATGAGCCCAACACCACACACAGTGTCCCTGATGCTGGCCAGGTGTGGGGGAGGGGTCTGGGGGGGGGCATATGGGGCTGGAGGGGGCTGTCTGGGGCTTGGGGGCTCTGTATGGGGCTGTCTTGGGGCTTTCTGGGGTTGGGGGTGATGTCTGGAGTTTGAGGGGGCTGAAGGAGGCTTGAAGGGCTGGAAGGGGTTGGGAGTGGTTGGAAGGGGGAGGCTGTCTGGGGTTGGGAGGGGCTCTATGGGGCTGGGGGCTATCTGAGGATGTCTGGAGTTGGGGGGTGGGGGGGGAGTTGTCTCGGGTGTGCAGGGCCCAGCACTGGGCTGTACCCAAGCACTGGGCTCTTACTGGGAGCTCCCCTTGGGAGCCCACACCGGGGCTGTGCTGGGGTGGTTGTTCACCCTCTTTTCTCTGCATTTCCAGGGGCTGGAGACCCCCCAGACGGATCAGGCCCCCTCAGGCTGGGTGTCCCCACCAAACGGCCACACATCCCCAGGCAGTGTCCTCACCACCAGCTCCTCCATCTCCAGCCTCAGCTCCTCCACGGTACGGAGCTGGGAAACCGGGACAACCGGAGCGTGTGTCGGGGAGGTCACCTCTCCATCCTTCTCCTGACCCTGTCCCACCCCCCCTGCAGCTGAGTGGCAGCCTGATGAGCCTGTACAGTGAGGGGGAGCTGGGACGTGTGGCTGTGAGGGGCTGTGTCCAGTTCTCCCTCTGCTATGACCCTGCCAAGAAGGAGCTGCAGGTCCACGTCTTACGGTGCCGGGAGTTGGCTGAGGCCAAGAGGCAGCGGTCGGACCCGTGAGTGTCCCGGTTCTGAGCGTTGGCAGTGCCCACCATGGTCCTCGTTGCACCCACCTCATGGTTTGATGGGGTTTTGGGGGGTTCTAGGTACATCAAGACGTACCTGCTGCCCGACAAGTCCAACCGCAGCAAGCGCAAGACCACGGTGAGGAAGAGGAGTTTGGATCCCATCTTCAACGAGACTCTCAAGGTTTCTTTGGGGTGGCTTTGGAGGGCTCCCACTGGTCTGAGGGAGAGGCAGATGGGTGGGGTGGATAACCTCCCCTTCTTTGTGTCCCCTCCCCACCAGTACAAGCTGGAGAAGAGGGACCTGCAGGGCCGGACCCTGAACCTCTCGGTGTGGCACCACGACAGCCTGGGCAGGAACCTCTTCTTGGGGGAGGTGGAGATTGCTTTGGGTGCCTGGGACTGGGCCAACACACGCCCTGAGTGGTTCAGCCTCCAGCCCCGGGTGAGTTTCCTGCCCTCCCCAGCCTCCCCTCACCATCCACAGCCCCCCATGACCCCTCCATCCTCCCCAGATGCCCATCTCCTCCAACGGCCTCGCCAGCCGGGGCAACCTCAACTTGGCACTGAAGTTCATCCCAGCTGGCTCAGAAGGTGAGAAATGTGGGTGGGCACCCAGGGTAGGGGGGGTCTGGCACGACAGGGTGCCCCTGACCCTTCTCACCCACAGGCAAGGGGCTGCCACCCACGGGTGAGCTCCACATCTGGGTGAAGGATGCTCAGAGCCTCGTCCCCTTGCAGAGCAGCACCGTGGATGCCTTCGTGCAGTGGTAAGAGGTGGGGGGAGATGGCACCCAGAGAGGGAGCACCCAGAGGGACTGATGTGTGTGTGCATGTCCCCAACCCTCCCCATGGTGTCACCCCCCCAGCTACGTCCTGCCAGATGACAGCAAGGCCAGCAGGCAGAAGACCCGGGTGGTGAAGAGGAGCCTCAACCCCCTCTTCAACCACACCATGGTCTATGATGGCTTCCAGGCCAAGGACCTGGCTGAGGCCTGTGCTGAGTTCACCCTCTGGCACCACGAAGCCTTTTCCAAACGTCAGCTGGGTGGCATCCGGCTCAGCCTGGGCACAGGTCAGCTTTGGGGAGACCTCTGGGGTGGTTCCCTGTGGTGGCAGTGGGGTGACAGTGGTGTCTCCACAGGGAGCAGCTATGGGCTGCCCGTGGGCTGGATGGATTCCACGGCCGAGGAACGGGGGGTCTGGGGGAAGCTGCTCCAGCAGCCCGGGCACTGGGTGGAAGCACTGCTGCCCCTGAGAACCAACCTGGTCCCCCGGGGATGACCCCCAGGCCCCCCCCCGTGGACCACCTGGTGCCCCCAGACCCCCCCTCCATGGACCACCCGGTGCCAGTGGGACTCAGGGAATGGGGGGGGGGACTCAAAGCTGAGCCTGGGGCATCACTGCAGGGCTGGGGTCTGTGTCCCCCCACCCTTCCAGCAGCAATGAAGTGACACTGTTGGGCACATCTGGTGGCTGTTTATTGCCCCATCCCCCCCCCCACCTCCACAGACCCCCACTGGGCTGCCCATTTCCCCTCTGAACCCCCCCCCCCCATGAGCTTCCCCTTTTCCCCCCTCCAAAGACCCCCACCAGGCTGCCCCATTCCTCCCCTCCCACAGACCCCCCCTGAGCTGCCCCTTTCCACCTGCAGACCCCCCCTGAGCTTCCCCCTTTTCCCCCCCTCCAAAGACCCCACACCTCTCTGCCCATTTCCCACCCCCCCCACCAACCCCCCCCAATCTACCCTGTTCCCCCAGTTGCAAAATGGGAGGGGAAGGAAAAATTTGGGGGGGCTGGGAGGTGGTGATGGGTGACAATGAGAGGCACCAAAACTAAGAGAAAAATTCCTTTATTGGGGCTCTGCCCCCTCCCCCCCCCCCCGGCTCTTCGTGGGGCTGGGGGGGTACCCACTGCCACATGTCCTCTGATCCTCTGGGGTGCCCTGGGTCCCCAAGGCTGGGATGGGACCCTCACACCCAGCTGCCACCCCCACCCTCCCCCCAGGGAGCAGCCAGAGGGAGCGACTACACCCACACTGTGTGCAACCCCCCCAGGATCCCAACTGGGGAGGGGGGGTGTCAGTGACCTGGTGACATGTCCCACCCTGGTGTCCCTGGGGACAGAGAGAGGGCAGGGCCACCTTTGCATAGTTGGGGTGTGGGCAGGGGGTCCCTGGCTGGGACACACACACACACACACTGGCAGCAGGCAGGGACATCAGCAGTGGTGGCCTCTTCTCTCCCTTCCCTGGGGGGGGACACAGGACACGAGCAGTGTCCCCCCAGCCCAGGGTGTGCAGTGGCCTCAGATCCTGGTGCAGCAGACAGAGAAGAGCACGGAGTAGAAAAGGGCCCAGGGGTGTCCAGCCCCCACCCCAAATCCCAGGGAGTAGATGGGGGGGGGGGGGATACCCCAGTGCCCCCCTGCCCGTACCCACAAAGGTGGCAATGCCCTGGGAAGGGTCAGCCCCACGCTTGGGAATGGGGTGGGAGCTACTGCAGAAGAGGGATTGGGGGCAGGGGGGAGGCTTTCTGAAGCTGTGACCCCCCCCGGACCACTCCCCACCAGTTACAGGACCCCACCCCTCCCTGGACAGAAGACAGAAACCACCTCATAGAGTTTAATGGGGGCAGCCCCAGCTACAAGTGTCACCCCACAGCACACAGCACACACCCCCCACCCCAAAACAATGCACAGAAAGGATGGGGGGAGAGAAGGGAGGATTGGGGACCCCCCAAAGCCCCTCCAGTAACACAGAGGCACAGCAAAAGCACACAGTGAGACCCTGGCTCTGCCCCTCTGGGGGGCATGGAGGGGAGGGGGGGCAGGGTGGGAGCAGGGGGTGGGTGCTGAAGGGAAAAGCACCTGAGAGCCCTCTGGGAAAAGAAGGGACCCCCAGCACCTCCCCCAGTGAGCCCCAAGGCTGTGGGGAGGCAATGGGGGTGCCCAGGGTGGGGCTGGGGGGCTGCTGGGTGCTCTCTACCTGAGGCCAGAGTTCAAAAGGGGGAAAGGGGTGGGGTGGGGGCTGGGGGCACTTTACTTGGGTGACAGAAGGGACACGGATGTGCCAAGGCACTGGCTGCACCCTGCCAGGGGCTCTGTGTATGAAATGGGGTGGGGGGAACCGGGGGGGACAGACAAAGGGGGACACCCCCTTCTCTTCCACCACAAACGATTCTCAGGAAAAGAGCAAAGATGGGAAAACCTCAACATGCAAACCCTGAGAGAGAGAGAGAGAGAGCACCCCAGGACCCCCCTCCCTGGGGACAGAAGCTCTGGGGGTGCAGAGGGGCAGCCCCCTCCCCATCAGCACCCAGCACCTACTGGTTGTCCTCTCTGGCAGCGTGCAAGGAAAGAGAGAGGGGGCACAACCCCCCCACGTTAGACAGGGTGAGCCTGGAGGCAGCACTGGGAGGGGGGGGAGAAGAGCAACAAGCCCCCCACTTGGATCAGCTCGGGGGTTGGGTTTGGGGGTTCCATGGGGCACAGAGCCAGGATCCAGCCAGGCAGAGACAGAACAGACCCTGACAGGACAGCAGTGAGGGGACACTGGGGGGGGGGACACACACAAGCCCCCTCCATCTCCCTCCACCCACTGGGTGAGGATATGGGGGGACACAAAGAGCCACAGGAGACAACACTCAGTGGTGGGACAGGACACGGCCAGCTGGACCCCAACCTAGGGCTGACCCCCCACGTTGGACTTCATGGGTGGGCCAACCCCGTGGGTGCCCCCCACCCCATGATCCTGGTGCGGGGAGGGAGGGGGGAAGGTGTGGGAGCCTTACAGTGTTTGGTAGGTGCTGTCCTTCGACTTGATGAACTTGATGATGAAGAAGACAACAGCCTGGACACTCAGCACCAGGACGATGCCCCCGATGAAGCTGGCGGTGTCAAACCCCGGGGGGTGGAATTCGGGGCTCCCCGTTAACGGGGCACTGGTGGTGGTCCCTGATGGGGGGGGAGGGAGGAAACAGGGTGAGGAGGGTTGTGAGATGCTGTTGGTGCTCTTGTCCCAGCCGAAGGGAAGGGGCACAGGACCCCCGGTATCTGCCCGGGGCCGGGATGTCCCCACAGCCCGTGGATGCAGGGGTGGGCTCGGCCTCTTCCCGGGTTGGAGAAGTTGGAACCGGGTGGGAGAGGAGGCAGCAGGGACAGGATCCTGCTGGGATCAATAATTCAGAGGGCTCCGGGCTCAGGTTACCGGTTGTAATTAGCCCAAGGGCCGTAATTAACCCGATGCTCTCCAGCTCCTGGAAGAGGCTCCAGCCCCGCTCCCGTGACACTTCCCAGCAAGGATAGGGATGGATCCAAGGGGGGCTGCAGGGGCTCTGATCCCCCCCCAGCCCCACCCTGGCATCGCTGCAGCCCCCAGCAGCATTGCAGAGGGCACGGGGGGGGGACGACAAGGAGGGAGCTGTGACCCCCGGGGGGGCAATGGCCAAATTGAGGCTCCATGGGTGGAAGCAGGAGGGCAGCTCTGCTCATCCCTCCCAAGGGGATGTGAAACACGGAGGGAGGTGGCTTGTCCCATCCCACCGGGCAGTGTGGGACCACCCTGGGCCACCCAGACCCCCTCATCCCACCCCCCCCAGACCCACTCACTCGGAGGGTGCGTTGGCTCCTTGCTATGGGACCGTGGGGGCTCTTCCGTGGGGGACTTCAGCGCTGCTGGAGGCAGGGACAGGGAGAAGGGGGCAAAAAGGGTCATCAAGGGACATCACCGTGACCCCCTTGCCCCACAGCCCTGTCCTGGGGGCCGTGGATTTCATCCCCATGGCCCCAGCACCTGCAGCAGCACCTCCATCCCCAGGGCTGCTGGGTCTAGGAGGGGATGGTGGGTGCAGGGGGGGATGGTGGGTGCAAGGGGCAGTGGGGTTACCTGGACACAGGGTGCTGGTGTTGTAGAGCTCACAGGTCTCCCGTGCTGCCACCCCTCTCTGCATGCAGCTCCCTGCCCCTGCAGGCAGAGGCAAACGGGTTTTCCCAGGGGATCCCCCTGCAAACCATCCCGTGGGGACCCCCAGTGCCATTTGGGCCCCGGGCACCCAAATGTTTGGGTGGGTGAGGACTCATCCCCAGGAGTGGGCACCCACCCTGGGGGCTCACATCTGGTGGGAGCAGCACAGCCCTTCCTGCCAGTGGCAGGTGAGACCCCCTCGCTCTGTGTCCCCCCCATGGCCGAGCCCCCCCTCACCTGGCTCCTCGGGGGTCCTGCAGCCCACCCAGACGCAGCCGCTGCTGTTGTGCGAGGTGGTGCTGGCCGTGCACGTCTCACAGGACCTCAGCTCACTGCACCCCCCTGCCACAGCCGGGAAAAGGGGTGAGAACCAAGCCAGCACCCACCCACCCCATCAGCCGAGGTGGGGGCCGGAGCCTCTGCCCCACGGAGGAGGAATCCTCACCCTGCAGCAGGAGGGATGAAGGCACCAAAGCCCCCACCAGCCCCATCCCTGCTGGCTGCAGGTGTGTTGGCAGCACCTCCAGCTCTCCAGAGCTCACCCCACAGCTCCCAGCACCCACAGGTCCCAGCACCCACAGCTCCCCCCTCCACCCTGACATCCAGTGCTCACCCCAGCACCCACAGCCACCCCTTCTGATGGAGGTTTCAAAGAGCTGGGGCAGCAGCACCCACCCAGCTGCTCCCCACAGCCCCAGGGGGGTTATTTAGGCAGCATCCCCCCTCTGCCCCACCATCCCCCCCTGACTGTCCCACAGGACCCCCCCTCCCCAGCACCCCAGCAGTGGTGTTGAGTCACTTGGGTGGTTGTGGAGCTGCCATGAGCTCTTCTCCCCACACACACAACCTCATCATTAATTTACAGCAATGTCACCAAGGGAGGTGACATGGGGGGAGCTGTGTCTGGGCCCTGCCTGCACTCTGCTGTATCCCACACCTGGTTTCCACCATCCCGGGAAAAACCAAGGAGCCGTTCCCCTCCCTGGCCTTGTTTCCAGTCTCCCAGGGGACAAACAACCTCACCCCCAGCAGACCCAGCACCCCTGAGCCCGACCCAGCGTGGCTTTGCCACCCCATCCCCACTGGCAGCACCTTGCAGAGGAGTTCCCACCACACCATCTCCCCTCGGGGTGGGCAGCTCAAGGACCTCTCCCTCCCCCCCATAGCTTTTAGGGTCCTCCGGGCCATGCCTGGCTGCTAGAACAGCCCCTTTTCCTTCTCCCAGTTCCTCCTCCCAGCAAACTGGTGGCGTGGGATGCTGCGGCCCCATTGCCATGGCTACGGCGTGGTGGGGACGCTCCCCCCCAGCATTTAAAGACCTGCCGGGAGCCAATGGGAAAGTGGGACTTTGCTCGGAAGGCTTTGAGGCAGGTTGATAATTTCGGTTATTTTTATCGCGGCAGGAACAGACGCCGGAGCCCAACGCTGTCACCTCCCGCTCCTGCTGCAGGTGTGGGGTGGGGGGAGAGGGAAATAAAGGTTGGGGACACACAACAGCAGCTCCATCCCAGTGGATGGTTTGGGAACACGCGTGGGGCCAGGTCGGGCGGGTCAGGTCGGCGTGGAAATGTGTCCCGTGAGTGGCGGGGGAGTGGGAGGAGGGGGGGACACGCAACCCTGGGGTTTGCATAATTCATGCCCGGAGTTGCAGGGACCCGGGACAGGAGGATGACGCTTTCACTCCCTAAAAACTGTCCCCAAGCCCACGATCCGCTCCCGGCTCTTTGGAGAGGAGGCCGGACCCTGCATCCCCCCTGGCCCTGGGGGGGCTCAACCCCACAGGTGGGAGCAGGACCAGGAGTAGGGACCAGCAGAGGGCACGGGGCTCACACCCAGAGGGTGTGCAAACCCCCTGAAAAAACCCAAGGAACCTCCCCAAAACTTCAACTGCCCCAGAGCTGCAAACTCCCCTCACCCTTCCCCTCCTCCCCCGGCCCTACCTGCGCGGGTGGGCGCGCACAGGAGCGCGCACAGGAGCGCGCAGAGCATCGCCCCGCCGCACGGAGGGGCCATGGCCCGGTCCGGCCCGGCTCAGCTTGGCTCAGCTCGGCCCGGTCCCGGAGGGAAGTACCGGCCGCGGAGCTCCCGGGAGAGCGGAGCTGAGCCGCGGGCACATGCGCGCCCGCGGGAGGCGGCCCCGGGGGGGGCGGGGCGGGGAGGGGCGGCCCCGCCTCGTCCCGCCCCCCCACACCCTCCCACCCACCCCCGAGGGGGTCCAGCCCGTGGGGGGGGGACGGCTCCGCTCTGGGGATGCACCCACGCACCCACCCACCCCACCCCGCCCCGCAGGCAGCCGTGGGAAAGGAGGCTCGGGGGGCTCCGGGCGCTGCCCCCCCCAGCGCTGCACGCACTGTATGCACTGCCCTGCCCTGCCCTGCACTGCCCGCACTGCACGCACCCCGCACGCTGCCTCTGCACTGCACGCACTGCACAGCCCGCCCACGCCGCGCATCCTGCCCACGCCACCCGTGGGCTGCACGCACACTGCACGCACTGCACACGCAAGCTGCTGCCTGAGCGCTGCACTCACTGCAGCCCCACACCCCATTTCCCCCCTCTTCAACCCCACCAACAGCTCCCGCCGATCCGGTCCCCACCCCCGGGGGGTCCCAGCCCCCCTTTGGCAGTGGGGCCAAACTCGCCCCCCACTGGGCCCAGTTTGCTGGGGAAGATCTGAAAAGCATCGAACTGCGAGGAACCCGGGCGGGGGGGGAAGCAGGGGAGGGTCTCGGGGTGCACACACCTCCTTCTCCCCTCCCCCGGGGCGGGGGGGTTCCCTGGCAGCCGCCTTTCCCGAACCCCCCCCCCCCAGGTCCGGGCCAGGTCTCCCCGTTTCTCCCGGCCGTTCATTATTCAGGGGAAGTGGGTGTGGGATGCACCCCCCGGCTGTGCGGGGGGGACCCAGTTTCTTTTCCTCCCCCCTCCTCGGGCCGCCCCTTCCACCCCCCACGCGCAGGGTGCGAAGCGAAGCCCCCAAACCTGTGCAGCGAGGGGTGGGATGGGGGGGCAGCACCCAGCCCCCCACCCCCCTTCTCCTCCTCCTCTGCAGCTCGGCTGCGTAAGGACACTGTGGGAGGACCCAGCCCGGGGGTGGGGGTCCCGGGGGGTGTGTGAGTGGGTGCTGGGGGGGGGTTGGGAGGGGGGGGTGGTGATGTCTGATTTTTTATGAATGGGCCCCTCCAGCCCGGCTGCGATTACTATGCGGCGCGCGCGCCTAGCGGGGCGCTGATTGGCTCCGGCGCGACATTGACGTCACAGCGGGGCGAAAGGGGCTCAGGGAGGGAGGGGGGGGCGCGGTGGTGAGTCACCCCCCCACCCCCTCCCCCCCGGTACACCCCTAACACACACGCACCCCACACCCCCCCCCCGGAGGGGTTCGGTCACTATAACTCGGAGGAGCCGATGGCAGCGCGGCCCCAGCCGGGGAGACCCGCGCAGGTGAGTGCCTGGCACCAGGGATGGTGGGGGGGACACCGGCACCGGGAGGGGAGCACCGGCACCGGAGGGGGGCACCGGCACTGGGGGGCGGGCACGGACACCGAGGGGAGGGACAGGGACACCGAGGGAGAGGGACAGGGACACCGGGAGGGAGGGACACGGACACCGTAGGGGGGCACGGCCAGCGTGGGGGGGACACACGGGCATCGGAGGGTGGTGTATGGACAGCGGGGGAAGGAGGACACGGGCATCGGGATGGGGTGAACCGACAGTGGGAGGGGGCATGGATAGTGGGAAGGGGGCATGGATAGCGGGGGGGACATGGATACCGGGGGGGCATCAGGAAGGGGGTGATCCTGCTTGGGCATTGATAGCTGGAGGTGGATGAGGGGCAGTTGTGTCCCCCCGTCTCCCGGGTCCTTGCTGCAAGGCAAAGGGGGGTCCCCCAGGTTGGGGTGGGCATGGTGAGGCAGGAGGAGTTTCCCCCCCAACCTGCAGGAAGACCACCCCCTCTTTGGGGTCCCATCAGTTTGGCCCCGAAGCCCTTGGTAGAGGGGGGATCCCCCGTATTTATCTCCCAAAATCACTCCCCCAGCAATTAATGGTGGTGGGAGGGGGCTGAGTGGGCTCCTGTCCTTTTTATTCACATATTTATTTTTCTATTTTATTCAAAGCAAACCCCCTTATCCAGAAAAAAAACTCCAAACAAACCCTGGGAGCAAACAGCCAGCCCCCTCCTCAACAACCCCCTCCCCGAGACAAATCAGGGGGGGAGACCGGACTGTCCCTGGTTGGGTGGCAAAAGGGGGGGGCCTCAGGGGGGTCCCAATAGTGGGTGCTGAGGGGGCTGTGTGGGCTCTGGCAGGTCAGTGTCCAGCACCATGATAGAGGATGGGCCCCCCAGCTCCAGCCACGGCCGCTTCGCCGCCCGGAACGGAACCAGCAGCTCCTTGGACCTGGAATCCGTGGTTCAACCCTTGGCTTTGAACCCATGGGACGTTGTCCTCTGCATCTCTGGCACCATCATCTCCTGCGAGAACGCCATCGTGGTGGTGGTCATCTTCTACACCCCGGCTTTCCGGGCTCCCACGTTCCTCCTCATCGGCAGCTTGGCCACCGCAGACCTCCTGGCGGGTTTGGGGTTGATCTTGCATTTTGCTTTTGTCTACCTGGTCCCCTCGGAGGCCGTCAGCCTGCTGACAGTGGGGCTGCTGGTCACCTCCTTCACCGCCAGCATCAGCAGCTTGTTGACCATCACCATTGACCGCTACCTCTCCCTCTACAACGCCCTGACCTACTACTCGGAGAGGACGGTCACCAGGACTTACATCATGTTGATCCTCACCTGGGGAGGCTCCATCTGCCTCGGCCTCCTGCCCATCATGGGTTGGAACTGCCTGGAGGAGCCCTCCTCCTGCAGCATCGTCAAACCCTTGGTGAAGAACCACCTCATCATCCTCTCCGTCTCCTTCTTCATGGTTTTCGGGGTGATGCTCCAGCTCTACGTGCAGATCTGTAAGATTGTCTGCAGGCACGCCCACCAGATCGCCCTCCAGAGACATTTCCTGGCCACTTCCCACTACGTCACCACCCGTAAAGGCATCGCCACCTTGGCCCTCATCCTGGGCACCTTCGCTTCCTGCTGGCTGCCCTTCACCATTTACTGTCTCCTGGGGGATTACACCTACCCGGCCCTCTACACCTACCTCACCCTCCTCCCTGCCACCTACAACTCCATGATCAACCCCATCATCTACGCCTTCAGGAACCAGGAGATCCAGAAAGTGCTCTGGGCCATCTGCTGCTGCTGCTTCTCCTCCGCCGTGCCCTTCCGCTCCCGCTCCCCCAGTGACGTCTGATGTGGCCCTGGCCCTGTCCCCCCCCTTCCCCCTGCCCCTTCACTCACCCACTGTGCTTGGGGGATTTTCTTTTGGTTGTTTTTTTTTTTCCTTTTTTTTTTTTTTTCTTTTCCTCCTCCTTTTCATTCCCAGTCACCCAATGCAGGAGCTCTCGGAACAGAGCAGCTCTTCCCAGCCCCATCCTTTTCCTCTATTTTTAAATTTGCAGGAGAGAAAAAAAAAACCAAAACAAAACGTATTTTTTATCCCTAATGTCATCTATATTTATGCCTATGAGCAAGAGAGAGGGGGGGAGGTCCTCGTATTTTCTTTAAAAATATTTACGATGCTTTATTTTTTGAAGGGGAGGGGAGGGTGATACCAGGAGCCTTCGCTCCCCTCTTGCTTTTTTGACAGCCTGGTTATTTACCTCAAATAGTTAAAATACATTTTGTACGTTTGGGGAAAGAGGACGGGGAGGGGGAAGGCTGGAGGAGGAGGAGGGACTCAACCCCCCTCACACACACCCTTCTCCCAGCCATTCACTCATTTATTTATTATATATATTTTTTAATTCTTATTTAATTTGATTTTCATGCCGCCGGGGCCAGCGCTGGGGCTTGCTGCCCTCTAGTGCTCGCTGCCTTCGGGCTCTGCACCCTCAAACCCAGCAGCTTCGGGGGTCCAGTGGGTGCTGCCCCCTTTCCCCCCACCCTTGCCAAAGCCTTTTTTTGCACTGGGACCGGATTTGCACATTTTTTGGGGGGGGGGCTGGATGTAAAGGGGACCCCTGGCTGGGGTGCTGCAGAGCAGGGGTGGGAGGGGCTGCTTCTTGTTTACAACCAGGGAGGGGGAATAAAAATAATTTGTGCTACGAGGTGTGGCTGTTTGGCGGTGGGGAAGGGATGGGAGATGGGGTCGGGGGGTGGGAGAAGGTTGAGGTGTCGTCCTCCCCTGCCCCCCAAGTCCAGGCAGGGGCTCATCCCCTCTCCTTTTCCCTGCAAAATGCCAAGTGACAGCACGTCCCCCACCCATCACATCCAGTTAGCAGGAGCCAGCCCCGGGGGGAGCAGCACCGAGGGGGGACGGCTACACACACACGACCCTGACCATCCTCATCCTCACACCATCCCCCCTGCAAGGTCACAGGCAGCTGCCTGCACCCCCCCGGGGAGAGGGGGTGGGACACACACACAGGACCCCTGCACCCAGCTCCCCAACCCCATGCCCGGCGTTTGCTGCTCCTTCAGAGGGAAGGTTAATGATGGCAAAGCTAATTAGGGCAGCTCGTCCCCTCCGGTAGCTCTGTACCCCCATCCCCCCCCGTGCCCCTGCTCCCCCCGGTCAGGGAGCAGCAGGTTTCTCACAGACATTTGAGCATCCGCGGAGCCGCCGGGACGCGGCAGAGCCCGGGGCTGAGGAGCAGCCGGAGCCCGGCTGGGTGCTGCTGCCCTGCAGGGTGCGTGCGGGTCCCCAGGGCTTGGCTTCACCTCGGGCTCGGGGGACCTGGTGGCAGCCCGAGGGTTGGAGCTGTTTATTGCCAAGGAAATAACAGATTTTTTTAATTTTTTTTTTTTTTTTCCTCCTGGTTCTCAGCCAAGCCCAGCACTGTTGGAGGGGTTTGTGGTACGGAGGGGAGATGGGGCTGAAGGACCCACAGCCCAACAGCTCCTCCTTTCCAGGGGCTGGGCTGGGTGCTGGGGATGAGGTTGGGGAGTTTGGGGTGCTCCTTGGCCCCACTGAGGTTAAAGGAGCAGAGCTCAGGGGTTGGAGACACTCATTGTGTCATGGGATGAGCTGAGAACCCTCAGCCCACCTGGCCCTGCAGTGATAAATCCTGGAATTCCCAGCCCTGCTTTATTCCTGAGCAGTTTATACCTGGTTGTTCTTCTGTCAACATTGTAAAGCTGCTTAAATAGCTCTTCTCTCTCTCCTGATGTCCTCAGAAGGAGAAGCCACAGCTCCTTTGCTTCTCTGTGGTGGGCAAACCTGGCCGGTCCCTCCTGCTCCCTGGGGTCCCTGCCACCTCCCCTGGGGACAGGGTGACACACCAGGGTTTGCTGCAGGTCTGTGGCATAAAGACAGCACCATGCAGGTCTGCTGGGACCCCCCCTCAGGCTCCCACCCATTACAGCCACCAGCAGGGTGGGCACAGGGCTGCAGCCCCCAGCTCCTGGCAGGGCTGTGCTGGAGCTGGTGGGCTTCCCAGCTTCATCCAGGGTGGAATCAGAGGGCTGAGGAGCTGGGGAGGAGCCCACAGCAAGTCTGGCATCAAAGCCCACCATGACCCAGCCCATCACACCATGCCAGGCCAAGGGACTGCCCGTCCCTGGCTCCCCAGACAATTCAGAGCATCCTTGTGCCCACCACCGTGAGCCCTCTGAGGTCACCCCTTGCAGCCCTGTCCCCTGCTGTCACCAGACACCAAGAGGGCCATCACTCAGTCTGTGGCTGTCCTGGGTGCCACCTTACAGCTGGGAAAGGTGTTTTTTGGCTCCTACCTGTGTGCAGTTCCCTCCTGCTGGGATGGATGGATGGATGGATGGATGCAGAACACTGAGGCTGAGCGGGGGTCTCCTGGTGCCAGTGAATCTGGAGATGTTCCTGGCTGCTCCAGGCCTTGGGGGGACAGCACCAAGCAGGGAGATAAACAGCCCATGGCAGGGCCCAGCCTGCTCCCTTTTTTTTTTGGTGGAGGAAGATGCAGAAAGCGGAGCTGTAAAACCCAGCCCCATCCATCCAAGAAAGCATCCGAGTGCCAAGCAGCCACCCCCACGTTGCTGATGTGCAGGAGAGGCTCTGGGGGGACCCACAGCCCAGCTTTGAGTTTAAAATATGAGCTAAGAGGTGTGTGTGAGGCAGACCCTCACCCCAGCTGTGCAGCACATCTGGCAGGCTCAGCTCTCCCCAGGCACCCCCTGCCCTACACCACGGCTCTTGGCAGATGCTGGGAGCCACAAGAGGCTTCTTCCCTCCAAACCCTGACTGTGCCACGGAGAGGGCAGGGGGCTCTGGGCAGGGGGCTCTGGGCAGGGGTTTGCTCCCCCTCCCTGCTGTGGGCAGCCCCTGAGCTCCCATCAGCAGAGGGGCTCAGCTGCAGTTCCAGCCACTCACCCTTTGCCACCTTGCTGGGAGCTGAGATGCTGGGAAAGAGCTCGGGCAGCAACCACAGCAAAACCCTGGCACCGAAAACATGGGGGCTTTGCCAGGTTGGAGAAGGGAGGGGGGAACTGCTGCCACCCCAAAACCTCCCACAAACACCCTGAACCCCAACTGATTGACTCAGAGCAGAGCCAAGAGCTGCCCGAAGTGCATCTCGGGATCCACTGGGGTGCCCCTCGATGTCCCCCCTCTGCCCTGCACCTCAGGGCTGGGACCTCAGGGCCATGAGCAGCTCTGGTTATTGGCCTGGGTTACATCTAAATGAGAAACCTCAGCTCTGGCTTGGGGGATTTTGTTTCCTTGGAAGCAGGAGCAGGCAGGAAATGAAGAGAAGGCGGCCCCGCTCCAGAGCCATTTACCAGCAGCTGAAGGCAGCAGGAGGCATTTCCCGGGGTGACTCGAGCATCCTTCCTGGCCACCACCTGAGCTGTGGCTCCAGGAGGACCTGGGTGGGGAATCCTGGGAGGAGAGAGTGTCCCAAAGGGCTGCTTGGGTGGGAGAGAGAAGGGAGAGAAAAGGGTGGGAGAAGGGAGAGGATGGGGTGGGAGAGGGGGGAGAACGGGGTGGGAGAAGGGAGAGAGAAGGGTGGGAGAGGGGAAAGAGAAGGGAGAGAAAAGGGTGGGAGAGGGGGGAGAATGGGGTGGGAGAGGGGGGATAATGGGGTGGGAGAATACAGAGAGAAGGGTGGGAGAGGGGAAAGAGAAGGGTGGGAGAGGGAAAAGAGAAGGGTGGGAGAGGGGAAAGAGAAGGGTGGGAGAGGGGAGAGTGGACAAAGGCAGAGAGTGAAGTGAGGGAAGGTGGAGAACAGAGTGGGAAGGGGCTCAGGCACCCCGCAGCCTTCCTTTTTACTCCTGCACCAACATCTGATGCTGGAGGCAGCTCCGTGGCACCAGGTCAGGGGGCAGGGACCCCTCTGCTCCCCACTGCAGCTCGCAGGGGAGTGGGCTCCCGGTCTGGCCCGGGGCTGGGGCTTTGTCTCGGTGGCCCGGGCAGGGAGGAGCACGGGGCAGCCCCGGCTGCATTAAACCCCTCCACATGGAGCTTGGCCTTTGCGGGAGCGGCTGAGCCCAGCGCAGAGCTGCTGGCCTGCCAGACTGCAGAAACTTGAGCTCCAAATACATAATTCCTCTGGCACCCCGTGGTTATTTGTGAGCTGCTGTGAGCAGATGGAAGAGTTACAGATAAAGCCATCCGCAGCACGGGAGCCCGACTGCCTTCCCCACACAACCGCGTAGGCAACAGCGAAAGCAGGGAGGAGGGGAGGGGGGGAGTGAAAAAAAAAAAAAAAGAAAATAATAAAAAAAAAACCCCAACAAAACCGCACAAGCAGGCAGAAAGAGAGCCGGGAGAGGAGTCAGCCATTTCTACAGGGGCTGGAGCTGCCATCTCAGCACACCTACGTGCAAGGAACGGGGACTCTCTGCTGCTGGCAGCCGGCCCTTCCCGGGGAGTGGGGAGGGAGGGTTTGGGGTTTGTGCTCTCCCACCGCCCCTGGCTGCTTGGCGAGGGAAGGCAGCGCCGAGTCGGGGGTGACATTGGCACAGCGGAGCCGCTGCCACACACTGGGAGCTGAGGCTGCTAACGCTGATCCGAGCTGGCAGCGCCTGCACTCGCCCGGGTCCCAGGGGGGGAATTAAAGGGAGAGAAACTGACGTCAGTGGTGGAAAGGACACGCAGCCCACTCGTCCAAAAGCAGCCGGCAGCATCTTCGGGGTGTTGCTAACACCACCTTGAAGGAGAAAATTAAATAGGTCTTTGGAGACGAGGGGCTCCTGTGAAGCCGGGGCTGTGATCTGGTGCCCAGCCCCATGGAAGAGAGAGACAAGCAGAGACATCAAAGGCTGGGGCTGAGGTTGGGGTGCCAAGGCACAGCAGAGCCCCAGGGACTCTTCCCCCTCCCCCTGTCCCCCCCCAGGCTGCAGCAGCTCCTCCACAGCAAAATGCTGCTGGCCCGGAGGGCTGGGGCTCCATCAGCACCAGCACAGGATGCTGCTGGGCTTCTGCCTGCACGGAGCTAAACCCCGGGGTGGTGGTGGAGGGGAGGCTCTCGGCCCCCTGGAGCTCTTCCCAGCTCCAGGAGGTATCTCCAGCTCCAGGGGTTGCTTGTGGAGGATGAAGCGTGGGGCAGGTTGGGTCCCCGGGAAAGTGGAGCTGGCACTGAGATTTCCCCATCTGTGTTTTAGGGGGGGGTAAAGCAGCACGAGACCCAGCAACACACATCAGCCCGTTCCTAAAGATGAATTTCAAGAGCTGGCACAAAACAAACAAACAAACAAACAAAAAAACCAAAAAACCCCACCCAAAACCAAACAAACAAAAAACCTCAAAAAACCCCCACGAGGCTGTGTGCTAGTGTGGACCCCAAAAAAAGCAGAGGCACCCAAGTTATCCCCGGCCACAGCTGCATCCATGCAGAGGAAGGAGGCAGGAGCACGGGCTGCTCCTCCTGGATCTGAGATGGAGCCAAGAGCTGGGACACGCAGCACCAGGGAAAAGTGGAAGCCCAAGAGATCCCTCCTTCCCCTGCCCTCTGTGCCCCAGCACGACTAAAGGCCTTGCTTGTTCAGAAGCTGGCAAGGCCAATTAATCTAATGAGGTTTTGCAGCCAGGGACCATTGTCAGCCAAGAAAGGCAGAGCACTGCAGAGCCAGCACACGGGTGTCTCCGAGAAGCCGAGGGAATTTGGCAGAGCAAAGCTGGTGGTAAAAGCAGGGATGAGGAGCAGCAGGGATGGAGCCTTTTGTTGCTCTCCCACAGACCAGTGAGAAAATCCACCCACGCAACAGGCTCCTGTCCCCAGCCCAACACCTGGAAAAGGGGCCAGGAGCCACGGCTGGGGCCAGGCAGATTAACTGCAGAAGGGAGCAGCTGAAATGGTGGCGAAGAATAATATAATAAATAAAAAACCCAAAAAGCTGAAGCAACCCCCTCCCAGCCCAGCTGCAGCAGCTCCTGCAAGATGGAGCAGGGGCTCATTTTGTATGGCAGGGAGCATCCAGGAGGCTGGGAGCTGCTCCTGGATTGAGCTGCCTTGGCCCTGCAGACCCAAAACCCACCCTGGGCAGCTCTAACGACCACCATCCATAATCCCCAAGCCAGACGGCTCCGTGCTGGAAGAGGCATCCACAGGGATGGTGTTTGCCAAGCAGGTTGGGCTTTCTCCATCCCTCAGGCACCTGCAGACAGGACACAGCCCTGGCTCCCCAGATTGCAGCCCTGGGAGATGTTCTGCAGGACACAAAGGGGGGAGGCACAAGGTGCTGGCCTGGCCCTGCACCTCCCCGTGCTCCCGGACAGAAGTGACACACCAAGAAGTGGCAGCAGCCCCTGGGCCACTTCTCCTGGGTGAAGGACAGCATCACAGCTCCCCAACACATGCCCGGAGTAACAGACACAGGCAGTGATCAGATAGAAAGGTTTTATCGAGTTTACAGTTTTAAAAAAGGATTAAAAAAAAAAAAAAAAAAAAATCTGATTTTGTTGTGTCGTTTGGTGTTTTGTTTGGTGGTGTTTTGTTTTTTTTTTTCACAGGTACATTATAAAAAAAATCTGCCATCGGGATCTTCATCCAGGGGTTACTGAGTTGATTATAACAAAAAAATAAAACAAAGAAAGAAAGAAAAGCAGGAAAGCCTGGCTTACTGACAGGGAACAGCACAGACAGAGGTGACAAGGGAAAGGGAAGGCAGTGAGGGGTGCACAGGGTCCAGGCTCTGCTCCCACCCCGCTGCCTCCCTGCAGAGTCTGGCCCTGGGTGTTTATTTTGCAGGAGGAAAAACCAAACAAATCTACAGTATTTCACTCATGAGGTGGTTCTGTTTTGGTTTTTGCATTTTTTTTTTTTTTTTTTCCTCTAAGTGGAGTTTCAGTGCTGAAACTCCTTTGGTCTGAAGGGAATTACCCCCTGCACCCTGAGAGTATCTGTCAGAGATCACCCTTCTGAACCCCTGGCCTGGCTGGGTCCTCTGAGGGCACTTCCCATCTCTCCTCCCACCCTATTTTCTGCTCAGCGATAAACCCCTAAGATAAAAGTGGAATAATTACTCTTATAAATATATTTATACCATGTAGGAAAATAAGGCACTTCAGGAGGGTTACAGCACGTCTAATCCTATGACATTCTAACCAGGAAGAAAAATGGGTTAGTTTCTGAAATGAGTTAAAATGCATGTTAATACAGTAATAAAATAATAATAATAAAAACAACCGTCGGATCCACTTCCCACTTCAAGGCTTTGTTTAAAAAAGGAAGAAAGCACCCTCCAAAATCCAACAGCCAGGAAACCTGACCCGGGGCAGCTGCAGCTGCCCCACTCAAGGCCCTGCCAGCCAAGGAGCTCATCAAGAGCAGGTACTTTCCAAAGAGGCACGTTAAATAAGTCCACGGACTGGGAAAAAAAAAAATAAAAAAAATTATATAATATATATTCTTTCCCTGAAACAACATTCTGCACAGTTTCTCGGCCATCTGGGACCTCCAGGAGCCCTTTTCCCTCGCTCTGGTCTGGTGCTTTGGGTCTGATAAGGAGAGGAGAAAGCAGTGAAGGTCACCGACTGCGGCTGAGGCTCCAGGCTGAGCCCGGGGAGCCGGGACCAGGCTTTCCCTGGGAGCCCGGGAAAGGGGGGTGGAGGGGGAGGAGGCTGCCGGGAGCAGCAGCCAAGCACTGCGGGTGAGGACACCGGGAGAATATTTAACCAGGAGTGTGGTGGTGGGAAGGGGAAAGCAGCAGAGCCTGCCCAAACTTGCACATCCCGAGCAAACGGCTCCTGGGATGGGTGAAAAGGCTGCTCTGGCTCCCCAGGGATGTGGATGGGGCTGAAATGGAAGAAAAAAAGGAAAAAAAATTAAAAAAAAAAAAAAAAGCAGGGGTTCTTCCTGGATGGGTGGAGAAGACCCCGGTGGCCCTGGTGGCTCTGTGAAATGTTTGAGGCTTGCCTGTCCTGCTGTTCAACCCAGGGGAGGAAGGAGCAAACCAAGAGGGGAGGATAAAGATGTTAAGGGAGCCCAGCTCAGGCCCCACAGCTCCAGCACAGCTGCTCTGTCTTGCAAAGGTTGTTTTTGGCACCTCTCCTATTCCCCTACTGGTTTAAGAAATATTAAGCTTACTTGGTGGCCCAGTGCTCTGCGATTTTGCAACGATACTCAAAGAAGGTCACTTTACACCAGTTGTTTCTCAGGGTCTCATTCTTTGCAAACAAAGAGATTTAAAAAAAAACAAACAAAACCAAAACAACCACCCACCCAACAATCCCTACCTGTCCCCAACCCTTCTGTTTAAGACCCAGCTGTTTGAAGGGGAGTTTGAAGGCAGAAGGTGGTTCCAGCAGGCTTGCAGGGACAAAGCAGCGTCCCTCAAGCTGCCAGGAGGGCTCTGGAGCAGGAGAGGCAGTGGGAGGAGGTGACTCCACCCATGGCCATGCCAAATCACCCACACAGCATCCTTGTGCAACAGGCAGCCTGTCCCTGACACCCTGAGGCACAGCCCTGCCTGAGAGAAGGTCACAGAGAATATGGCACTTTTCTGTATTTCACCCGACAAGGAAATACTCACCCCCCTTCCCCACCAGAGGCTGAGTCTAGTTAAGGCAATTTAAAATTAACCCAGGTTTGGCATCTGCGAGCTCCTGGCTTCCCTGTGTGCTAATGCTGTCAGCCTGGGTTAGCTGAAAGGTCATTTTCCCCAGGAACCTGTCTCTGAGAGAAGCCAGAGGAGGATGCTTACAGCAAGAGCAGAAAAACAAGAGGCACTGATTCTCCTCTAACCTCCCTTCCCCAGCTTGCAGCAATAATCAGTTTGCATTTCCAAGTCCTTCCACTGCACCACGGCTCAACTGGCACTCGAGGGGTTTGTTCCCTCTTCCAGAACCTGGACCTGGTGCTGCTCAGATGTTCCCAGCCCATCGGGATGCTTCGCCGCCGTCTACACCCTCTGCATCCTGCCTTAGCAGCTGATTTGCAGACCAAAAATAAAATCAAATCAAATCTGATGGTGCAGCAGGTCCAGTAAATCTCCCCTGATTGTGCTCAGGGTCGAGCTGGATCTCTGCTTGATCCGCACCCCCCAGCCCATCCTCCAGGCCCTTATCTGCTCTGCCAGAGATTAAAAATGCGCACGCACACACACAAGAAATCAGTAAGAACTCAGTGGCACAACCTGAAGCCATCAATCAAACCCCAAGAAGGATTTTCAGCAACCTGGCAGCCTCGGGCTGGGCCTGGCGTTCCAGGTATCAGCAGCATCATTAAAGGAGGTGAGGCAGAGAAGAAAGAACAGGCACAGGCTGGCAAAATACTTTACAAGAGGAAAAACAAAGAGGTTGGAGAGTCAGTCTGAACAGGACGTGCAGCTTGGACCCAAGATCTCCAAAAGGCTTTGGAACTGGTTTCTTGCCTGACCCTGGGAGAGTCATGGCCAAATTATAGCACACGTCTGTAGCATCGGGGGTATTTGTTTCCAGATTTTCAAGATATGCTTAGAATCTATGTAAGGCAATATAAAACAGCAATAAAACCTAGGTCAGCTAGTTCAAGTTCATCATTTTCTCCCCCTGCCAGTACTGTATCTGCAGTGAGCAGCTTGGGAATTCATAGTGTTAGTGAGAAGAAATGCTTTCTTCACATTAACTAAAGAATTAGAATAACAAAATCAAGAGAAATGATGTAGGTTAGGTCTGATGGAACTGATGGGCAACTCAGTTCACACACTAGATGTTTTTAGGCACACAAACTCCCCTCCTTCAGTGGAAGGGAGGAGAAAGCAAAGGTAATACCAGCATTTTCTGCTACTCTGTGTAAAAAGTATGGTCACTCTGCTAGGAAAAGCACCTCTTCAAACTGACTGCAGCATTGCCCTCAACAAGCCAAAGACCTCCAAAGTGTCTGGGGTTCAGAGAACCTCCTCACACCATCTCCCCACTTTAGGCACTTTTTTTTTTTTTTTCTTCTTTTTTTTTTTTTTTTTTTTTACAAACACCCTCTCACCATGAATTGGAGAAATCAGCAGAGCAGAGTTTTGCCACCTCTCAGTGCTGACCACACAGATGTGTCTCAGTGGGGCAGGAAGCCAAGCAACCATTTTGCCCCAGTTTTTGCACCTCTTTGGGCAAGTCTCCCTTGGCAGACTTGGCAAAGCAGTCCAGATTTGAGGAAGGTAAAGGCAGCTTTTAAAAATAATAATTAAAACAAAAAAACCAAAAGGCCCTCCTCACATTGCACCCAATGTACTCCCCAGCCCTAGAGCCAGGAAGCTCACCCCACGTAGGGTGGTTTGGAAATAATACTGGGGGGGGGGGGGGAGTCAGAGGGGAAAAACCCCCCAAACTGATTATTTGACAGTGGGATGCAGCAGACAACAGACATTTCAAGCCCATTTTCTTGCAGCACTACCAGTAATCACTGGAAAGGAAGAGCCATCAGATCAACTGTCTGCTGTTGCAATGAGAAAACCAGCTGAAAATGTCCTTCATCTGAAAGGCCAGGCAGCCACAACGGGATGATCCATCTTGACTTTTAAAAAATCCCTCAGGATGGAGGGTTTGTATCTGCTCTGCCTGGTGGCATTGAGAACCTGGAGGTTTAGCTTTCTTTTAAATAAGCAACCGTTACACCCCCTCCAGCTAAATCCCAACACCACATCCTCAGCATCCGTGAGGAGACCTTTTGGAAAGGCAGAGCACGAAGTCCTGCCAAAGCCAGAGGGGAAGGGAGAGGGGAGATATGCTGCTGGTTGTCTGAGAAACCCTTGGCACATCTTTGGTTAGGGGATGAAAATGGAAGTGGTGGAAAGGTTTTGGCCACCCGATTCTTTACGGGGAAAAAAAAAAACCATTAAAATTCTGTTAACCCAGGAGAGAAAAGGAAAGAAAGGGAGGGGGCTGTGGTTAATCCGACCACTCGTCCTCATCGAACTCGGAGGAGTCGTCCTCGGAGTCGCTGTACTCCACGGCGATGCGGCGTGACAGGATGGTTGCCACATCATTGCCCACAACGTCCCTCTTCTCCTGTTCCCTCTGCTCCTCCACCTTGCGGAGCTGGAAGCCTGTTGGGAAAAAAGCAACGGAGAGGATCAGGCAAAAGCTTTGGTCACACTGAAATCTCCCAAAGCAGCCAAGCCTTTGACACAATCCTCCGAGCAAGGCAGCCCGTCCTCTGCCAGGGAGCGTTGGACACGCTGTGGGATAATGCTGAGGGTGAATGACAGCCAAGAGAGGATGGGTGGGCAGGAGGAATGGGAAGGGAATTGTTTCTGTGTTCCTTTGAGGGCTTTCACCGCTGCTCTTCAGTCCACCAGCAAGCCTGGACCACACTGATCTCAGCACTGCCACTTCCAAAGGTGGAGGTGGAGGTATAAAACCTTGTGAGGTTGTCATCAGGGTGGGCAGACAAGGAGGGAGCACAAGAGACAGGGCTCAAGCAGCGAGGCAGTCACAGCACTGCTCTGGAGATGGCTCCCAAGCGCTTGCATCTGGAGACCCTGAGGTTTTCCAGAGGCCAAGGAGAAAAGTGTTGGCAAAAAAATCCTTACCTTGACGAATGGCTGAAAGCAGATCACTCCTGGCATCGCTAACCGCAGGCAGGGATGACTTGGGCTTGGAGGTGGAGGTGTCTGAGGGGGGGGGAGGAGGTGGGGGACCATCCAGGCCACCGGAGGACAGAGGAGGTGGCCCAGGAGGTGGTGGGGGGGGAGGGGGAGGCGGCGCGGTCCCTCCGGTCAGCTGTGGCAGAGGAGGGGGGAGCACGCTGGCATAGTCGACTGCCGGAGGGGGTGGAGGAGGTGGGGGGGCAGCAAACTCGGGGTGAGGAGGGAAGGAAGGGGGTGAGGGAGGTGGGGGGGTCCCCGGGGACGGGAAGCCCATGGGAGGTGGTGGAGGAGAGGGGTTTCCTATCAGCGGCAGCGGCGGAGGCGGCGCTGGAGGGGGAGCGAAGCCCGGTCTGGCTGCTGAGGGGGATCCGATGGGAGGAGCTGGTGGGGGGTGACTTGGGCTGACCAGGCTGGAACGTTTGGTCCCTCCAGATCCAGAACCTCTTTGGTTGTCTACAGGATAGCTGTTGCAACAGAGGGAGAGAGAGAAACCAGGCTATTAGTTATGAGGCTAGGTCAGACCATTCGATGTTAACGCAGATCACGCGTGTTTGTGGCATTTCAGACAAAAAATCTGACTTCCAGATTCAGCTGGTGCTTCCATGAGACTTTGCTCCTTGGTTTCAGCTCCCTCGTGGTGTTTCTTTTGGCCCAGGCCACCAGAACAAAGGAAAGCTTCTAGAGCCTGGCAGCAACGCTATCATCCCTCCCATCTCCCAGGCTGACAAGAACATGAGCCATCTCACCTCCCTGTCACGTCTGAGCAGCCTCCTGGCTCAAGAGCTCCTGCAGCAAGGAGAGCCACCACCCCTCCACGCTGAGGTCAGGCTCCTGACACACCAAGCAGGGATGTCTACCATGATAAATCACAGGAGGACTGGTGGTGGGTGTGCCAGGAAAGCATATGCTCTGAACACCTGCTTAGGAACAGATCTCCTCACTGGATTCCACAGCTCAGAGCTGGAGCACAAGCAGTCAGGGCTCAAAGCTCGCCGTGGGGAGTGAAGAGGAAGATGTGGAAACCCAACATGGTCTTTGGGAAAACACTGACTCACAAGCAGCTCAACTTCCCATTTGTGGAAGCTGTGTCATACCAGAAAACATGACTGCCCAGAAGATACTGCAGCATCCTATCTACATGCAAAGGGAAGCCTGAACTGACATCTCCTTCCGTGGCAAAACAGCAAAAGGAGGGACATTTACCACCAAAACGTCGCTGGTTTTAACAGTGCTGATTCAAGAAGGACTACTGGAGATCAAACCTTGCTCCCAGGGTTCTTAAAAAAACAACCACCAAAACAAAACCAGAGAGGGGAGATGGCTGTGGCTAGGCAGAGATCTAAGGCAGAGTAAGCTTCATCTGAAAGCTCATTTCTGCTCTGCCCTAGAGGAACATGCTGCAGAGAGGAGTGCCTGGTCTCTGACACATCAGAAGAAGCTTTTCTGCAGCATTGCTGCCTTTGGATAAGATGGAGAGGAGCTAACACAGTCATGTCTGTCAGAGATACTTCTTCCTGTTAGTCTTGGATCTCTTTTACTGCCTTAAATAAAAGAAAAAAAAGCTACTCTGTTGTTTCAATCTGTGTGTCTTGAGCCACTGCTGGACCTTAATTCTCCTCTCTAGAGGTGACTGGAAGTCACCGTTCCAGCCCCTACAAAGCAGCTGCCCTGGACTTGCACTGAAGTCTCTGGGAAGAAGTCAGCTGGTGTACTCAAATCCATTAAATTTAACTACATCTTGGTGCATTTGTCAAAGACCACAGGAGGAATGGTAACAAAAAACAGAGGTGAAAGATGAAGTTCTTTGCAAAGCTCCATCAGGAATGTAAATCTACAAGCTCCGAAACAACTGCAGTGGAAAATCCAGCCAGCCAGACCGTTCATTAGGACCCCACTCTTCTAGAAAAGGGAAATCAATCTTCTGTAGGTCTCACCCAAGCCCATACTCCCTTTCCCTATGGTGTGAGATGGTGGTTGGGATTTCTGGAGAGCTGTGCTGCCCAGGCCTCTGCCCCCCTGTCTGCAGAGCATTCTGGTTCCCCTACAACACCCGTTGGGAAGTCACGCTGAACTATTGCAGCCTGTCTCATGTCATCCTTTTACACCACCTACTCCTGGTTGGTGACAGCAGGGATCCCGTAGGCATTACCTAAATTCCACTGGGGGTGGAGGCAGGCTGTCATCTGGGAAGGAAGGAGGTGGTGGCACAATAGAGTCAGTCTGTGGTGGTGGCGGGTAGCAGTTCCCATCCATGCTCTCGTTGGACCCGATGCTGCCGTTCTGATAAACCATGTTAGAGGGGTACCTGTGTGACAGCCAGGCAAAATATTTATTGGGAGAGTTCAAGGCAGTGTCCTAAAGCTCTTTTTTTTTTTTTTTCCCTCACCCACAGGCAGTCCTTTGCCTCCTGGAAGGGTTACAGCAAACAACAGTGCAGCAGCTCGAGCAGTGGCATTAACTGAGTGGCTGGATTCAGAGATGAGGTTTGCAAGCAGGGGTGGCTTTTTCCAGCACAGCCCTTTGGGGAGAGACCTTATCAACCACCACAATGGGACACACAATGTAAAATCTGAAAGGGACATCTGAAGAAAAAAAAAAAAACCAGAAAAAAAAAAACAGAAAAAAAAAACCAGAAAAAAAACCAAAAAGAAAAATAAACTAACGAAAAAAACCTAAAGAGAGTATTTCTCCAAGCATCCTGTATGAAGGATGACATGCAGCTGGATTAGTTGGCTCTGCATAATTCTTTGGCTAGAACTTGCCCAGATGCTCTCTGCTGTTTTTTTATTGCTACCACACAGCAGAGCAGCATGAGGAGGTATTTTAGTGAGCACGAAAACGGCAAAACTAAAAAAAAAATAATTTTCTTATCATTTGGTTGTAGAAAAATACTTCTAAAAGGAGTGTGTTTTGAATAACTTGGCCTTGAAAGACTCCCAGTTATCCTGGGTATCACCAGTGGCAGAAAAAAAAAAATCAAGATGCCTAAAAATAAGCTTGAGAATATCAAAAGGAACCCAAGAAGCAGCAATGCCATTAAAAGCAAGTACCCAAAGCTGAAAAGTTGAGCATGAGAGTGGTCTCTTCCTTCAATACTATTTCAGTGAGCTCATTTCACTGTGGGATGCTGGAACCATCCCATCTCTGGGGGCTCAGGACCCTCCAAAGTGGACACAAATGCCTGAAGAGGAATACAGAGGAGCAAGAAAATGGTGCTGTTGTGCTGCTCGATTCCTCTGCTAGAAACCCAACCTGCTCCCCTATTAAACTAAAAGCAAGTTTTATTTTTAGCTGGAGAGTGTGATTTAAAGGGAGATATTTCTTATATGAAAGGAAGCTGCAAGGAGCAAGGCACGAGAGAAGTGCATTGTGGGGGAATTTCGGGCTGCTTCCAGCCTTGCTGGTGTCAAAAGTTAAATGAATTTCCAAGCCAGAAGTGCTAAAGAGAGATCTGGAGCTTGAAACACTTGGCTGGGGACAGCCCCCGCTTCAACTTTAGGGTGTGAAGAGCCGTTTGTGAAATGTAACAAAGCAATCACACAATAACCACCCAGCTCCTCAGTGGAAAAGCCCAGGAGCTGGGTGCTAGGGGCACAGTGTAGGGAGCCAAAGCTCTGGGCATGGAAATGTTGAGAAGAAAAACAGACCTGCAACCAGAGCTGCTCCTGCCACCTCGCTCGAACCCTGGAGCTTCCCTGATTTATTTAGCAAAATTAAAAAAAAATAATAATAAATTAAAAAAAAAAAAAAAAAAAAAAAAAAAAATCAGCAGACAGATTTACATGGGAGAATCTGATTAGTGGCAGTATTGATCCTGCAGCAGATCTGGAGAAGCTGCAGAGCAGGGTGAACTGCATGACAATCAGAAGAGAGCAGAGAGCCCCAGCCTTGCTTACCCGCCAGGACCATGTTTGTCCTTTGACTCAACAAATTCCTGTCCCATTTTCAGCTTCTCCCATTCTTCTTTCCGGGTTTTGATTTTCCGTGGATTCACGTTTCCTCGGTTCGGGTTCTCTTTTTTCTCTTTCTAAGGGAGGAGGAATCAAACAGAAGCTTTATTTTGTTTTAAACTCCCTGGGAACAGGGAGGGAGGGGACAGACCCTGTAGCAGTTTCAAGATACAGTCTCAAAGAGAGCCAGGACTTTTTAATTTACTTTCCTGATGGCTGCAAGCTCCAAAGACCTCCCATACAAAGAAGTTGCAGCACACACAAAAAATAAGACAGCATCAGATTTCCCCAGTGCAGCCCAGACATGATGCCATCCTTACTCCCTGGCACAATCACCTTGAGGGCAGAGGAAAAGCTCAGTTTCCCACATCAATTCAAGTTTTCTGGCCTCTGTGTCAAGACTGCCAGATCTCCCCATCACCTTGCTGGAGTTAAGTGCTTTGGGCAGCAATATGGACACTCACCCAGCAAGAACTGGGCTTCAGCTGGCCTCACTCTGTATTCTAACAGGCCTTAAATCCCTCCTTTGTCATTTTGGCTGAAAAAGTCATGAGTTGTTTTGATATTTAATACTTATTTAAGTTAAAGAAAGTGTGCCCAAACTGAAGCTTTTAAGGTGTGAGTTTCAGTGTTGGTAAACACGGGTCCAAATCACCAGGCAACCAAACCAGGAACTCTACCTGGTGTTTTCAGCTTAAATGGTTTCATGAATCCTCCCACTTGCCCTCAAATTAACATTAGGGACAGGTTTTGCACTCCTGAAGGGACATTTTCTCCTTTCTCTGTTCTTCCACAGCAGGATTTATTACACCACTCAACACACTGCAGTGCTGGGGCAGTGGGATTTGCACTGCTTCACCACTGAGCAGTCCTCTACACAACATCAGAAGTCCTGAGAAGACTCCAGCACAACTTTTTCCCCTGCTGACTGCACCAGCACTGTGTTTGAGGACTACAAATTGAGCCATTATAACCATACACAGGCAGTGGCATTTGGCAAAACAGGTTAAGGGTTTGTATTTTTTTTTTAATTAACAAGGATGAGAGTAAATCAGATAAAAAATTCACTAAATTGATCCCTCAAGAGTTTATAGAAGAAACTTGAATTTTGGATAGCACCTTTGGAGTCCAAGATTCATTAGCACTTCCCACCTCCTATTCCCTGACATGCCCCTGTTGGCAGAGATCCCCCATTTCCTCACCCTGTGCTTCCGCTTCTCTTTCATAATATCCTTGGTGTCCTGAAGCATTTTCTCTTTCCAAAGGTCAAAGAAATATGAAGGATCTGTGTAGAATTTAAGTGCCTCTTTGCCATCATCCCTAGAAGAGGGAGGGAGGGGAGAGGAGGGAGAAAAATCACACAAACAAGG
This sequence comes from Heliangelus exortis, assembly GCF_036169615.1. Classification (NCBI taxonomy): domain Eukaryota; kingdom Metazoa; phylum Chordata; class Aves; order Apodiformes; family Trochilidae; genus Heliangelus; species Heliangelus exortis. Next base: position 2,584,733 of record NC_092445.1, on the reverse strand, counting down.
CCCAAATCACACATTTGTTTGAAGCCCAAAGAAAACACAAGGCACAACCCTGGGTGACAGCTTCAAAGTCTGCAGTGAGGAGCTCAAACACTTTGCTCTTGCCTCCATTTCAGAACAGGCAGCAGACCCACAAACTCCCTTGTCCCAGCTCTCCCACTTTGCCCCTCACACAAACTCTCCACTCCCCAGCACCCAAAGAGCTCAACTGCTCTCAAGAGCCAAGCAAAGGAGCAGCAGTCCTCTGGCTTCAACTCCCATTTGCTTGCATTGTATTTTTGGCAGAGAAAAAACCAAAAAAACCAAAACAACAACCTTCTGCAGCCCAGGAACCCTAAATCAGACCAGCAGCGTCCTTGAAACTCCTGAGTGAGCAGACACACACACACACATTCTCCTCCTACTTTGCAGTGCAGCCATGTCTGGCAGAAGACAGCTGCCTCCAGCTATCTGTAATTACTTTTTACCTGTTCAAAAGATATTTATGGATGTGGGCTAAGTCTCTGCTTTCTGACCCCTTTTACTCCTGCTACCTACAAGATGAAATCAGAGCAGGGACTTCTCAGGAGAACTGGTTTACACAAGCCAGCTTAGGTCACATCAGATGGCTCTCAGAGCAGGCAAGAGGCAGCCACAGAAAGGCATCTCCAGCTCTCCAGGAGCCTGCTGCACCCACCTGGGTGAGAGCCACTTACAGATGTATGCTCTGCTGTTTGCACTGCAGCTTTCTGGAAAGGAGCCACAGGGCTACAGAGAAGCACAAGAAAAATGCATCATCTGCACAACACCTAGCATGTTTATGCAGTGCCAGCCAAGCTTTGCCCCAAGGCAGTCACAAAAGTGACAGCAGGCAACCAAATATATAATTTTCCACCATGCTCATTTGTACAGCCCCAACAGCAAAGTTTCCCCTCATCCAGAGGATGGAAATTTCCTGGTGGATTTCAGTCTAGCAACTCCATTTCCCATTGGAAATGGCTTCTTCAATACAGAAGACAGTGGGAAATGACATCCTCAGCAGAATGGGGGAGGAGATATTCCTCCACAAGGGAGCAAGGGGACTAGGAGGTGTTGCAGCCATACCTGTAAGGTGAGAGAATGTTGAGAGGTGGAGGAGTATTGCAGGTCTTATAGGTTTCAAGGACAGGCACTGGAAGGGAATCTCTGTCAAAGAGCTTCTGGTCCTGAGTAGTGGAGCTTTTGAAGGCCTTCCTGGTGTTAATGCCTTGCAGGGAGACTGTAATGAAGAGAGCAAGTGAAAAACAGCTTGACCTAGGCCAGTGACACTGAAGATCAAGTAGTGAACATCTGATTTCAGCTGAAGTTCTTGGCATGCTTAGCACTTCTTAAGGTCAGGTCTCTTTTCCCACAGATCTCTTGGGAAAGCCAGCAAATCTCAGATCAGGCCCTGCCAAGATCTGCTGCTGCACAGACACAGCTCTCTTGAGAGTTGCCAATGTGGTTCTGAACCCCTGCAACTGAGACTCAAGAAGTGAGTTTCCACATGGAGCCTTGCTAAGGAGCAGATCTTGGCTTGGCCAGGAAGTCAATCCACAAGAGCAGAATGCTGCTTTTTTTTGTTTGTTTTTTTTCAGGAGGGGAGGAAACAGTCCCTCTCAGTACAAGAGCAGACCTTCCAACACCCATGGCAGTGTCATGCTCATTTCATGGCCACAAACCAACCTTGCTGACTCAGTCAGAACCTTTACCATGCTTGGTCTGCAAGGACTGTGCTCCACTCCATTACCTTCTTCCTCTTTGGGATCCAGCTGAGTGACTTTGACTTGCAAGCGGTCAACTCTCTCGACTAGAACGCTCACCCGGGAGGCAAAGGTCTTGGCTTGAGTAAACAACTCTCCAAATATGTCTTCTGCAAATTTACCTGGAATATTAAAGTGTCCACATTACCCTTGTGAGCCACAGAAGACCAGATCCAGCCTCCCAGTTTGTTTTCTTGAAGAAAGAAGGAATTAATAAAGAACGACCCATGCTTCTTTTCAAGTTTGTCAGGGTTGAGTTTAACATCCAGGAAGAAAAAAAAACTCTGTTCCACCAAAACCTGACATTTCCAAAGCATCTTCAAGCAATAAAGAAACAATCAAGACATACTTTCATGTCATTATTAAAGCAGTGAAATAAAGAGGGCTGACAACACTATACTGGTCTGGAATCTGGATGGGTCTGTAGGTCCTTTAAGATTCTCTGCTGGTTTGTTTATTAGACATGCAAATGCAGTTAGATTTTTATTGCTCTGGAGAATCTCAAAGGCTCCCACTCTCAGGCAGGCCTGCCTCCAGGGTAACTGGCACATATTTACAAGCTCAAAGTACTCTGGAACTAGAGAGCAGCCCCAGTCCTTGATCCTAAAGCCTGAGCTGTAACCACAGACGAAAGCACTGACCCTTTTGTTCCTTCAGGTGGCAGTGTCTGAAAAATTGATGCACGCACGTTTATCCTAAATCAAAACCAAAGGAGAAGTTCTCAGAGATCTCTCTGCAACAGCTTGGATTGCCCAGTGGGCTGCTATGACAAACAGCAACCATCATTTGGACTGCAAGAGTGCCCAGGGGCTTGGATCAGGAGCTCACTGCACCACTTACAAGCATAACAAAAAGATGGCACTTAAGATTTTAAAAGCTACACAATCAACAAGGCCACAGGTAGACAGAGAGGGGAGAACTGGAAGAAAAGCAAGAACTTACAACGAGTGGAGTCTTTTTGTTCTGTTCTCAGGGCTAATTCAAGCCAGGGAGCCCTAACCACACCATGGACAAGGCTGATCAGAACAGTCTTGGCACTGACAGCAGACACAGGCCCGTGGAGTTCCCACTGATGGGAAACATTTCCAGCCACGACTGTTGAGTACAAGGCTGCTCCCAACAAGCAGTCTGGTTTTGAAGTGCATCATCATATGGTCAACAGTTTGTTCTGGAATCTGTTACTCCTGAAGATCCTCTCCGACATTCAGGGAAGGATAACCAGTTGGAAGCCTAACTTTAACAGCAATTTGGGAAAATCTGGTTGTCTGCAGTGAGTCACATCAGAAAGACAAACACTCCTTCCACAGTGTGAGGGCATCCCCCAAAGCCCAGCTGCACAAATACTTCCAGCTATCTAACCCAACATATCAGCTACTTGTTCATACTCCCATCCACTCCTTACACTGCCAAGCACAGGGAACCAGCCAGGTTAAAAATCAACCTCCTCCTCCACCCCTTTTGGTGGTAAAGCCAGCCTGAAGTGTTTGTAGAAAGCAACTGCTGGAAGTTCACTTCAACTGACCTCCTCCTTCCCCTCTCCTAGACAATACAGACTCCACACGTACTCCATTTCTGAGCCCAACCAGCTTTCTTCAAACTCATGAGAAGGATTTCGATTTCTGGAGACCCAAAGGCCAGGTTGCTACAGCCAAGTTTCAGGAAACACTCCCCGTGTCCAACACCAGCACAAGACCAGCTCTCTTGTTTGACCAGATTGAGGGGATAACTTGACACCTCCCAACAGCTCAAAAAAAGAAAAGTTAAAATTTGGTTTCTACTTCAGTGAGAACTGAAAACGATTTCTGAATTTCATGAGGAATTGCAACAAGCACTAGGGGGAAAAAAAATAAGTCTTTGGTTTGCAATGCTGAGTAGTATGTTTCAAGCATAAAATAATATATAAACAGCACTGCATACACTGGTATTGACCCTGGAAGCAGAAAAGGGATGGTTCATGTTCCCCTGCCTAGGTTCACTCGTACAGAGTTTTCATCCAGCCCCTCACGCTCCACTCTGTGTTTTGTGGATACTTTCAGGTGAGGTAAAAACAGAGATTAATTTTTTGGTTTAGTTACTCTGACTGCAAAAGTGCAGCTTACAATCAGAATTATCTTTGTCATGCACTGGCAGGAAGACAGACGTGATTTAATAGGTCTTTCCATCTTTAGCTTGTGGATTCTATAAAATCACAGAGAAAGGCAGAGCCGACTTATACAAAGTGCTACCAGCTGTGATAGTAACGAAGGGTAAACTCACTGGAATATGAAAGTTTGACAAGATTTATGTTTGCATCTTTGTAAAGAGACTGTGGTGCACTAGGCATGGCTGATTATTCACTTGACAGGGCTGTCACAGCCCACTGAACCTGCTTTACGTTCCCCTAATACTCAACGTACGAGGACGGGGCGGATTTATTTTTTAGAAGAGGGAGAAAGGGGGGGAGGGGGGGCAGGAATTTGGTTATTTGGGCACAAGCGTTCTGTAACAGACTAAATATTGCTTCATTTAAAATCCTGCTGACCCTGGGGAAGTGGGGAAGAGCCAGAGCTCAGCGTTTCCTCCCCTCTGACAGACGAACACGCAAGTGTCAGCAAGAGGAGCCACCTCTCCAGTGTTTCCCCTCCAGGTATCCACGATTGGTCTGGCAGCACCCAGCTCCCCAAGGACCTTCCCAACAAAGAACCCAGGCTGCAATTTGGCTTCCAACTCTCTCTGATGAGGCAGAAGCAGAGAAGCTTTGAACATCTCAAGGTCTAAACCTGCAGGATCTCAGCACGGCTCTGTCACACTAACCCACTGCGTGCCTTTGGACTGGGATTAACTTTCTCAGCAGCCAAGCTTTGCAGAGCTTTGCTGCCTTCTTCCTCATCATTTCACATGCAGGAGATGGATTTTCCTCACACTCCACAACCACCTTGGCTACCAGACCTCACAAATGAACACCAAGGGCCAGCTGAACGTCAGCAAAGCTTGGTCTTGCCTGCACACTGACATTTCTACAGCCCAACAGAATGTGGTGCTGACTGGCAGCAAACACGGGCCCAGATTTTAGTGACAGCCATGGTTTTCACTGCTGGAAAAAAAAAAAAAAAAAAAAAAGAAAAAAAAAAAAAAAGAGATATTTTGCTCCCAAACTTTCCCTGCCACAGTCATGCTGTGGTGGAAGACAAGGGGCTTGGCTTTGCAGAGCAAGCAGAAGTGCTTTGCAGCCGCCACCACCCAGAAGCTGAACAATGGATTAATTTGATTATCAAAGTCTTGCTTCAAGGGCAGAGGTGGCTAATCAGAATCCAGAGCATTTCAACAAAGTAAGGAGCCATCCCAGAGAGACCACAATTAACTCTTTGTTTCTCCTACAGCACATAGGCCCCCGTTTTCCCCTCCAGCCTCTACAAGGCCATCAGTCAGCCCACTGGAGAGCTGAGCCAGGCATCACTGCTGCTGTTGGAGTGAGCAGCCCCAAACCCCCAACACTCCAGAGGCAAAGCTTGGCTCAGCCTGGGGACTTGGGAGTCTTGCAATGCAACAAACAGCAGGGGCAACCAGGCGGCTTCTGCGTGCACGTTTTAATTACCTTTCATTAAAAAGAAGGCTACTGACACAGTGTAGATCCAACCCAGTCAAGCTCCATTTAGTAGTGTGTGCAATTACAGCCACATTCTCTGACACAAGATCCTGGCTGCTGGGAGAGCCTCCCATTTTCCAAGCCCGAGTTGTGCTCCATCCTTCCATCTGCAGTTTGGCTGCAGCCTCTCTCTCTCACACACACACACACACACACACACACGCACACACACACTCACACACGCACGCACACGCACGCCCCCTCCCCATTTTCTTTCAGCTGGGAAGGCGAGCGGGACCGGGGATACCAAACTAGCGTTGGGTTTCTTGAGGAAAAAAAAAATAATAATTTAGCATTACCCAGGGAAGGCAGATGGGGGAGAAATAGGAACATGAGAGTAAAAAAGGGAGCTAAATAAAGAGCAGTAGCGACTCCTGAGGGCAACGCGCAGGCTCGCCATGGTACTCACTCAGGCTGCCCAGCTGTCGAATGACATTTGCCAGGGTGATGTTGGTCATGCATTCCAGCTCGCTTGGAACGCTCGGCAACGTCTGACGGCACAGGTGCCTTGGCTCAATGTTCCTCGTTACTAACGGCATGGTGGACCTGCTTCAGGCACTGTTCTGAAAGATGAAAAACAACCCAAAAAAGAAACAGGAAAGGATTACTCAACCGCAAATTCCAGGCACACCAGAGCCGTGGTGTTCGGTTTTCCTGCTCTCAAATGGCTTTATTTATAAGCCTTCTTTGCCCCCCCCACCCCCCCCCCCCCTTCTCGTTCCCCACCCTTATAAAACTGGTTCCTCAGAAATAAAGATCCTGCTGTTCCGTGACTTGCAGTGACAGCAGAGCCCCAGCAGCTCAGGTAGAGAGGCAGAGATGGCAAGAGACATCTTCTCCCCCACGCAAGGTGCTGCTGGCATCACTGCAGCCGTTCCTCCCTTCCTCCCCATCCCCTCAGCACTCTCCTTCCTCCCACGCTCACGCACGGCGTCTCTTCACAGCTCTTCTTCTGAAAGATTTTAAACTTGGGGTTGCTTAAACCGAGAGGGTGAAGATGGGAGATGTTAAAAAAAAAAAACAAAACAACCAACCAACCAACCAAACATAAACCGGCAACCAAAACTTCAGCTTTTTCCAACACGCCAAAAGCATGCGTGGTGCCTCCCTCCTGGAGCAGACTGCAACAACAGGAAGTGCTTGCAGCTGACCAGGAAACTTTCTGGTGACTGTTCCTTATCCTGCAGGCTGCACCCTTCTTCCCTTGGGAAATCCCCCGGGGCTGAGGTTTACACTGGACCATTGTTTTCATGCTAGGGCAGTTTAGCGTTGAAGGAGCTCTAATCAGGATGCAGGGACTAAGAGTGTGAGCTGAGAATCAAGTCAAGATTGTACAGCAGTCGGGACAAACTTCCAGTTCTTTCATTAACAACAAAAAAATATGAAAAGAAGAAAACGTAACTGCCCGGAAGTTATGTTTTAGCCAGAGAATGCTTTTATGTGCAGGTCAGTACCTTGAACGAGCAAAATTCTCCTTTGCTAAAAGAGGCAGCAGTGTTGAAGCAACAAATGGCTCCTCCCCATATCATCCACCTCCAGGACAGAGAGAGAGGAGAGACCCTGGGTATAAAGAGCTCTGAACAAGGAGCAGGATACATGCCTGAAATCTTTAGGACTAAGTGAAAGCAAATACATCCCCACTTCTTGATTAATTTAGAAGGGGAAAGAATCACTTTTCTAGGTCAGCTGAGGAACAGCCCAAGAGAAGCAGCCAACTCCCCTGTGATAGGCAAGCAGATCTGCTCGAACTGGGTGTAAAAATAAAACAGGAAGCTAACAGCTTGGGGAACATGGCTTCCTGTCACCAACAGCAAAAACCCAAGAACCATAAAAAATCAGCTGTTTGCTCTTGACTTTGAGCCACCCTTTGACAGTCTCTGTGGCAGCTGGCAGCTTATCTTTGAGGTCCAGGAGTCCTTCCTGGATGCTTTTCTATCAGGGTGTTAAGAGGAAGAAGTGGGCATTATCCCTCCTAATTACCTCACAAGCCAGATTTTGAATTGCTAAATTTGACCCATTAAGGCAGAGGAGTTCAAGAGCAGCAGCACACCGGGCACAGGGATCTCTCCCAGACAAGCAGATGTGAGGTTGCCATTTTGCAACTCCTCGACCTGAGGGATTCCAGGTGCTGGCGGCCTGCAAAGAAAAAGCTCCCCAAAACCTTACACCTCCCAGGAGAGGGGAGGGAGAACTGCATCCTAACAAATAAAAGGAGAGAATCTCCCGAGGACTGAAGCCTGTGTTGTTCTTCACTGTGTGCAAGCACTGCAGCAGCCATCAGTAACTGCTGGGATATTTAAAGAACAGGGTGAACTAAGGCAGGACTCTGACCTTCGCTTCTAAATACCCCGTGTTTTATCGATTACAGCCCAAGCCCTACGATCTTTTGTCAGCTTTAGTGCTTTATGCCAGACAAACTTTCCCAGCTCCCCCCAGACTGCAGTCTGCACCACCAGCAGCTCTCAATAAACAAGGAATTTGCAGGCTGCCTGCATCCAGCTTTTTCATTCCCCCCCCTCCCCCCTTCCCTCCATCCTTCCCCAGGGCTCGGCCAGGGAGCACAGGCAGTGGGATGTGCAGAGCCTGAGTGGACAGCCCCATCCACCAAACCCAGCTGGAAAGCTTCCAAGATGCAGGACAGACAGAAGGAAAACAGCAAGAGGGAAAATAAGCCTGCAAGGGGCAGGCAGGGGGAGAAGAGAGGTGAGAATGCACGGCAAAAAATTCAAACCAAACCAAAAAAAGATGACAGGGAGCCAGGTCAGAGAGATGCAGGTAGCACTCATCTCTGCAGGCATGGGGTACAAAACAGAGCAGTGCCCCAAACACTCACAAACAAACAAAGAATATGTTGTCGATACACAGCACTCCCCAAAGTGTTTGCCTTTGAGGCATGTTCTGAATCTAAAAGCGAAGAGTAGTGGTGAAATTTGATTTTTTTATTTAATTTTTTTTTTTAAATAACAATGGTACAGCACAGGAACATTATGAATTTGCACTGGTGCAAGACAGCAGTGATAAGGGCTAAGAAAAACACTGCCTTTATAGCCTGGCTCATCCTGCCAGCCACCCCCACCCTCCCAGCACTGCCTTGCCACACTCCACTGCAGAATTCAGACTTTCACCCTCGTGATGGCAACACCAGCCCTCTCTGCAAGGAGGGACAGCAGCAGGGCTCCTTCCCAAGGCAACGGGGAGGGCTCTGCTGCCCTGCTGCTGTTCCAAACCCCCATCAGGATCCAGCAAGCAGCAAGCAAACTAAAAGAAATTAAGGCCACGGAGCACCGGAGATGGTGGAGGCAGGGAGGACAGGATGGGCTGTGGACAACCACCCTTCTGCTCTCCCAGCAGCCTTGGTGATAAGAGGCATTTTACAGTGAAATTTCCTCTCCTCTGAGAGGAAGGACAAGGAGCTTCAAGGTTTCTGATGTTTTTGTTAGGGTGGAGGCAGGCAGATAGGAAACCTGGGACCTACAAGCTTGGTGGCAACATTAACAAAAAGAGAAGTCGCTGTCCCCTCAAGAAAACACCTCGGGTTTCCCCTTGAGTCTTTGGAGGAGGAGGTACAGAGATAACAGCTAATGGGTTCCTGTAAAACCTTCATGCCTCACGAGTAGGTGGGACAAAGATTGATAGTCTGGATTGGAAAATAAGTGGTGGCTTTCAAAAGCAGCAGTCGGGAGGGGCAGAAAACCTTGTGGAGACAAGGTATGAAAGGAGCAGAAGGAAGTGAAGCACTGGAGACAGGACAAGGCTGGGGGTAGGGGAGAGACACAGTAAATGAAACAAGGAAGGGAGAGACCTAAAAAAGCTTTCCAGGAGGCTCTGGCTTTTATTCTTTAAGAGAGTCATTAAGAAGCTGATTGACAGCACGCAACCAGCAAGGGCCATCCAGAACCTCTTTACTTTCAGTGGTCAGGCCATGACAGCACAGCAGTTTTCCACCCCAGCTCACCAGACTGGTGATCAGGCATTAGTCACTGTCACGTCACTACCACAGACCATACATTATAACTAAATCCTACCATTCAGAAGAGAGTTAAATGAATTGCAAGGCCAAAAAAATCCTTATCTTTAGGGCAAAGATAAGCATTTCCACCTGCTTATTAATGTTGAAGATGAGATTTGGTTTGGGAGTTGAGTTTGGGGTGCAGATGGTGGCTTTAAGAAGGTGCAAGAACAGCACACCATGGGCACAGAGGACCTGCCCCCATCCTGCTGCAAGGAAAGAAGAGAGGGAGTATGTTAAAAGGGAATTGCCACTGAGAAAAGTGTCTGCAGCAGATTTCTGATGAACATAGGAAAGAAAGAAGGCATCAAACTGAAACACAGCACTAGCCAGGTGAAGTGATCTTTGGTGGCTGGGAGAGCTGTAAGGAAAACCAAATCCACAAGCAGTGCTACATCGACTGATGTTCAAAATACTCATCCTCCCAACTGCCTTCACACCTTCTTAAAAACAAGAAGGGCTTTTGTTACGGTAACAAATGACTTTCTCTCCCACTTGAATCAGAACCTTCCTACCTGCTCACTGCAAACATTTCCTCTGAAGCCTCCAAGTCACTGCTTGAATCGAAGCAAGCTCCAAGCCTTGTTCTGCTGGCAGTGACTAAAAGCTAAACCATCTGCAAAGCCCAGCTTTGCCCCTAAGCTCTGTTCCCCTCGCCTCCCCACTGCATGCTGCCCCACCTCCAGCCGGGCATTGCCAGAATTCCTCATATTTTCCCCTCTCCCAAAATGCTTACGCAGGCGTTGCCGAGCCCCGGCCCGCTCCACAGCCCCGCGCCGGCCCAGAGAAAGTTTGCTGAGCATGACAAAAGCCCTGGAAGCTGAGCTCACCCCTCCTACATTCCTACCAAACTTCCAGCCACAACTGTTATCTCTTTTTCCAGGATTCACCAGGCTTTTGCTTGGCATCACCCTTCCTACCCTCTGTTTCTCCAGGATCCACGCGTCGAGTGTCTTCATGTGGCTCTTGCTCTGGCATCCTGCTCCCTCCCCAACAATCCTCACCTTGAACACCCTGCTGACCAGTTCTGAAGTGGATTCCCACTTCTGGGAACACTCCTGGGGCACCAGGGAACAAGACCAACGCTGGCCCATAAAGGGAAGGAGGGAAAAAAAAAAAGAAAAAAAGCAAGGAAAATGCAATTTGCACTTTTTGGCTTTCTAAATCCAGCCCTTTGAGCAAAGCAGGGTGTAAATTGAAGGTAAGTGTGCTGCTCCAAGACTTCTTCTCAGCAAGGCATCGACCACTCTCCCCATGAGCTCTGCTGGAGCAGATCACTCAGGAATCCCTGCCCTGGATGAGAATCAAGTACAATTGGTTTGTTTCTGCCAGCCTAGAAACCCCTCGCACAAAGCTGTGTCTTATTGACTATTTTTAATAAATAGGGCTGGCACAGGAAAATTGGACAATTGTTCCCAACAATAAAGGAGACAGACTTTGATTGCAAGTACTGAGAAGCAATACAGGGACATTTTGGGATTGAGTATTTGCTTTCCAACACGGGTTGTGTCAACTGAAAACAGCAACTCAGAGCAAATACTCCTTAACAAGCAGTTTGGATCCGAGCAGAAAACAGCACTGCACAGCAAGAGAGGAACCAACCTCTCCTTTTTTTTTGTGTGCACAGCAGCAGATAGCACAGGCAACACGGTGGTGCAGAGGAGAAGCACTACAAGGTGAGCTGTGCATGTGCAATGCACACAAAGAGCTGTAAATAACAAGGAGAGTTGGAGGGAAAGATCTGGCAAGGTTCTTCTGCCTGGTATCTGCCCAGCCAGCATAGCATTACTGGGAGTCACCTGGGTAATTCCCCACTCAATGTGACACACAACCTCTTAGATCAGGGACCATCTGCAAATAAATCTGGACCCCAGCAGTGCTATCATCTGTCATAGTGTCTGGTGTAGCACAAAGCACCTAAGGAGGGCAGAGCGGGGTTTTGGGGAAAGGGAGGGAAATGCAGCTTGATTTTTCAAGACCATCAGGGTGACCAATCACCCTGCCCTCAGCAGGGCTCATAAAATCCTCTGCCTGGACACAAACAAGCAGCATAGTCAAGGAGACCAAGCCTTCAGCTAAGCCCCTTGGAGAGCAGCCTTCAGGAGTACCCGTCGGGGGATTAGACACACCAGCAGGTTTGGGAATGAGGGAGGAAGGAGATAATCAGATCTGAAATTCCCATCAGTATGAAATGAGACTTAACTCAGTAGCTTGCCAAAGCAGACTGACTGTTCTTTCTAATGTCTGTGACAACTCTGCTTCAAATTTCAAGCTTCTCTCAGCAGCAACTACTCCCCCATGTAGCTGTAATGGCCAGAAAGAGACTGGCTTTTATGTAACCCCAAAAGATTAGCAGAAAGGGAAGCAGCAGCCACACACACACACATGGAGAACTAAGGGGAAAAAAAAAAAAAAAAACCAACATAAAATTCAGCAGAAGGCTCTGCTGAGTGCTCAGGGCTGTATCCAAGCTCACAATGCAGCCACAGAGAAGTGGGATGCAGCAATCAGAAATGCTACAGTTCCACACTCAGAGAGAGACCCAGCAATCAGTGCTGCATCCAAGCAATAGGGAGTGAAATTATAGAGCAAACTGCCATGTGATGCCACAAACTACTCCATCCTGCCAGCTGTAACAAGTATTCATTCCCCCCCAGCCCCCTCAAGAAAAAAATCATGTCATTACCAACCCAGCCTGCAGCAGCCAAGCAGGACTCAGCAGTGAAGGGCAGCTGCAGGGCTCCTTCCTTTCCCAGTGGTCTCTTCTCCCCAGAAGCTACTGGAGTTTTACTGGGGTAAAACTCCCCCCCTGGGCACCAGGGAAAACGCTGGCCCCCAAAACTCAGCCTCCAAGAGGAAAAAGCAGAGGTTGTGTTTTCAGCCACCGTTGCACAAAAGCCTTCCTGGATCTACCAAAAACCAAGAGGCCTTCAGAAGAACAGGCTTAAGATGATCAGACCAAAAAAAAAAAAAAAAAAAAAAAAAAGCCAAACAAACCACCCAACCATAACCCCTGTCTCCATAATCCAATCCCCACCTCGAGAGGTTTTTTGCAGATAGGATCTGCCAGCATTATGAAAGAGGGGTTTGGGCAAGAGCATGGAGCAGGAGCAGTGCTGTTCCAGCAGGAGGAAACATCAGCCCTGAGCTCACAGCACAACCAAGCATTGTACAGCACACTGTGGAGTCCTTGAGACAACAAACATCCAGCCTGCTCTGTTCCCAGAGTAAAAATACTCTTTTTTTTTCCCCCCTCTTTCCTTTTATTCTTTTTCTTTCCCCTCTCCAGTCTGCTGGCTCTGAAAAATGCAAAAGAGGCAGAGAAAGCTATTTTCTGTGGTTTTTTGTCTGGCTCATGCATTATCGTCATCATTTACTGCCCTCAAGGGGATTGCACAGGTGTGACTGAAAATTTGGCTCTTCCTTTTAAACTTTTGTTATCAGCTCTACTGAAGATGATCTTGCTGGAATAAATGCCAGGCTGCTCTCCTGGAGAGGGACTGGCTCAAAGCTGCTGGCAGAAATCAGGCTGGGGGTGGAAGGCTGGGGGTGTCACTAAGGGGGAACACACAGATCCCTCTCAGCTTCTGCAGAATGCAAACAGTGTGACCTAGACTTTTTTTTTTTTTTTCCTTAATTCTAAAAAAAAAAAACCTCCACACCATTGCCCTAATTAATGTTTCCAATCATTTAGCTGAAAAACAAGTTAAACAAAGAGGGTCACCTGGTGTTCCTATCAATGCCTGACTAGGATACAGGCAGAACAAATGCATTTAAATAAAACTCTAGAAGAGATGTGACAAGAGAAAGGCAGTTTAGTTCAATTAAAGAGAGCTGTCACAGGGATTTGATTCTCAGAATACAGAACTATTGATTAAACAGGAATGAAAGCTCTGAAACAGAAAGGTTTTCAAGGTCTTTGCCGTGAGGATGTACATCAGGAGAGAGGCAGAGCTCCTTCAGTGCCAGAGGAGCTCTGGCTTTGTTGCTTCCAAGGAAACAGGAGCAGCAAAGGGAACAGAATGCTTTCTGTTAAACCCAGGTATGATTTTGGGAAGGATCCAAAGCCAGTGACAATCCAGAGAAGTGTCACCAGCTTTAATCAACAAGTAGCTTGGTGTACACTGGCACAGAAAACTCACTGAGGGTTCTCAAATATTTGAGGAGCACATGGAGAGATTCCTGCTCACAGGGAGGTATCAGCCCATGGGCAGGAGGTCTCCAACAACCCAAAGTCCCCAACAGCAGAAGGACCCAGAGCTCCTGGAACAGAGGTGCCACTCAAATGCTCTCTGAAGAACCTCCTGGAGGGCTGGAGAATCTCCTCTGTGAAGCCAGGCTGAGGGATTGGGGTTGTTCAGCCTGGAGAAAAGGAGGCTCCCAGGTGACCTTCCAAGATCTGAAGGGGCTACAAGAAAGTTGAGGGAGGGCTTTGGACACAGGGGTGTAGGGAGAGGACAAGGGGAAATGGTTTCAAACTTGAAGAGGGGAGATTGAGGTTGGACACTAGGAAGAAATTCTTTAATTTCAGGGTGGTGAGACACTGGAACAGGTTGCCCAAGGAAGTTGTGGAAGCTCCATCCCTGTTAAAGGTCAGGTTGGATGGGGCCTTGAGCAGCCTGGCCTAGTGGGAGGTGTCCCTGCCCTTGGCAGAGGGTTGGAACTGGATGAGCTTTTAAGTCCCTTCCACCCCAAACCATTCTATGATTCTATGAAAAAAGGCCTTGACTTAGAAGAAGGTAATTTAGGTGGCAAGACAAGCACCATGACTCCCAACAGCTGCACCTGAGCCTCACCCCCCCTCTGTGGGGAAGCCAGTGCAGAACCACAGCCCAACTTCAGCCAACAGCAAACCTGGCTGGATGGCTCATTCCCAGGCTGAATTCCTGCTAATGAGGAGAGCAATGTTTTTCTTCCTCTTCTTCACACCATCCTCCAGCAAGAGGAAAGGCCTGTGCCTGTTAGCACTGACAAAGCACTGGGTGCAAAGCACGATGCTCACAAGACATCAGCACATTTTCATTTGCAGCAATTAAGATGAAAAGAGAGGGTGTGGTCTTTTCTCTCTTTTTTTTTTTTTTTTCCTAAATGGCTCGTTCCTGAAGCTTGCACAGATTTTAACCTTCCTTTTCAGCAAATAAACTCATCTCATTTGCAGCTTAAGCTCAGCCTCCCCTCCTTTAACACACACTGAACTATTTTGATTAAGGAAAGAGTAGGAACAAACCAGTTTCCAAGTGTTTTCTATACAGCTCAACTGCTCTTTCAGTTTCAACTCACGCCTAGATAATTATATCACAGCTCTGAGTGCCCCCACCCTTCTGCTGCACTTGGGGAATACTGAAAAGATAAGTCTTTTCTTAATTATTAAATGTAAATAGCTCATTAAATATAATCCAATTACTTTAATTGTAAGAAAAAGGAAGTAATTACAATATGTACATGTATTCTTGCCTGAACAGTTTTACTATCTTAAATGAATCTTTGTAGCATTAATATTTTAACTTAACCTTTGACACGAGGGGGAAAAATAAAAGACACTGACTCCCTGATATTTTCCAGAAGTGTTATATCTGCTGGGATTTCTGTCAAACACAAAAAACAAAAGGACAGCCTTGAGCATCTGAATGAAAATGGTTTACGAACAGGGTCTTAATAAAGTAAAAAATAACAAAAGTTCTGTACTGCAAAGGGGAAAAGAGAAAAAAAAGAAAGATGCACACGATGCCACATTAAGCCCCTGAAAACACTTTTTGGATCTCAGGAGTAAAGTCAGATGGATAATACTACTAACTCTAGAGAGCAGGCAGGCCTCCACCCCTCCAGTACCAAAAGCCACCAAGTATTTGGGGTTTTCCAGGCAGAACTCCTTCCCCACACCCACAGTTTGCTCTGTCCCAGGGTGGGAAGAGAACCAGGGCTGGGGAAAGGGGCTCTGCTCCATGTCTGGGACTACCCAGCTCTCCCAGCAAGGAGACCCCACAGAAACACCAAATCTGGTTTATTTTGGGGTTTTTTTTTTGTGTGCATGCATGCATAAGCCATCTGTGCAACCTAGGGGCACGGCACATGATCCTGGGCTGCCATTTGGGATTTGCAGGCAGAGCTGCAGGAAGCTGTGAGTAGCAAGTCTTCTGGTTTTGCTCAGCAGCATGACAATCCTTGGCCTCACTTTCTCCATCCGTGCAGCCAGCAGGATTGAAGGACCTTCCAGGCAGACTTCAGCAAGGCCCCACTGTTTCAATCAGCCCCCCCTGGACTGACAGAGCAGGGTCAGATTTCAGCTTGGATGTGGTGACAGCTGCCTGTGTAATCTCCTTGGGACAGTCAGAAAAATACTCTTTTTCAGCTGCAGTTGTTTCCATTTTGCACGGAGCCCAGCAGTGATCTCACCTTATGTAATCTACAGCACAGACTCCAGGCTCTGGACCATCCCAAACTAGCTCAAGAGTGCTCAAAACCATCACTTTATTGAATTGATATTTTTGGGAGAGATTAGCCCCTATTAGGGATGCTAAAGATATGAGTCTTTCTATCAAAGCTCACCACAAGGTCTATAATAAGCTGCTTTATGGAAACCTCTCATGTGAAGCCAGACCCCTAGATCCTTGATACAACATGGAAGCCTCAATAGCAACCCAAAAAAGCAATTCTGTAGAAGTTAATTACATGTGTTTTTCATTTAACCACCAAAAGGGAAGTGGCCAGTTATTTCATGCTGCCCTAGACAGAAGGTAAAGGTTTGACACAAGCTGTGTTTACAGCTCCATGTTTTCCTCCAGCAAAGGATCGGCTCAGCAGCTGTCGGTATTGAAAGAACAGGATCTGGGTGTGTGCACGGTTCTCTATTCCCCCCCCCCCTTTTTTTTTTTTTTTTTTTTTGCAGCTGCAAGGCCAAAACCATAAGAGTGTGTGTGCTTTTTCTTATGGTGCACAAAAGCAGGGTGTCTGAAAAGGAATTTGCTTCCGCTCCGGCAAGCACTCAACCAACTATTTGCTGGGCTAAGGGGTGGTCGGGGAACTTTCACCCATCCATTCAGCCAGGGCTGCTATTCCCCCTCCCTCCCAATTAAATCCCATTTTTTGCACTCCATGCATGAACCACAGCTACAGCAATACATCAGATATTGTGGCTGATAGCCTCCTCTGAATGCCACTTAAAGCCCTCCAGTGCGGAGCTGTCTGAAAGCAAAGCATCGTTCATTCTTTGAGCCACCACCAAAAGACTTTGCTATAGAGAGACTTGAAGTAAGGCTCTAAGAAGTAGGAAAAGGGCAGCCAGTGAAAGAGGAAATGAGAAATTAAAACCACATTCAATCTTATTAGTGGTAATACAATAGGTCAAACAAAGTACTTTGCAAAACTCCCCAGCATGGGAACAATTTATGCAGAACTGGCTCCTGGGTGAGCAGTGACACCAGTTTGTGTGGCTATTAGGGGAAAAAAGCAAAAGATTGTCAGTGGTGATTTTCAATAGCCCAGCTGGGCAGGGAGATGGCTGGAGACATCACTTCCCTGCCTTGCAGCAGAACACACTTAGGACATGAGAATGGGAGGAACAGTCCCCCTTCTCCTTTTCCATCTGAAACATTTTCCCTCTCGAGGGATTTCCAGCATCTTGTAAGCGAAGCCTCTTTGAAGTACCACAAAGTGGCATTGCTCATCAGCTCAGTAATGATAGTAAATAAGCTCCAGTATTTTGTTGATCTTTTTTCCTTTTGCTTTACAAACAAAAGGTCAGAGTCATTAGCCCAGTTTTACGAGCGGGGAGAAACGGAGGCTGGGAAGAGGCAGCATCATCGGAAACCTGAACGAACAAGCAGGGCAAGAAACCTTAAGCCATAGGATTTAAGAATAGCCACGCTGGGTCATCCAAACCTCCAGATAAAGCAGCATGCTCCCTCCATCTGGGGTCTGGTATCAGCTGCAGAAGAGCAGGAGAAGAAGGCAAGCACAGAGCCACACTTCTCCCTGCTGTCCTTTTCCACACCGCAGCCCATCGCACCTTAGGACCGTGCGGGAACAAACACTCCAGCATTTAATTGTCCTGTCTGGATTTCACACCCAGAAACTCATTGGTTTCTGAACTCATCTGAACAGCCTGCTGGCCATGAAATCCCAAGGCAGCAAGCCCCACATTTATCATAATATAGGTGAAAAGATGCTTCCTTTCATGCCCTTCGCTTTACAATTAGGAGACTTTCATCTCAAAATCTGTGTTTGTCTTTGCTTCATAAAGGAGTTGTTCAAATGAAGGCTTCATCGTTCATTTTAAACAAGCTCCTTCTGAGAAGGAGGTTATCTGGCTGCTTCAGCCAGCAGCAGAGAAGCTCTCAGCTCTTACTGAGCACTTTCAGCAGAAACCAAAACAATAACCTCATGGTTTAGGTTTGATTTATGGCACCAGCAAGAACAAATTCTTTTCAGCAGACAGCTCTCTGCGTGCTGCCCGTCCCATTCTTGACTCTGCACCGCAGCAGCAACGTGGGAGAACCAAAAGCACCAAGACAACAGGGAAGCTGTGAGCTCAGAGCAGCTCCTCCAAAGCAGTGGCACAGCAACAGCCTCCCAGGCAGAAATTCAAGCCCTCAAGAACAAATGTATATATAACTCCTGCTGCTTCAGAAGTATCTCCCTTCCTCCTCTCCTAGCACCACAGCACCCTTTAAACCACCTCTTCTCCCCAAAACAGGGCTGGGAGGCTGCTTGGGAAGAGGAGACAGCCCAGAAGGTGCTGGGGGAACAGAGCAGGTCAGCACTGACCCCAGCTGTGGGAGTCCAAGTGAGATTCCAGCTCCTTTCAATCTCTTCCCCACAGCCCCTGGGCAGATGCACTCTTGAGCCGTGTCTGTGCTCCACCAGTTCTCCAGCAGCAACATAAATACCAGGAAGCTGCTTCCTACAATTTCAAGAATTAGGGGAGGATCCAGAGGAACTTCTTCCCAGGCCCATTACTGCAGGGAAGGCCAGCTGGGGATGGAGAATGTGCTTAAGGCTTCACGCTGCCACTGTGAGCCTTGCTCAACAAAATAAGGTGGAAGTTCATGTTTCAGTTCTGCTTGGAGGGGACCTCCCCCCTGCTGCCTCCCAGGCAGGAAATAATAATAATTAAAATTATTAATTACACCCTCACAATATGTATTTACAAAAATGTATATAAATCCTGCAGACCAAAATGGATATCATTCAGAATCAGGGCTGAATCTGATCACCCCCCCAGCCAAGCCTGCACCAGCAGCCTCCCTTCCTCAAAAAGCCTCTGTGTTTTCTTTTTATGACACAAGAGTTGCAAAAATACAAAGGAAGTAAAAGTCATCAGGGTGGTTCTGTTCTGAGCAAGTCATTTGCTTATTACCCAGCAGCCATTTCCACATGCCTTTTTTTAAATCCAGTGTTTATAAATACCTAAACTATTTAAATAAATCTTGACCCGCACCAACCTCAAAGATTTCTCCTGGAGCAGGGAGAATACTCAAATGCAGCATTTCTTATTCCACATCCAGGTGGAGTAAGAGGTTATCTTAACCACATCCCAAGTTACTGAAATCTATCACACAGCATGAGACAGGCTGGAAGAATTGTCACATTTGGGTTTTTGAGATTTCTGCACAGTGGAAGTGTCACTTCTGCTTTGCCTCCTGTGCTTTTTGCACAGAGTTCACTCACAAACAGGACAAAGGAGCAAGGCAAGCTCTGAGCCCCCAGCCAGTGGCCCAATTCTGGGTAGTTTAATCCCCAGGAGAAGCTTTTGGGGTGTGTTTTTTGCTGGGTGCTGGTGCCCTGTTTGTATGAGGCCAGCAGGAACTTTATACAGGACAAAAGCAATTACTGTTCAATCCCTCTCCTGGGCTGTTTTGCTCAGCTGAATGACCAAGGGCTAAATATTATCATCAAACCCAGCAGCAACAGAAACCTCACATTTCAAATTATTAAAAGTTTTGAGTCCAGAAAACCCACAGACAGAAACTACCCAGAAAGATTAAAGCCAGGTCTTACACTTGTTGAAATCTTCCTTATTACAGGCTGTCAAAGAAAACCAACCTGATTTTGGGGAAGCATTAAGCCCAACAACCTTCTTTGTTCTTCTATCACCACACACACACACACAAAAATAAATAAAAGAAAACCCAGGAGGTGGATTTGCTGCTGTAACTCTACACATATGAGGCAATCACTGAAGTTTTAACCCCTCCACCCACACGACACGATTATCTAAGCTTTGTGAATGAAATCAACTTTTCCTAGACCAGCCCTGAAGAATGAGATATATTCAAAGCACGCCGAGAAACTGGGTTGGGAGTTATCATAAAGGTTGTGTTCTTTTTTTAATGAATCACTGCTCACAAATACCTCCAGAGCTGGAGCTTGGAAAATCCACCATTTCTCTTCACCCTGTCAGATTATTCAGAGGGAAACCAGTTTTATCCTTGGCTTTAAAGAACTTTACTATTAACTCAGTACTTCAAACCCCAGCAGTGAGATCTTTAAAGACATTTCCAGCCTCTCCCCTTCCTCAGCAAGCCACTCACCTCACAACACATCTCAAACAGGACTCAGACAAAATAAAACAGCCAGAAACACACCAGATTTCTTCTTTTTTGTCATCTTTTTGGGTTTTTTCTTCCTGTAGCCTCCAGCCTCCTTCCTACCCACCCCCAGCATAGTTTTGTAAAACCAGAGCTTGAAAGATTTGTCAGGAATGTAGCCCGGGCAGGAGCTGAAGTGAGGAAGGAGGAGGTGAGCTCAGGCAGGGGCACTGCTGCACCCCGGGGTTTTTGGGGGGCTGGGAGCCATGACATGAAGCAGGGGTCTTGTTAATGTCACTGTGAGGCAGCTTGGAAAAACCTGATCAGCAGGAAAGGCTTTATCTGAAAGGAAAGAGTCTGACAGGCATGAAGCATCAGAAGGCTGGTGGGTTGTTTTGTTGGTTTTGGGTTTTTTTCTAAATAAAAACGGTGGAATTTGGGGCATTTGCTTTTAAACTTTTTTTATCTGCCTGCTAACAAGTACCAGATTTCTTTTTAAAAGCAGTGAAAATGCACTGTATTAAGGGAAAAGTTTCCAATCAGCTCACTCCTGGAAGCTCTTACAACCCATACTCATTTAGCACAGTGAGGCTACAGGAGGAGCTGGTAAACCTTGTCCTCACCCCAAATAAAAATTTCAATAGAAATTGATGCTATGAAAGGTAGAAATCCTGTGTTTGATCCCCACTGTCACCAACCCACCCAGGGATAATATTGACAACTGCAGCTCGACCAAAAATCAGCATTCAGTGGGTCTTTAAGGCTTGAGTCCAGGATTCTCACTCAAACTGCATGTTTTGAAGCACAATCCTTTAAAAAAACAAAAACAAAAGAAAAAAAACCAACCTAAAAAGGCACAGAACTGGAGAGCCTGGTCTGCTCCACCCTGGTTCCTGGATAAATCTTGTCCTTGGTGGATTGCAAGTGGATTTTCAAAGTCACTCTACCAACACACTGTGTTTTCAGAGAGCAGACATGAACTTTGGTTTGTTTTTAACCAAGTTTGGGATCAAACTCTGGTTTCTATGACAAAAAGCAGCCCAAGGTCAACAAGGGGCAAATGGGAACGAAAAACGTCGCAACACAGCACTGGAAATTCCTGCAGCACTTGGGAGCAACTGATTCTGCAGCTGTTTAAAAGGAGTGGAAAACCTAACTCTTCCCCTTCCTCGTGTGGCCAAGCCTCCAGACTTCTGTATTTCCCATAAAATAATATTTGGCAGCAGCCCTGTAGCAGGGAAGCTCAGGCACACACACCCTGCTGGCTCCTCACATCTTTAATTTCAACTTTGCCATCTCACAAGTCTTTGGGAAGGACAAGTCCTGAGGGTTACACAGGGCTCCATCAATTATTACCCTGCCTGCAGCACATCTACTGAATAAAAGGGGTTTTTTTGGTCATTATTAATAGAATTTCAGGGCCACCAACACCTGCAGTGCTGAAACTTTCACTCCTGGCATTAACACATCTCCACTACTGCCCTGATCTAGGCAGAGGTTTCCAGTTCTGCTGCTGCTACTCCTGAAAATAAGATAAATATGAAACTTCTGGCAGGAAAAAAAAACAATCCTACTACAGGCAGGTCCTTGAGGTCAAATAATAGAGGGAGGAGTTGCAATCTCTTCACTTTTTTCCAAAGGATCTGAGCTATCTGTGCCCAAAAAAAAGTAACCCTAATGCAAACCTGGAGTTGTTACAACCCCAAGGACATTCCCTAACAACTTATTTCTTCTCTGGAAGAAACTTGGCCTGAGGTCACCAGCAGGTCAGTGCCTTTGACCAAACTACCCAACCATATCCCCTTACACCCTCCAAAGTTTCCTTCCCCAGAGAGCCCCTAGGGATTTATTATTGGGGAAAACACTTCCCAAAGCTTGCTGCAGCACCCACACCATCACACCCCGACTAGTTTTACATTTTGTGTGCCCACAGTTGATAGTCAAGGGCCTTACACACATCTTAAAGACACACTGAAGCCTTGCACCCACTCAGGAGGCAGCAAGACAGCCAGGATGGAGAAGGTGCTTTCACAGCAATGCTCCTCAAATGCAATCCCCAGACCTTGCACCAGGAAGGACAGCTGCCTGGCACTGACAGACAGACTTTGCACACAGAGACACAAGCTTTTGCACAAGCACTGATGTCAAACCCAGACAGCAAAGGCTGCAACCAGCCTGGAAAGGGAGGGACCCCCCCTTTGGGGCACAGCACCCCTGTCTCTTCCTTTAGAGGGGACCCTGCAGCACCCTCCAAACCACTCCCTGTTAAATCAGAGCTCTGTAACGGCCCCAGGACAGCAGTCACCGCCAAGGCCTCGGGAAGGTCCGGCAGACCGGTATTTCCCTATCCCAACACCCATCCCTGTCTTCCCTCCCGGGCAGACCAGCTCTCTCCCTGCACCTCAGCCCCTCCGGCCAGCACAGCCCCAACCCGGGCCACACACCCTGCCCTGAACCCCTGGGAGGGGCTGGTGGCCAAGTGTCAAACCAGAGATTAAGCCATTGATTTTCTCCTCCTCAAACCCCCCCAAACGGGGGGTGCCAGGGCCCGGCCCAGCCGGGGCCTCACTCTGGGGCAGGAAGCGGCGCCCGCCTCAGCCCCACACCTCACTCTTTACCAAGGGCCTAGCGGCCCACCCCAGCGCCTCCACCTCTCTCCCGCCGGGAAGAAAGGACCTGGGAAGCCCGAGAAGTCTCCGTTCGCTCCTCTCGTACTCACCCCTCTCGGCTGCTGTCCCCTCCGCTCCCCTCCAGGCCCCCTCGGTCCCTACCACCAGGGCGGGCCAGCCCGGCCGTCCGCCATTCCACACTTCCCCCTCCCTGCCCTGACTGAGCCGAGCCCCGCCTCCTCCCGGCCGCCGGTCCGCAACGCTATTGGCTGCCCGGCCGAGGATGCTGCCACGCGATTGGTTCGTTCCACATGTCTATCAAAGCCGTCCTACGCCACTTGCGTACGAAACCGGAGCAGCAGAAGAACCCCACCCAAGCCGGCCGCGCAAAGAGAGTAAACAGGGAGGAACGTACCATTGGGAGGGGGTGGATGGGGGTGATCCATGAGAGGTTTTGGCACAGATTCCCGAGCCAGAGAGGAGAATCGCGACACCACGCGCTGTCGGGACATTCCCAAAATATGGGTGCGAGTGTCTGAGCTCGGTATTTTTCTAGGTGGATTTGGAGGAGAGGGGCCTCTGACTCATCCTGTCCTCCCCCCCGTCAGAGAGCTCCCTTTGGTATTGCCTCTCGCCTCTATGGTCTCAGGCCCGGAGAGGAAAGTTCCACCTGGGGGAGCGGGGGTGTCACGCCAGGGCGGGGACACGGGGGGGACACGGCGGTGGGACAGGGTGTGAGGGGGGTTAGGGGGTCAGGGACAGGACTGGGAGGTGGGAGCAGGACTGGGGGTGGAGATCTGAGGGGCTTTGGGGAGGAGGAAGGGTGGCAGTGGATTCTCCAGCCCCCGAACTCCTTGGGGGGGGGGTAGGGGGTGTCCCCAGCTCCTTATCTGCCCCCAGCCCCAAACCAGGGGGGAGTCACCAATCACCAGCTGTATATCTCAAGACACACACCAGGGTGGGGGTCTGCAGCCCCCCCATTCACCTCCAGCCCCAAAACCAGGGTGGGGGTCCCCACCCCTCATCCACCTCCAGTCCCCAAACCAATGTGGGGGTCCACAGCTCTCCCCCATCCACCTCCATCCCCAAATGAGGGTGGGGGTCCCCACCTCCCCAATCACCTTCAGCTCCCAAAACCAAGGTGGGGGCCCCAGCTCCCCAGTCACCTCCAGCCCCCAAACCAGAATGGGGGTCCCCAACCCTCATCCACCTCCAGCCCCTAAACCAAGGTGGGGGTCCCCAACCCCTATCCACCTCCAGCTCCAAATGAGGGTGGGGGTCCCCAGCACGGTGCTGAGGGGCAGGGGGACACCCAGTCACCCTCCTGGCTGGCCGTGCACGGGTGAGAGCCGCTGGTACCAGGTGGGTGACGCTGGTTTTGGCTCCCTCCTGGGTCACTCCTCAGTGCCCGGCGAGGCGGGGAGCAGAGCAATGGCACCAGGGAACCCGGCGTAAGGAGCAGGGCTGGCGATGCGTGCAGGGGGCACACACAGGACAGGTCCCTCAAGGTCACCATCACACCACAGCTGTGGCAGGCAGAGGTCACACCAGGGCTTGGAAACCCCAATCCCACCCGCCCGGTGACCCCGTCAGCATCCTGAGGTTCATCCCAGCCCACGGCAGAGCCCGGGTGATGCTCATACCCTGACTCCCCCCCCCCCGAAACTGCGGGAGCAAAGGCTTGATCAGAAATTACCCACACGCGGCTCGCCGCGTTTCTCCCTGCGCACCTGGCTATTAAATCTTTCCTCCCCTGCCTGATTACCGGCATTAAGCTCCGGGTTCGTTTGTACCGACAGAAAAGGGAAGGAGAACGGGTGGGAGCGGGACTAAGGGCTCAGCCATCCATCTCTCCTGCTGGAAACCGAACCGCAGGGAGTAAATCACCGACCGGGAGGAAAACCAATCCGTGGCAGCGCTGCCAGGAGCCGGGAGGGCTCAGGCATGGGCTGTGCCGTGCCCCTTCTGCCCCCTGCCCGCCCTGCCCTCTTCGGGGGTCTCTCCACCTCTGCCACCACCTCCTTTGTGGGATGGACACACGTACGTGGTGCAAACAGACGGGTTTTGCCCGTTTTGCACCCTTTGGGTGGGATGCTCAGTGCCTCCAGGTGCCCCCCGCACCTCCCGTGTCCCCCCCCCCCATCCTCTGGGTGCAAGGCAAGGGCCGAGGTGCTGCTGCTGCTGCTGCTGGAGGCCGCTCGGCTCCAGGTTTTCCAGCCTGCCAGCCAGCCGTTCCCTTGAAGAAGCTCTGCTTGTATCTCAAGGTGTCACAGCCTCAAGGGAACCACCTAATCTGTATCTGCACTGCAACCTTTATCTCTCCCCGGCTGTGGGAGAGGCTCTGTTTATAGCTGCCGAATAATACCTGCTAAATTGCAGGATCCAAACCACCACCACCCCCACCTCGGTACCCCCTGACACTTGTTTCTCTGCAAGAGGGATGCTCTTCCCTTCCAGGTGCTTCCCTGCGTTTTGCTGGAGGTAAACGCTGCACACGGGGATGGGGATGGGCTGCTCCTGCCTCCCCCACGGGCTCCAGCCACGTCTGATAACCCCAGACAGACCCTGGCACAAATTCCTGTTGTCTCTGGCTTCATTCCAAGCCTGCTTCCCACAGCCTGGGCTTCACTTCTGCCTAAAACGAGGTGGGATCCAGAAGGTTCAGCTTTGTCCTTCCTCTGCGTGACCCAGGGCTGGAGGAGCAGACATCCTCCAGGGGAGGGAGGAGATGGCATCTTAGCACGATCCCTGTGCTGCCCCAGCCTTGCCACGGCCACATCCTCACCCAGGGACAGTGTCTGAGCAGCTCCCTGGAGCCCCCCACCCTCAGCAGGGGAACCTTGGGTGCCCCTTCCCCAGCTGACCACCCCTACCCCAGCCCCGCCATCCCACTCCTCCAGCATCCATCTCACAAAATGGCTGAGAAATCCCTGCAGGGTGGCAGAAGGACTGGCAGGAGGGCAGAGCAGCTCCAGCTGCATCCCTGCTCCCACTGGGAAAGGAGCCAGGGCTGGCGGCCCCCGGAGTTGCAGGGATGCTCCTTAAATGTGCACCCAACAGCGTGCTCCAGGCTCCCTGCATCCCTGATTCCCAACAACCACCATGCCCTGGCATCACCTGGGGCAGCAGCCATGGGCTGGGGTGTGTGGGGTGCATGGGGCACCTGGACATTGCCCCAGGGATGCGTGGGGCGTGTGGGGTACGTGGGGTGCCCAGGGTGTATGGGATGCATAGGGTACAGAGGACACAATGGGGTAGAAGGGATGGATGGGGTGTGCAGGGGGCAGAGGAGACATGGGGGATGTGGGGGGTTTGTGGGATGCTCGGGGTGCACAGGGTGCCTGGGATGCAACAAGGCACATGGGGTGCCCGGGGTGCACAGGTTACGTGGGGTGCCCAGGGCCTGTGGGGTGCTTGGGGTGCAGGGGATGGATGGATGGATGGATGGATGGATGGATGGATGGATGGATGGATGGGACATATGGGGTGTCTGGGGTGCCCTGGTGTATGGGATACACGGGATGCAGTGGGGCACACGGGATGCTCGGGGTACCCGGAATGCCATGGGGCACGTGGGGTGCTTGGGGCACCCAGGGTGCAAGTGCAAACGGGGTGTCCAGGGTGTGTGTGACACGAGGGGATGGTTGGGGCACCCGGGGTGCACGGTGCTCACAGCGTACCCAGGGTGCCCGGGTACACCCAGACAGACTGCAGGCACCCACGGGGTGCCCGGGGTGCTTGGGACGTGTGGGACACCAGGGAGGCAGCAGAGCACGCGGGGTGGACGGAGCCGCGTGGGATACCCGGGGCACCCACGGTGCAGAGCGCAGAGGGGGTGCGTGGGGTGGCCGCGGGTGGCCGGGCCGGCGTGGCGTCGGGCAGTGGCTGTGCCGCTGACATTTACTAATCAGCTCTAACCTCAGCTGCACACCCGCTCCGTCTCGCTTGCTGTCTTGTCTCCATGGAGACTCCGCAACCTTTGCTCACTCGTTAATGGTATCTCAGCAAACGAAACTCCCAACGCCACCCAGCCTTCCCCTCCCGGCCCCCGGGAGAAATCCTCGCCTCTCACCTCCATCCCCGTCCCCTCCCGCCCAAGGGGATAAAAGGGACGAGTCCTTGTTAACGAAGGACCCAGCCACGCTGGGCCGAGCCGGGGGCAAGTTCTGACAGCGGTGTTGGGGGGGGATGGGAGAGCCACCATCCTCCTCAGCACCAAAAAAAAAAAAAAAAAAAAAAAGCAAAAAAAACCCAAACCAACAAGGCCGGGGGATTTTATCACTGCGGCAGCAGGGATGTGCTCTGGCCATGGGGGCTCCTGGCCAGCATCCTCCTCCCGGCTGATTGTTTGAGCCACGAGAGGCTCAGCACAAACCATTGTGCCCATGGTTGTGTGTGGCCCCATCCTAAATCCACCCTCACCCATCAGCCAGCACTCAGCGAAGCCACCGGTGCCCAAAAATCATCTGAAGGCAGCAGTGGCTTTGCTGCCAGCGTGCTCCATCCCCAGTGTCCTGCTCTCACCGATTCTGTTTTCAAATTAACATGGGAAAGATGCCCATTACCTGCTTCCAGATAATGACTATGATTAGGCAGAGCTCTGCTGCCAGCCGAGATCTGAAGGATTTCTGTGCACTCCAGCAGCGCTTGCCAGTGCAAAAACAAGAGCAATAAAGTGTAAATAGAAGACTCAAGAAAACAGTGCAGTCCATCAGTGGAAAGGGTGCGTGGAAGCTGCCTCTAATGATGGGCTTTTGGTGGTGGTGGTGGTGGCTTCAGCCTCCAAAAAGGCAAAGCCAAATTGGCAAGGGGCTGTCCCACACCTGCACCCCTCATTTGAACCTGGCTTGGCCTCCACCTGCTGGAAACTGGGGGTTTGGGTAGGAAAATTCGAGATGTGGAGTTGTGAGTGGTGGTGTAAGGTGTGAGGTTGTCCTTGGGGAACTCCTGGCCGGGAAGGCAGAGCTGGGGGCTTCAGGAAGGAGGGGGGAAACCCAGCCTGAGCTCCTGAGGTGACTGCATGGACTGTGACACCTCCTCTGCCCCTCCATGGGACCACTCTGGTGTCTGCAGAGCTGGTGTGGAGCAGGGCAGAGCTGTGCATCCCACCCCCAGGCCACAGAGCCCACCCATGCCCAGAACCCACCATGCCCCCCAGTACCACCCAGTGAAGTGCAGCCCTGATGGGGATGCAGAGGAACAGGGTGGGACACACAAGGGAAGAGAGGAACCCCAAAACTTTGCTGGGTACCTGACTCAGCCCAGACCCTCCTCATCCTCCTGCTCCTCTGCCAACCCTTACTGGGGCAGGTGTGGGGCTGGCAGAGCTCACATTGACTTGCAGGGTCCCCTCTGTGTCCCCCAAAGCCCCTCAGCTCAGCCTCCAGCCCCTGCACCCCAAAGTAAGGGGGAGCCCTGGGTAACTGAGGGGTGTGGAAGAAAGGGGGACAACAACCAAGTTTGTCCCCATCCTCTGAGGATGTGGATACTCACCCACATCCCGATGCAAAGGGGGGTACAAAGCCCCCGACCCGTGCTGCCAAGCTCCCCCCAAACCTGCCCAGATCCCCCCACCATGGTTGGGGGTGATGGAAAACCTTGGCCATGAGCTTGCTGACAGCCTGCAAGGTGCCTCTCACCATCCCTGGGGCACAGCATGGCTCCCAGCTTGCCCTGCACCCCACTCCGGGGACGGTCCCCCCAAGGCTGAGGTGCCACCACACCCAGCTGAGGGTGAGGGTCCCCAGGGTCCCCAGGAGGGAGGTTGGCAGAGGAGCCACCATTTCATCTGCCAACTGCTCCAGGCAGCAATTGTCACCTCCAAAAGCTGGTCCCACATGTGGCTGGCAGCGAAGGCAGGGACACAACAACCCCGTGTCACCCCACAACAACCCCGTGTCACCCCACAACAACCCCATGTCACCCAACTGCTGCTGGGACAGGCACAGGGCAGCCCCCTGGGTCCCCATCATGGCCAGAGACACCCCCAGCCCCAAAGCCCATGGGGGTGGTCCCAGCCTGGGCAGGCAGAGGCAGGGAGCTAATCCCCCCCTCCGATTAGGCAGAGTTCCCAGCGATGGAGGTTTCTTCTCTATTTTTTTTTTTTTTTTTTATTCTCTCTCCCCCCCAAGTGATAACAAATAATAATATAATCCCCCTAATCCCTCCCCGAGGAGCCAGCGAGCACGCCCGGCCGGGAAGCACCACGCTTCTGCCACTGCTGATAACTGGCACCACAGGGACCCCCAGAAAACAAATGCTTCAGCTCATGCATTGCCCCCCAAAAACCCCTTGGCACCCCCACCCACACTCCCTCCCCAGCCCCACTGGCAGCCTGGGGGGAACCAGCATTGCTCCCAGCTCCTTTTCACAGACCATGGCTGGGCAAGACCACTGTGACCCCACAGAGCCCCCCCAGACCTACCTGGGGGGACCCATCTGTCCCCTCCCCTGAATGGGACCCCCTCTAAGGACTTTGCTCCCCCAGGCTCCTGCTCTCTTTAGGGATGTGGGGATGTGGAGGCTGAGGCCCCCAAGATGCCCCCCCCTTCACCTCTCTGGTCCCTGAGGGGTTAGGGGGAGATGCCCTGGGTGTCCCCTCTCCTGAGGGGGGGGGGGGTTGTCACCCAGGAAGAACCCTCCTGGGGACTTTGGTCCACCGGGCTCCTTCTCTCTTTGCAGTGGGCACGGGGGGGCTGAGCCCCCCAAGCTGCCTCTCCCTCCACACCCTTGAGGTGTTAGGGGTGATCCCTTGGGTACCCTCATCCCAGAGGGGTCCCGGACCAGGGACACCCCAGTGCTTTGCTTTAGGAGCATCAGGGAGATGGGGAGGGATGGAGGGGTGGTGTGAGCATGGCCTCTCTCCCCAGCCGGGGTGCCTGGAGTGCTGGCACGGATCCTGCACCCCCCCACCCCATCACTGGGTGCCAGGAAGGAACCCAGACATCTGGCTGCTCCTCTCCCTGGGAAACCCAGTCTGCCTGTTTCCCCCAGTGCCAGCTGCCCCCCTCACCCCCCACAATTCCCCCCTTCAGCAGCATCATCCAGCAAATATTAATAACACCCCCTGCAACAGCCTTTGCTTTTATTCCCTCGCTTTCCTGGCCCCCGCTCTGCTGATCTCAGCTCCTCCGGCTCCAAAACGCTTTTTAAAATTACTGGAGAGTGGAGACCTCTGCAAAGGCTCTGCCCTCGGCTGCCCCTTGCCTCCCCCACCCTTTCACCATCACCACTCCCCCCCACCCATCCCCTCCGGGGCCCGCAGCACCCACCCGTGTGCCGTGCGGGGAGCAGGGTGCCATCCGCAGCCTCCCAACCCCCCCCTCCCGGTTATTTAAAAGGCGCCAGGCTGGGCTTGATTAAAACCGAGTAAAAGCCAGAGCCAGGGCAGAGAGGGGGGATTAGATCGCTCGGGGGAATGTTAATGGACTCCAGAGCTTTCTGCCCGGCCAGCAGCTGGGTTGAATCCAGCCCTGAGCTGTGGTGGGTGACACGAATGTGCCAGGGCTCAGCTGGACCCCGGAGCGGGGAGGGCACGGGGAGCCCGAGCTGCTGCTGGCTGAGAGGAGAGAGGACGGAGGAGGGGGAACCACGGGGGGGGAGGTGGAAATATCTTCCAAGGGCCTGGCCCTTCCTCTGGGAAAAGCAGGGGTGGTCTGGCCCTCCAGCTGGGCTCTGTGCTGCCTCTGCTCCCGAGCAGGAAGATGATCCCACTGTGGGAACGCAGCACAGGGTGGCCCTGGGGACCATTGCCACCACCCTGGGGCAGGATGGCCCTGGGGACCATCACCGTTACCCAGCAGCAGGATGGCCCTGGGGACCATTGCCAAAATTGCCATCACCCTCTGGGGACTGTCCCCATCACCCCATGGCAGGGACCATCACCACCACCCCACAACAGGTTGGTCCTGGGGACCATTGCCACCACTGCCACCATCCCATGGGGACCATCACCCCACAGCAGGGTGGCCCTGGGGACCATTGCCACCACCCAGTGACAAGATGACTTTGAGGACCACCACCATTGCCATCACTCCGTGGCAAGGTGGGGACCATCCCCACCATCCCCATCACCCCGTGGCCCTTCCCTGGTGGGAGGGACAAGGACAGCTTGGGGTGACACCAGCCCTGGGGGGGCTTCAGCAGGGCTAAAGGGGCTCGTTTGATGGGAAGGGCCAGTGGTGGGGCAGGGGTCTTGTGGGGAGCAGGGGTCTTGTGGGGGAGCAGGGGTCTTGTGGGGGGCAGGGGTCTTGTGGGGGAGCAGGGGTCTTGTGGGGGGCAGGGGTGCTGGTGGAGGGACGGGGGTGCTGGGGGGGGATGGGGGTGCTGGGGGGGGGACGGGGGTGCTGGCAGCCCCCGGCAGGAGCTGTTCCCCACCCCGGCTGCCAGATGCAGGGGATTGCAGGTCTGACGTGGGCAATCGCCTCCCTTCCTCGTTAGCTTGTGATTAGCATGTCAAGTGGTTGAAGTTGGTGGGGATAAAGGATGCGAGCTAAGAATAATGGCTTCAATTTTCTTCACGGCACAGCCATTAATTTGAAGGAGAAGGGGGTGTCCAAACCTGCCCGGCAGCTCCAGGAGGCTCTGCCTGAGGGTCCCGCTGCTGCCCCCCGAGGGTTGGGGTGGGGGCTGTGGCCGGTGGGCAGCGTCCCAGCTGGGTGCTGGTACCGGGGTGAGCTGGGCACGGGCACCCAGTGTGCTTCCCTGTGCCGGCGTGGTGGTGCAGGCAGGACTGGGTGTGCAACACGTGTGAATCCATCCCCACCATCCCTGCACATCGTCTGCCCCGAGAACGGGGCCGTTTCCCCAGCTTTGTGTCTCTGTGTGTGTCCCTCCTCCACAGCTCCATCCCTATGCAAAGGGAGGGCAAATTCCTGCCTTGTTTCCAAGGGGCTGGGGAAAAAAAAAAAAAAAAAAACAAAACAAAACCCAAACGAAATGGTGGCAAAGCTCAGAATGTGCTGGATCCCCACGGGAAGGTGATGGAGCCTCCAGACAGCCCCTGTCCCCATAGCACAGGTGGGCAAAGCTCCTGCTCCCTTCTGGATAACGGGACAGGGAGCATCCTTCATCCCATTGCCCTGCAGCATCCCCCCAGCACCATCGCCCCAGCATCCTTAGCACCAGGAGAGGCCCAAAACCTCCTGCCAGCAGAGCTGCTTAATTAAAATAATCATTTCCATCCGGAGGAGGTGGCAGGGTCGAGCAGGTCCAGCCAGACACCCAGGGATC
Organism: Heliangelus exortis; assembly: GCF_036169615.1. Lineage (NCBI taxonomy): Eukaryota > Metazoa > Chordata > Aves > Apodiformes > Trochilidae > Heliangelus > Heliangelus exortis. The sequence continues at coordinate 2,552,976 of NC_092445.1, read as the reverse complement.
TCCTCTCCGTGTTCATCCCCCTGGTCCAGCACCCCCTGGGTGCTCCCTGCAAGCACCTCCCAGAAATAACCCCAGGCCACACAAATAAACAGCAAACCAACCGTTTCCTCCCCAAATTTTGAAGAGGTTTTTTTGGTTTTGTTGTTTTTTGTTTTTTTTTTTTTTTCTCTTCAACCCCACCTCCCCCTCAGCAAGCCTCTACGGGTAAAAAAAAAAAAAAAAAAAAAAAAGAAAAAAATCCCGGCGAGAGCTGGGTTGTGCTGATAAACCCCCAGCAATCAGCCCAATCATGAGGCTTTTCAGGCTGGGGAACGGCGCACGCTGCTTGATAGATTTAATTGAGTCTTTAAAAAAAATTAAAATAAAATAAAAATAAAAAAAATAAATAGAAAATAAATAAAATCAAGCTGTGCTCCCAGCAGAAGCAAAGCAGCAGCCATGCAAGGTGATGCCCCCCGGGGGGATTTAGCTCCCACCCGGGGGTGGGTGGGGGTTGGTCTCTCCTTGTGGGTGTCATGCACCCACCTGGCTGGGTGCTCATCAGGATTTTGTCCTCCTTTGCTGCTGCTTTTTTTCCTGACTGAAATGCAAGAGAAAGGATCAAATAAGGGGGAAAAGAACAAATTTGATGCTTGTGGGAAGCATCGCCTCAGAGCCAAGGTGGGAAAGGTCCTGCACACCAAAAGCACCCCCCGGGAGGGGCTGGGTGGGGGGGTCGATGCCTGCAGGATGGGTGCAGGATGGGGGCACAGCCACGGTGCAGGCAGAGCATCCAGAAAGGCTCTTCCCCCCCCACCCACACCCTCCCCGTGCCTCAGTTTCCCCACTGAGCATTCTCACGGTTGGGGATGATTGGTGGGAATATTTGGGGCGTGTGTGTCCCCCCCCCACGGGGGTCTGGGTCCCTGTCACCACAGCACCCTGCCTGCACCAGGGGGGAAAACGTGCTCCCACCTCTGCCCTGGGGTGTCGGGGGGGGGGGTGAGGGGAGGTGGGGTCCCCACCAGCTGTGCCAGATGTGAAGCAGCACCCCCAAGGTCAGCACCAGCCGGGGGGGGTCTGGGGTGTGTGTGTCCTGCAATGCCCCCCCTGGATGGGGGTCTGGCTGCCCAGCAGGGCCCAGCCATGGCCAGCAGATGGTTTCACCATTAGGGGTGCAAGTGACCCCCCCAAACCCCCCCAGCACCAGGGAGATCACAGCGAGTGTGAAGGGTTCCCAGGCACCCATGGGACCCCCGGGCAGGATCCTCTGTGGAGCCCCCCGCCCCCCAAATTATCCCCTCAGCTTAGTTAAGGCTCTGGCACAATATGGGGGGGTTGCACAGTGGAGCAATGCCCCCCCCCAGCACCCAGAGCCCCCCCCCAGCCCTTGGGCAGGCCACTTGCAGAGCCCTGGGGAGGGGGGGATGGAAATACAGCCCCCTGCAGCCCCCCCCTCCCATTTTCACCCAGGACACTGGTCACCCTTTAGGGTGCAGGGTAGGGGGGGGGGATCCCATGCCCTGCTGCATGCTCGGGGGGGGGGGGGGGGGGGGCAGGGTGTGCGTGGGGTGGGTGGGTGTTGCATCGAACCAAATTCCCTTGGTGCCACCCAGCTGCGTGGCGAGGGGGGGGGGGGCTTTGCTGGTCCCCCAGCCCAACAAAGAGGGGGTTCCCCAGCATCCCCCCCACCTCACAGCACCGACATCTTCCCAGACTGCGGCTCTTTCCCGCCCCCCCCCCCCCCATCAGTATGCACCGTGTGTGCTTCTCTCCATAGCAACCTCCTGCCTCCCCCCCGGCCCCCCCAGCTCCTCACAACCACTTCGCTGCAGCAGCCCTGACCCCGCCGGCACCGCTCACCTCTCCCACCCACAGGTAGCTCCCCCCCCTCCTCCAGACCCCCCCCTTTTCCTCTCCAGACACCGCCCCCCCACTCCTTTCTCCTCCCCCCTGCAGCAGCTTCATCTTCCCAGTCCTGGAACTTCGTGGATTCTTATGTTTGTTTTTCGGTTTTTTTTTTTAATTATAATTATCTTCAATTTATTTCTTTTGGGGGGGGGTTTCTCCTTTTGGCTTCTTGGTGCTTTCTCCATCCATCACCTACAACCCCCCCCCAACTCCCCCACGCCGTGGGTGCCACCCAGGGTGTCCTATGGGTGCTAGGAAGGGGTGGCCCAAAGCCCCCACCCCAGCAATGCACCCACAGCCCGGAGCACCAGGGGATGGGGGAGGGTCCCCGGGGTGTCACCGGCTCCCCCCGGGGGACATTGACACCCACCTCGAGAGGGGGGGGGGGCAGCAGTGGGAAACCCCCCCACCCCCGCTGTTATACCACGCCCTCACTTTGTACCAAAATTCACTTTTTTCGCTGCAATTCCCACCTCAGGTGTCCCCCCCGCCCCTCCCCAAATTCAGGGCAGTGGAGGAAGAGGAGGAGGGGGGGGGTGTCAGCATTTTTACACCACTTCCCCCCCCCCCCCCAGGCACAGCCAGGAGGTGCCACCCCCAAAGAGAAGCAAGAAAAGCAGTGGGCGCCCCTCACGAGATCGGGGTTTTTAGTGGGTTTTCTTTTTTTTTTTTTTTTTTTTTTTTTTTTTTTTTTTTTAATTATTAAAAAAGTGCCTATGAAAAATTCCTTCCTAAATAACACAAAAAGAGCAGGCAGGGGCTGGGGGGGGGGGTTCACACCAGCCAGGGCAGCACCAGCACTGTGCACATCAGCTGTGAGGGGGGGGAGCAGACAAAGGGGGGGGGGGGGCTGCTTTGATCAGGTGGGTGTTTGATTTTTTTATTTCCCTTTTTTTTTTTTTTTTTTGGCATTTTGCCTTTTTTATCCCCTCCCCATTTCAGGGTGCTTTTCTCTTTTTTTTTTTTTTTTCTTTTGGTGTGTGTTTTCTTTTCTTTTTTACACTTCACAGAGCTGTACAGAAGTTGCCAAACCCTGGGGGGGGGGCACACACACCCAAAGGGGGCTGAGAGGGAGAGGAGGGGGGGTGGGGAAGAGAGGACCCCAAAGCCCCCCCCCCCCAGCACCCACAGCCACACCCTGAGCTCATCACCACCCCCCCAAAAATCTGCTGCCCCCCACTTTCCCCCAGCCCCCCTCCCCACTCAGAAGCTGTGTGATTAATTTCTTTCCTTTTTTTTTTCTTTTCTTTTTAATTTTTTTGTGGGTTTTGTTTTGCTTTTTTGTTTAAAACTCCTTTTTTTTTTTTTTTTTCTTTTTCCTTTTTAATACAAATTCGGATCTTTGGGTGTGTACTGCCAAAAAAAAAAAACAAACCAACCAAAAAAACCAAAAAAAAAAAAAAAACCAAAACCAAAACCCGCCTCGTTCTTCTTCTTAATAATAATAAAAATAAAACTCAAATCATTGTCATTAAAAAAAGGCAACGGAAACCCAAGGAACCCATGCGGAAGTTGCACACCACAAAACCACAGCAGATGTACAGAATGCAATATACAAGACACGATTTATAATAAAACATTATATACAATAAATAGGTTATTGTTACTTTTTTTTTCCTTTTCTTTTTTTTTTTTTTTTTTTTCTTTTCTCACTCAATCTGTAAATAAATTTTTCTCAGTGCATACTGGTGGGTTTTTGCTCTTCTCTCCTGCATATTCCCCTCTCAGTCACTTTAGATCTCAGTCTTTTTTTTTTTTTTTTTTTTGATCCTCCCTCCGGTGCGTGGCTCTCTCTTCATTTTATTTTTTTTAAACGATTTTTCGGCTTTTTAAAATTTTTTTTCTTTTTTTTTTTTTTTTTTTCCCCTTAAACATATTTTTTTCTCTTTTTTTTTTCTTTCTTTTTTTTTTTTTTTTTTTTTTTAACTTCTTTTCTTCAAAAGTATTTACAATTGCTGGTTTTGTGCAGAAAACGAAAATTAATAAAATAAAAAATAAAAATTAAAGAGTCCCTCTGCTTCTGGCCGGGAGGGGGAGGGATGGGAATGGGAGGGGGGGGGGAGGAGGAGAGAGAACGCGGCGCCGGCGCCACGGCCGAGGCGGGGGCCGGGGGGCGAAGCGGGGGGCGGTGGGGCCGGGGTACCCCGCGGGGGGCAGCCCCCTCCTCTCCTCTCTGCTCCGGGATGGGTGGGGGGCGCGGGGCCGAGGGTGCTGTGGCTGGCGGGAGTGCTGCGGGGGGAGAGGGGAGAAAGGGGTGAGTGTCCCACCAGCGCGGCCCGAGGGGTCGTCTGGCACCCACCCCCCCACCCATGGGGCTGGGGTCTTGCCCACCCCCCCCCACACACGTCCAGGGGACTGAAGCACCCCCCACCCCCGCAGTTCTGGCACACCCAGGGGCCAACACCCACCACCTTGGTGTCCCGAACCCACCAACCCCAAATCCAGCACCCACCCCTCTGGTGTCCAGCCCAGAACCCACCACCCCAAATACCAGCATCCCACCAGCCCCAAATCCAGCACCCACCACCCCAAAGACCACCACCTTGGTGTCCAGAACCCACCACCCCAATGATCAGCATCCCACCATCCCAGGGGCCAGCCCCCACCTCCCTATAATCCAGCCCCAATCTCCCTATAATCCAGCACCCACCTCCCTATAATCCAGCCCCAATCTCCCTATAACCCAGCCCCCACCTCCCTATAATCCAGCCCCCACCACCCCAAAGACCAGAATCCCATCACCCCAGGGTCCAGCACCCACCACCCCAATATCCACCACCCTAAAATCCACCACCTATCACCCATTTGGTACTTCCAGCCCAAAAGGGGCAGGGGGCACCCACTGGGTGACTCTCCCTGGCTGCATTTGGGTCATAAACCTCACTGGCAAGCACGGAGCACCCAGCACCACCCCCCCAGCCCCACATCACCCCCCCCCCAGGGGCAGCGCCAGGGCTCGGGGTGGCACTTACCGGGTGACGGTGGCATCTCCAAGAAACTGCCAGAGCCTGGGGGGTGGGATCGCCTCTCCCAAACATCTCCCATCGGTGTCCATCCAGCAAGAAAAAACACCCCCGGCCAGCGAGCGGATGGAGCAGGGGGGGAGAAAACCGAAGACCACCCCCCCGCAGCCCCTCCCGGGGTGGCTCCCGGCCGGGCTGCGGGCAGGGGGCACCCGACTGCTCACCCCTCCTGCCTGTGCCCCCCCCCCCAACCTGTCTGCACCCCTGCCCTGGGCTCGGGGCGGGCCGGGGGGTGGGGGCAGCGCTGTCTGTCCGTCCGTCCGTCCGATTGTCCTGCTGCGGGGCGGGAGGGGGGCGGCAGTCCGGAAAGCAGAGCCAGGCGGTGAGCAGGAGGAGCGGGGAAAAAAACCGGGGGGTGGTGGTGGTGGTTTTTTTTTTTTCTCTCTTCGTCCATTATTATTCTTTTTTTTTTTTTTCCTCGCGTTTCGCTTATTTTTCAGCTTTTTTAAACTTTTTTCTTTCCTTTTTTTTTTCTTTTTTTTCCTTTTTTTTTTTTCTTTTCTTTTTTTTTTTTTTTTTTTTTTCTTAGAAAACAAACAAACGGTTCCAATCCCAGTTAAATACAGAACTTGAAAAGTGTTCCAGAAAAAAAGTGCTGGCTAAATTACCTCTGAAAAAGAAACACAACACGGAGGGAGGGGATGGACACACACACACACAAGAGTGAGAAAAAAACAGGGGGTGTCACTCCCACCACCACCTCCCTCACCCCGAGGGGTGTCCGCCACCTACCCTGTAACAAAACCTCGTTGTCCGGTTGGCACGTCAGCAGACACTACAATGAGGTGACCGTAAAAGTGTCCTCGGGGTGTTGTTGCTCTACCATGGGTCCCAAAAACCCGCTCTTCTGGGTGGGGGCCATGACGGGGTGCCCTTGGGGTGCAAAACTGGGGTACCTGTAGTTGTCCTGCAGCTGCAGCATTGAGTCTCTCGGTACGGGGGAGATGTTCAAGTCATTGATCAAGGGACAAGCGTAGGGACCTCGGTGATGTGCCCGGGACATCTCCAAGGGTTCCTTCTCACCCTTGGAGGGGTGGGTGCCGCTCGGGCTGCTCAAGTGAGGGTTGAGACACGGGGGGTCCGTCCTCCCCATGAAGTCTACCAGCATCCCGGCCCCCCCTTTGCCGTCGTACGAAGGGCTCCGGGTGCTGGCGTTGGGGGAATACCAGTACGGGGGGTTTTTGCAACTGGGGGAGTCGTAGTGAGGTTGAGGCATGGGGAGATCGCGGCAGGGCAGGTGGGGGGCGTGTGGCAGGGCCCCCCCCTGCATGCTGTGTTTGAGCGAGTCGCAGGCGGGCAGCTTACGGATATCCCCCGCCCGCAGGTCCTCCTTGAAGGCCAAGGTTGGGGAGCAGTTGGGCGAGAAGGCTTTCTGCAAGCCGGCCTCGAAGACAGTCTGCTGGCCGGGGGCTGCCAGCTGGTGGGGGAGGGCAGGGAAGTGCTTGCTCTCCAAATCCGGCTGCCCCAACCCGGGGGAGTCACTCTGAAACCCCTGGACGAAAGTCCCGTCCGAGGGGGTGGAAGGGTTCATGGAATAGGGGCCGGCGTAGTCGCAGGGGTCCCGCTCGCCCACCCCGAAGCCCCGGGACTGGGAGGGCAGGGGGGACATGCTGCTGTCCCCGCTGTAGTAGTCCAAGCCCAGGTCTGTGCTCTCCTGGAAGAGGGGGTTGACCGCCTGCGACTTGGTGGGGAACTTGGCCTTGCCCGTCCCCCTCTCCTTCTTGGAGGCACAAGCCCCCCGGGAACCTCGGGGCTGCCGGGGTCCTGTGCTCCTCTTGGAGGGGTAGACGGAGGAAGAGGAGGAAGAGGAGGAGAAGTTCAGATGGGAGGTGTCGAACATGTCCACCTTCTTCCGTCGGCCTCGACCCGGCTTGGAGTTGCTCTGGAAGAGGACGCTCTGGTTCCAGTTGTAGCCCGGGGCGGAGGACGCCTCGTTCCAGTCCATCATCAGCTTCTCCAGGCTGGAGAGACTGGACTGGCCCTCACTGGAGGAGGCTTCGCTGTTGGCACGCCGGTAACCGGCCGGCTGGTTGAACTGGGTGCTGTCGGAGGAGGATTCGGAGAAGGTCTCCGAGACCGTCTGCTGCTTGGCTTTCTGCGGGGTGTAGTTGGAGATATCCAGGATGACATTGGGCTCGTTGAGGTGACACTCAAAGCCCGGGTTGTAGAGCTGGCTGAAGGCCTCCGAGCTCCAATCCAACCCACCGTAACCTTGCCGGAAAGCCCACGGCGCGGCGCTGGGGAACTGCCGGCAATTTTCGGGCGAGGGTTGGAAAGAAGCCGACCCCTTGGGCACCATGTAGCCGCCGGGCGAGACGGTGCTGGCCCGGCTGTCACAACGCAGGGGGGTGTGGGCCGCGCTGGAGAACTGTCCCCCTTGCTCGGCGCTGTTGAAGAAGGCGGCTTTGCCCAAGGGCAAGCTGGGCCCGGCCGTCGGCGGGGCGTAGCCGGCGCTGTGGGCACTGCTGGGGGAGGACGGGAGGCTGCTGCCACTGCCGTAGGCAAAGCTGCAGTCCTTGCTGTTGGGACAATCCTGCGCCGACGGATACTGCTTCCCCGGCGGGAAGACGCTGGCGGGTGCCACGCTCTGCCCGGCGCCGTAGTTGCCGTAGGGCGAGAAGCCGGGGGTGCCGCTGGCCGCCGGGTGAGCGGTGGGCGAGCGGGAGACGGCGGAAGGCGGCGCCAGCTTGGGAAAGGCCTCGGCACCCCGGCATTCCGATGACCCTTGGGACACGCCGTAGCCGGTGGCAGCGGTACGGCCGGGCGGGAAGGCCGTCCGACCCTGCATGGCTGCGTGGAAAGCGGCTTCGGCGCCGGGGGTGGCGGCCGCCACCTTGCCGCCCCGGGCCGGGTAGGTGGCCATGCCCCGTTGTCCCGGCAAGGCGGCCGGGGGAGCGGTGTAAGCGGCCGCCGATTTGCGGGATTCGGAGCGGGAGGCTGAAAGGGCGAAGTCCAAGAGGTCGGAGGAATCATCCGAGTCCAGCAAGGAGCGGAAATACCCGGTGAAGAGGCTGTGCCTCTCCGGGCCGGCCTCCGCCTGCGAGGACGCCGCGCTCCCCCCGTAGAAGCCGGCCCGGCCGGAGGAGCCCGACTCCAGCCCGGCGGCGTGGAACGGCCTGGCCTCAGCCCCTTGGTAGCCACCGTTGCGACCGGCCTGGCCACCGGGGTGGCCATGATGGGGGGCCCAAGGGCTGCCCTTCTCTCCCCCGGCCCACTCGGCGGGACCGTCGCCGAAGCTCTGCCCGGGGTTGGGTTCGGGGAACAGGGCTCCGTTTTTGCGTGCCCGTCGTTTCCGTTTGGGTTTGCCCACGGGATCGGGCTCCGGGCGGCCCCGCTTGCGCGGGTGCACGGCGTCGGCGTGGAGGGCGGCAGCGGGGGCTTTCTTCTTCTTCCCGATGCCCTCAAAGAAATCACTGAAGGAACAGCGGGCAGCACGGGCGGCGTGGCCACCCCCGCGCCCACCGAACCCCCCCGCCTTGCCGCCGCGCCGGCGGAAGCCCTGGACGCGGTGCAGGAAGTGGGAGATGCTCTGGGTGTCCGGGGCTTGGTGGATGGACTCGGGCTCACTGGGGGTCCAGCAGCGGGGCGGTGAGCAGCGCCCCGAGCACTGGCTCTGCCTGTTGAGGAAAGCCAACTTGGCCAACACGTCCGAGTAGTCGGCCTTGCTGTCGTTGGTGTCGGCGATATAAGAGGGTTGGGGGGAAGCCAGCTTCTGCTTCCTCCTCCTCCTCTTCTTCACCTCCGGGACGGGTTCCTTAGGCTTAGCTTGGCCCAGCAGCAGATTCTTGGGGGGCCTGCCCCGCTTGCGCTTCAAGATGATGGGCATCTCGCCGGGGGGGAAGACCACCACCACGTTGCGCCCGTTGTTCTTCATCTTGAGCAGCGGCGTGGGCTCCATGGAGCTGCTGGTTGCCAGCTCCTTGCCTTCCAGGTTGAGGTTGCTGCTGAGCGATGACACCTTGTAGGTGGTCTTGTTCCTCCTCCCCAGAGACACGGGGATCTTGGCCATCTTCACTACCATCTTCCTCACCCCCCGGCACTTGCTCTTCTTCCCTGTGGCGGGAGCCTTGGGCACCTCATCGGGGTCCATGGCGGTGGGAGGCGGCAGCGGGGGGGTCAGCAGTGGGGTGCTGGGTTCCTCGGGCCCAGGGGGCACCTCAGCAGGTAGGGCGAGCGGGGACAGGACGCGGCTCTCGGAGGGGATGTCCGCCCGGCGCCCTCTCCCTGCCCTCCTCCTGCGGCACAGCATCTTTGGCTTGTCTGTCCGGCGCAGGGCGTACTTGCGGTGATCCTCTCCGCACCGCCCGGCCCCCCGGCCCCCGCAGGGACCCCGTTTCACCACGCTGCTCAGGGGACACCCCCCCAACCGGGGCTGCAGCCCATGGGGCCGCATCGGATCCCCAGCACCCGGTTGGGCTTCCAGCAGCTCTGACACGGGGCCCAGCGGCTGCGGCTCCAGCAGGGAGGGCTCGGCAGGCAGCAGAGGGGCTCGAGCGTCCAGCAGCGGCGGCTCCAGTGCCCCGGGAAGCGGCTCCAACGTCTGCAGCCCCAGCGGCTCCGCCAGCGGCTCCAGAGACTGCAGCTCCAGCGACTCGGACAAAGGTTCCAGCGACTGCAGTTCCAGCGATTCCGAGAGCGGCTCCAATGACTGCAAGCCCAAAGGCTCCAGGTTTTGGAGTTCCAACGATTCCGGCAGCGGCTCCAGGCTCTGTGAATCGAGCAGCTGGGGTTGAGACTCGAGGGACTGGGAATCCAGCAACCGGGATTGGGAGTCCAGCTCTTGGGCTGGCAGCAACTGGGGCTGCGGCTCCATCGCTTGCGACTCCAGCAGCTGCGTCCCCGGGCACGCCAGGGAGGCCAATTCGTTCAGGATGTCCGCCTCGGCCAGGTCCGAGTAATCACCGGTGTCAGGTTGGGAGCACCCAGCTTCCTCTGCCGGCGCTTTGGAGACCCCCCCGCCGTGTCCTGGGGGTTGCGGGGTGCTCCCCCCACCCCCCTCAGCTTCTCCATCGCGAGCCGGGGGCCGGGGGTGCCGCGGCGGCTCGGTTTTGCAGTGCACCCCCCGTTCCTCGGGGCTGCGGATGCTGTTGGCCAAGGAGGGCGAGGAGAAGAAGCTGTACTGGAGGTCGCGGTCGGCGGGGAGGAGGCGGTTGTCCTCGTGGCCACCGCCACCGCCCCTGCCACCCCCACGGAGGCTGCCGCAGTCCAGGTGCACCCCGCTGCTCTTGAGGTCCTCGGAGAGGCGGTTGAGGTCCTTCATGATGTCGATGAGCTGCACCACGGGGTGGAGGTTGATGTGCCCGTTGCCGCACTTGCTCCGCAGCAAGGCGAGGATGCCGTCGACGTTGCAGCGGCCCGAGGCCAGCGTCGCGTCGGGGAAGGTTTTGGGCGCCCGATCGCGGGCGGCTGCCTCCTCCGCGCTACCCCCCAGGATCCGGGGCTCGCCGGCACAGCCCAACAACTCTTCCGCCGCTTTGGTGCCCCCGTGCACGCTCTGGCACCGGTCAGCCGGGTCGCCGTGCAGCAGCGAACCTGCCTGGTGCTCCCGGCCGAGCGCGGGGCAGGAGCCCTCGGGGAAGCTCAGCACGCTGCAGGATAAGGCCTTTTCCGCCGGGCAAGCCGGGGGCCGCTGCGCCGGGTGACCCGGAGGGTAGAACTTGGGCTCTCGGACGTAGTCGGGTGAGCCACGCACAACGCTGGTCGTTACCACTGGGCCCGGGGGCTTCACGCGCATCCTGACCTCCTCCTCCCCCGCGTGCCGCTTGGCCGAGCAGTTGCTGACATGGGGGTCGGGGAAGGTGGGACCGGGACCTGCGTGGGGGCAGAGAAGGGGACAGTGAGGTGGTGAGGACGCTGCTGGTGGAAGCAGCCAAGAGTGCCTGCTCCATCCCTGCTGCAGCTGAGCTCGTCCTGCTCCATCCCTGCTCTCCCCCTTTGCTTCCTGCTCATCCCTGCTCCAACCCTACTCCATCCCTGCTCCATCCTCAGGAATCTGCCCCCACCACCTCCAGCCACCCCAGCCAGGGGAAGGACAAAGGGTCCAGGGGGGGAGCTGGATGCTCATCCTGCTCCACCCCTGCTCTCCCCCTTTGCTTCCTGCTCATCCCTGCTCCAACCCTACTCCATCCCTGCTCCATCCCCAGGAATCTGCCCCCACCACCTCCAGCCACCCCAGCCAGGGGAAGGACAAAGGGTCCAGGGGGTACCTGGATGCCCTCCCCATGGAAGGAGCACCTACGCAGCCCCTGCAGTAGAGTCACCTCCAAACGGGGTGGCTGTGCCCACTGAGGGGGGGGATTGGGCCAGGACTGGGGGGTCCAGAGGGCTGGGACTTACCCTCGGCTTTGCTGCTGCTCCTGCTATTGCACTTGAGCTCTCTGCAAGGGAAAGGGTGCAGAGGTCACGGGGGAAAGGGGGGGACCGGGGTGCCCACCACTCTTCTGGGCAGTGCCTCCAGAAGACATGGGGGTGGGGGGTGGGGGGGTGGGCATCACCCTGGCCTCAAGGCTGCAATCTGGGGGGAGGGGGGAGAAGAAAGTGGAGGGAAGGGGGGGGAGGCTGCCTCTGATCTGGGGGGGCAGAGAGGACAGGTTTACCCCCCCATAACCCCTTCACAGGAACTGGGTGCTGATGAGGGGGGGTCCAGAGGGGGGGTCGGGGGTCCTGCGCCCACGTGGCCGCTAGGTGTCCCCGGTGAGCCGCGCGCCCGCCACCGCCCCCCGCCCCCCCCGCCCCCTCCCACCGGACAGACCAGGGCGGGGGGGAACAGCACTAAGGTGGCTCTGCATGCTCTCCCCTCCTTCACCCCTTTTCCCACCCGTGGCACCCCACGCTCAGCTGCTGCTCCCCCCCGAGGTGACACCCCTCTCCCCCTGAGAACCTCCTGCCTCAGTTTCCCCTTGCTGCCAATCCGAGATCTGGAGCGGGGGGGGGGGGATGTACCCAGCACCCACTGCCTAGCCCCCCTCCCTCCCCCCCAGTTTTGCAGATCCCCCCCCATCCCCATTGCTGCTCTGCAGCCCCCTCCCCTCCCACCGGGGCAGGGACGGGCAGAGTAAGATTTGCTGCCTTCCCCCCACCCCCTCCCCGGGTTCACTCGCCGAAGCCCCCCCCGGGGTACCTGGGCCGGGGGTGTTTGCAGTGCAGGTTCACCGGGAAGGTGCTGCTGTCGCCGTCGCTGCCGGGCTGGCGGGGGCCGGGGCCCTGGCTGTGGGGGCACCGCTCGGCTGCCGGGGGGCTGGCACCGTTCTCCAGTGCGAGGGGCTGGCAGGCGACCGAGCTCCCATCTGCTCGAGCAAGCACAGAGACACAGACATCCCCCCCGCCCCAAAACACGCCTTGTCAGCCCAACAGCCCCCTGGGCTGGGTGGTCCCCCACCCCCTTCACACCTCCCCCCTCAAAGCCACAGCCCACGGGAACCCACGCTATCCCCTCTGCCCCACAGGATGGGGCCTGTCACAGGGTGCCTGGGCAGAGGATATTTTGGGGCAGGACACCCCTTTTTGTCCCCAAAGGAACACCCAGATGAGGCCAGGCAACCCCCAGCCAGACTATGGGCAGGTGTGTGTGTCCACATGTGTCAAACCCACACGGATGCGCGTGTTGCACACGCGTGTTCGTGCTCACACGGATGCATGTGGGGGTCCAGGCACGCTCAGCAGCTGCCCATCCAGCACAGGGGTGCACAGTGCAGCCCCTCAACCCTTTGCAACTCCCTCCTCCCCCCGTGGCTGTTTTTTTCCACCCTCTGAAGCTGCCTTGGCTCCTGTTTGCTCCCCCCATCCCTGCTGGCTCCTTCCCTCAGCACACACACACACACACAGAGCCTCTCGGCGTGATCCAGGCTCTTCCCGGTGTCTGGATTAGCGTGACAACTTATCAACAAGGCAAGGAAAAAAGAATTCCAACCTGTCAGTCCATCCCCATCCCTCCCTCCCCGTCTCCTCGCCAGCCTTTGGGCCCAACGCTGGCAGGCGGGAGATGGGGGCACCTCTTCTACTGGGTGTAGAGTTACACCAAGGAGCAAAGGGGATGTGGAGCAGGAAAATATGTGCTAGAAAGACCGGTCTAGTCTCTGATCAAGCTGCTAAATTCGCCCGGAGAGCTGCTGGAAGGGAGGCGGGCAGGAAGGAAGCAAACGGGAGGTTTTCCAGAACAGCCCCTGGGAGCCCGGGTGCTGCTGTGCACGGCTCGACGGGGAGAACCGGGGTGTTAGGGGGTCCCCCAGCCTCTGTGCTTCCACCCCCCCCCCCCTGCATCCAGAGGTGTGGCTGTATAACCAAACCCTGTGGGATGGTCCCCAGCGGGGTGCCCAGCACCAAATGGGGTATCCCAGAGCCCTTCCAATCCCTGCACTGCTGTCCCCTCCATCCAGAGCTGCAGATACATCACTAAACCTTGCAGAGGGTCCCCAACGGGGTCGGGATTGGGGGATCGGGGGTCGTGGGGCCCCCAATCTCTGCACCAGTATGCGTGTCCTCCATCCAGAGGCACGGATGCCTCACCCTGTGGGGTGGTCCCCATTGGGGTGCAGGGCACCCACCAGCGTGCACCCAGAGCCTCTGAGGATGTCCCCCCCTTACCCCACAGTGGCCAACCTCAGCCTCCTGCCTTCTGTCCCCCCTCCCGCCCCCACCGAAGCCACATGTCCGGCGACAAAACAAGCGACACTCCCCACACCACGCCAGCTCCTCCCTCTCCATCCAGCCTCCCCCCACGCCGCAGACCACCTGCGCCCCCCACCCCGCAGGGAAAGGCAGCACCCACCATCCCTACCCCACCACCACACCGTGGGGTGCCGGAGCCCGATCCGGGACGGTGGGGAGGGGGCTGCGGGGGGACCCGATGCTCTCCCCACCGCCGTGCTCACTTTCACCTCCCCGCTCAGCCCCAGGCAGCCGCCACATGTTTCGCATTAGGCTCTCCGGACTTCGCCATTCCCGGCTTCCTTGCCAGGGGTAGGGCCTTTTTCCTTTTTTTTTTTTTTTTTTTTTTTCCTTTTTTAAAAATTTTTTTTTAATTTTTTTAGTGTTTTTTTTTTTTCCCCTCCTCGCTGGTTACAAAACATCAACCGAGACCACACAAGCGCGGAGGGACAGAGGGAAGGAGGAGAGATAGATGGGCGCCGAGGAGTGAGAGGGGGGGAAAGGCAGTGTGACTCGGGGGGGGGGAGGGAGGTGGGTGGGTTAAAGAGGGGAAGGGTGGGGGGGGGAACCGGGCGAGATTGCAGTCACCTCCGCTTCCCACCTCCTGACCCCGCAGCCCTGCAAAGATAACAGCCCCCGAAGACTGCTGACTCGCCTCGCAGAAATCCAATATCCTCGCCTGGTGAACTAATCGACTACCTGGGCTCGCCACCTCCCCTGCCCGGCCTTAATCCTGCTGCTGCAAAGCTTTAATTAGTTTAACGGTTTCAGGCTTGACAGAGCGGCTGCCACCCCCCCCCTCCTCCCCTTCCCCTTTTTTTCCCCATCCCCCTCCCCATCCTCCACCCCCGGCCAGGCTTAGGGGGTGCCATGAGGTGGCACTACGAGGTTGCGGGGGGATGTGTTTTGTGTGGCCCCCTCCAGCTCACCCCTCAGGTCTCCTGAGCCTGCTGGCGCCCTGCCTCGACCCCCCCAGTGCTGCTGGAGGAGATTGGAGGGGGGGGGGGGGCATGGCAGGACTGGCTTGGCACCGGCGTGGCGGCAGCTTGACGGCCCCGCAAGACACGGCCATGGTTTGGTGCCCGGCTCCGAGGCCACCCAGACGTCAGGGTGGGGCCGGAGATGCCACCACCGGGAGACAGGCGGGCGGCGGGGACACAGCAGCCACACAGATGGGGACATGGCACCTCCCACCCCGCCCGGGGCACCGCGCCGGGGATTGGGGGGTGGGGGGTCCTGCCCATCGCCCCCACCGCCTCCCTGGGTATTGGAACACCCCCCCCCGGTTGGTGGCTGAGGGTCTCCGGACACCCCCCTCGCCCATGTGCACAGCTGGCTCGTGCGTGGGTGCACACACACAACTGGGGGGCTGCAGGGGTGCCCCCCACTTTCCCTTGCACCCACCGCCCTATGGCACCATAGGTCCACTCCGTGGGTCCCACTCCGTGTCCCTTGCACACGCATATGTGAGGACACGGTGGGGTTTGTCCTTCCTTGCACACTCACATCTGAGGGGCAGTGGGGGCTCCTTCTCTTGCACACACATGTGGGGGGCATAGCGGTGGTGTAGCCCCCTGGCACACACACCTGGGAAAACGGTGGGGTTTGTCCCTCCTTGCACACACACATCCGGGGGGCACAACCGGGGTGCAGCCCCCTTGCACGCGCACACACACACACACACACACACACACACACACGCTCCTGAGACATCGGGGAGCTGCCCCCCTTGTACACCCCCCTAATGCTGTCCTCTCTGCGCCCTCTTTCTTGCAGGCTCCCACACCCCCTCTGCTCGCTGACACACACACACCCGGCCCCCCCACCCCATAAGCCCCCCCGGAGCCCGTCCTGCGCTTGCTGACACCAATGGAAAATCCCCTCCAGTGACAGCTTCCTGGCAGGCGCTTTCCGAGGGTTTCCGTGTTCCCCAGCCAGCCCCCAGCCCGGGCCATCTCCTCCCTAACGCCACGCGGGGGGTCGGCCCGGAGGACCCCCCCTCACCTCTGACACCCCGACCTCCACATCCCCCTCTCGGCACCGCAGCCCCCACCCCAACACGGGTCCTGCTCCCACCTCTTCCTCCCTGCACCTCATCACCCTGCCTGCACCCCATGCATTGGGCTTCACCCACCACTATCCCCCACCCCCCACCCCCCAGCACCTCCCGGAGCACCCACCCACCTCAGGGCCCCACCACCCCGTGGTGCCACCGATGCTGAGGTTAGGGGCGGGGGGGTGTCCAAAGGGGTGGGCACAGAGGGGTCCTGGGGCACCAGGTGCTTGTGGGCAGGGGTGGGGGGTGCTGGCACCCTCTTTTGGTGGTCACCCCATGTCTGCTGCTAATTGAGCCCACCCACAACTGCATCCCCCAACCAACCCCCCCACCCCCCAGTAATTAAAAGATGGAGCAGATGGCGCCTGGGTTTCATCTTAGGTAATGGGTCCAGAAGAGCTGTTTGGCCACCAATTCCCTTTGTGGGGCCAGCACTGGCCAGAGCAGAGGTTTTTGGGGGTTCTCCCCTCCAAGGAGAGAGCTGATGGGGGACTATGCCCCTCCCCAACGTGGTGCTGGGAAGCAGTGCTGCTGCAGGAAGAGATGGTGCTGCCAGGAAGGGCTTGGCTGGCACCACAGAGATTATGGTCCTGAGGGAGAGCTGGGGCTGGCAGCCACCATCTCATGGCACCCCTGGGTGACAGATCCCCAGTGCAGGCCCTGGCACCCAGCCTGGCACCAGGGAGGGGGCTCAGGGACCTCTGGGGGTGCCTGCAGGTCTTGGCATCCCCCCAACCACCCAGTGCTGCAGCAAAGCAGAGGGGGGAAACTCATCACCAAACCAGCTCCAAAATCCTGGCTGGCCCTAGAAGTGGGGACCCTGGGGACACGGATGCCCCAGTGCTGCCAGGGACGAAGCTGCATCAGGGGACACAGCTTTTCTCACAGGCCTGGCCCCAGCTGTGCTGCTGCCACCAGAGTCTCCTGCAGCAAAGCCCCAGCCTAGCTCCAAGCCTGCTGGTCCCAGAGCTGGTGGGACTCTTGATGGGTTCAGTCCTGAGCCCTGAAATGTGACACAGTGCCCTTGGGGTAGGCAGTGATGGGGACATCCCCTGCAAGATCCATCTTTCCCCCCTACAACCATCTCATCTCCCCACAAGACCCACCTCCCCTGACACAACCATCTCCTTCACAAGCCCCATCTGCCCTGCAAGGACCATCTCCACCACAAAACCCATCTCCCCTGATACAACCATCTCCTCCCCAAGACCCATCTCGCCTGCATGACCCTTTCCCCCTTCATTCACCCCTCTGCAAGGAACCATTTCCCCGTGCAAGGACCCCTCTCCCCCCCACCACAGCTCCTCAGGGGACACAAACCCCACACTCCTCTCCGTGCCCAACCCCCCCCAAGTGGCACCAACCCCCCTCTACCACCCCAGGCGGGCTGTGCCCCTTTTCCTTGGGGGGGTGGGAGGGGGTGGGTGGGCAGGAGGTGGCAGTGGAGGACCCGGGGGGAGGTGGGACCACGAAACCTCTCGACAGATGGACAGCAGCGACAGTGGCACCTCGGCCGGCTGGAGCCCAGCGAGCAGGGAAAGGGGCTAAATTTAGCTTCTTCCCTCGGTGCCAGCTTTGTTCCCCCGCCCCGCCGAGCAGGAGGCCAGCAGCCAGCCTGGCCCCCTCCCCTGCCCTCTCCCTGCTGGGGTGGAGGACAGGGGACACCCCAGCACCCATCCCTGGGTTGGGGTGCTTGAGGATCCTCAGGGTGTTGGGGTGCTTTTTGCACCCACGTCTTGATGCGAGGGCATCGTGGGGTGCTTTGCCCCAGCGTGGCTCCCCAAAACACCCTCACCCCCCCCCCCCCCCAGAAGCATCAGGGGGCCTGAGGCTGCGCAGATGGCCGTGCCACCACCCCCCCTCTGGGCTCCCTGTTATAGCCACAGCGTGAGTCACAGCCCCGGTGTGTCCCTGCCCAACGCCGGCCACTTCGGGTCACCTAACACCCACTGCCACCCGAGCAGGGCGGAAGGGGGGGGGTGTCCCTCCCCTGCCCACATCACCCCTCACCCGCAGCCTGTGGCACCCGGGGTGTCTCCGCGACCCCCAGACACCCTTCTGGGGGACCCCGGGGGGGGGTTAGAGGGGTGATGGTGGCTGCGAGGCAGCGGTGAGGGGCGGGTTAACACCGAGCAGGGCCGGGATCCTGCGGGGCCAGTAACATTTGGAAGGCGCCAGATGGACGCGTGCCCGTGCCGAAGGCTCCCTCCCAGCAGCCATCACCCCCCCCGGCACTCAGCCTGGGGGGCTGCAGCAAAGAGGCGCCCACCGGCATGGGGGATGCCAACCCTGCGCCCACCGAGGAGTATGGGCCCCCCAGCACCTCCCCACACCCTCCCCCCCGCCCCTTCCCCATCGCTGCCCCTCTGGTTCGCTGCCCCCCCCCTGCAAGGAGGGTGGGGTCCGGGGAGCCCGTGGCATCACCCCTGGGGTGCTGACACCTCGGGGGGTCCAGGAAGGGTCCGGGCAGGGGGAAAGCAGCCTGTTGCCTCCCTTGGCCAATTTTAGAAACTGGCTAGACAAGAAAAGCAGAATGGGCCGGGCAGGATTTATGGCCGGGTTGGTGTCAGGGTGGTTTTTGCCTTTTTTTTTTTTTTTTTTTTTTTTTTTTTTTTTTTTTTTTTTTTTTTTGTGGGAGGCACACACGAGTTGAGCGGAAACTCCTGGCTGCGGATCCTGTTTCCTGGGAGATGCGGCGCGGTGCGGGGCCGGCTGGGGCCGAGCTAGGGTGTGGGAGCCAGTGGGGACACTGCCAGCGCTGGTGGGGAGGGGCAGGGGTGCAGGGAAGCCGAGGGGGGTGGTGGGGGAAGACCCTACGAGACTGGGGGGAGGGGAGCACCCATAGGGGAGGATTGTGCACACATGGGTGCACCCAGGCAGGCAAGCTGGGGTGCAGGTGTGTGCACACACCTACCCGGGTGCAGGTGCACACGCGGGTGCGGAACACGCACGGTGAGTGCACACCCCCTTGGGGAGGTTACAACGCACCCACAAGCCCAACCGTGTGTCCCCACGCACCCCTGCACCCCCGGCCACGCGCCCAGGCAGCTCCCGTAGAGGGATCCGGCAGCGGGACCATGAGTACGCACGGGGAAACTGAGGCAAGGAGGGGGGGCGGCCGTGCTGGGGTGGGGCGCGAATGGAAAGAGGGAGCTGCAGCCAAGTCTCCCAGAGGACCCAGGAGTCCTGCGTCCCCCCAGCCCCCTGCTCCCCCCCACCCAGCTGCCCTCCCGGCTCCGGTTACAGCCGCCTTGGGCCCTGCTGTGGCACGCCGCGTGTGCCGGGGGGGGGAATCCTTTGGGGATGGGGAGAGATCAGGGCACCCAGTTCCCCCCAGCATCCCTAACCCTGCCACTGCTGGCCTCAGACACACCTATGGATACACCGATTATTTTTCCACACCGCCCCCCCCTCACCCCCCCGACCTCGCCGGGGAGCTTTCCATTAAAATTGGAAGAACGCAACTCGGCGGCAGAGCCCCGGCGCGGCTCGTCCCCAGCCTGTCACTCACACATCACTTTGTAGATGCCCATAAATTGCTTCATTACCTCTTCTAATTGAGGAGAACGCAGCTGCTGGGGGGCGGTGACAGGGAGCCTTCCCTTTGAAGGGTGCCTCGCTCGCCAAAGACGGGCCCGGCAGAGCCACCGAGCTCCCCCCCGCCCCAAACATCCCAATAATAATAACAATAATAATAAATAATAATAGGAATAATAAGGATAATGACAGTATCCAAGGCAAAGCCCTAGGGCAAAGGGTAACGGGGCTCACGGGCGCTGGAGTTGGGTGTGGGAAGTCCCTGGAGAGCCCTGCGTCGCTGGGGAAACTGAGGCACGAGAGTGGTTGCGCCCCGCACCGGGGAGAGGGAGGGCATTCAACCCCCTGCGTCACCCCAGGACCCTGGAGGGGTGTCACAGGGGTGACGGGTTTTAGGGAACACCCCGAGGCTCGGGGCGGGGGGGGGCCGCAGCATCTCCCCCGTCCCCGCGGTGAGGATTTGGATCCAAAAGCTCCCACCCCGGTGCGGAGGGCCCCGACCTCTACCAGGGGGAAGCTGGGGAGGGTGGGGCGGGGGGTGTCTGTCACCCTCCCGGTGTCCTTGTCCCCTGCACCCCGTCCCCGTGCGGGCCCCCTGGCTTTGTCTGGCAGGCGGCGGGTGGCTGCGGCTGGGCTCGGTCCCCTCGCAGGATACTGCAGAAGGATTTACTGTATTGCAGCTTGTGCTGGCTGCAGCCCAGCGCACAATAGATTAGCTGTAGCCCAGGGCAGCACATTGCGGGGGGGTTTGGGGAGGGTTTGGGGGTGGTGGGAAGGAAGGTGGGATTCATTCGGCTGCAGCTCGCAGGGTGTTTGCTGCAGGAACCTGCGGGATCCAGCTGCTGGCTCCGGACGACCCCCCCCCTTTCCTCCTTATCAGTTTGTGTCCCCCCCTCCACCCCTGCGCCAAATTGGATGGCGTGGGTGTTTGCTTGGTGACACCTTGCTTGTCCCCTGTCCCCGTGCTGGGCGGGGCTGTGGTCCCCGAGGGTGCCTGGGTGCTGCCGGGCCCCCCCTTGGTGGGTGCGGTAGTACAAAGCCGGGCAGGGAGGGGGCAGGGAGCAGCACTGATTAATCGTGATTAATTCAGGTCCTGTACACCCCCCCCAGGGGCAGGGAGAGGTGCTGAGCCCCAGCCCCAGCCCCCAAGCAGGCTGTGCCACCCCCCCTGTGCCCACCCAGTGCGGGCACCCAGGCCTGGGGGACCCACACCGCCCATCCTGGGGGGGACTCAGGCAGGTGCCCGGCTCCTGCTGCTGCCCGTGAGGTGTTGGGTGCCCACGCAGGTGGTTTGGGGGTCCTTGGGGTGCACCCACCTCTCCTGGGTGCTGGGTGGGTGGGTGTCCTGCTGGCACAGGGATAGCACACTGGGAGATGCTGCTCAGGGGAGCGGGGAGACCGGCAGCCTCGTGGTGACACCTCTGGCTGTGTCACCAGCCAGTGGGTGCAAACCAGGGGACC
Organism: Heliangelus exortis; assembly: GCF_036169615.1. NCBI lineage: Eukaryota > Metazoa > Chordata > Aves > Apodiformes > Trochilidae > Heliangelus > Heliangelus exortis. The sequence goes on along the minus strand of NC_092445.1, from coordinate 2,532,363 downwards.
CCGTTGGGGACAGCAGGCACCCCTGGGCACGGTGGGTGAAGGCGGGGGGGGGGACACACAGCCAGCCAGCCACCCGCCTGGATTTCGGGGAGAGGGGGGGGAGTTCGGAGCCCGCAGATCCCGGCTCCATCCTCCTCCGTGGGATGCAGTTTCCACAGCAACAGAGGGTCAGGGGGCAGCCCGGGGAGCCGCTGCTCCACTCGGCATTGCCGTCGTGCCACCAACTGCCCCCAAAGCCACCGAAAAGCCACCGGGGGTGAGGTGAGGGAGCCGGGATGCTGGGGCCGTGGCGGGGAAGGAGGGCGGTGGGTGCGGGGGCCGTGCGGGGCGCGGGGGCGGCCGGGCTGGTGCTGCTGAGAGCTCAGTGTGGCGTTGTCAGCAAAGATGTCACTAATTGTCTGCAGGAGCAGCAAACTCTCATTAACCCTTGGGCAGCCGGCAGTGGGCACGCTGATGAAGGGGGGGGGGCACCCAGGGACCCGCTGCCCAGCACCCTGAGGCAGTCCCACCTCTGCCACCACCCCCCTTACATGGCCTTGGGCAAGGCTGCACCCACATTCCCCCCAGTGTGGCCTACTGGGACCCCAGTGTGTCCCAGTCGGTGCCCATGGGCAGTGGGGTGACACCAAGCAGCCCCATGGGTGCTGGCTTTGTCCCTGCTGCCTGTGGCCGAGCAGGAGCAAGGAGGCAAACACTGGCAGTGCCAGGGCCATGGGGACAGGGTCACCTCCATCCATGGTCACCTCCATCCCTGGCCACTGTCCCCACTGTCCCCACTGTCCCACCCATTGAGCTCAGCCAAGGCACAGAGATGCAGCACCCTCAGCCACCACCCAGCCCCATGCACACCCCACACCCCATCTCCAACCCCATGGGAGAAGGGCATGTGGCCTCACAGTGACACTTGGGACACGGCACAAGCACCCACCCTCTCCCAGGCAGGGTCCCCCCCACCCCAGTGCCATGGGTTCGGGTGAGCAGGAGGTGCCCAGTGGGGCTCCTGGCACAGGGCACCCATGGGGTGATGTAGATGGGGGCACACAAGGGGGGGTGACCAGGGGGAGGTGGCAACTGGGGACATGAATCCAAACCTAAAAACTTGCTCCCCTCCCTATTACCACCAGGGAGGGGGGGAGGACATCAGCAGAGCTCCCTGTCCTCGTGTCCCTGAGCATTGTGAGGACACCAAAGTGCCCTCCCCCACCCCCAGTGGGTGACAGCACCAGGGCCCCCAGGAAGGCCAGGGTGGGTGCAGCTCTGCTGTGTCCCCCCCAGCTGGTGCCCCAGGAGAAGCTGGGGCTGGGCAGGTCTGTGCAAGGCCAGGGACTCTCCCAGCTTCCAAGGACTTTGTGCTGGGATCTCCTGAGCAGGACACGGGGCTGGGATGTTGCAACACTCCGAGATTTTGGCTCCACCAACCCCCAGAACCCACGGCCTCCTGGGTGCCCATCAGCATCCCACAAGTCACTCCCACTGCCACCCACCCTCTTCCCTTGGCCAAGCACCCCATGGGTGCCTGAGCCAGCTGCTGAGCTCCCAGAGGAGCAGAACCAGGCTGCAACACCCCACCCAGTGGGGCTTACTGGGTATACTGGGTATCCCGCACCAGCTCTAAGCAACATCTCCAGTTTCAGCACTGCCTGGGGACCTCCTGTCCCCTGGTGTCCCACCACAGACCCTCCAGCTGGGGGACAAACACACCCCTGGGTGCCAGTCCAGCTCCTGGGTGCAGACAGAACCCTGGGTGCAAACCCACCCTTGGGTGCAAACTGAGCCCAGGATGCAAATCCACCCCTGGGTACAGCCCCATCCATGGGTGCAGATGGGTTTAACCCCCCCAGCGTACAACCCCCCAGGGTGCAATCCCCCCCTCAGGGTGCTTCTTCACCTCATCACATCACCCCCCAGCACCCCAATCCTTCCCCAGCTGCCCCAGCCCAGTGTCCCCCCCCGTTGTTGTCCCCCCCAAGGTGCTGCAGGTCCTCTCACTGCCAGCCTGGCTCAGCAGACAGGTCTCCCCCCCCTTTCCCTCCCCCCCCCCCCAGGCTCCCTTGCTGGGCGTCTGGCTGAGCTAAGCGTATTTAGTGCTTTTAATTGTTCTTAATAAATCAATCCCGCCAGCCCCTTAAATCATTTTTGTGGCTTCCCTCTCAGCCCTCCCCGTGGCCAGGCTGGTGCAGAGCCTGCTGTCTGCAGCCCTGCTGGGGGGGCACCACCCTGCCCACCCCAACACCCATCTGGGTGGGGGGGCAACAGCACCCACTACCTGGCAGCTGGGGGAGGGAGGGGGCTCTGCCTGCACACACACACACCCTGCCCCCCCCTCCAGTGCCTCAGTTTCCCTCCTTGCACGAGCCTCTCCCCACTCTGTGGGCTCGGTCACCCTGGTGTCACCATCTTTTGGGGAGCACAAGTCCCTCCCTGTGCCTCAGTTTCCCCAACAGGCTCAGTCCCAGCTCCTGGGGGAACAAGGGGTGGAGGGGGGGGGCCCTGCCTGAGCCCACAGGTGATGACACTGGATGTCACCAGCATGGCACCTCTGTCCCAGGCCAGTGCAGGGGGCTTCACCAGCACAGATGGACACATAAACCCCACAACTCCGTCCCTCTGAGCCTCCCAGTGCCACCACGGGGCCACCACGGGGCCACCATGGGGCCACCATGGGGCCACCCCCCTACCCAACCATGGGACCACCCAGTGCTGAGTCACTGAGGGCACAGGCTGAGGCTGACCCCACTCGTGACACCCCAGGTGGGATCAACCACCTCTGGGGTGCACAGGGGTGACAGTGACACCCAATGCTCTTATTTTGGGGGACGCAGCACACACCCAGCCCATCCCCAACACCCCACAGGATCCCGACCCCAGGCTCCATCCCTCACCCCACCAGCTGCTCCAACCTCAATGCCACATTTTTCTGGAAGGGATAAACACCTGGATTGGGATTTTACCTGTAAGGGATGAACACTCAGAATTTGTTCTGCACAAACACCCCAACCCTGCATTGAAACACCCAAACCCCAAGCTCCATCCATCACCCCATCGACCACTCCAACCTCACCAGTGTATTTTTTCTGGAAGGGACAAACACCCAGAATTTGTTCTGAAGGGGAAAACACCCCAAATTCTTTCTGGATGAACACCCCATCCCTAACACTCCACAGCATCCCAACCCTCTATTGAAACACCTAACCCCAAGCTCCATCCATCACCCCACCGACCACTCCAACCTCACCAGCATATTTTTTCTGGAAGGGACAAACACCCAGAATTTGTTCTGGAAGGGACAAGCACCCAGAATTCATTCTGAAGGGGAAAACACCCCAGATTTTTTCTGGATAAACACTCCATCCTTAACACTCCACAGCCTCCCAACCCTCTATTGAAACACCCAACCCCAAGCTCCATCCATCCCCCCACTGACCACTCCAACCTCACCAGTGTATTTTTTCTGGAAGGGACAAACACCCAGAATTTGTCCTGGAAGGGACAAACACCCAGAATTTATTCTGGATGACCCCCAACACCCCACAGCATCCCAACCCTGCATCCCAACACCCAACCCCGAGCTCCATCCATCACCCCACCACCCACTCCAAGATGCCCAGCACATTTTTCTGCAAGGGATGAACACTCAGAATTTGTTCTGCGAAGGGAAAAAAACCACCCAGAATTTGTTCTGGATGAACACCCAACCCTGTGCTCCATCCCTCACCCCACCAGCTGCTCCAGCCTCACTGGTGTATTTTTCTGGAAGGGATGAACACCCAGCATTTGTTCTAGAAGGGACAAACACCCAGAATTCAATCTGGAAGGAACAAACACACACCATTTTTTTTCTTTTTTTTTTTCCAGAAGAGCCAAACACCCAATCCCCAAGCCAGCTGCTGGGGAAGGAGGGATGGCACCAACAGCCTGAGCTACCTTTGGGTGAAAAACAAACCCGGCAGGGCTTGGAGGGAGAGAGCTAACCTTGACACAGTTGCAGCAGTCACTAATAGCAGGCAATATGCCTGTTCTTGGGGGACTGTTGCAGTTGCTAAGATACTGGCAGCCGTGTGAATGGAAATGGGTCAGTAAACCTGTGGAGAGATAGTGTGACACTGTAACCGGCACAGCTGTTGCAGCCTACATCGAAATCCCACCCTTTCAATATTTATCACTCGCCGCCTTCGGTTCCTTCCTCCCGGCAAATTGTATTTTCTTTTCTTTTTTTGTTTTTTTAATTTTTTAATTTTTTTTTTTTTTTATTCCCCCCCCCACGCCCTCCTCCCCTCTCCCTTTGCCTTTGCCCCAGAGCATCCCCCAAGGCGGGGGGGGTGGGGGGAGATGGGTCAGGGTGGGCAAGGCAGGGTGGGGAGGGGAATGCAAACACCACCCACCACCCCCTCCCCCGCCCAAGCTTTGGGTGGGTGGGTGGGTGGGTGCCTCCTCCTTGCTCCCCGAGCAGGATGGAGCCGGTTTGCAGAGAGTTTGAACAGGAAACAGGCTGTAATCCCCCTGGTAGGAAAAAGGGGTGAAAAGGTCAATTTACTCCTGTCCCTGGTTTAGGCACCGGGAGGGAATCACAGCCAGGGAGCAGCGCAGGGAGAAGGGGGGAGAGGAGGTGGCGGGGTGGTTGTGCTTCTCCTCGGTCACCCCTTTGTCACTCTGTCCCCATTTGCCACCCTCCCCGGGCCTCCTCGGGGTGTCCCAGAGCTCCCGGCTGGGAAGATGGACCCCCTGGAGCCTGAGCATCCTGCTGGCACACGCCTGGCACACGCATGAACACGCGTGTACACGTGTGACCCAGCCCTGCTGCCACCAGAGCTCAGCAAGGAGCACTGGGTGTCCTCCAAATGCTCCAGTGACCCCCCCAGTGCTCCAGCACCCCCACCCCAAATGCTCCAGCACCTCTCTAAATGCTCCAGCAGCCTCATTAATGTTCCAGCATCTCCCCAAGTCCTCCAGAATCCCCCCCAGTGCACCCCCCGAATGTGCCAACACATCCTAAATGCTCCATCAAAACCACTCAAAATACTCCAGCACCCCCAAAAAACTCCAGCATCCCCCCCCAGACACTCCAGCATCCCCCCAATGCTCCAGCAACCCCCCCAAAGTACTCCAGCATCTCCCTAAATGCTCCAGCAGCCCCCCCCAAAACACTCCAGCGTCTCCCCAAAGATACTTCAGCACCTTCCCGTGCGCTCCAGCATCCCCCAAAAGATGTTTCAGGACCCCCCCAATGCTCCAGCATCCCCCCCAAAATGCTCTCGCATGCTCCCAGACACTCCTGTACTCCCAAGAAACTCCAGCATCCCCCCAGACACTCCAGCATCTCCCCAAAGATTCTCCAGCATCCTCCCAAACACCTCCAGTGCCCTCAAAACCTCCAGCATTCCCCCCAAACACTCCTGAATCCCCCCCAAATGCTTCAGCATCCCTTAAAAACACTCCAGCATCCCCCCCCCAGAATGCTCCAGTATCTCCCAAACACTTCAGCATCCCCCTCAGAATTCTCCAGCATCCCCTAAACACTCCAGCATCTCCCCCAAAAATGCTCCAGCATCCTCCCAGACACCCCAGCACCCTCCAAAAAACTCCAGCACCCCCTAAACCACAAAGCCCTGGCACTGCAATCCCATCCCCGGGGCACTGCCCCAGGCACACACGTGGGATCCAGGAGCCCCCAGCTGGTCCTAGCCAGACTGGGATGGGACCAGTTGATACTGGGGAGCACTGGGAACCAGGCCACCGGTTCCCTGTCCCCAGCCACAGCCGACTGGCTCTGGCCAGGACCCCGCTGGAAGGAGGAGGAGGAGGGTGAGAACATCTGGTGACAGGGAAGAGGGACAGAAATGTGCTGAGCTGCTGGGAGAGGACTTGGCTGCTGAGGTTGGGGGTGGAGCAAACCCCTCCAGGCCCCCCCCCCCCCTCCTTTCCTCCTGCACCGCAGCTGCACCGGGGCTCAGCGGGGAGTGGAGCCGAGCAGTGGGGTCAGGGGCACCGGCCCAGCCCTGGGGAAACTGAGGCACAGCCAGGTGATGCGATTTGGGGTCGTGGGGCTGGCAGCTTCCACATCACACCCCCTCCCCCCACATCCCTTCTCTCCCCACCACCTCCCCACTCCCTGCGTCTCCTGAGCTCATCCCAGGTGGTTGGAGGTTCTGCTTGCACCAGGATTTCCACCCCCAGACCCCACAGCACTTCTGGGATGGGGTTGCAGCACCAGGGCTTTGTGTTTGGGGGGGTGCAGGAGCATTGTAGGGGAGATGTGGGCTCTTTTTTGGGGGCTGCTGGAGTGTTTGGGAGGATGGGTGAGCATTTGAGGGGATGCTGGGGTTTTGGGGAGGTGCTGGAGCATTTTTTGGAAGACAGATAATTCTTGGAGGTTGCTGGGGTGTTTGGGGGGTGCTGGAGAATTGTTGGGGAGCTGCTGGCTCATTTTTAGGGCTGCTGGAGTGTTTGGGAGAATGCTGCAGTGGTTTTGAGGGGATGCTTCAGCGTTTAGAGGATGCTGGAGCATTTAGGGGGGTGATGAAGTGTTTGGGGAGGTGCTGGAGCATTTCTGGAAAGAAAGCTATTGGTTCTTTTTTTTTTTTTTTTTTTTTTTTTTTTTTTTTTTTTTGAGGGGGGGTGGGGTGCTGGAGTCTTTGGGAAGCTGCAGCGCAGGAGCAGAGCTCTCCTCCTCCCCAAAGACACTCCCTGCCACCCCCCCATCCCCCCCCCGCAGGTGGCTGGAGCAGAACGGTTGATATGGAGACAGGGAAGCACAGACTGTCTGGGTAAGGTGACATTCGACAGATGCCAGGTTCAGACTCGCTCCAGCCAGTATCCCCCCCCCAGCCCCCCCCCATCCCTGCCTCCAGCCCCCACACCCTCCGGCCATGTGCAGACGGGGAGGGGAGGGGGGGCACAAAGTGAGAAAGGGGAGATCGGGGCACCCTTGGGGGTGGGGGGGTTGCACGGTGCCATCCCGAGGTGCTGGCACCCTGCCTGTCCCCCCCCTGGCACATGGTGACCTGGCCCCCGGGGTGCAAGCCAAGGTGACATGTCCCCACCGTGGGTGGCCCCCACCCAAAGTCAGGGGGGGCCCTGCCCCGGGCCGTGATGGGGATGAGGGGGACACTGTGCATGGGGGGCTAATTACCCAACGAGAGACACCCCGACCTTGGGGGCAGAACGGGCACCTTGGTGACAGGGTGACACTGGGCATGTCCCCAGGTTCATTTGCCTGGGGGGGTTGGTCCTGGGGTGCCTGAAGCTCTGATGTTCTGCACCCCACTGTCCCCCCTCTTCCTCAGGCAGTGCTGAAGATCCAGGGGGCTGCTGCCAGCTCGGGCCATTCCTGGCACCCCCCATCTGGGGACACCCGGGAAGGAGGGGATGGGGCACTGGCACGTAGGGGGGGCATGGCACCCACCCACCCCACAGCCTCCAATGAAGGAAACTGGGTGCTGTGGGGCAGGGAAGGGGAGGAAAAGCACAGCAGGGGTACAGCTGGGGGGTGGGGGCAACCCCTGAAGACCCCCCCAGCACCTGCTGTGTCCCCATCCAGTGGACACTGTACCCCCAGCCTTGGGGACAAGTGTGGCAGGGGCTGGGGTGGCTTGTGGGGGTGAGGGTGGGGGTCACCAACCCACACAAATCACCTGCAGCCATGCTCCCCCCTGCTCCCCCCCCCCCAGGGCTGCTGCTCCCTGACCCCCGTGAGGAGAGGCTGGAGCCTGCTCATGAGCTCAGCCCCTCCTCAGCACCTCCAGCCCAGACTGGGGGGGCCCTGGCAGGTGTGGGGGGCCCCCAGCAGGTGTGGGTGAGTGCTCCCCCCCCCCTCCCGGGCATGGTGGGGACACGGTGGCCTGGAATGGATGGAAATGGGAGATCCCTGGGGAGGGGGCTGCAAACCTCCAGCATCACCTGGCTCCAGCACTCACTGGGGTGGGGGGGGGGGCTGCTGCCTCCTCCTCCTCCATCCCCCCCAAAATGCCCCCAACCCAGTTCACAGCTCCAGCTGGGACACAGCATCCAGCTGGGGGATACCCAGCACCCTCTCCCTCCTGCTCCTTTCACTGCCTCCTTCCTCCTCCTCCTCCTCCTCCTCCGCCTCTCTGCCAGGAGGATTTCACTGCTCTGCCGAGCTCCAAACTCCACTTCCAGATTTTCAGTGCGACCTTCTGGCTACCTGGATCCAGCACTGCAAGATGCCCCCTCTGATCTCCCCTCCCCTCCTCTCCCCCCCCCCTCAACCCCCCCTTTAAGCATCCCGGGGGAGCCCGGGGCTGGATACAGCCAGGAGCTGGATGCAGGGGGGAGCTGGGGGTGGCCAAGGAGGGGGGAGAGGTCGGGCTGCACCTGGCTGCAGCTCCTCCAGCCTGGGGGGGCTCAGAGCCTGCCTGGGGATTTGGGGTTTGTTGGGTTTAACCCAGCCTGGCCCGGAGAGAAGCAGGAGCTAAAAGGAGGAGGCCTGACAAACTCCTTACACGTGTGGGAAGCACTGCCAGGGCTCCTCGGGCAGCGTTTGCCCTCACTGCCTGCACAGTGGGGGTCTCCTTATCGCCCCCCCCCCCCCCCCAGGAGGGTCCCCCCAGCTCTCTTGTGTCCCCCCACTCTTCCGTGTCCCCATCCCACAGAGCTGTGCCCCTTCCCCAGGCTGCTCCCGGATCGGGCCCCACGGGAGAGGGAGGGGACCCCACGGCTCCCACCCATCCCAAGCCCACATAACCAGGGAGGTGAGGTGGGGGGATTGGGAAGATGAGAGAAAAGACATAACCCCCCCAAAAAATCCCATCCGGGGCAGGAGGGTCTGTGGGCACAGGCAGCACGGCGGGGCACCTCCTCCCAAAAACCCCAGCGAAAAACCAAAACCAAACATAAAAGCAAAGCGACGGAAAAAGCCCCAAAGCTCCGGTTTCCCTTCAACCCCCCCCCCCCCCCCCCCCCACCCCCCCTTGCCCTCTCTGCTCTCCCCGCCGGTTATTTCAAGCCTCCTGCATCCCTCCCCCCCCCGCCCCTCTCCATCCCCTCCCCGGCACCCTGCTCTCTCCTCTCTCTCTGGTATTTGGTGTGTTCCTCAGCTGCAGGAAATTCCTGATGCTCTCCATCATGCAGCCCCCCCCACCCCCCCATCCCCCCCGCCCTGCCGCGGCTCCCCTCCAAGGGACAGCCATGGGCGGGATGGACAGCCAGCTCCTGAGGATTCACTTCTCCCTTTTTTTTCCTGCCTTCAGCTTTTAGTTTAGTTTAGTTCTTTTTTATTTCATTTCTTTTCAACTCCCACCCTGCCCGACCAGCCCTTTTCTCCCTGCCAAAAGGGGAGGGGGAGGCTGCAAACCACCCAGCCCTAGGCCGTTTCCCTTTGCCTGCCTTCCCCCTTCTCTCTTCTTCGTCTTCCTCTCTCCCCCCCACCCCCTTTTTTTTTTTTTTTTTTTTTTTTTTTGCGAGACCGCTCCTGATCTTATTTTAATTCGTCTCAGACGGTGTTGGAGTGTTATTTTAAGAGAGAGGATATGCACAGACATTGTGTTTTCTGCTTTTTTCCTGGCCCCAAGCCAGGCTCTCTGGGCTGTCAGCTACCCACTGTGTTGCAGTCACGTGTGGGAAGAGGCAGCCAGAGCCAGCCTCACAACTCCTGGTAGCAACATGGAAATCAAGTGTGCACTTTCTTCCCCCTGTATGTGTCTGTATTATTAATAGCATCTCTCTCGGCGAGTTATCCATAATGTATCTTAATACCTGTCCGTCCGGGAATGATGGATGAGGGCGAACACGCGCGATGGCGGCGGTGGGGAAAGCGTCGCCACGGAGTCGGCGTCACCCCCGGGGTGTGGTGTGGGGACAGGGGAGAGGGATGGGGATGGGAGAGGGATGGAGAGAGGGATGGGAAAGGGAGAGGGATGGGAGAGGGATGGGGGTGGGAGAGGGATGGAGAGAGGGATGGAGAGATATTGGAGAGGGATAGGGATGGAGGGAAGGATGGGGATGGGAGAGGGATGGGGATGAGAGAGGGATGGAGAGATGGGAGAGGGATGGGAGAGGGATGGAGAGATATTGGAGAGGGATAGGGATGGAGGGAAGGATGGGGATGGGAGAGGGATGGGGATGAGAGAGGGATGGAGAGATGGGAGAGGGATGGGAGAGGGATGGAGAGATATTGGAGAGGGATAGGGATGGAGGGAAGGATGGGGATGGGAGAGGGATGGGGATGGGAGAGATGGAGAGAGAGATGGGATAGGGATGGAGAGATATTGGAGAGGAATAGGGATGGAGAGAAGGATGGGGATGGGAGAGCGATGGGAGAGGGATGGAGAGAGAGATGGAGAGAGAGAGATGGGAGAGGGATGGAGAGATATTGGAGAGGGATAGGGATGGAGGGAAGGATGGGGATGGGAGAGGGATGGGGATAGGAGAGGGATGGAGAGAGAGATGGGAGAGGGAAAGGGATGGGAGAAGGATGGGGATGGGATGGGGATGGGAGAGGGATGGAGAGAGGGATGGGGATGGGAAACGGAGAGAGAGATGGGAGAGGGATGGGAGAGGGATGGAGAGATATTGGAGAGGGATAGGGATGGAGAGAAGAATGGGGATGGGAAAAGGATGGGAGAGGGATGGGGATGGGAGAGGGATGAGAGGGAGAGGAATGGAGAGAGGGATGGGAATGGAGAGAGGGATGGGAGAGGGAGAGGGATGGAGAGAGGGATGGGAGAGGGAAATGGATGGGAGAGGGATGGAGAGAGGGATGGGATAGGGATGGGAGACAGAAGGAGAGAGGGGTGGGAAAGAGGGATGTGGAATAGGAGAGGGATGGGGATGGGAGAGGGATAGGGATGGAGAGAGATGAAATAAGAGGGATAGGAGAGAGGGATGGGGCTGAAGAGATGGATGAGATGGGAGAGGGATAGGAATGGGAGAGGGATGAGGATGGGAGAGGGATGGAGAGAGGGATGAGATAAGAGGGAAAAGAGAGAGGGATGGGGCTGAAGAGACGGATGAGATGGGAGAGGAATGTGGAATAGGAGAGAGATAGGAATGGGAGGAGGATAGGAATGGGAGAGGGATGGGAGAGAGGAATGAGATGGGAGAGAGGGATGGAGATGGAGAGAGGGATGAGGACAGGAGAGTGAGATGGGAATGGGAAGAAGGATGGAGATGGAGAGGGATGGGAAACAAGAGGGATGGTGATGGGGTACAGGATCTGTTAGCCATGCCCAGCTCTGGCTGTGCTTGTGGGGAGCTGCAGGACATGTGGGGAGGGTGAGGGGCAGTGGGTGCTGGGACGGAGCTGAGCGATCGCTGTCACTGGGGATGTGCCAGGGGACACTGATGTCCCCCCACGTGCATGCTGGCTCCTACCAGCTCATGCAGGAACCCAACCCTGCACACCCGAGGGATCAGGGCTAAGCTTGCACTCAGCTGTGGGAGCAGGGAAGGCGCAGGCTGGACACACACAGCACAGCTCAGGACCCAACTGTGGGTCACGAGACTGCTTGGACTCCCTGGAGCCCTCTGGGGGCTTCCAAGCCCTGGGGGACCAAGCAGGGTCCCCCTAAAGCCACACACCTGGGTTTTTGGGCAGCACCTGGCACCCACAGCCCAGCCTTGTATGGTTTGCCAGGGTCTTCTGTCCCCTCCGTGTCCTGGGGATGGGGACAGGACAGAGAAACACGGCGGGACTGGGGTCCTCCCAGTGCACACCAGTAACACTGACCACACATCATGGATACACCCCACTCTCCCTGCACCACGCACATGGACATCAGCCCCCATCCTCATGCACCCCCGAGATGCCCAGCTGTGTGCAGATGTTGCCAGAACTTGCCTGTGCAGGGTGCTGCCTGCACGACCCCCTGCCATGCACCCCCCCGGGTGCCATGCATGGGTGCAGGGACACAGGAGCACCCCTTGGAGTGCCTGAGGTAAAGGTGGGGGGTGTCAGGGGTGTCAGCCCTGCACCCTGTTCTGGTGGGAGCAGCAGGGGTGCCCCGTGGCCAGCACCCCAGAACCCAGCCGGCATCCCCGGGGCTGTGGGGAGCAGGAATCCAGGAAGGCGAAGGGGAGCTGGAGGCTTCGCATTTCTGGATTCTGGTTCCCGTTTCTGCTCCCGGCTGTTTCCATGGAAACTGGCGTCGGACCTGGGAAAATAAGGTTAGGGTTTGCAGAGGAGGCCCCTCGCCAGCACCCACCCACCTCTGCACCCCAATGGGGGCACATGCCCCGGCACCCACCCACGATGCTCAGCTTTGGGGGGATGAGCAGCACCAGCACCCTCCCTTCATCCCCCCGGTGACCCCAGCACCCTCTGGGTGCTTTGGCAACCAGCACCACCACCTATCCCTGGCACCCTGCTGCAGGGTACTGGGTGCAGCCAGCCATAGCACCCACCCCCCCTGCACCCCTTCCCCACCACCCTGCTTGGCTCAGCAACTCTCCAAGGGTGCCTGTGACATCCCCGCTGGGACGGGGGACACCGGGACTACCTCCAAAGTCCCCACTGCCACATCCTCGGGTGTTACCAGGATCCAACATCTGCCGGCGGCATCACCCTCCCCATCCCCACCCCAGGCTCCCCAATTGCTGCGGGGAAGGTGGGGAGTCAGAGAGGGGAAGGGAGGGGTTGGAGGAAAGAACCAGGACACACCACCTCGGGGGAGCCGTGAAGACTAATGAATGGAGGCTTTTAAAAAGCACTTTTGAGTGAGAAGCGCTGGAGTAGGAACTAATTATTCCTCCCGCCTGCGCGCACACTCGTACGCACACGCGCGGCTCGTTCCCTCCCGGAGCCACAGCTGCAAAATCCCAACCAAACCCGGCACCCGGCACCACCACAGCCACCCCCTCGGCACCTCCGCAGCCAGGGAACATTTCCACCGCTTCTCCTCCTGCCTCCCACATTCCTGTTCTCCCCCGCTCTCCCCCCTCCGGCACCTCTGTGCATCCCCAGTTTACTGCCATCACCCCCCTGGTCAAACTGGGCTGGGATGTTCACCCTCCTCTTCTTCGTGCTGCGGTTTTGAGGAGGGTTTATTTTTAATTTTTTTTTTTTTTTTTTTTTTTAATTAAAAAGCCGCCATTTTATAGCGCTGGCAGCCGGGGGGTTGGGCCCCGGGGCTGGATGGCACCTGGAGTGGGCAGCAGAGCTGGCGTGACCCCCTCTGGCCCCACGCAGGTGGGACCCCCAGCCCCGGCACAGCCTGGTTGGTGGCACCAGGACAACGAGGGGCTGGCTTGGAGCTCAGCCCGGCTCCAGCGGGGGGGGGGTGGGGGTGGTTATCCACCCCCTACACATCACCCCAGCCCCACCGAACCCAGATGGCCACCAACACACAGAGCCAAGAGTTTTGGGACGGCGCTGCCATCACTCCCCATCCCTCTCCGGTCTTCGAGTGGGACCCGGTGTGAGCTCATCCCCCACCCTCCCCGTCCCAGCTCTGCCCGCTGCACCATTTTGCATTCTGGAGCTGGCCGGCCCCGCTGCCCTCCCACTCCCACCCCCACCCCGGGCTGCGTTTCAGCTGTTCTTGAAATCTGTCCAGGCTGGATTCATCACAAGAGCCCTCAAGCGGCTGCAAACAAACAGGAATAAAAAAAAAAAAAAAAAAAGAAAAAAAAAAGAAAAAAAAAAAAAAAAAATCCAGCGTGCAGGAGCGATCGATCGGTGCTGGGAGGGCCCCCCAGTCCCCTTCGGCGACGCCAAACCAAGCCCCAGATTTGCCACTTCCAAGAGAAAAGGGGTCGGGGGTGAGGAGCAGGGGGAGGGGGATGGAGAGAGCACGAGGGGCAGCACCTCTCGGGGGGGTGGGGAAGGGTTGGCACCTCCCGGAGTGTTTGGGCACTTCCAGGATGGTGCCGGCGAAGCCCCCGGTGGCGGTGGTGGGTGCAGCATGGTGGTGGCTCTGCCTTCCCGGCTCGTACCGCTCCGAAACTTCCCTCTTGTGGTTACTGCAGTTAAAAAAGCAAACAGGAGGCTCGGGAGCCTTAAGAAAGAAATAGGAAATTCCACGGAAATCGGATCATCGACGGGGGGGAAGCCGGAGGGATGGGGGTGAGGGCAGCACCGGGATGGGTGCAGGGTCTGGGTGCCCACCCTTGGGGCAGGGGGAAGGAGAAGGACGGGAGGAGAAGGGGGTCACCTCGCCTGGGACCCAGCGGTGGGGACATGGTGACACGCGAAGGGTGGATGTGACCCCGAATCCCGGCCCGGGGATTGGCAGAGGAAGCAACCACCGGTGCTGCTCCGGTGGGAATTCACCCTCCCCGGAGCCTGTGGGGTCGGGTTGCTGAGCCTGGGATTTTTAAGAGGGGCTGGATAATTTTTACCAGCAGTAACGATCCCATCTGTGCCTGACACGCTCCAGCTCCGAGCCCGGCGCTGCTCCGGCAGCGTTCCCGGCCCGGCTGCCCCGATCCACCTCCCCCTGCGCCGGCGTGGGGCACCGAACCGGCCCGTGCAGGGTTGATGAACACACAGAAATTAATTGTTAATTACCAGCCCGGCGGCCGTGCGGGCAGGACTGGGCAGGATCAGGCCCTGGGGGAGGCACAGGGGGCTGCGGAGCCCCCAGCCAGGCACATGGCGCTGCGGGCATCTCCTGGTGCCACCGCCAGAGCCCCTCATGGTGCCGATGGGGACAAGGGGTGACAGCGTGAGGTGTGCAGCACGGTGGCAGTGATGGGGGATGCTGCCCAGCTTGGGGACACCGAGGTTGCACATGAGGGGAGAAGCCAACGGGGTCTTTTTTTGGGGGGGGGTGGTCGCATACAGGGGGTTGCAACTCGCTCCCATGCACCGGGCTGCTCTGGGATGGATCCTGCCTGCATCCCACAGCCAGCCTGGCCTGCAGCTCTGCCTGCACGGGTGCCAGGTGCCACCAGCCATCACACCCTGCCTGGGGACAGGGAGCCTGGGGTGCTTCAGCACCTGCCACCTTCCTCCCAGCTTCCAACAAAGACCTCCTGGAGGACGCTGCTTTTTGGGGAGGGGGGCTGACAGCATCTTGCAATCTACCCTCCCCGTGGGACACCCCCAACCCCTTCCCCCCAAACCGGGCAGGAGCAGAGGGGCTGCGGGACTGGTGCCTGCAGCACGGGGCTCCTCTCCCTGCAATGTCAACCTGCTGCTCCGCAGCCGCCAAGGCTGCCCTTGGAAAAGCTGTCGGCTGCACCGGCTGGTTTGCCAAGCCCAGGACAAGCTCTTTAGCTCGACTCTGCCAGAACAGATGCCTGGGCGACTGTAATTCTTCCTAGCATGGACTGGAGGGCTGGATGGGGGGGGGGAGTGGGTGGAAAAAAACCCAACAACCCACCCAACCTCCCTTAAGCATCGCAGCGCCTGCTCCTCTCCAACCCACCCGCTGCAGCATCACCACCCCAGAGAAGGTCCCCAAAAAGCTTGGAAGGGGGTGAAGGTTGGGAGGGGGGTCTGGGGGATGCTGGGAGGGGAGGAGGTGGGAGGACAGCGTTGCATGGCACAAGCCAGAGCCAAAACGTGGCTCTGCCTCCAGCTGGGGAGGAGAGAGCGACCCGGCTGCAAGGACGAGTGGGAAGTGCCAGCTCCGTGTGCCACCAACGTCCTTGCAGCCTCCTGCCTGCTCCCTGTCGATGCTCCCCACAAAACAACCTCCCCCCCCCCCGTCCTCACAGCGATGTCCTCTGCGGAGAGCACAGCGCCGGGAGCAGAGCACAAGAGGAAAGGTGGCCAGGAGGCTCCAGGCTCCTCCTCACACTTCCCCGAGGGATTTCTTCTTATGCCAAACGTCCCTCTCTGCACTCAAAAGCCCCCAAAGCCACCCAGCCGTGGGGCCAGGAGCCCAAAGCTCAATCAGCCCCCAAAACCAGGCATTGCACAGCCTGGAGGCCAGCAGCATTTCCACACAGATATTTTCTTCCATTGGCTGCAGTTTGGGGCTGCCAAAAGCCAAAACAAGAATGGAAACATCCCATGTTTTTGGCAATAATTCAACGCAGGGGTTGGTTGGGTTTGGGCTTTTTGTTGGGTTTTTTTTGGTTTGGGTTTGTTTCTTTTTTTTTTTTTTTTTTTTTTTTTTTTTTTTTTTTTTTTGGTTTTTTTGGGGGGTTTTCTTTCTTTTTTTCCTTTTCTCTCTCTTGTCTTTGGTTAGGAATGGAATTTCCCTGCCATGAAAACATGACAAAACCCCAAATCAAAACACAGCTCAGACTGAAACCTTCACCCAGTTCCCCAGGGATCCTGTGCAGGGAAGGTCCCAGGGCTGGGGCTCACCCACAAATGGCCCCAGGACATGGGACTGAGCCCATATCCCAATTCTGGTGCTGGCCACAAGCTTCCAGCCTTGCTCTGCAGTGTCCAGCACACAGGAGCCAGCAACGGGTCCATGAGGATTCTGGTTTTCCCCTGGGGAACCAGTCCCTATGCACGGGGCCATAAAAGGACACGGGTCCAAGCACAGCATTCACCCATGGTATTCCCAGGAAAGTGCTGCCCTGAGCTCCCTGCAGGTCTTGGAGACCTCTGGGCTCCTTTGCTGCTAGGAATGGGCTCATCCAGCTCATCCCAGGGCTTCAGATCTTGGCCAAGCCTCAGGGCTCATGCCTGCAGCACCCATGCAGCATTCCCCCCTCCCCAGTCCTGCTTCCCACCAGATGTTAGGGCTGGAGCATGAAATGGTTCTTCCCACCCCCGTCCCCTCCGGGTCTCTCTCCAGTTCCCATTCCGGAGTCTGGATCCGTCCAGGCTGGCTGAGTCAGGCTCTGCCTTTGTCAGGCTCCCCCCACAGTGCTTCCCCTTATCTGGCCCAGATGCCTTGCCAAGAGCAGGCAAGAGGACAGCAGCCAGGCAGAGGCCCTTAACTCTTCTCCTGCACCATTCCCAAAGCCCCCGCAGCCTCCAGCACCTCTCCTCCAGCTCTACCTTCTCCCCAAAACCGGGGGACACCCCCCCCTCTTCCCACTGCTCAGCGCTGCACCCTAAACTGGGCACAACACCATCTCCCCCCCAGCTGCTTCTCCAGCCGGGGTTGGGGGTGGGGCTGAGTATCCCTGGGGAGTGTTCAAGCATCCCTGGGGAGGGGTTCAAGCATCTCTGGGAGGGTTCAAGCATCTCTGGGGGGGTGGGGACTGCAGGCCAGGCAGGGGGTGGGTGCGGCGGGTGTCCCGGGGGCGGCACGGAGCTGGGCTATCTGTCTGCAGAGCTCAGCGAGCAGCAATTAACCTCGAGAGAGCAGCCGCGGCTCCTGCCAAGAACCACATTAGGTGTGTGTGTGGCAGCGTCTAGACATGCGAGAGACCAGAGGCCTTGAGCTGGAGGAAGGAGGCTTCATCCCTTCCCCCCCCTTTTCACCCACCTTCCCCCCCGCAGCCTCCCCAGAAACCCCCTGGCAGGGGGCCGGCCGGCTCCCGGGGCTGGAGCCTGGAGCACTGAGGATGCAGGGATGGGAGCTGGAGGTTCTGCTCAGCCCCACATCCCTCTGTGGAGTGCGTGGGTTGAAATAGCTCCGGGACGGGCTTTGAAACCAGGGCTGTGCTGCTCGGCACAGTGTAACATCCCCGCATCCCCCCCCCCCCGCCCCCGATGCCCGACCCCCAGCCCCCTGGGAGGAGGAGGAGGAGGAGGAAGGTGGCTGCGAGTGGTACCCGAGCCATCTCCCAGCCCTGAGATGCAACAACCACCCCAGGGAGCAGGCAGGAAACCCCGGGATGAGCCCTGGAGCTGGGGGTGGAGTTGGGAAGAGATCCAACAGGTCACCTCCCAGTGCCCAACCCTGTTTGCCCAGGCAGGTGGGTGCAGGGGGGGGCTGGGCACCCTCCTGGCCATTGCCCCTGACACCCCTGACACCCCCTGGCTGTCACCTGCTGGGTGCAGCTACCTCAGATAGCTGCAGGATGCTTGAGAGAAAAGATTTTCCCGACGTTAATTAATTAAAATAAACAGCAAATTAAATACAGCAAAATTAAAATAGCTCCGGAAATTAATTTTCAACAAAAACCCACCTGGAAAGGCTGGATATTTAAAGAATTAATGGAGCCCTCTGAGACCAGAAAGAACCACTGAGCTCCTGGCATCCAACCAGCCCCCTCTGAGCCACCCCTGGGGTAGCCAGGATGGGATCCACCCTAATTGGGGGCTGTCCCACAGCCCAGCACCCATGTCCCCATGCTGGGCACCTCCTTGCCACGCTTCCTGCCTGTCCCTGCCTGCACGTGCCACCATGCCAGCAGGGAAGGAGGGATGTGGGCAAGGGATGCAGGGACAGGAGGGATGCAGGAGAAGGATGGAGGTGGGAGGGATGAGGGCGAGGGATGCACGGGAGGGATTCAGGAGAAGGAGGCAGGCACAGGAAGGATGCGGGTGAAGGACGCAGGTGGGAGGGATGCAGAGGGATACAGGAACAGGAGGGATGCAGGAACAAGAAGGATGCAGAAGGATGCAAGCAGGGCTCAGTGCAGGGCTGCCAGCACCTGCCCGGTGAGGGGACACAGGGACACCAGGCTCTGGTGACCCAGTGGCCCCTGGTTGGTGGAACCCACCCTGGCACGAGGATGTCCCCGTCACCCTCCACGGCTCTGCGGGAACCCCCAACCTCCAAATCAGCCCCACGGCGCTCCAGGCCCCCCACAGCTCTCCCCACGTGTAATCCCCCACCCCTCCCAGCAAGGCAGGATTACCCTGCCAACCAGCTGTGGGCAAAGCTCCTTACCAAGCACGCCAGGCAGCTCGACAGGGACAGGTTCCCGAGGGACCCAGGGGGTCACGGGCAGAGCACTGGGTGGGCGAGGTGCCGGGAAGCATCCCCGCCCCAGGCTGGGGATGCTGAGACCGGGCACAACTCATGGCACCGTTGGGACATACCCAACCCAGGGTGGCGGGAAGGCCCATCCGGCGTGTGCCGGGCCCCTCCCCCGGGCACCGGCAGCGTTTCCTTTCCCCGCTGCCGGGCGGGTGTGCACAAGAGGCAGCGAGAGAGGCACCGGCGAGTGAAAAATGGCTCCGGAAGGAAATGGAGAAAGCGAGAAGGCGGCGGCAGGTGAAGAGCAGGAGGGGCTGCGACCGCCCCCGCCCCGAAGTACGAGAGGGGCACTGGGTGCTCCCCCCACCTCGCCGAGGTGCCTGCCAGCACCCAGGTGACTCCCTACCTGGGGAAACTGAGGCACGGCAGCCGGCAGGCTGTAGCGCAGCCCCGCTCTCCCGGGGAGGGAAATGCTTCCCCCCGACACCCCCCAAAACGCTGCCGGGATGACACCAGCTGCCGGCCTCCTCCTGCTCCACCCTGTTCCTGCAGGAACCCAGGACTCCGGGCTCCGGGCAGGCAGCCAGAACCTCCCGCCCTGCCCGTACCGCGGCCGGCTCTGGCCCTCAGCACCCACATCCCCATCCCGCCTGGCTCCAGCCTCCCTCCCCGGGCACACACACCTTCCCACCGCGTGTCATCACGACCTTGGAGCCATGCCGGTGCCTCTCTGTGCCAAACTTCCCCCAGCCTTGATGCCCAGGGCAGAACCGGAGGGAGCGGCGGAACGTTTTTTTGGTTTTTTTTTTTTGGTTTTTTTTTCCTCCCACATTTATATATTTATTGGGTGTTTCGGGTGGGTTTTTTTGATATTTTTCTTTTTTTCTTTTTAGTTTGGTGGGCTTTTTTGGTGTTTTTTTTTTTTTTTCCTAGCTTGCTAGAGACAAAGGCATCCCGTGTGCCCGGACGCGGGGTTCGGAGGGTGCCGGGACCCGCTGGCAGTGCCGGGCCAGCCGCCCCGGGGGCTCTGGGTGGCCGGTTTCCTCCGCACACAGATGGTTGTTTCGACTCAGTCGAGCGCTTGACCTAAATCTCCTCCTGATCCACGGGAGCTGCAGTCCCTCAGCAGCACAGCTCAAGGCGAGGAGGAGGAGGAGGATGAAGGGGAGGTGGGGGTGGGAGGGGGGAAACCGAGGCCAGCTGCGGGGAGGGTTCCACCGAAGGGCCCCCCCCACAGCCCGAGCTTGGCAGTGGAGGCGGTGATGGAGGGAGGGAAGAGGGAAGAGGGGAGGGGGGTGCAAGAAAAAAAATAAAATAAAATAATAAAAATCTCCCACGCTTCAAGCTCCAGCGCCGGCTGCTCGCGCCTGCGTGCTGCACCCCTCAGACCGCCCCGTCGGGCCCGACACCCCGGCAGACCACTTCCTCGGAGAGAGGCCCCGGAGGAAGCTCCAACGGCTCGAAAGTTTCAGCTGTGACTCAAACCGCTGGCTGGGGGTGACCGAGCCAACCCCAACAAGAAGAGAGGACCCGTGGGACCCCGAGCTGGGGGTGGGTTTGGGGCAGCTGGGTGGGGGATTTTTATTTTTTTATTAATTTTTTTTTTTTTTTTTTTTTGGGTTCCCCAGACGAGGGTTGTCTGCGCTCCACCCCCAGTGTCGGAGCAGCCCAAACCGGCTTCCCAGCGACAGCAGAAAGCTTTTAAAATCCCCTACGCGCGGCATGACTCACTCCAGAGCCAGTGCCCAAAACAAGCTCCGACACGGAGAGGAATGGCGAGAGCAGAGCAGGGAGATGCTGGGGGCGGGCAGGAGGGGCTGGGGAGGGCCGGGGAGGGGGGAAAAAAAGGGGGAGACAGAAGGAGGGAGAGAGAAGAGAAGAGGCAGAAATAACAGCATCTGAAACTCTGCCTGCTGGAGGCTAATTGGTTCCGGCACAGCCTGGTTTGTTTGGCAATGTTTCCTCTAATCCTTCAGGCTCCCAGCCCCAGGGACACGGGGACATCTCGACGCCCCGGCCAGCGCCTCTGCGGCACATTCGTTTTGGGGTCTACGTGTCCCCTTCCCTCCCGACCCCACCCCGAGGTGCAGCGGGGGTGATGCTGGCAGCGGTTCTGCTCCCCACGGGGGACCCTCCCCTGGCGCTGCATCCCGCCACGGGGACATCCTGGGGACCGTGTCCCCTGATGCGGTGCCGGGATGCTCGGAGCGTGGCCACGGTGGTTAGGGGGGTGGCAAAGGGAGGGGAGGAGAAGGGAAGGGAGGGGAAGGAAAGGGGGGAGCCCACAACCCGGCCACAGCACTAGCCAGGAGTCGGCAGCTTTGTTCCAGGTGCCGGCTCCCTTTTTTTCATTAGGCTAATGGGATGCGGATGCATTATTCCATTCCACATGCTGCTAATGAACCACTCAGGCCAGTGCATTTGCATTAATGTGCAAAGCACTGGAGGAGGGTGGAGTGGCTGCATCTGGCCAAGGCTGACCTTCCCCGAGCCGCCCAGCTTCCCCGCAGCCCCCACCCCCACCCCGCCTCCTTCCCCCCCCGCAGCCCCCTGGCCTCCCCAAGCTCTCCGCCGGACCCTTGATCTCCCCAGGACGGCTCCAACACACATTCCAGGACACATTAACCAGCCCCAGCCCGGCCACCCCAAGCTCGTTGCCCTCCTGGCCACACCGTGTCCCACCCACCGGCTCCCCCATCCTTCCCCATATGGATCCCAGACGATCCCCCGCTGCCGACACCCCCAAAACCACAGCATTTCCCCCACTGCCCTCCCCCAAAAGCCATCACCCTGACGTCCTGCAAGGAGAGACCCGCTCAGCGCGCATGTCCCCCTCCCCAGTTATTTTTACTGGGACCTCTCAGCACCACCCTAAACCTCCTTTGTGCACCCCAGGGCAGAGGGGGGGTCAGGGGGGGCTGTCCCCCAGGTCGTCGTCCCCCACGGTGCTGGCAGGCAGCGCCGGGCGCGGGCGTCATCGGAGCCCTTGGGTTGTTTGTTACGGCTCCCAACTGCCTCCGTCCCCCGAGAGGTTTCGAAGGCGAGTGACCCACGAACTGGAATGCGCAAAAGCCTCCAGCAAACAGAGCCAGCTGCCTGCCCCCGCGCAGGGGGGCCGGGGGGGCAGGGGAGAGCAGCCGGGACCACGGCATGGCACGGCAGAACGTGGCATGGAAGAAGATGGCATGACATGGAGAAACATGGCCCGGCTAGAACACGGCATGGCCCGGCACGGCAGAACATGGCACAGCTCCGTGCGTGGCCCTGTGCAGCCCCAACATGGTTGCTTGTCCCCAACATGCTCCTCCAGGACACGGCACGGTTCGGTTCGGTTCTGTGCACGCAGCTGTGCAGCCCCACCGTGGCTGCTCGGCTCCAGCACCTCTCCCGGGATAAGATGACAACATTCCACTGTCCTCACCATGTCCCCAGCACCTCCAGCCACCCCGACGGGCCCCCGACACCTCCACCCTTCCCACCTTCCTCCCAGCTCATTTTTTGGCAGCACGTGGCCTCCCAACACAGTGGAGGAGCTGTACCGGGAGGATGCTTCACCCCTCCATCCTCGGGTGGCCCAGGGACCTCAGGGAGAGGGGACAACACCAGACCCCCTGCCTTGGCCTCTGCCACCCTTCCTGGGGGCCGGGAGGGCTCTGAATCGGTGGCAGAGGGGGGGACAGGCAGAGCCTTAGGGGGCACGCTGGGGGCTCTGGCAGCTCCGTGCCCGTGTGGAGCCCCAGCGCATGCAGGCGGGTGCCTGGGTTTGTCACAGCCTGGTGAGCAAGTTAATCTCAGGCTCCCTGACACGTGGAATAAAATCGCGATCCCGTAATGGAATTCATTCGTCTTCCTGTCCAGGAGGAGAACGAACCCCCCCACTGGGGCTGGGGCAAAGCAGACAGTGGGCCAGCACCCAGCTTGGGGTGGGGGTCCAGCCTGCACCCACCCTCTTCTCTGCAATGCACTCTGCACTGGGGGGGGGGGGGAAAGGACATTCCTGGGAGCTTGTGCCCAAGGATGTGCAAAATCCCGGGTGCTGCTGTGTGTCCCTGTCAAGGTTTAACCAGGACAATCCCCTCCCCAGGGGACCTCAGCCATGGGGGTTGATTTCCCCCCCGCCCAGAGGTGATCTGGGGTCTGTTGTGCCAGATGGCAGCCATGGTGCTCACAAGGGGGGAAACTGAGGCAGGCGGCGGCACTGGGGAAAGGGCAATGATGGTGGGGTGAAGAGGAAATGTCCCTCTGTCCCCACGATGTCCCTCTGTCCTCATGATGTCCTTCTGTCCCCACAGTTCCTTGGCCAGCCCCAGCAGGGAGGACCCCCCCAAGGGACTCAGCAGGGACAGTACTGCCTGGGGCACCCCTGGGGGAAACCCAGCATGTCCCCAGGGGTCTGGTCACCCATAGTGTGTGGCCCCAGCTGATAGCACGGGTAGAAAGGACAGAGAAAACCTCTCACAGGAACCCAAGCAGGACAGGAGGTCAGCACGGCCACTCCGTGCCTCAGTTTCCCTTCAGCACCCACACGAGGTCATCCCCAGGCGGGAAAAAGGCCCCGTGGCTGGGGAGGAGGAGGAGAAAAAGGAGGAGGGTTGCTCCTTCCCGGGCACACAAAGCCCCTTTCATAGGGGCCAGAGTTTGGATTTCCTCCTCCAGCCCAGCACCTCGCTGCCTCCTGCCCTGCCAGAAACGCTGCGGTCGGAGCCGGGGGCTGGCGGGTCAGATGCCTGAGGGGACTGGAGGAGGGGGAGGACGGGACACACGGGGACCTTCGGGTGGCTCCATCCCTCTGTTCGACCGTCCCCGTGATTTTTTTCCCTCCTGTCAGCTTTTAATTATATCCTTAATAAAAGTCGCTTTGCAGGGAAACGGGAGCTTTGTTGCTCGGGAGCTCATCTGCTCCCGCTGCTCCTTCCCCGTTTCAAACCCTAATCCTCAGCTGGGGACACTGCAATTAGCCACCGCTGAGCTGGGCACTGTGTCACCGAGGATTAGGGCTCCCTTCGGTGGGGACATGGGGGACCTGGCCCTGGAATGAGTCAATGGCTCTGGGCAGGATGGATAGTCCCTCTCCCTGACCATGGGAATGGTCACAGAGTCCCTGTCCCCAGCCAGGCAGCCCCCAGCCTCCCTCCTCCAGGGTACCCACAGATCTACAACACATCAGAGCCCACTGGGTTATTTTTGGGGTGCACAGAAAGCACAGACCCTCGAGTGACACCCCCCTCCCCCAGAGCCCCCCTGCCCATTCAAGGTGGCTTTGTACAGTGTGATTACAGGGACAAAAATGAGGCTGGGGGGGGA
The DNA here is from genome assembly GCF_036169615.1 of Heliangelus exortis. Taxonomy (NCBI): domain Eukaryota; kingdom Metazoa; phylum Chordata; class Aves; order Apodiformes; family Trochilidae; genus Heliangelus; species Heliangelus exortis. Next base: position 2,508,382 of record NC_092445.1, on the reverse strand, counting down.
ACCAAGACAAACCTCAACCCACATCCCCAAATCCTGCCCAGCCCCCAAGGTGCTGTGTGGGTCCTCCCCCGGGAGGGGAAACTGAGGCACCCATGACGCACATGCCACATCCACACAGGCCTGGCAGGAGGGTGACAACCCTGTCCCCAGGTACACTGCTGTGCTGCAAAACCCTGGCAGGCTGCAGGCAGGGAACTGTTGGCCCCCACCCATGGACAATGGGGCCACCAGGGCTGCAAAAGCCACCAGCACTGAGCTGGGGACAGTGAGGTGGGACCCTCAGGGTGCAAAGGCCTCATCTGTGACACAGCAAAGGGGTGACAGACGTGAGGTCACTCGACCCCTTCAAGCCCCCAAAAGGAGCCCGCGCATGGCTGCTGGGTGCCTGCTCACCAATCAGCCTCATCCCAGGGATGGGGGTGTGGGGGGCTCATTAGCAGCTGCTCATTAAGGGCCCTCTGGGAGGAGGAAGGTACCCGGGGCACCTGCACCTTCATTTAATGAGCTGCAGCACCATTAATCGCTGGAGCAGACCCTGGGCATGGCGGGGGCTGCTGGTGAGGAGGGCTGACCCCCACCCAAACCCCACTGGGGGTTTCTGTGGTTATAGGAACGGGAGGGATATGGGGAGTTGAGTCATGGTGACAACTGCAGGCAGTGGCGGGAACACCCCTGAGGTCCCCACCAGCCCTGGGGGGCACCCAGCTGCACGCCCTATACAGCTGCACCCACGGGTGCTGCATGGCAGTGGTGGCCATGGTGGCCATGGTGGCTAGTGGTGCTGTGCCCTACACAGTGAGGGCACAGGACCTGTGGGTCCCCAGGGTTGGGACCTTCCCACTGCAGGTGCCCCCCAAGCTGGGAAGGGAAGATGTCCTTCCCCCAAGGACCTTGCCCAGCACCCAGTGCTCCCAGTTTGCTTCCCAGTGCTTCCCAGTTTTCCTATTACATCCCAACCTCATGCACTGCCTAGAGGGTTCCCAGGCACCCGGGGCGATGCTCCTGGGTGAACCCCAAAACACGGGGGCAATCCCCCCACCCCAGCACCCAGTCCTGCAGGATGCCTGGGTCCCCAGAGCCCTCCCCCCCCCCCTCAAACCCTCCCGCCCGCCCCGCGTGGGGCTCTCCCTGGTTAATGTTTACTCGGGTTCGTTAGCACCAGCACGTTGCCATGGCAACCATGCAAGCTGCGCGCCGCCACCGGCGCCACCGCCACGAGGCGCAGGGACGTCCCCACGCGTGGGGTCACCGTGGGCACCCACCACCACCCACCCTGGTTAGCTGGGGCTGGGGGACAGCGTGGGGGGCAAAGGGACAGTGGGGTTGGCCGCTTCCCCATTGGGGTGGCCCGGCTCGGTGTCACCCAGACAAGGTGACAGCACCCACGGGCTCGGTCTCAAAGAGCCCACGGCCACGGTGGGGTGGCAGGGGTGTGCGTGGCACTGCCACCACGCCTGGGTGCTGCATTATTTATCAACTGGAGGAGCAGAGGGCTGGGCAGCAGCTGCACAGCCCGGCCGGGCCACCCAGCCCAGTGTCACACAGCCACCCAGCCCACTGGCACGGTGACACTGCAGCCTCTCCAGGCCAGAGGGGACAATGGGGACGAGGCTGCCCGTGGTGCTGGCAGTGCCACAATGCTTCCAGATGCCACCCTCGGTGTCCCCTTTGAGGTGCAGCACACGGGGACATCCAACGCGTCCCCGTGTCCCCTCTGCCAGCGCAGCACCTCCTGCCACTGCAGACGGGTTGGGGTGATGCTCAGCGATGGGGTACCCCCACCTCCCCCCCCCAGAGCCAGCCAGCCCCCTCTGCACAGCACAGGGCAGCCCCCCGGCTGTACCCCAGCACCCTTCCCCAAGAGCAGGATGCGGCCCCCGGCGTTTCCCCCTCCCCGCCCCTCTCTCCGGACTCCCTCTGCTCCAGCAAACAGGTTTTTCCTTCAGCTTTGCAAAATCCTCCCACCTCCTCCGAGTCCCACCTCCAGGTTTGGGGATGGGAATTGGGGAGGGGAGAAAGAAAAAGGTTTGAGTTGGAGCGGAGAACCGGAGAGAGGGAGGGGGGGGGGAAGGGGGGGAGGAATGATTTTTAAATTTTTCATTATTAATTTCCCATCGATGCCCCAGAGGCGCTGGGGATGGTTCAGCCGCCCCCAGCATCGCCCCCCGCACTCCCCCGGAGCTCTGCACCGGCTGAAGCCGAGCCAGGCTGCCGATAGGATTAATTCTGCATGACTGCCCATCTCCGCGGGGGGATCTAAGACCCTCAGGCCTGCAGCAATCTTTAAAATTCCTCCAGCCCAACTTAATTCCCTCTTCCTGCAGAGCTGGCGCATCTGCTGCAGTCAGGCACGGAGAGAGGGAGACGGAGAGAGAGGAGAGATTGGAGGGGGGGGGGAGGTGATGCCGGCACCCTGGATCACCCTCAGCTTCAGAGCCAGGTGGTGGCCCTGCTGTGATGGTCATGGGTGTGCGTTGTCACCATGGGGTCACCCAAAGGCACGCAGGTCACCTATTCCAGACACACAGGTGGTGGCACAAGGAAGGGGTTTGTACTGGGGGAAACTGAGTCACAGAGGGGCAGCCCTGGGGACGGTGACCAGCTGCTGTCACACACACACACACACACACACACACCCCTGTCCCCAGTTGGGACTCCCCAAACTGGGAGGTTGCCTTTTTTTAAGTTTTTTTTTTTTTTTCCAAACACCTTGAGGCTCTGCCTCTCCAGGGTTGGTGCTTATTCAAACCCCCCACCCCGCTCCCACCCTCCCCAAGGGACAGTTGGACATTGCCTGGGGATGCCTGGATTTTGGGATAAATTACAGAGGTGCAGCTGCTGCTTGGCAAAGAACCCCACCCCCCCAGCACAGCCTGGGGGCAGCGCCTGCCCCCCTCCCAACCCCTCTCCTAGGGTACAAACACCCCCAGCGTCACCCCCCCAGCACCAGCCACCCCCAAACGGTGTCAGGTCCACGGCGGGGGGTGTCCCCCCCCCCCAAACCCCACCACGGCAGCCAGGGGCACAGCAAAACCAATATTCGGGGGGCATGGCAGGGAGAGAACCAGGATGGAGGAGAGGGGGGAGGACTCACAGCCACCCAACTCCAACCTCTGCCTGCACCCAGCATCCGGCAGCACCAGCACCCTCAGGGCGCCAGAACCATCAGCCCATCAGCCCTTTGCCTCCTCGCCTGCAACTTGCCCGGCTTTCCTGGCTTTCCTGGCAGCAGAGGAGCACAGCCCCAGCCCAGCTGCCGGCAGATAGATGCATTTAAATCACTTATATCTTTACTTTCTCCTGCACTGGCTGTGAGATGGGTTTGCATTTTTTTTTTTCTTTTTTTTTTTTTTTTTTTTTTTTTGCATGCGTAATTAGGGGGTGGAACAGATGGCAGAGGGTTCGTTTAAAGTAATGCATCCATTAAAATAACCTTCGCTGTCGGGGACTGAGCTCCGGCAGGGGCCTGTTTCACCGGGGGCGGTGGGGAGAGGGGGGTTGTGTGTGTGGGGAGGTGGGGGGTTTTGTTCTGCAAGGAGGGGAGGGGAGGGTGGTGGTGTTGGATTTTGGGAGCCGGGACACACGGTCCCTCTGGGATGCATCAGCCCAGCTGGTGGGATGATGAGGTGAAGCTGGTCCCGGATGCGTCGAGCTGGATTGCTACGGGGCCAAACTGGGATCAAACTGGGGCCAAACTGGGGTTGCAGCGGTCCTCTCCAGGGGCTCAGTTTCCATAGCAATGTGATGGCAGTGAGATGGCGGGGATGCAAAGCTCAGCCAAGGGCTAGTGGCCAGCCCTCGGGCAGCTCCCAAGCCGGGGAGCTCGCCACAGGGCAGGCACGGTCCTCACGCAGGGTACCCCGACCCAAGCTACCACCCCTCCGGGGGGACCTTTATTTCCCACCCACCCTAAAAAACAACCCCTAAAGAGGCCGGAGGAGGACATTTCGCCTCGCCACGCAGCACCAGGCTCCTCTCCTGTTTCAAACCCCGGGTTCCCGGGAGAGGCAGGAGGGCTTTGTTCCGGCCCCGGAGGAGCGGAGGCCAGAGCGAAGCGGAGTGCCCTGCCAGCTCTTGTGTTTCACGCCCGAGGAATGCCGGGGAGGGGAGGGGAAAGCTGTTCCTCCCCCTACCCCAGCGGGCACCAAGCCCGGCTGCTGCGGGGCGCCGAGGATGGGAGGAAGAGGAAGGGACGGGGATGAAGGTTCTTCAAGGGAGGTGGGCATCGCGCCCTGGGACCACCATGGGGCTGGCAGAGGGCTGGGGACACACGGTGACATCCACCCGAGGTGGCACTGGGCCACACTTCCACCCGTGTCTTGGAGGAGAAGCCCCCCAAATTTAGGGGGGGGGGGGTGTCCCCCCAAATTTAGGGGGCTCCAGAGAGGCAGGAGCTGGGGAAGGGGCTGGGGAAGGGTGAGAGCAGCAGCGAGCCCGAAGCCATCCGTGCGTGTTCAAATATTTAGTGTGCACTTGCTAAGGTGCTTCTGCTGCCCCCAGGGCATCATCCCTGCGTTTGAAGCATCGGAAAGGTGGGAAGTGTGTGGGGGGGGGAGGTTGGGGAGCAAATGCCAGGACTGCACTGAGCAGGGGGGGTCCTCTCCTTCCAGCTGGGCTGCTGGGGGTCAAAGCTGGCCCCCACCACCGCACAGGGAGCCCAAAGAGGGCTGGGACAAGCTCAGCTTTGCCCCGAGGCATGCAAAGCCTGACTCCTCACTGCTCCCTCCCTGGTTAAGGGCCCCAAACCCTCAGGGCAGTGCATCTCTCCCCCCTCCTCATTCTCCTCTTCCTCCTCCTCCAGCCCTGAGCTTCTGCTGGCAGCCTGGGGTGTCCCCAAGCACTGATGTGGCTCAGGGGACAGCCAGTGGCTGCTGCCAGCAGCAGGATGGGGCCACTGCCCCTGCCTCTATGGCCAGTGCTGGGGGCAGAAGGCAAGATGCCAGCGGTGGTGGTGGCATTGCCAAGGGCAGTGATGGCAGGCGCTGGGGTGAGGGGACACGCAGTGATGGTGGGGAGCTGCCCCAGAGATGCCAACAGCCAAGAAGGGATGGCAGGAGCACCTGGATGGCGGGGTCACAAGGGTCCCCAGGCTGGCAAGGGGTGAAGCTCCTCAGCATCACCCTCCTCAGCCCTATACATGTCGAGGAGGGCACGCCTGCCAGCTTTGTCCTGCACACCCCTGTCCCCACGCTGTCCCTCAGTCCCTCACCCTCCTGCTCCCCACAATTCCCCCAGCTCATCCCTCCGCTCAGCACCAAGTCCCCCCCGCACACTCCCCTTTGTCACCCCCAACATTTTTCCCACTCCTTTTGCTGCACCCCAACCCTGTCAGCAATTCCCACTCCCCTGCCAGCAATCCACTGGGAAAACCAGTCCCCAAACCCTCACCTGCTGCCACCTCCCATCACCGTCCAGACACCCCCACCCCCCGCCACTGCTTTGCCTCCCCTGGCCGCTCCCCTTTGGTGCACCCCAACCCGGGGAGCTCTTCCCACTCCCCAGCCAGTGATCCGCCGGGAAAACCGGTCTCCCAGAAAAAAAGAAAAAGAAAAAAAAAAACAACAAACCAACAACCTTCCCCACATCCGTGCCTCCTCCGCCAGCTCTGCGGGTCTGGGGGGGCCGCGGGCCGGCCCCCCGCTCGCCAAGAACAATAGAGCCTTGTTCCAGCCCTGCTCCATCCTTCTCCTAGCCGGGCTGGGAACACCTCCCTGGGCAAAGCTCTGGCCACTCTCACCTCTACGTCTCTCTCGCTGTTTCCCAGCTCCCTCCTGCCAAATCCCCGTTCCCGAGCGCTTCTCCTCCCCGCGGGTCCATATTAAGCTACATTCTCCTTTCAGCTGGGTGGAAAACAGCAGTAATAACCATGTGGAGAGAGCCGTGCCCCCCACCTCCACTTCCCTCCCACTTTGGGGTTCAAATTTCATTTCAGCAAAAAAGCTTCCCCCGCCTCCAATTTCTTCCCCCAAACCGAATCGCTGTCGTCTCGTCTGATCTCGGCAGGGGCCGTGGGGATGCTCAGCTCCTCCTGGTTCAGGATCTGCTGCCAATCTGGACTTCGCAAACTGGTTCTCACACAGCTCCCGCCCAGCGCCTCCCCCTCGGCATTTATTGTCCCTCCTCAGCCACCCAGCCCCAGCTTACTCCCTGCCACCCTGTTCCCATGCCACCCTGCTCCCCTGCCATCTTGCTCCCTGCCACCCTTGCCACTCCACTCCCCGTGCCACCTCACTCCCCTCCGCTCTGCTCCCCAGGCCACCTCATTCCTTCCCCCTGTTCACCACGCCACCCTTCTCCCTGCCACCCTCCTCCAGTGCCACCTTGCTCCGTGTGACCCCGTTCCCCATGCCACCCGTGCCACTCTGCTCCCTATCACCCCACTCCCCATGCCACCTTGCTCCCTGTCACCCTGCTCCAACGCCACTTTGCTCCCTGCCGCCCTGCTCCCCATGTCCCTCTGCTCCTCACACCACCCTGCTGCCCACACCACTCATCCAGCGATGCACGGGGGGTGCCGCATTCCCCTCCCACCCCAACTTCTGCTCAAACTCATCCATTCCAAACCCAGCCAAGAGCTCCCTGGGGCGAGATTTATACCCGGCAAATTCCCAGGGGGCCGGCAGCCAGCGGGGAGTGGGGCAGCCCTGTTTCCTCCAGCCGAGAAGCTTCCCTCCCTCTTTCTTCCCTCCCTCCCTCCCTCCCGCAGCTGAAGAGCTCATCTCCCTCGCCCAAGGCGCTCCGTCCTCCTCCAGATATTTTAGGCCCAGGTTTTTGCGAGGAATGTTCAGGCGCCGAGCCCAAGCCCATGCGCTGAAGTCAGCAGGAGCCGGAGAGCGTGCGCGGGGCTCGGGGCCCCGGGGGCGGCCATGGGATGGGGATGGATGGGATGCTGCTCCCTCCCCGCCTGGAGCTCGTTTAGAGGTGGGAAGGGCAGAGGTTGGAGCTGGCGGATGCCAGAACTGCTCCGAGAGGATCAATACCACATTTCCACGCTCTCCCCCGGCTCCCCCGCATCGCGCCGGGCCGGGCTGCAGCACCGCTCGCCCCTCTGCCCGGGGTGGGCTTTGGCACAGGGAGGGAGGGGCCCACTGCTGTCTGTCCCCGTCCCCTTCACCGAGGAGGGGCAGGGGGTGTTCTCACCACGGTGGCATTTCCCCTGCCACCACCTGCCCAGACCCGGTTTCCCCTCCAGCTCCCCTCGGCACACCAAACCCTGCTGATGCCCCCACCAGCTGACCCCCTGTGCCCATCGCAGCCCCCCCCTTTCTAGACCTTGCAACCGAAGCAGCTCATCACAGCCCCCAGCCCAGCTCAGCATCCCCGGGGGGGTGGGTTGGGGGCGACACAGAGGGAGTCCCCAGCATACACCAGCCCTTGTCACGGCCCCGCTGGCACGCAGACACCCTACGTGCTCCGACAGGTGAGCCCCCGGGGCAGCGTTCCTGCCTGGGCCAGGAACTGTCCCCACCGGGCAGCAGCTTTGCAGGCATGTTCCTTCCTAGCACGTCCCTCCCTCCTTCCCCATCCAGCCTCCCTCGGCCGGCAAAAAAGGGGGGAGCCGACAGATTTTAATGAGCTCCCCGGAGGCATCGCTCCGCACCCCCCCTCCTTCTCCTCTCCCTCCTCTTCCCGTGCCCGGGAACCGATGCTCTGAAACACAACCCTGGATGGCAAGCCTGGAAAAAAACCACAGGGCACATATTCCCCTGTCTACACCCCCCCCCCCCCTTTTTTTTTTTCCCCTCCTCGCCTCCCCCAGCTTTTTTTTTTTTTTTTTTTTTTGCTCTCCTGCCGATGCCAAAGACCCAGCCGGGCTCTTGTGCTTTCACTCGCAGCTGCAGCTGCCGATTTTTGCTGTAAGCCCTTGTGCCTAGAAGGCCCAGAGCGAGGGATTCTGGGACGTGGTGATTGAAGACAGCACCAGCACGGAGACCATTGCTCAGACTTTCCCTGTCTGTCGCCCCAACGCTCAACCCACAGAGAGGGAGGGAAAAAAAAAAAAAAAAAAGGGAAAAAAAAAAAAAAAGGGAAAAAAAAAAGGATGGAGAAAGAGACACACACACACACACACACACAAAAAAAAAACCACTGGACTGGCGCTCGCCCCTTCCCACCCACACTCTGCTGTGCCAGCACTGAGTGGCCCAGCCTTTGGACGGGTCAACCAGACCATGGAGCTGGGGTGAGCTCTCCCATTGTCCCCCCCATCTCAAGGGGGTCCCGGCTGCTTTGCTTCACAACACCAGATCCCACCCAGAGCACACTGGATCCCTCTCACCAGGCAGCCCCATGCATGTCACCATACCCCACATGGCAGGCACCTCAGTGACACCCTGTTAGCGTCCCCTCTGTGTTATCTTGCAGGAAAAATAACAATAATGCAGCTTTTGAGGCACCATCTGCAGCACAGGGTGAATACCAGGGGTGGGTGGGGGTGGGTGGAGGTGATGCCGGGTCCTCGTGTGCAACCAAAACTAAAACAAAAACCAAATCCCTGCTGGGATGCATCCGGGAGCTGAGCAAAACCCCTGGGCACATGTCACCACATCCCCTCCACATGCAAAGGCACCAAGGGAGAGGGTCCCCCAGGACCAACCACCTGCCCTCCAGCACCCACGCTGGGCCAAGGCACCGCTCAGAATGTGGCCCCGAGGCAGAGCAGGAACAGCTCCAGCCTGGACAGACAGACAGACACACAGTGGGGGGGAGGGGGAACCCGGCTGCAACCCTGCAAACCCCCACGCTGAGGAGGGGAGGGGGTCCTGCTGAGCATCTCCCAGACAGCTGAGCCCTTGCACCCCCAGATCCAACCCCGACATCACCGGCTCCCCCAGGACCACCCGGCACATCCCAGCCCCGAAGTTCAGTGAGGTTGGGGAGGGGGACAGCGAGCAGGGGGGGGCACGACACATCTGCGATGCATTCAGGGGCCATCCTGCATCCGGGCAGCCCAGCCACAACCCAGCAGCCAGCCAGCCAGCCCCAGGGGAGGTGGAGGGGGGGAGCTCTGCCTTATCACCAGGCAAAAATCCACCCCTTTCCATCTCGTCCCTCTCACTCCCCCCCCCCCCCCCTCACCACACTCCCGTTACCGAGCCCGGAAGAAGGAAACAGCCCTCCCCACCGCTGCCCTGTTTACCAAGAGCTGGTTCCAAGCACTCGGGAGAATAGCAGGAGCATTTCAAGGCCCTGTTTCCACTCGGCTGACACACACTATTTATAGAAGCCCACAATTCTCCCAGAGCTTTCCTCGGGATCTCAGCAGAAATAGCCCGCCCCGGGTCCCTGCTGCCTCCTCTAAGGAGGCCAGGGCAGCGTTGGCCCCCCCAGGCTTCCCATAACCTTCCATGGGTTTCCATCCCACTGCTCCCAGCATGGCCTCGGCCATCCCTGTCCCTGTCACCAACCCAAAATCCCGGCCACCTCCTACCCCATCGGTTCCCGGTGGGTGCCCGGTGGCTCTGGCCGGTGCCTGCTCGCCGGACAGAGGGAGGGAGGGAACTGGACTGTGGTTGATCGGGGTTTTGCTAGGGGGGGGGAAGGAAGAAGGGGACGAGGGACACACGACGGGATGGGAAAGGGGGCAGCAGAGGGGTTGGGAAAGCTGTCGGCTGGGTGAAAGCCACCTCCCGCCTGACTGCATCGGAGCGCGGCGGAGCCCCGGGGGACTCGCACCGGGGATGGAGTTGGCCTATTCAGGTTACAGAGACATGGCAGAGCGGAATTTGGCGCCACGCCATCCCTTCTCCAGCCCCCCCTTCCCTTCTCCGCCCTCCTCTCCCCCCCCCTCTCTCTTCCCCTCTCCCCACTACCACCACCACCACCCTCCCCTGCAAATTCCTCAGCCCAGCAGGAGAAGCCAGTGTAAGGGGACACCTGGGGGGGGGGGGGAAGGGAAAAGGTTGAGGGGGAGGCCTGGGGTTGTGGGGGGTGGGCCCCAATTCGGACCACACGTCCCCCTTGGAAAGCCAGCAGGCGGGATCCGTGCCCATCGCCCCGGGGGTTCGCTTCTGCTCTCTGTCACGCCAGGATAAATCTGGAGCGACTCCACCGCGCGCTGGGGCTCAGGGCGGCACACAATGAGCTCAGCCCGTAGCTTTTGGTGGCCATTCTGGCAACCACGGGCCGAGGGGCTGGCTGCACGAGGCCACCTGGTCGTGGCTCCAGCCAACGAGGCCACCTGGTCGTGGCTGAAACCACCTTCCCCCCTACACCCCCCTCTCCAAGCACATAAACACCCAGGTGTCACCACCTGGCCCAGCCCTGGGGACACCAAATGCCTCCCCAAGGTGGGCAGGTCCGGTGTCAGCGTGACCCCCCAGGGGTGACACCAGCCTTCGCCAAAGCCTCCGGTTCCCCCACACCACCTCCCACCACCCCCCCGTGGTTCCACACGCCGCACAAGCATGGAGGGGCCGCGCCGTGGGGGGTGGATTTAAATCAGCTGATCGATAAAAACAAATCAGAGGGGGGATGACAGGCACCGAAGTGACAACCGCTCACAGAGCCCCGCGCCGCGCACCACGCAACTTCGCCGCCGGGGCTGGGCTGAGGACCCCCCCCCCCCAAAACATCACCACCACCTACACACCACCCACCCCCCCCAAACACACACACACCCCTAGGACTGCCCCCCACGGGCCAGCCCGCTGCTCCCCGGGGAGCCAGGGGAAGGGGGGGTGGGATGCTGTGTCCCAGGGGGGGCTCCCCCGTCCCCCGGGAAGCCCGGCGCCCCCCAAACGCTGCTGACACCCTGCCTTCTAGCGGACAGAGCTGCTCTGACAGCTGTCACTCAGCCGGGGGGAGGAATGGGGGGCGGCCAGGGGGGGAGGCGACCGAACTCCTAGTGCTCGCAGCCCCCCTGTCGGGGGCTCGCCCCGGCCCCCCCCCCCCCATCCCCCGCACGCCCCTCCCCGCCCCAAGTGCCATTAAACTCCTGCAATTTGGCAGCAACTCACCGCGCAACTTCAGCGGAGGGGACGGCGGGGGGGACACACAGCGAGAGGGGGGGTGGAAAACGACGACGACGACAAGAACCCCCCCCTCCCAACCACCCGGCTCTGCCCGAACGGGGTGTCCCGTGTTTCCTCCCCTACCCCCCCACCCCAACCCCACCCAAAGGAGGGGGGTCCCCCGGTACTCACCCACCGGCTGCTGCGTTCCGAGCCCCCCGGAGCCCGCCCGCTTGGGGAGGCTCCTGCTGTCCGCCGGGGCGACCTCCGGACCGGCCGCGGGAGTCCCGGAGCCCTCGGCACCGCTCGCCACCTTCAACGAGAGCATTTCCAGCGCCTCCTGCTCACATTCTCCCCAGGCAACTCCGCTCCTGCCAGCCCGCCCCCTCCTCCGTCCCCTGCCTGCTCTTTCCTCTCGGCTTTCCTCCTTCCCTCTCCCCCCTCCTCCACCCCTCTATTTTATTTTTTTTCCGGGCTTTTTCTCTCCCTTCTGCCTTTTCGGTTTGGGTTTTTTTTTTTTTTTTTTTTTTTTTTTTTGGTCTATTTTTTCTCCTATTTTTTTCCCCTCCTCTATTTTTTTCTGATTTTTTTCTGCCTCTCCTCTTTCCCCCAACACCCCCCCCACCCCCCCCAGCCCCCCCAACCCCCTTCGCCTCTCCACACACACACACAAAAGGCAGCGGAGCGGGAGGCGGAGGGGAACCGACCTCCCCTCTGCGCCTCCGCCGCTCGCCGCCTGCGGAAAGCAAAGAAAGACACAGCGCAGCAGAGCCCTGGCTTGCCGCTGCCTCCCCCCTTCCTCCTCCTCCTCCTCCTCCTCCTCCCTCCTCCTCCTCCACCTCCTCCTCCCTCTCTCTTGCCTTCTGCCGCTCCCGGCTTTGTGGGGGCTGGGAGAAAAAAAAATTAAAAAATAAAAGAAATTGGAAAAAAAAAAGAAAAAAGCCGAGCAGGGAAACGGGGAAAAAGGAGCCGGCGGTCAGGCGCGCCCTGCCCCTTCTCTTCTCCTTCTCTCCGCTCTCGGCGGGGACCGCGGCTCCGCTTCGCTCCGCTGTCAGCGGCACGGCCAGCATCCGGCACCCCGGGGAGCCGTGCAGCACCGCCGGGGCATGCCGGGCCTTGTAGTCCTTCCTTCTTTCCCCTCAACCCCCCCTCCTCTCTTTTTTTTTTTTTCTTTTTTTTTTTTTCCCCTCCTTCCTTTTCTCCCCCCCCCCCCCTCTCCGCCCCTCTTTCTCCTCCCCGCTGCTGCCAAGCGCGCAGGGAGAGGCGCAAACGGGCGCGCAGCCGTTGCGCGCTGCGTGGGGAAGGGGGTACTTATTGGGGAGGGGGTGGCAAACCACCGGGTGGTTTGTGTCCCCCCCCCGTGTTCCCCCGCTCCCCCGAGGTCCCAATGGGATACGCGGGGCATTGCTGCCCTCTTCTGGGGTGCACCCGCACTGCGCACCCCCCTCCCCAATCCTGCATCTTTGGGAGGGGGGGGACAGGCACACGCAGCACCCACTCCCCCCTCGGCACAATCCGGGGTGCACCGCTGCACTTCACCCCCTTCCCTGTCTCAGCACCCCCAACACATTTTTGGGTTGGGGTTTTTTTTTGCCCAGTTCTAATTAGTTTATATATATATATATATATATATAAAGTAACAGCTCTGGCTAAGGCCTGAAAACTTGGTACAAAAAAACCTGAAACAAAGAACTATGTGCCTTGGGGTACAGCGTCGTGTCCCCCCACATCCAGATGATCCCAAGAGGGGAAAAGGTGCCCAAAGCCCCTTGGGACAGCAAGGAGCATCCTATGAGCACTCTGTGGCCTCCCTCCCCGTTGCTCCTTTGAGCATCTCTCCAGCTCCTTTCCCTCCAAGTTTCTGTTCCCGGGTAGATCCAACCTAATTAAAGCAGATAATCCCACTGATATTTGTTGTGACTTGGTGTGTTGGTGAGTGACGAATGAAGGGTTAACTCCAGGGAATTGGGAATATTGCTTGGCTGCTGTGAGTCACCCATGAAATAACACAGGGGTGCAGGGAGAGACACAGCACCTGCCTTTGCAGTAGGTCTGGGGGGGTCGATCTGTGGCTCTGGATCAACAGGAAGCCAGGAGAAAATCTGCTCTTAGGAGGCTCACTGGGCACCCCAGCTTCACTGCTGGACTGGGGTGAACTGGTGAGCTGGGATCAAGCCGTGAGGTGTCTCCAAGCTGAGGCTCATTGCCCCCAAAAAGCTGGTAACTCCCTGCCAGGGTTCTGTGAACCCCTGTGGGGATGGAGCAGGGATGGAGCAGGGATGGAGCAGGGATGGAGGAGGGACTGAGCAAGCATGGAGCAGGGGTGGAGCAGGGACTGATTGGGGATGGAGCAGGGATGGATTTGGGGTGGATTTAGGGTGGATCTGGGCTCTGCACACCCCAGCTAAGCATGAGGATGGGTCTGGAAGCAGTGCAGAGAGGAGGCCTGGGCTCCAGCCTGGTCAGCAGAGGAATCTGCACACGCAGACAGGATCACTGCAATCGCTGGTGGCTGAGTGAGCAACTTTGCAGCCTTCCTCGTCCCCTCGCTCTGAATGTCAGCTTTGAATTTTCTTGCTATTTTTAGGGATGGGTTTAAAAAAAAACAAACAACACAACAAAACCAAGGAGGATCCCGGATCCTTCCCTTCTCGCCTTGCAGGGCTCTGCACCCCATGAATATTGCAAGGCTGTGAATTGTCACACTACTTGTGGGTGCAGGGGGTGGAGCAGGGCCAGGGAGGACAGGTCAGCTGCATTGCCTGAACAGGGCGAAGAGGAGGTCATGCAAAAAAAAGAAAAAAAAAAAAAAAGAAAAAGAAAAAGCATTAGATTGCAAGCAGAATGGGTTCGGATGGAAAAGATTTATTAATTTAATCCGAAGCATTAAAAGGTCATATATTAATCAAAGAGATGCTTAAAACTGTCAAAGTCCTTTGTCAGGTTTGAAGTGCATCTCTAGAGTTATCATAAAATATAGATATCAGTCTGGCAGGAAGCCCTGGGCTGGGACTGAGGGTGGGGAGCAAAGCTGGGCACTCAGTAGCAGGGTCCCTGTGGAGGGGCACCTTGTGAAGCCCCTTGGGGTGCCCAGCACCCCCATGCTGAGCTGGGTGCCTTGCAGGTCACTCCTCTTGTCCCCAAGCCTGGGTTTGTCCCCCTCCACAGGTCAGCTTTGGTGGCCCCTGGTTGTCCCCAGCTGGGCTGGGTGGGTTGGGGAGGGTTTGAGGTGGAGTTGGGGGGGGTTGGGTTGGGAGTGGGGTCTTCCCCTCACACCCCCTCCCCCCGGGGAGGGCTCCCCGGCTGTGGCAAGTAGGATTGGGGTGGGGGGAGCCGTGGCCACGCCATCTGTGTCACGATTCCGCCAGTGCTCAGCCCCACCGGTGTCTCTCTTTTTATCGGGGGAGGAGGGGGGGGTGATGGATTCGGGTCCCCAGGGCCACCCGGGTCACCCGGGCACCCTGTCCCCTCTCCCATCCAAGTGCTGTGTCAGCAGCGTTGGCGTGGACTTACGCTACCATCTAGTGGCTGCTTTGCCGAGACGGGGCCACCGCTGTCCCCGGCTCTCTGCCCGTGTCCCTTCGCCCCGCGGGTGGTTGTCCCGGCACCCCAATCCCCTCCTCCCCAAAATCCGGGAGGGAGGAGGGGGACAAAGACTCCGCTCGCCACCAGCTTTGCCGGGACCAGCGGGTGACCCGTCTGGGTTTGTCCCACGGTTGGCTTGGCTGAGGGTGGGGGGTGGCATTGTCCCCCAAAGCCACCAGCTCCCTGGGGACACACACACACAGGGGGGTTGGGAGGCAGCGGGGGGAAGCGAGAGGGACAGTAAAGGTGGGTGACATCCCTGGGACACAGGAGCAGAGACCGGGGCTGGGGGGTTCCAGCCCCTCCGGGGTCTGTAGGGGATTGAGACAGATTTTTAGCCCCACTAAATGCAACTGGACCCACCCAGCCCCGAATTCCAACCCTGAATTCCCTCGAGCAGCAGCAGCAAAACCATCCCGGATTTGTCCCCGCTGCCACCATTTCCCAGCAGTCCCGGGCAGAACAAGGCTCTCCCTGCGTGTCCTCCCCACCCCCGTTGTGACCTGACCGTGCCCACGCCACGAAACCTTCGTCCCCAAATCCTGCTGCTCCCCTTTGCTGTCACGGGCGCTGCTGTGGCTCTTCCCAAACCTCAATTGTTTGGCTGTTTTGTTTTGTTTTGTTTTTCCATGGAAAAAGGAGTCCCCTCCCAGTGCCTGGTGCTGAGCTGCTGGGTGACTGCGGAGCAGTTCCTCCATGCCTCAGTTTCCCCTCAGGGGACACAGTCCCTGCAGGTCTGGACCAGCAGTCCCAAGCTTGGTCAAGCCTAAAACCACATTTTTGGCCACTGTCCACTGTTGTCTGGCCACCGCCCCCGCGGGGACCTGGCTCTGATCCATGACCCAGGAGCTCTGCGGGCTCTGCCAGTCCGTGGGGACCTTGGGCTGAAGGGGACAGGGACAATCCCGGTCCCCGGGGCTTTTTTTGGGTGGGGATGGCTCCTTCCCGCTTACGAAGGAGACACAACTCGGGGCGATGGGACCCTCCCCGGGGAAGGGTGGCGGTGCCACGGCTCCCCCCTGCCAGGGGCTGCATCGCCGCCCATCTGCAGTGGTCTCACACCTGTGCCCACCGAGAGCTTGGCACCGGGTGGGCACACGAGCTCCAGAGCCCCCCGCCCGCCAGCTCCCCGGAGAGCAGAGTCTGGCACGGCACGGGCAGGGCAGGGATTGCAGGCAGGAGCAGGGAATAAAGGTCTGGGCACGATGGGGGCGGTCCCGGGGAGAGTTGGAGGGACATGATGCTGCAGCTTGGAGCTGGATTTGGCCTGGATTTGGCTGCGGGCAGGGTGGGGGGGGTGGGAAGCGATGCAGAAAGGTTTTTGCCTCCTCCCCAGAAGATGCTCCAGGGCTCGGCTCTGCGGCTCTGCCACCCAGACAGCCGGGAAGGGAAGGAGCAAAAGCCCTTTGGGCTGGATGCTGAGTTTTGCCCTCCCCAGAATTCCCAGCCACGCTCCCCTCGAGCACCCGGCCCGAGGTCTGTAGCAAAAAAATGAGTCCTGGCCCCTGCCCTGGCCCCAGGAGTGGGTAGGTGGCCATGCCCCATGTCAACCATCGGTCCCTCCATCCCTGGTCCCTCCATCCCTGGTCCCTCCATCCCTGGTCGATGCAGCCCACCATTAACATAAAATCGATGTCCCCTCCTCTGCCCAGCTGCGGTCACCCCCGAGTGAAACATTTTAACCCCTTCGTCCCTGCCTCAGGGCACCCGTGGGGGGAAGGCCAGAAGGACAGGAGGGAGGTGCCTCCCTTCATCCCCTTCACGCAGGTCCCTGCCACCTCGGACCCCACTCTCTGTCCCCAAGAGCTTCCTCATTCATGCCACCAAAGGGGAGAATTGGGGGCAGCCCATGGTCCCACAGGGACTGCTGCAGCACAACTGTATTTAAAAACACGTGGCCAAAGCCACTCGGGTCCCCAGGACATGGCACAGCCACCCCTGACACCACCCTGGAGCAGAGCAAGGAGCACCCACCCACTCCTGTCCCCCACAAAACCCCTTGGCTGGGGACACCAGGGGTGGCTTTGCATCCCCTCAGGAGGGCAGGATGTGGCCCAGGCTGGGGGGAGGACAATGAGGAGCATGAAGAGGGGGGTTGGGGGGAGCCCCATCCCCAGCCAGCCCCTCCATGCTGGGCCAGGCCCCAGATTTACATTTTTATTCCTTTTTAAGTGAATTTCGTGCTGCAGGGAATTGCCACGTTGGCAGCTCAGCAGCGGGAGGGACCGATCCTGCTTTCCAGTGCCCTGGTGTAACGCTGCCTGCCGGGGGGCTCAGCCCCTCTGGATGCCCCAGCAGGAAGGAACGGGCAGGATCCAGGCAGGAATAGGGATGGAGTTAGGGCTTGGGGGTGGGGTTGTGTACTTGGGGGGGTCTGTCCAGCAGAGTCAAGGCACCCCAGATGGAGGGGCTGGCTGTGGAGGATGATGCTGAGCCTTCCTCCCCCCTCACCCCACGCTGCCCAGCTCTGCCCCCTCCCACCCACACCCACACCCACATCCATCCCTTCCCCATCCAACCTTGGCCTGAGGCTGCTGCTTGCCCCCACCCCCCAGCCACGTTTTGGCTTGGGGTCCCCATAGCCCCCCCCCAGACCCTCCAGTTGTAATTAAGTGGGAGATTTTAATTACCAGGGCTGAGCTGCAGGGGCACCCTGCCCAGCACTGGTCCTGGGGGGCACTGGAGGGGTGGGGATGTCCCCAACCTTGCTTTGCTTCCCCAGGCAGAGCTCAAAAACCCGGGGATGAAGCAGGGGGGGGGCCTCGAGGTCTCTGCCCACCCCCCCCACGCCTTCGGGGGATGGCACACGTGTCCTGGGGACAAGGGACACATCGTGCGTGGGTTTGGGGTGCCGGGGGTGTGTCAGAGTCTGCGTGTGATGAATTTTTGGAGGGTGGGGAGTACACCAGGCGTGTCCCCGGGTGCCACCAGCCCCCAGGGCAATGGGGTGGCCGGGGTTTGGTGGCAACAATCTGTCACCGGGGGCTCTGCCCGGTGCCAACCTCCTCCTGGCAGTGCCACGCAATCTGCTCTCCGCGTTTGGCCCCCCCGGCACCGGGCACGGTGCCACCCTGCCCAGCCAAGCCTGGCCGGGGGCCTGGCCCCTCCCAAAGGGATTTTTTCCCTGGGATAAGGAAAAGGCGGAGGGTGGTCACATCCCGCCCTCCCCCCCCTTCCCCCTCCTGCTGCTCGCCCTCGTAGGGGCTGGGGTGAAGCAGGAGGTGACCAGGGAGAGTGGCATGTCCCCAAACTCCGTGGCATGTCCCCAAACTCCGTGGCACGTCCCCAGACTCCGTGGCACGTCCCCAGACTCCGTGGCATGTCCCCAAACCCGCTGGCATCGGCGATATGGGCCCCTCCCCACCTGCCTGAGGCCCCCCCCTCCAACCCTTCCGTGAGTCTGATCCTCCCTCCCCTGGATGGGGCTGGGGCTGGGGCCAGTCCCCCCTTCCCACCAGTGCTGGGGAATCCATTACTGGCCACAGCTGGGCCCTGCTGGGGAGGTCAAGCTGCGAGAAAAATTAACCTCTTCCTCCCCAGCCTGCCAGAACCGAACCCCCCCCGCGCGGGTTCCCCCCTGCACACACCGAGGAGGGGGACAGGCCCCCCCCCCCCCCCAGTTAATTAACCCCAGGATGCTGCCTCATTAACACACATGTCCGGAGGCCACGAGTGGGAATCGTCCCCTCGGGGTGTGCTGGGGGGAGCTACAGGGGGTGGGAGTTGAGGGGGGGAATGGGTGCCCCCACCTCAAATCTTGCTCTCCAGTGCTTTCCCCCCCACCTCTAGCACCCCCCTCAACCCCACCCAGACGGTTCCGATCCCCCCTCCTAGAGGGGGGGCAGAAGGACCCACACCCCCCACCCCCAACTTGTTAGAAACATTTTATTTCTATTTACAGACTTAAAAAAAAACCCAAACAAACAACAAAACCCTCCCCTTCCCTTCTCCCTTTCTGTCTCCCCCCCCCCCCTAAGCCCTTCCCCCCGCATGACAGTGCCCAACCCCCAGTCCTGCCTGGGACGCCCCCCCTAATAAAAAGGGGGAGTCTGGGGGGGGCAGCCGACCCCAGGAGCCAGAGGGCAGGGTGACACCCCCTACCCCCAGTGCCATCACATTCACAGTCTCCCCCCCCCACCCCATTAATGCCTGCTGAAGGGGTTCGAGTCAAGCTGCAGCCAGGACCCCCCCCAAGTGACCTGGGGGTGACCCCACCCCGTACCCCCCTCCTGCCCCCCCCTTGGGGCAGGGGGAAACAGCCCCTGGGGCAAAGCTGCCCCCCCTTACCGTAGGCTGATCCCCCCTCCAGGACCCTTTTCCCCCCCTCCAGGACCCTTTGTCCCCCCCTCCCAGGATGCTTTGTCACACCCCCCCCCCAATGCAAGCAGAGGTTTATGGCTTTCAGGATTTGGTGCTACAATAAGGAGAGGAGATAAAGGGGGGGGGATGTCAAGGCGACCCCCCCCCCCCCCAAATACACCCTGGGAGTGAGATGGCTGCCGGGGAAGAGGGATATTAAACCTTATAAATTAAATTAAAGGGGAAAGGGGGGGATGAGGTGACCTTCCCCACGGCAGTGCCAGGATTTGGAGGGCTGAAGCCCCCCCCCAGATATGCAGAGCTGAGCTGAAGGAGAGGAAATTGGCATGGGGAGACCCCCCCCTTGAGACCTCTGCTGTGGGGTGAGGGGTGTCTGGGGGGGAGAGCCCCCCTCTTGAGACCTCTGCTGTGGGGTGCGGGGTGTCTGAGGGGGGGGGGGGGCATGGTGGGACATCCCCCCCCTCCAATCAAAGCATTTCTGGGCATGAAGGCAACAAGAGAGGGGACAACTAAGGGGGTGTAAAGGGAGCTGAGGTGGGGGGCACAGCTTTGCCCCCCCTCTGAGTCCAAAATCCTTGTGCAAAGCCCTCTGTCCTCCCCGGGGCACCTCAAGCACCTCCTGATAGGTGGTGGTTTGGTTGTGGGTTTTTCTGGGGGGAGGGAAAGCGAGCAACACCCCCCCCCCTTGCAAAAAGGGAGGAGATTTGCCCCAAAAGCCAGCCCAGAACCTGTCTGGGGGAGGTGCCAGTGGCGGGTCACTGGTTGTCCCCTGGCTGGTACTGGGGCTCGGTGGCAGTGAAATAATCCTCGAGGAAGGACTGGAGGTACTCGAAGGTGGGACGCTCCTCGGGCTCCCGTTTCCAGCACTGCACCATCACCTCGTGCAGGGAGGGGGGGCAGCTCCCGGGGCACTGCATGCGGTACCCCCGCTCCACCTGCTCCAGCACCTCCCGATTGTTCATCCCTGAAGGACAAGGAACCCCCCGTTCAGCACCCAGAACCTCCGTGGGGTAAAGCGGTGGGGAAACTGAGGCAGGAGGAGGGATAGAGCAGCATTGCTCCACGGTTGGGATACAGAGCTCAGCTGTAGTGCTGGGGAAACTGAGGCACGGGCATTTGGGGGTTTTGGAGGTGTGGTGCTGAGGGATGTGGGTTAGTGGGACAGTGCTGGACTTGGTGACCTTCAAGGTCTTTTCCAACCAAATGGTTCCACGATTTGGTGATTCCAAGCCTTGCTGGGGAGTTTAAGCCCCCACCCTGCTGCTCAGCCCACCCCCAGGGTGCCCACCACCCCATACCTGGGTAGGGCACCCGGCCTTTGGTCACCAGCTCGGTCAGGAGGATGCCAAAGGACCAGACATCTGACTTGATGGTGAACTTCCCAAAGAGAGCGGCCTCCGGGGCTGTCCACTTGATGGGGAACTTGGCACCTGGGAGGGCAGGCAGGGGAGCCATGGCCAGGGCACCCTATACCTGGGGCACCCACCCATCATCTGGGGCACCCATCTCCTGGGACATCCATCAGCCGAGGTATCCATCACCCGAAATACTCATCCACAGGGGTACCCATCACCTGGGGCACCCATCACCCAGGGTATCCATTCCCCAGGATACCAGCCCTGGGTTACTCATGACCTAGGATATCCATCACCCAGGATATTCATCCTCCAGGATATTCATCCTCCAGGATATCCATCATCCAGGTTATCCATCCCCTGGGACACTCATCACCCAAGGTACCAATCACCTAGGGCACCCATCACCCAGGTTATTCATTACCCAAGATACCCATCCCCTGGGACACCTATCACCCAAGGTACCCATCACCCAGGATACTCATTCCCTGAGCTACTTGACACCTGGGACACCCATCACCCAGGATATCCATCACCCAGGATATCCATCACCCAGGATATCCATCCCCTGGGACACCCATCACCCAAGATACTCATCACCAGGGTACCCATCACCCAAGATACCCATTCCTTGGGTCACCCACCACCCAGGGTGTCCATCCCCTGGGACACCCATCCCCTGGGACACCCATCCCCCAAAAAACCACCCATTACCAGAGTACCCATCACTCCAGATACCCCTCCCCTGGGTATCCATCACCCAGGACACCCAGCATTGGGGTGACCAGGCCCAGGGTGGGGCAGGGCAGCGTTGCCCCCAGGAGCAGCACCCACGCAGCTCACCCTGCCTGGCTGTGTACTCGTTGTCCTCGATGAGGCGAGCGAGGCCGAAGTCAGCGATCTTGCAGACGAGGTTTTCCCCCACCAGGATGTTGGCAGCCCGCAGGTCCCGGTGGATGTAGTTCATCCTCTCAATGTAGGCCATGCCTGCTGCGATCTGGGGGGGACACGTGCAGTGAGGACCCTCTGGGTGCACCCCAAAGAGGGCACCCCCACCCTGTACCGACCTCCCCAGTACCTGGGCAGCCATGTCCACCAGCTGGGGCAGCTTCAGGTAGCGACCGTCTCCATCCTTTAGGAAATCCAGCAAGCTGCCTGTGGGCAGAGGGGGGGTGTCAAAGCACCCAGGAGTCAACTGTGCCCACCCAAAGGTGCCCCACCTGCCAGGCCCCCCCTGAGCAGTCAGGGTGAGGGCTGAGGAAGAGGCCGGGACTTTGGAAAAGAGCATGGAGTGACAGGATGAGGGGTGATGGCTTTAAACTGGCAGAGGGGAGACTGAGGTTGGACATGAGGAAGAAATTCTTTGGGGTGAGGGTGCTGAGCCCCAGGGTGCCCCCAGAAGCTGTGGCTGCCCCATCCCTGGCAGTGCCCAAGGTTGGATGGGGCTTGGAGCACCCTGGGCTGGGGGAGGGGTCCCTGGATTGTCCAGGTGGGACTGGAGGAGCTTTAAGGACCCCTCCAGCCCAAACCCTTCCATGATTCCTTGCTGATTAAGTCAAGGAGCATTAATTATGTTTGCCTCATCCCTGGAAGCTTTCATGGACACCTTGGATGGGGCTTGGAGCACCCTGGGCTGGGGGAGGGGTCCCTGCCCATGGCAGGGGGGGCACTGGGGGAGCTTTAAGGTCCCTTCCCACCCAAACCAGTCTGGGACTCAATGATTCTATGATCTTGGAGAGAGCAAGAGAGTTTCTGGCTGTTCCCAGGCTGCCTCCCCTCCCAAGTTGAAGAGGTTTTCTAGACCCACCCAGGAGATCTCATGAAGTCATTTTTCTGACCACTGGCTTTGAGACCTCTGTGGGGAAGGGGGGGGGGGGCAAAACTGAGAAAAACCCCACTGCAGCAAGACAGCTCTGGCTGCTCCTGCACCTCTGCCACACGTTTGGTGTCCTTGCACTCCCCCTGCCCACCCCAGCACATTTCCCACCCCTTCCACTCTCACCCCACTGCTGCAGAGGCACTGACCCACGGGAAGGTGCTGCTGGGGTGAAGGCAGGGGTGGCACTGGTTGAGCTTTAAGGTCCTTTACCACCCCAAGCAGTCTGGGATTGATTCTACGGTAAACTGAGGGTCCCTGGGCTGTGTCTCTCCTCACCCTGGCTCATGAACTCAGTGACAATGTAGATGGGCTCCTCTGACACCACGGCGTAGAGCTGCACCAGCTTGTCGTGCCGCAGCCGCTTCATGATCTGAGCCTCCTCCAGGAAGGCCTCGGGTGACATGGTGCCCGGCTTCAGCGTCTTCACAGCCACCTTTGTGGTGCCATTCCATGTGCCTGGGCCGGGGACACGGGGTCAGCAGGAGCCCAGGGGGCAGCTGGTCCCAGCAGGGCTGGGATGGAGGGGTGTGGGGATGGAGGGGCACGTGGGTGCGTGCTTGGGTGGGTGGGTGGGATGGATGGGTGTGATGGATGGAAAAGCAAGGAAATCAGGGCAGGGTGTGGCACCACACCACCATACCCCTCAGGACAAGGAGTCCCCCTCACCCCATGGCAT
Organism: Heliangelus exortis; assembly: GCF_036169615.1. NCBI lineage: Eukaryota > Metazoa > Chordata > Aves > Apodiformes > Trochilidae > Heliangelus > Heliangelus exortis. Next base: position 2,485,615 of record NC_092445.1, on the reverse strand, counting down.
GGGGCCACGAGCTCACCTCCTGCCCACCTACCCCCATTCCATGGGGGCCAAGCTTGTGCCAAGCTGCCATCACCACCACCCTAGTGAATACCCCATAGTACTTTAGTGAGTACCCCATAGTACCTTAGTGAGTACCATAGTACCTTTAGTACACAGTGAGTACCCTGTTGCCCACCCTGTTGCCCCCCACCCTGGCCGGCTGGGCCAGCCTTACCCATCCACACGTCTCCAAAAAATCCCATGCCGACTTTCTGGTTGAGGCTGATGGATTCCCGTGCTATCTCCCAGGCATCCTTGGCTAACCCCAAGGTCTGGGGCTTCAGAGTGGGGCAGGGGTGGGTGAGCAGATGGCACAACCCGTCGTTATATTCTGCATGGGGTTTGGGGGTGGGGGACACACAGGGGGAAAAGGAGGAGCAGGGAGGAGGGGGGGATGTGATGGGATGAATGCAGCATGCACACCGAGCAGAGGGAGCACGGGGAGGGGGGGGGGTGTAGGAAGAGAATGACAAGGAGACCTCCCCCCAGCCTGGTCTTGTGGTCTCATTTGAAATGGGGGGGCTGCTCACCCACGCTGGGACATCACAAGGTGACCCCAGAGCAGGACACATGTGATCCCAGAGCAGGATATGGGACATTTCCTCCATGCCCCTAAACCGCTGGGGCTCCACCAGCCTGAGCCTGGGGCAGGATGGGGAGGATGTGGGGTGCCAGGCCTGGGGGTGTCCTCGTTGTCCCCTTTTCCTTCACCACTCCCCTCCCCCGGCTCGCCTGCCGGGTCCTACCCATCCAGACTTCCCCAAACTGCCCATTTCCCAGCTTCTTGAGGAGCTGGAGGGACTCTCGGGGGATCTCCCACACGTCTTTGGTTTTGACCGAGAGGTCGGCCAGCTTGGGTGTCCCCTTGGGACATGGCACTGCCAGGCGGCAGCACAGCCCGGCCGCCCGCTCTGTGACACCGGGGACAGGGGGGACACACGTGTCAGCTCGGGGCACAACCCCCCCTGCCAGCCTTTTGTTCCCTCCTGTGACCCCCAGCACCCCCCGGGCTCCTGCGTGGCCCAGCCACCCCTCAACGTGTACACAGGCAGATGGGGTACAACCACCTCTACCTCCCCCAGGGACAGCCCAGGACCCCCCCAGACTCCTGAGCCCCCCCAGGATGTGCTTGGGGAGAGGTTGATACCCACCCAGATCCTCTCTGGAGAGGTTGGGTGCTCGCAGCACCAAGGAGGGGACCCCCAGTGCCTCCCAACACCCAACAGACACCCAACACCACCACCAGAACACCCAATGCCACCACCAGAACACCAGTACCACCACCAGAACACCCAGTGCCACCACCAGAACACCCAACGCCACCACCAGAACACCCAACACCTCCACCAGAACACCCAGTGCCACCACCAGAACATCCACCACCACCACCACCAGACCAGCCCCCTCACCCCCCTTCGGTTATCCCCAGGTAACCCATCCAGCTGTCTCCTCCCAAAGAGCCTCCTGGGCTTTCCCCACCCTTCCCCATCACCCCTTCATTCCTCCCCCCTCCCCGTGCCCCCCACCCTACCAATGTAGTGCTGGACCAGCTGCTGGATGGTGTCAAACTGGGCCCGGGTGGTGATGTAGTACCCCCCGATGTCCAGTTTCCGAATCTTATAGTGCTTCACGTGGTCACCTTTGGCCTCATCCCAGTCCCGGATGGAGAGGGAATAGGCACCTAGGTGAGGACACGGGTAAGGGAGGAGGGGACACGGGATGCAGCCACCGCCACCCCCTCCCCCGGTGTCCCCGCCCCTGTCCCTGAACCTTTGGTGGTTTCGCTCTCCCGGATGAGGAAGGTTCCCCGGCAGTTCCCGTGGCACAGGAGCTGCCGCTCTGCATCCTTGCGCCCGATCTTCCCAAAATACCACCTGCAGGGGGGGGCGGGTCAGGGGACATCGCCCAGGGGACACCACACCAGCAGCGCTGCATTGCCAGGGCTCACAGGGGGTGCCAAAGCACCCAGACTGGAGGGAATTGGGGTTGGGGGCCTCCTCCATCCCTGTCGTTCCCTCCCCCCCAATCCTCCCATCCTCACTCTTCTGCTTGGATGGAGTCCACGGGGGCCACGTAGTTGCTGGGGATGTAGCCGGTGGCACCTGAGCTCAGTGACCTGGCTTCCCACCAGTCCCCCTCCCTGGGGAAAGAGGAACCCCGAGTGAGAAGGAGGGACAGACAGAGGGAACGAGGCCACCCTGCACCTCCCCACCCTGCACACAGCACCCCCAGACCCTGCTTTGCCCCCCACCCATCCCTGCTGGGTCCCACCCAACGTGGCAAGGCAGCCAAGGCAGAGCCTGGCACAGAGGTACCTCCTGGGGTGGCAGGGGGGCACTGGGGGTGGCAGGGGGTCCCGGGGGGAGGAGGGGGCTCACGTGTTGTTGATGATATGGAATTTCTCCCCTTTCTGGAAGGTCAGGTCATCCTCTGTCCTGGCCTCGTAGTCGTACAGGGCAATGAAGAGTGTCACCCCCCCACCTGTCACACACCGAGGGGACACCGTGAGCCCAAGGGTCCTTCCTCAGCACTTCAAGGGTGCAGCTGGACCCCTCCTCAGCACCCACTCCCCCTCCCCACGCTGACCTGTGATGCCCCCACTCCTCTTCCGCAGCGTGTTGGGGGTGAAGCCCCCCAGCCCCCCGAAGGCGGGAGCGCTGGGCACCCCCGTGCCATGGAAGTTGTTGAAGTCGGGGATGCGGGTGAAGGCGGAGCCCGGCTGCGTGGGGTCGGGGTCGTACTGGGAGGCGGGGGGCGGGGAAGCCCCTCCCTCACCCCCCGCCTGCCCTTTGCCTGACCCTTTCTCTTTGCAGGGCACGCAGCCCATCCTGGGCACAGCCTGGGGGACAGAGGGACAGTGAGAGCCGTGGGTCACCCCCCCCGGGAACAGCAAGCTGTGACATGGAGACATCGGGGTCCCCATGGACACTGCCACCGGCAGGGATTGGGGGGTGAGGAGGGGTGTGCTGTCTGGAGCACCCCCAGTCCCCTCCAGCACCGGGGGGGTGGGGGTTGTGCTCCTGTCCACGGTGACCCCACTCACTGAGATGGGTCCTCGGGTCACTTCAGCTGCTCCATGTCACCTCGGGGAAGAGAAGAGGCACCTGCGGACACCGGGGAGGGCATCAGGGGGAGGGAGAGAGACTGCATGGGCTGTAACACCCCTGCAGAGGCTGCAACACCCCTCCAAGGGATGGAACACCCCTGCACAGGCTGCAACACCTCTCCAAGGGATGAAAGACCCCTACACAGGCTGCAACACCCCTGCACGGGATGAAACACCCCTGCTTGGGCTGCAAGACCCCTGCACGAGCTGCAACCACATCCTTGAGCATTTTTTAATTTTATTTTTGTTTTCCCCCGTGTCCCCAGCCAACCCCCCACTTTCCTCCAAAGGAAGATGAACCCCCCAAGGCTGGAGGGAGCCAGACTGGGTGGGAAGGAGCCTTCCAAACATCCCTGTCCCCGGGGTTCGGCAAAGGACCCGGTGTAGCGGGTCCGGGGGTGGGTAAGGGCCCCTCCCCTCCTCTCCTCCCTGCGTTCCTGGCTGTATTTTTCCGGCCGGGGCTGTGAAGGTGTGGAGGAGGAAGAGGAGGGGAGGGAAATTGGATCTCGGCTGCAAGGAGACGTTTCTGTCCCCAACCCTGTCACCCACCCTCACCAGTCTGCCCAGTTTGGACTGGATTTGCACAGCAATATGCCAGAGCTCACCCTGTCTCCAGCCCGAGAGAGGAAGGAAGGAAGGGGGCATGGAGCCTGGTGGCCATCTCCTGTCCCCTGTGCTCCAGCGAGCAGGGGGACACGGAGGTTTTGGGGCAGAGGAGATGTTTCCTCCCTCTGTCAGGGGCTTTGATTCGCTTTCCTCTCTCGATGGGGGCCGGAAAGAGCCCAGCTCTCCTCCTTCCACCTTCTCTTTCAACACCAGCAGTGAGGCAAGGGCCCGGCCGTTGCAGTCGGGGCAGCGTTGCCAAATCCCCCCAGGCAGTGACACTTTTGCTGGCAACGAGTGGCTGGTTTAGCTGACAAATAGCTCTCACAAACCCCCTTCACTCCAGGTGGGAATCACCCACCCCGCCACCAGCATCGTGCTCAGAAACTTCCCTGAATTTGGGTTGGCAGGACAGGAGCAGCACAAGCCCGGAATATCACAGCACTGTGGGATTTGGAGTGCTTGCACCCATCCTGCTCCTCCTCTGGGCACCCACGACCCCCCTGAGCTGCTCCCTGCCACCTCCCAGCCGCCTAGGTTGTCACAAAACCCATCTCTGGGCATCGTCCTTGGGGAGGGGACGCAGCCAGCCCCTTGTCCCCACGCCTGCTCTCTGGCTCCTGGCCCCTCCTTTCCCGAAACGGAGCTGCTGGGAGCTGCTGGGAGCAGATGGCAACCGAGCCCTTCCCACACCGGCTCCACCGGCACCGCTCCCGGCCGAGCTGCCAGCTCCCCCCCCGTGCTGAGACCTGGCCAGCTCATCACCCCCACCGCTGCTCCCACCCCGCCGGGCACGATGCAGCAGCCACGTCCCCCAGCTGAACGTCCATCTGCTCCCCGATGGGACACGGGGCAGCTCAGCCCCAGCCCCGAGATGGAGCTTGATGTCCCCCGTGCACACCGGTGTCACCCTGCGTGTCACACACACCCCACCCCCCCGCCAAAGTACCCCCTGGGGACTGCCCCGTCCCCTCCCTCCAGTCCCCTCCGGAGGGGTCAGGCTCTGGGGGGGGCTGCATGGAGGAAGATGGGGGCTGCTGGAAATGTCACCCCCCAGCGTCGTGGTGACAAGCCGGGGTGGCATTTGGCAGGCTGAGGGGGGGTCCCTGACAGCCAGGAGTGTGACAGCTCCCCGGGTTGGCAGAAGGGGACTGGGGGAACCCATTGGCACCTTGGCAAAGGGCAGAGGAAGCAGCAGGAGCAGAGCTGGGCGGGGAGGACGGGGAGGAAGAGGATGGTGCTGAGGCCACCCAGAGGACCCTGAAAGCTGGCAGGATCCCAGACCTTGGGGACAGTGACACCTGAGGGGAAGGGCAGGGTCAGAGGGGCTGCAGCCCCTTCAGCACCCAGTGCCCCCCTCCCATGCTGTGTCCCACCCCTCTTGCCCTGCACCCCCTTGTCCCTCACGTGTGGCCCTGCACCCCGGTGGCTCTGGCCACCCTTCTACCACCTCCTCAGGAGAAGAGGAACCAAGAGCTCTGCATGGCCCAGCCCGCAGCCCACCCCCATCCCTCTGCCACCCCCAGGCTCTCCACTTCCCTGTTCCCAGGGAGGGAAACTGAGGCACAAAGCAACTGAAGAGAAAGTGCCTTGTTAGCCACACGACCCCCAGCCTGTGCCCAGGAACCCCACAGACCTGGGGAGGGGACAAGAGGACATGTCCTACTGCTCCTTGGCCCAGCGTGGTGGCAGACAGTGTCCATGCTCCTTCCTCCCTGTCCCCAGCCCCAGGTCCAGCCCCGTGACCCAGTGCCTTTCCTCCCAGTCCTCCCAGTCCACCCAGTGCCTACTGAGAACCCGCAGCTCCCAGCAGAGCGTGGCAGCCCCTGACCCAGCTTGGTTCTGGTGGGAGTGGGTTCCCAGAGGGCAGGGGGTGTGAGGAAGGACAGGGACAGTCCTGCCACACCGGGGAGACCCACACCATGAGCAAACAGCTCCAGACCACCAAGTGACACCGGGACCCCGGCAAAAGTGACAGGAGAGGATGCAGTGTCCCACCGGGGACATGCAGATGGGGTGACAGACACAAGCTGTGAGTTCCCTGGTGGGGGGTCCCACCCTGGTTGGGGCACACAGGGGGCTGCTGCCCCCCAAAACCAGCCTGGCATGGCCAACGCTTGGTTGGTACCACCCCAGTGCCACCTCCAGGAGGTGACCTCATGCTGCCACCCCCACCCCAAATACCCCGGGAGCTGCCGAGGAAGGATTCACACCCCTCAAAAAAAATAAAATAAAAATCTAACCCTAAATAAGCCCACACACCAGCAACCAAGCCCAGGGCAGGGGGTGTCCCTTTGCCCCCCCACGCCAAGAGGAGATCCCAAGGGCAGAGGGGGACCCCCATCCCCCCCACAACACACCCCCCCCGGTCTCCCAACCCCCCCGCTGGCTGGGCAAGCAGGATTTCCGCTGGAAGAAGAGCAATTCCCGGATCCGAGGGGCTGGAGGGGCGGGGGGGGGCATGGCCAGTGCACTAAATACAATGTCCCGGGGGGAGCGGGGCGGGGAGGGAATTGTGCAGAGCAGGAAGCGGCGAGTTCCTGTCCCTCCTTGGGACACACCAAGGAGTGGGGACAAGGCAGAGCTGCGGGCAGCTGGGGGGCGGTGGGGGGGCAGCGAACATCGGGCGGGACCTGAGCCCCCCCGCAGCTTTACCCCCAGCATCTCCCCCCCCCCCGGACCCCCTGCTGGGTTCGCACCCCCACGGGCGGGGAGGGGGGAGCAGGTGCGTGGGTGTGGGTGTGGGTGTGGGTGCGTGTCCCATCACGGTGTCCCCCGAGGTGCCGTGAGCTGCCCCCTCCCCAATTTGGGTGAAGCACCATTTGTCACCGCACGTCCCCATCGCGGAGTCGCCAACGATTCATGCTCGGGGCGGGGGGGTGGAAGGGTGAGGGTGGGCGAGCTGAAGCCCCCAGCCCTCCCCACGCCACCGCTGTCCTGCCCCCCCCCCCAACTGTCCCCCCAGGGTGAGGAGGCCGGGGGTCTCCTGCCCTCTGCCCCCCTCCCCAGGCTCATTGCAGAGTCCGACGTTGCCCGGGGGGGAGCGGGGAGGGCAGGGTCCGCTGGCAGCCCCCCCGCTACCCCTCCCCCCGGGAGCACGGGGCCGTCCCACCCAGCACCACCCCACACTTTGGGGAGGGGGGGGGCAGCTCTCAGCGCCCCTCCAGCACCCGTCAAGGGGACTGAGAGACACATCCCCCCCCTCTCCCATCGCAAGGGGCCGAGTCCCCCAGCAACCCCCGACAGCCCCCCCTGCACCCCTCCTACCTTCAGCCCTCGGGCTCGCATGGACCTCTCGCTGGTCCTGGGGGGACAGGAGGTCGGGGTGTCACCAACCAAAGGGGGTCGAGGGGAGGTGGGGGTGGGGGGGTGACAGGAGGAGAGCGGGACCGCCCGCGCCCGTGGTTCCCCTGTCTCTTCGGCAGCTCTCGCAGCCCAAGCAAGAGCTTCCCCTCCCCTCGCCCCCCCTTCCTCCCCGCGCTCCCAGCAATGTTTCATTGTACCAGTCAGCCCAGCCAGCCCGGCCACTGGGTCACCCAAGCCCACCACCACCACCAGTCCATGGAAAGGGAGAAGATGGCACCGAGGGACCCCGGGTCCCTCCTTGGCATTGGGGGACGCTGCCACGGCTCTGCCGGGCAGGATTGGGAGATGTGGTGCTGAGGGACGTGGTTTAGTGGTGGGCTGGGCAGTGCTTGGGGTGATGGTTGGACGAGGTGATCTTAAAGGGCTTTTCCAACCCTTCTGTGATTTTCTGGCTGCCAGGCTGTGCGTGGGGATGCTCGGCCGGGTGGCATCCAGCTCGTTCCCGGGAGCACCCTGTCCCTCCCATTCCCCTGGTGGTGACTGGGACCCTTCCCCCCACCCATCACCCCCTGCCCATGAAGGTGCTGAGCCCCAGGTTGCCCCCAGAAGCTGTGGCTGCCCCATCCCTGGCAGTGTCCAAGGTTGGATGGAGCTTGGAGCACCCTGGGCTGGTGGGAGGGGTCCCTGCCCATGGCAGGGAGGGCACTGGGTGGTCTTCAAGGTCCTTTCCCACCCAAACCAGTCTGTGATTCTATGACACCACCCCCCCCAAACAAGCCTCCCTGGTCAGGGGACATCGTGGGGACAGCACGTGGCAAACAGGGGTGACCCTGTGAGCAGATTAAGGTGACCCTCTGATGGCAGAGCACATGCAGCAGCCCCCACCCCTCTCACCCCCCTCCTGGCAGGGGTCTCAAGGCATGGGGGGAGCCTGAGGCAGGGCAGAGCTTGGGGGGGGGTGTGGTGGCGAGGAGGAGCCCATTTTGCAGAGTGGGTGGCAGAGGCAGCTTGGCACCACGTGTTGGGGGGGCTCCACTTGTCTCTCCGGGATGGGGTGGGGGTCCTGGCCAGCTCAAGATGTTGCTGTGGCCACCCATAACCCACCAGGTACCCCCAAGCCCTTGGATTCTCCTTGTCCAGACAATGTTGGTGGTGGGACAGTCCCAAAATTTGGCACTGGTCACACCAACTCACATACTGGTGAGCTCTGGGAGAGGGGTGAGCCCACCAGCACTCTGCCTGGGCTTCCAGCACCTTGCCTGAGCACCCAGCACCCTCTTAACCCCTCAACACCCTGTATGAGTCCCCCAGCACCCTACCTGAGCCCCCAGCACCCTGTCTCAGCCTCCTGCACTCTCTCCCAGGGTGCTGGGGCACCCACCCCGCAGAGTGCACCTCAATCTTTTGTCCCCCCAACCCCTGAATCGAGGGAGTCTTTGGGGGGCTGGGGGGGTGTTCCTGGCTGGGGGAATCCCCCATGCAAACCCTCAGTGTGAGGCAGACACCCTGCTAAGGCAAAACCTCCCTGGCTGGAAATAACCCAACCCCCAGCTCCGCCTGGGCCCGATCCTGACCCCCAACCACCCTCCAGCCGCAGGGGGAGGTGACAGCGAGGGGCTGCTGATATTTTTATGTCACCCTCCGCCGCAGTTTCCGGCTCGGAGCTGTGTTCCCAAGGCAGGCTGGGGGTGCACAAGAGGCTGCGGTCCTGTCCCAGCCCGGAGCAGCCTGTCCCCAGCTCTGTCACCCCGTCCCCAGCTCTGTCACCCCTTCCCCGGCTCTGCCACCCCTCCCCAGCTCTGTCACCCTTCCCCAGCTCTGTCACCCCATCCCCGGCTCTGTCACCCCGTCCCCAGCTCTGCCACCCCGTCCCCAGCTCTGTCCCCCTGTCCCCTTCCCAGGGAGGCGGGCTGGTGGCCCTGGGTCTGTCCCCAGCTCCCCGGAGCCTTAATACACACAACCCCCAACCCCAACCCCAAATTGGGGAGGGAGGGGGTCATAGCTCCAACCATTCCCCACGCTGCCCTCTGGGACTCATCCTGCACCTCGCAGCACCCATTACTCCATCTCCCTCCGTGGGGACCCTGCCGGGACACGCTCTCCCCTCCGGCACCCCGGGGTGCCCGGCACCTCCTCCTGCGGGGAGGGCCCCGATTTCTGCATTGGCTCTGCCGGGTTTCACTCCCTCCGGCTTGGGCTTAAAAAGGTGTCAGCAAACGGGTGCTGGGCCAGCCGGGGTGGTGAGGAGGATGGGTGCTCTCTGCTGGCTTCTGGCCTCTGCGCTCTGCATCGCCATCCGGGGTGAGTCTGTCCCCTCCCACCTCCCCCGTCCCCCTCTCTGTGGCACTGTTCCCACTGGGGACAAACTGGGGACAGGAGCTGGGCTCTGACCTCCCTTCCATTGCGCTGCGTTTCCCGGAATGCGGCTGGGGAAGTGGGATCTTGCTTGGTGGGTTCCCAAATTCGTGGTTCTCTCAGGGCTGAGGAGAGCTGAGGGTTGGGGTGGGGAGGGAGGAGGTGGTGTCTTCAGGGCTTGGTGAGGAGTGTGTGAAAATGGGGTGCTGCCAGCCGGGGGGGCTTTAACCCTCACCCAAACCTTTCCCCGCCTCTGCTGCCTGCGAGGAGCCAGCAGGGAAGGTGGGTGGGTTGTCCCTGGAAGCAGCAGGAGGGGAAAGAGGGGACAACACCCCCCGGACCCCCACTCCGGGTGGGTGTAAAGCCAAGCAGGGTTGTGAGCTCGTTGGATCCATCCCTGCTTCTCCCACCTGGGAACCATCTCTGGGTGCCCAGCCCCAGGGGGCACCCCTGAGACGGGGTTGGGGTGCAGGCAGTGGGGGCTCCTTGGTGCCCCTCCAGCCTGTCCTGCTTGTCAGGGGACAGCTTGGCTGCACCTCTCCTTGGAAACATCACCCAGAGCTGTGGCCACCAGCCCTGCAGGTGACACTGCCTCCCGTGGGGACATCACTCCATCAGCCACCCCAGGGTTCCCTGGGGACCTCAGGGTGGTGGCACAGTGCCGAGCCAGGAGCTGGCCCTGGGAGGGTGTCCGTGTCCTGTGTCTGTGCCACGGGGGGGGGTTCGTGGAGCTGCTTTCAGCCAAGCCCCACACCCCCAGGAGGGGCAGCACCCACCCCTTGCATGGCCAGGAACAGCCCCTGCTCACCCCCACCCTTCTCTGCCTTCCAGGACAGGACCAGGGGTTCTCCCGCCCACACCCCCAGTTTGGCTCCATCTACCACGTCCGAGGTAACGGGACCCCTGTGCTTGGTGGGGCACAGAGGGTGCTCAGCACCAGCTCCTCCCAGTACCAAACTGGGACAGAGAGATGCCTCTCTCTCTGACCCATGGGGACAGCAGCTGCGGGTCTGGGGGGGCTCGGGGAGGGATGTTGGGGTGCTGAGGCTTTGGAGCTGACTCCTGGCCCACCCTGGGGTCCTGTAGGTGTCATTAACCTGCCCTATGCTGAGATCGAGGAGCCCTTTGAAGCCTGGTACAACCAGACAGGAAACAAGAGCCGGATCCAGTACTACGATGGTAAAACTGGAGGGGGGGAGGAGAGGGGGACAGCCATCTGCTCCAGGCCATGCCCAGCCCACCCCATCACCCGTGCCTCAGTTTCCCCTTCCTGTCCGGCGCAGGGCAGGTGATCACCTACCAGCTGGCGGGGGTGAAGCCCTATGGGATGCTGTACAAGATCACACCAGAGACCACCGAGAAGGAGGTGAACACCAGGAAATGTTTCCAGCTGCCTGGCTCCAAGGAGGATGTGGTCAGGGCACAGAGCGTCTTCCCCAGCATGGATGGCTTCAAGGTGAGGAACACCAAACCCTGGATCCAACCGACTCCTCGGAGCATCCTCATGCTGAGGACGGTGGCACTGGGCAGCTGGGGATGCTCCTCTCCATCCTGAGGGTGCTGGGACAGGACAGGACATGTCCCTGCTCCCTGGGGCACAGGGAGGGTCACTTCTCCAACTGGATCGGGGCCGGACCGTCGGCTCCTTTCCCAACCCCAGCAGCCGTGTTGGGACGTGTCACAGCCCACACGAGCGATGGTGTTTTGGGATGGTTTGGGCAAGTCCCTGCACGGTGCTCAGCTCCTGCCAGCACCAGGCTCCAGCAGGGCTGGGAGCAGCAGGAGGAGGTGTGCAGGGGGTGAGCAGTGGGGACAGCAAGTTGTCACCAAGCTGGACACTGACCCAGACACGTGGCCCTGGGCTGAGATCTTGGAAAGATGAAAAGAAGATGTGAGGAAGGAATTCTTCACTGTGAGGGTGCTGAGCCCCAGGTGGCTGTGGCTGCCCCATCCCTGGCAGTGTCCAAGGTTGGATGGGGCTGGGAGCACCCTGGGCTGGGGGAGGTGTCCCTGCCCATGGCAGGGGTGGCACTGGGGGAGCTTTGGGGTTCCACCCAACCCAACCCAGTCTGGGATTTGATGATCCTATGAAAATCCTGGAGACTTTTGGAGCGGGGGTGCAGCCAGAGCCCCCTCTATGGGTGCACCGTGTCCCCCAGCACCCCTGAGCCAGGCAGAGGGTTTGTCCCGTGTTTGCCCCCAAACCCCATGGCTTTCCACCCTATGGCCACACAGGGTCCAGTCTGAGATCCTGGTGCAAGGCGCTGAACTTTCACCAGGTTCACCAGGAGCTCTGGGCTCCTGAGCAGGTGTAGGGTGGGAAGGAGCGAGGGGGAGTGTAGTGAAATGAGGCAACCAGGTGCCACTAATTGCCAGGTAGTGGGCATGAGCTTGTGTTAAGCCCACCTGGACCTGATTAGGGCGGGCCCCTACTGCCCTTTTATTGGCCCCCCAGTCCTGCTCATGTGCAGCTGGGGCCCTCCCTAATCAGGCCCAGGTGGGCTCAACACAAGCTCATGCCCATTACCTGGCAATTAGTGGCACCTGGTTGCCTCATTTCACTACAGGGGGGGCAGGGTTTGGGGGCTCCACCCGAATCTGATGCCCACCCTGATGCTTCCACCCCCTCCCTGCTTCATGTCCCCCCAGTTCCTGCGGGAGGAATACTTCCAGGGTCGGTACTGTGCTGTCTGGCAGAACGTCACCCACTGGGCACAGAAGAAGAACGTTTACACCATGTGGGTGACCAACTCCAGCTGTGGTGTGGCCCCAGTCCACTATGAGATGCGGGGCTACAACACCCTGCTGGGCTCCCATTACGACAAATATGAGATCTCCTACACTGACTTTGACAACAGCTTCCCCTCCTCTGTCTTCGACCCCCCCATCAACGGTGAGCTGGGTCCCCAGATGCTGCCCATGAGGCTCGGGGTGGTGGCAGCTGATAGAGTCGTGGAAATCCAGAATATCTGCTTGGAAGGGACCTCCTGGATCACCTGATCCACCCCTTCTCACGGTGCTGTTGGTGGGAGATGTCCCAGCACCCCAGGAGCTGAGAATTCCAACTTCCCAGTATGGGAGAATCCACCCCTTCCCTAGGGACCATTCCAATCTCTTGGAATCCAGTTTTCCTCTGGTGTCCCATGGGAATCTCCCCAGGAGGTGCCCATTGCCCCTTGGCTTCTCCATGGACACACGGAGTCCCCATCTTTGCAGCCACCTTTAAGCACTGGGCCCTGGGCACAGGGGTCCCCTGAGCCTTCTCGAGGCTGAACAAGCCCAGACTTCCCAACCTCACTGGTCTCACCTCCTTGGTGCCACCTCTGTGTTGTCATCTCACCGGTGACATCTCAGTGGTGGCATCCCAGTGTTGTCATCTCTTGGGTGTCATCTCACTGGTGACATCTCAGTGGTGGCATCCCAGTGTTGTCATCTCAGAGGTGCCATCTCACTGGTGCCACCTCTGTGTTGTCATCTCACTGGTGGCATCTCAGTGATGGCATCTCAGTGATGTCATCTCAGAGGTGGCATCTCACTGGTGCCACCTCTGTGTTGTCATCTCTCTGGTGGCATCTCACTGATGTCATCTAAGTGGTGCCATCTCTGTGTTGTTATCTCACTGGTGCCATCTCACTGGTGACCTTACTCCCCAGAGACAAAGAAGTGTGGGGTGCTACCAGGGAGCGTGGCAGAGCACCGGGTGCTGGCAAACCCCATGGAGGACCTGGTGGGACAGCACCAACCTCGGGCCCACCGGGTTTTCCACCAGTACCGCCGGCGCTTGGGGCGGAATTACAGCTCTGTGCGGGAGCTGGAGCACAGGCAGAGCATCTTTGTCCACAACATGAGGTACAGGCAGAATGAGGGGGGGGATTCCCAGCCCCCCATCCGTGGGGAGCACACCGGGATGGTTGGATGGTTGGTTGGTGCCCGCAGGTTTGTGCACTCCAAGAACCGAGCTGCCCTCTCCTACACCCTGGCCCTCAACCACCTCGCTGACCGCACAGCCCAGGAGCTCTCTGCTCTGCGGGGACACCGACCCAGTGGGACCCCCAACCACGGGCAGCCCTTCCCCACCCACCTCTACACCGGCCTCATCCTGCCCGAGAGCCTGGACTGGCGCATGTATGGTAGGTGGGGGGATGGGGGGATGGGGGTCTTGCTGCCCGGGGGTGTCCGAGGGTGTGAGAACCCCCTCTGGGACAGCCCCGAGTTCACCTGAGCTGTCCCCACTTCCCATCACCACGCTGGGGAGCCTGGGGCTGGGGGTGTCCCTTGGGATCCCCAGGTCCTTGTTGTCCCCACTCTGCTCAGTAACTGGGGGGCACATGTGGTGATGCCATCCCTTGGGACCCCCAGGTCCTTGATGTCCCCAACCCATGGAGCTGTAATGTCCCTTGAGACCCTCAGGTCCTTGTCCCCAACCCATGGAGCTGCAGTGTCCCTTGGGACCCCCAGGTCCTTGATGTCCCCAACCCATGGAGCTGCAGTGTCCCTTGGGACCCCCAGGTCCTTGTTGTCCCCAACCCATGGAGCTGTAATGTCCCTTGAGACCCTCAGGTCCTTGTCCCCAACCCATGGAGCTGCAGTGTCCCTTGGGACCCCCAGGTCCTTGATGTCCCCAACCCATGGAGCTGTAATGTCCCTTGAGACCCTCAGGTCCTTGTCCCCAACCCACAGAGCTGCAGTGTCCCTTGGGACCCCCAGGTCCTTGTCCCCAACCCATGGAGCTGTAATGTCCCTTGAGACCCCCAGGTCCTTGTTGTCCCCAACCCATGGAGCTGCAATGTCCCCTGGGACCCCCAGGTCTTCAGAGTTCCCACTCTGCCCAGCCAGTGGGGAGCCCACGTGGTGATTCCATCCCTTGGGACCCCCAGGTCCTCATTGTCCCCATTCTGGTCAGTGACTGGGGAGCCCCTGTGGCTGTGCTGTCCCTTGGGACCCCCAGGTCCCCATGTGGTCCCCACTCTGCTCCACCACCAGAAGCTGGAGGAAAAAGGGCTCAGCCCTTGGCCCTTGTTCTGCTGCCCCAGATGTGAGGTGGTGCCACCTCTGCCTTCCCTTTGTGTCCCCACCAGCTCTGAGTGACCCCCCCAACACCTTTGGCTCCCACGGGTTGCACCCAGCCCCCCACCAGCTGCCTCTGCAAGCCCTCAACTCCTGCCTCAGTTTCCCTCCCACCCACCTCATCCCCGGGTGCCACCCCAGCCTCTCACCCCCCATCCCACTGTCCCCAGGTGCCGTGACCCCCGTCAAGGACCAAGCAGTCTGTGGGTCCTGCTGGAGCTTTGCCACCACGGGGGCAATGGAGGGTGCCCTTTTCCTCAAGGTGAGAGTGGGGCCATGCCCCAAGGCCACGGTCAGGCTCTCTGGAGGGTGCCTGTCCCCAGCTGTCCCCCCCCACAGACCGGCGTGCTGACCCCCCTGTCCCAACAAGTCCTCATCGACTGCTCCTGGGGTTTTGGGAACTACGCCTGTGATGGGGGTGAGGAGTGGAGAGCCTACGAGTGGATCAAGAAGCACGGGGGCATCTCCAGCACCGAGTCCTATGGCACCTACAAGGGGCAGGTGAGGGACATCGACACCCCCTGGGTGACCAACTCTGTGCTGCCCCTGAGTCCCCCGAGTCTTGGGATGGGCCCTGATGGGGGGATGGGGGGGATGGATGGTGTAACAAGCTCTGGAGATGGGGAGGTCACCTCCAGCCCAAGCCACCAACGTCCAAAGCCCAGCCCAAAGTGCAGCCCCAGGGCTCAGCCGGGTGGTTTCATCACCACGTGCCTCAGTTTCTCTTCTTGCAAAACAGGGATGAGGCTCCTCCACCCATGGGTCCCTCCATACCCTGGGGTGCAGGGATGGAGCAGGGCTGAGTGGGGACAGGGACGGGGCTGCAAGACTCAGGAAAGAGCCTCTCAGGGCTGGGGGTGCAGACCCAGCTCCCCACCCTGCCTGGGGACAACTCCGTGTCCCTGCAGCCACTGGGACAATGTCCCCACCACCATGACGGTGGGCAAGGCAGGACAGGGACCCTGCCACAGCCTGAGTCCTGCATCAGATGAGCCAGCAGTGTGCCCAGGTAGCCAATAAGGCCAATGGCATCCTGGGCTGGCTCAGGAACAGCATGGCCAGCAGGTCCAGGGAAGGGATTCTGCCCCTGTGCTCAGCCCTGGGGAGGCCACAGCTTGAGTCCTGTGTCCAGTTCTGGGCCCCTCAGCTCAGGAAGGAGATTGAGGTGCTGGAGCAGGTCCAGAGAAGAGCAAGGAGGCTGGGAAGGGATCCAGCACAAGTCCTGTGAGGAAGGGCTGAGGGAGCTGGGGGTGTTGAGGCTGGAGAAGAGGAGGCTCAGGGGAGACCTCATCACTCTCTCCAACTCCCTGAAAGGAGGTTGGAGCCAGGGGGGGGTTGGGCTCTTTTCCCAGGCAACTCTCAGCAAGACAAGAGGGCACAAGAGGTCTCAAGTTGTGCCAGGGGAGGTTTAGGTTGGACATTAGAAAGAATTTCTTTCTGGAGAGGGTGCTCAGCCATTGGAATGGGCTGCCCAGGGAAGGGGTGGATTCTCCATCCCTGGAGATATTTCCAAAGAGCCTGGATGTGGCACTCAGTGCCATGGGCTGGGAACCACGGGGGGAGTGGAGCAAGGGTTGGACTTGATGAGCTCTGAGCTCCCTTCCAACCCAGCCCATTCTATGATCCTATGAGGGGACCCGGGGGCACCAAGTGATGTGGTGTCCCCACTCCCTGGGTGCCCCAGAATGGCTTGTGCCACTACAACCAGTCTGAGATGCTGGCCAAGATCACGGGCTACGTCAATGTCACCTCGGGCAACATCACAGCAGTCAAAGCTGCCATCTACAAGCACGGCCCCGTGGCTGTCAGCATCGATGCCTCTCACAGAACCTTCTCCTTCTACTCCAACGGTGTCTACTATGAGCCCAAGTGTGGTGAGTCGGGTGGCACCCGGGCCACGGGAGGAGCTGGGGGGTCCTGGGATCCCCTAATTCCTGCTGAGCACCTTGGGCAGGGATGGGAGAGGGGACTGACCCTGCAGCCCCCACCCAGAGCTGCTGGGAGTCTTGGGAGCAGGGATGGGGTCAGGAAAGGGATGGTGTCAGGAAAGGGATGATTACAGGACAGGGATGGTGTCAGCAGAGGGATGGTGTCGGGACAGGGATGGGGTCAGGACAGGGATGATCACCAGACAGGGATGGGGTCAGGACAGGGATGGGGTCAGGACAGAGATGATCTCAGGACATGGATGATTACAGGACAGGGATGGGATGATTACAGGACAGGGATGGTGTCAGCAGAGGGATGGGGTCAGGACAGGGATGATCACCAGACAGGGATGGTGTCGGGACAGGGATGGGGTCAGGACAGGGATGGTGTCAGGAAAGGGATGGTCTCAGGACAGGGATGGTCTCAGGACAGGGATGATTACAGGACAGGGAGGATCTCAGCACAGGGATGGTGCCAGGACAGGGGTGATGTCCAGGTGAGTTGTCCCCATCTTGTCCCCTGCAGGAAACGTGTCAGGGATGTTGGACCACGCAGTGCTGGCCGTGGGCTACGGAGTCCTGCAGGGAGAGACCTACTGGCTCATCAAGAACTCCTGGTCCACCTACTGGGGCAACGATGGCTACATCCTCATGGCCATGAAGGACAACAACTGTGGGGTGGCCACAGAAGCCACCTACCCCATCCTGGCCTGATGGGGCCACCTCTCTGCTAGCTTGGCAGGCAGAGCCCTCGGGGACACTCTTGGACCTCTCCCTGGATCCAGCCTGATGGGACACGGTCCCCAAGTGGGTTCTGTCCCCTCCATGGGCCCTTGGGCAGCTCCAGAGGGAGTTTGGGCTGGCAGAGAGGACGAGAGACTCCAGGAGGTGGCCGTAGGCAGCTCAGCTGGGAAGTTCAGAGGATGCTCCTTGCCCTCTGGAGAGGGAATGAGTTGTTGGGGCAATAAAAGCTGTAGAAGATCCTGCCTGAGATCCTGGGGTGTCTTCTGCTTCCTGTCCTTGCTGTCACTGTGCTCTGCAGCCCTCTGTGTGATGAGTTTCACCCAGTGCTCAGCCCAGGGGACATCTGTGTCCCCTGCTCAGCTTCTCTCCAGGTTCCTCCCTGGGTCAGTGCTTGGTGTGACTCAGTTTCCCCCCCTCGTTTCGGGGTTGAAAGCAAAGCTTCCAGGTGGGTTTTTCTTGGGGAGTTTTACCCCAAAACTGCACAGCCCTGGGGGAGCCTGGCTGAGGGACTGGAGAAGCTGGGGCTGGGTGTCAGGGGGGGGGTGAAGGCTCCTTCCTGGTGCTCTGCTCACATCCAGCCTGGGGACAGAGCCCCACGGGCAGCAGAGCTGGGAGGCACTGCCTGATTGTCCTGAGCCCAATTTGCAGGTGGGGAGGGAACCCTACAAAAGGGAAAGAAGGGTCAGTCCTCCCTTCTCCGGGCTGCATCTTCCCCCAAAATGCTTTTTTTTTTTTGGGTAGCTGAGGAGCAGCATCCTCCGTGGCTCCCCCTTCCTCACCACCAGCCCGGGGTGTCCTTCCAGGAGGTGGGATTAGCTCCCAGTCAGGGCTGGCAGGTTGTGATTCTTTTCCTGTTTTCTTTCCCTTGTTCACCTCTTTCTTTTCCCAATTTGCAGCCCTGACTCCTGGAGCTGCCTTCATCCCCCTCAGCAGGGAGGCTCCAATTCACAGCCAGGAGAAAGCATCACTTGCTGAGGGAATAATGTGATTTATTCCAGGGGAGTCCAGGGCTCTGGGTCTTTGATTCTCTTGCCTGCAGTCAATAAGAAAATAGGCTTTGACTTTCAGGGAACTGTGACTTTCAGGCTCCCTTTGGACAAGGTCGGAATTTGCTGGAAGGAATTTAGCCCAGGAGGAATTGAGCTGAAATTTTGCATTTGTGGCACGAGGAGGGAGAGGAGCTGGGGGTGTGGGGAGTTTGGGATGGTTGGGAACTTAAAAAAACCCACACAGCCCCCCTGTTTATTACAGCTGGAAAAGGAGAAAAATAAAAAAGGACACACCTGAAGAGAGGGTTGCTGCTTCCAGAGCCAACCTTGGCATCTGGCTGCAACCTCCAGACTTCCCTCAACACCCAAACCACGGAGCTGCTCCAGGTTTTTTTGGATTGTTTTTTTTTTTTTTTTGCTGAGTGAAGCAAAGAGCAACCACCCTGAACCCTGCTTTTTATTAGAAGCAAAGCTGGCTTCAAGGTAAGCACTTGAGGTTTCCTTTGGAAGGAGCCCATTGCCTGCATGCCCTGCCTCTCCAGCCCGCCTGCTAAACTCCCCAAACTTGATGCTTTGATGGTGAAATAGAAGCTGAGGTTGGTGCTTAATGGGGACTGAGCACCGCCTGGAGGGTGAAATCCAAGAGGATCTGGCACCTGCCCCCTATTTTCCCCCTGAAAATCCCATCAGGATCTTGATCTGCAGGCTGGGGTGGCTCCAGACGTCTCCAGGGGTCAGGTTCCTGCTGGAAGCCCTTACTGGGCACGTTTCATTCCTCTGCTCTGCCTCCTGTTTGGTGGTTTTTGTGGTTTTTGTGGTCCTCTGCCACCTCCAGGGTCCCCTCATAGAATCCTAGAATGGGCTGGGTTGGAAGGGACCCCAGAGCTCATCAAGTCCAAGCCTTGCTCCACTCCCCCCGTGGTTCCCAGCCCATGGCACTGAGTGCCACATCCAGGCTCTTTTGAAATATCTCCAGGGATGGAGAATCCACCCCTTCCCTGGGCAGCCCATTCCAATGGCTGAGCACCCTCTCCGTAAAGAAATTCTTTCTCATGTCCAACCTAAACCTCCCCTGGCACAACTTGAGACCTCTTGTGCCCTCTTGTCTTGCTGAGAGTTGCCTGGGAAAAGAGCCCAACCCCCCCCTGGCTCCAACCTCCTTTCAGGGAGTTGGAGAGAGTGATGAGGTCTCCCCTGAGCCTCCTCTTCTCCAGCCTCAACACCCCCAGCTCCCTCAGCCCTTCCTCACAGGACTTGTGCTGGATCCCTTCACAGCCTCCTTGCTCTTCTCTGGACCTGCTCCAGCACCTCAAGCTCCTTCCTGAGCTGAGGGGCCCAGAACTGGACACAGGACTCAAGCTGTGGCCTCCCCAGGGCTGAGCACAGGGGCAGAATCCCTTCCCTGGACCTGCTGGCCACGCTGTTCCTGAGCCAGCCCAGGATGCCCTTGGCCTTCTTGGCTACCTGGGCACACTGCTGGCTCCTCTTCAGCTTCCTGGCAATCCAGACTCCCAGCTCCCTTTCTGCCACTCTGTGCCCAGCCTGGAGCTCCCCATGGGGTTCTTGTGGCCAAAGTGCAGGACCCGGCACTTGGAATGTTGAACCTCATCCCGTTGGGATCAGCCCCTCCTCCTTCAGCTGCCCCTTCTCAGCCTCTGCCAAGCAGGAGGTTGGTGCTGAGGTGCAAGATGATGTCTTGAGAGGTTGTCCAAGGTGATGGAGGCTTTTGTGCTGGAGCTGGGAGCCTGTTCTGGGCTTTCCTGAGCTTCCCCAGGACTTGGCCACCCTGCCTGATGCTCTCTTGGGAATTCATCCATGAAGATGCCCACAACCGGCTGCCAAAATCCTCACCTCCCAGGTGAGCACCTCCCAGACTTCCACCTTGGCAACTTCCCCACCTGTGGTGCAGGGGGAGCTGCTCCTGGCCTGAAAGCCAAGACTTAAAGCCAAGATCCCTCCTGGATCACAGCCAAAGCCATCGTCCCCTCCATCGGGGTGCTGGAGGTCCCACGAGCACCCTCAGCAACACCCCTGGGAATGCTGCTCCCTCCTCCTGCCTGCGCCCACCTCCTCCCCTGGGCTGGGAACGGGAACCTTGGGATCATCCCAAGCTCCCTGCTGGGTTCCCAGCCAGGACCAGGGAGGGGGAGGGAGCCGGGATGGAGCAAACCCCTCCCCAAAGCTGTTTCGCTCCCAGCCAAAGGCTCTTTGAGAGCATCAAGAGCTGCGGGATCCACAGAGCCAGAAATTCAGGGTGGGCTGGGTTTGCCAAGCTAAATCATCCTCTGAGGGAAGGCGGCTGGGATTTCAGATGGGTTTGGTGGATTTGGTTTGTTGGGGGTTTGGGTTTTGGGGTTTGTTTTGGTTTGGGTTTTTTTTTTTTGTTTTTTTTTCAGCTTGCCCTGGGCTGTCCTGGATCCTGCTGCTTCCCTCCGGAGGCAGCTGTGCTCCCAGCCCTCTCTGCAGCGATGCCAGGTGGCCAGAAAATGGGCTCCAGCCCCCAAAAAAACCTTGGCTGCCTTTCAGCTGGGGATGAATTCTCGGCGAAAAAAAAAAAAAAAAAAATTAAAAAAAAAAAAATTAAAAAAAACCCCAACCACAAGCCAAGCAAACCCCAAAGCCTCTCCCAGCTCGCACAAAACAAGGGAATTATTCGGAAAAAGAGGGACAGGGAGAGAGCCAAAATATGGAAATATTATCTGTGAGTGATTTAGAGGCAGCCCCAGCCCGGGGCAGGGAGCAGCAGCTGAATCAAAAGCCATTTGGCAACTTCTTGGCTCCCAAACGAGACCCAGGGAGGGCTGGGCAGGAGCTCCAGAACCGCCTTGGGGAGGGGGCTTTGGAGCTGGGGCAGCACAGAACCGGGTGGGTCCGGGAGGAAAAGGACCCGGGACACCCAACCCCGAGGTTTTTGGCTGCCTCAGGGGATTCCATCTCGGAGTTTGCTTTCTGATACCATCACTGAGGTTTTTTGGGGGTTTTTTTGGGGGGGAGGGGGGGTTACAAATCGCTGGACCCGCCCCGCCTGCTCTCCCGAGCTCTGCAAAGCCAGAAGGAAAACTGCTTTGGTTTTATGCTGGAAAAATCACCCAGGTGGGGGCTTTTTAAACGTTTTTTTCTTCCCCTCCCTTCACCACCAGCTCCTTCCCCAGCCCAACAGTTTCTGCCAGGTTCGGTGTTCATGTTCCCAAACAAAATCCCTTTTTTTTTCTTTTTTTTTCTTTTTTTTTTTTTTTTTTTTCCCCTCCTTCAGCTCAAGAGAGATTCACAAACCCCTCCCCCGGGACTTCTGGAGAGTTGGTTTATTTTATTTTATTTTTCCTCCCCCCGAAAGCCTGGGGACGTTTTCCAGGTGAGCTCCCAAACCCCTCCAGACCTCACAACCTCCCCCCCACCCCACTCCCAAAACCTCGGAGCATCCAAAAGGTTTTTATTTCGAGCTCTGCCTCTTGTTTTTTACCTCCCGGTATTTCCCAATCCCCACCTAACAGGCAGCAAACCAAATTTCATGAAGTGTTTCTCCTCCACACGCGGGTGGATCTGCCCGAGCAGTCCCCGAGGTAGCCAAGCACAGCAGAATTTCGGGTTTTATGCACACCCACGCTTAAAAAAAAAAAAAAAAAAAAAAAGCAGAAAAAAAAAAAAACCCCAAGACACTCCCCCGGTCCTGCTTGGGAAAGGCAGAGAAATCCAGAGAGCAGCTCGGGTTTCAGCTTCACCACTTGGAGAAGCTGGGACTGGGAATGTTTTGTCATCTGGAGTGGCAAAAAAAAAAAAAAAAAAAAAAAAAAAAGAGGGGAGAAAAAAAAAGAGGGGAGGGAAAAATAAAAAGGGGGGGGAGAAAAAAAAAGGGGGAAGAAAATAAAAAGGGGGGGAAATAAAAAGGGAGGGGGGAAAGAGGGAAAAAAAAAGGGGAGAAAAAAAAGGGGGAGAGGAAAAAAAAAGAGGGGAGAAAAAAAAGGGGAGAAAAAAAAGGGGAGAAAAAAAAGGGGGGAGAAAAAAGGGGGGAGAAAAAAGGGGGGAGAAAAAAGGGGGGAGAAAAAAGGGGGGAGAGAAAAGGGGGGAGAAAAAAGGGGGGAGAAAAAAGGGGGGAGAAAAAAGGGGGGAGAAAAAAGGGGGGAGAAAAGTAAAAAAAGAGGGGAGAAAAATAAAAAGAGGGGAGAAAAAAAAAAGAGGGAAAGAGGGGAGAGAAAAATAAAATGAGGGGAGAGGAAAAAGAGGGGAGGAACAAAAAAAAAAAAAAAAAAAAAAAAAAAAAAAAAAAAAAAAAGGTGGGGAAGGAACTTTCCTGAAGATTTCAAGGGATCCCCTGAGAGCCCGAGAGGGAGTGGGGTGGAAAATGAGAGGAACGTTGGTGCCCCAGGGCAAATGGGCGAATGGGCAGCGTGTGAGTGGTCGGGGCTTTTGTTGGAGGGATTTGGGATTTCCAGTGGCCTTTTAACTCCAAACTGCTCCCGTTCCCCTGTGGGCTCGGGCAGGGAGCAGAGATTGAGCTCCCAGCACCTCTTTTGGGTAAAAAAAAAAAAAAAGCTCTGAGAGTGGCTTGATCGAACCCCAAATGATTTCGTGGGTGCAGTTCACGCCTCCTCTTGCTGCAGCCCCTGGAAGTCCAACCTCCCACCGGGAATCAGAGGGAAAACCAAAGCTTCCCGGCAGCCAGGCTGGGGCAGAACCCCCGAACTGGGCTTTCAGACCCTGCCCCAACCCAACCCCCCCCCTGCAAACCAAAACCCGGGCAGGAAATGAAATCCCGGGAAGTTTTTCCTTTGGGTCCTGCCTTCCCTTCCTCTTCCTCCAATTCTCCTGCTCTCAACCTTTTCCCCGGGACAGCCCCAGGAAATTCCCTGGAATTCCTTTTTCCTCCCCATTTTCTGTTCCTTCCCTTCCCCCAGACCCTCGGAACCACCCGGGGGTTGGACCTGGAGCAGCTTTAAGGTTCCTCCCACCCCGAACTCTCCCTCCTGCCTCACCCTGACCCTCCCTCCCCTTCCTTCAGTCCTGCTGTGACCCGACCCGACCCGGCCCGGTTCCTTCCCGTGCCCTGACCCGGCCCAGCTCAGCCTCTTCCCTCAGCCCTGGCCCAGTTCGCTTGGTCCCATCCCCGGGTTCGGTTCTGGCCCAGTTTGCTCAGACGCATCTCCCAGTGCAGTTCTGGCCCAGTTCCCTCAGCCTCATCCCCCGGCCCAGTTCTGGTCCAGTTCTGGCCCCGCTCAGCCCCATCCCCAGCCCAGTTCTGGTCCAGTTCTAGTCCGGCTCAGCCCCATCTCCCAGCCCAGTTCTGGTCCAGCTCAGCCTCCTCTCCCAGTACATTTCTGGCCCCGTTCGCTCAGCCCCATCCCCCGGTCCAGTTCTGGTCCGGCTCAGCCCCATCCCCCGGTCCAGTTCTGGTCCGGCTCAGCCCATCCCCCGGTTCGGTTCCCACTTCCGGGTTTCCCCGCAATGCATTATGGGTCAGCCCCCCCCCTCAGCCCCTCCCGCGCTCTCCCGGCTCGCGTCACGCGGAGGGGGCGGGGCCATCCCGGCGGCGCGCGCAGCGCTCCCCCTGCGTGACGTCAACGCCCCCCCCCCCTTCCCCTCCCAACGCCTGCGGAGGGAAAGGGCGGGGGCAGGAGGAGATCCCCTCGGCTCCGCCCCCATCCCGAGAGTGACGGCTGCGCTGACCAATGAAAAGCGGAGAAAGAGTGAGTGACGAGAAGGGTAGCCAATGGAAGGGGCGGAGCGGGTGGAGGGGGCGGGGCCTGCGGCCGGGGCGGCCGGGGCTGCGCCTGTCAGCGGGGCGGCGGGATGGCGGCGCTCTACGCCTGCACCAAGTGCCACCAACGCTTCCCCTTCGAGGCGCTCAGCCAGGGCCAGCAGCTCTGCAAGGTCCGGGGAGCGGCGGGGACACTGCGGGGAGGGAGAGGGACGGACGGACAGGGGGTGGCTTGGGAGAGGGGGGGGAGGAATCTGTGAGGGGGTTGCTTGGGGGGGGCAGTGAGGGAGCTGCTGAGGGGGAATTGGTGAGGGAGATGTTGAGGGGAAATCTGTGAGGGAGATGTTGAGGGGAAATCTGTGAGGGAGATGTTGAGGGGAAATCTGTGAGGGAGATGTTGAGGGGGGGATTGGTGAGGAAGGTGCTGAGGGGAGGGGGGGATTAGTGAGGGAGATGAGGGGGAAATTTGTGAGGGAGATGCTGGGGGGGGATTTGTGAGGAAGGTGCTGAGGGGGGGATTGGTGAGGGAGATGCTGGGGGTGGAAATTTTTGAGGGAAATGCAAAGGGGGGAAATCTGTAAGGGAGATGTTGAGGGGGGATTTGTGAGGAAGGTGCTGAGGGGGGGGAATTTATGAGGAAGATGGTGGGGGGGGTCAGTGAGGGAGGTGGGGGGAAATTTGTGAGGGAGATGATGGGGGATTTGTGAGGAAGGTGCTGAGGGGGAATCTGTGAGGGAGATGTTGGGGGGGGATTGGTGAGGGAGATGCTGGGGGGGGTAAGGGCTGACTGGAGGGCTGTTAGGGAAGGAGGGGTGGGCTGAGGGTGTTTTGAGGGGTCTGGGGGCTCTTTGAGTGCCTGGGGGTAACTGGGAGGCTGTTTATGGGAGGGAAGTTGGGGGATATGTAGGGAATCTGGGAGTGTGGGGTGAGTTTTCGTGGCCTGAGGGTGTGAGGTGGGCAGTTCAGGGCTGTGTGAGGAGGAGTGGGGGGGGATCTGGGGGTATTTGGGAGGTTTTGAAGGGGGTGGGAGCCTGGGAACAGCTGGGAGAGCCTGGGGGGTGGTGTTTGGGGGTACTGGGGGCACTGGGAGGGTGGTGGAGAGGGAGTGGTGGGGTTATTGAGGGGGGAAGTGGTGGGGAGGTGGGTGCTGATTGTGAGGGAACTGAACTGGAGGGCTGGAAGAGGAGAGGTTTGGGGAGGATCTGGGGACATTTGTGGTGTTCTTGAAGGAGGGAGGTGGGTCTTGGGGGGCCAGTTTGGGTGTGGGGGGGCAGTTTGTCTGGGGATGAATGACATTAGGGAAGAGGCAGGGTCAGGAAACGGAGTCTCCTGGGACTGCTGAGGCAGATGGGGAGAGGAGGAGGAGGTGAAGCTCAGGGAGGGTGGGGTGAGAGGAGGGCAGGGCTGAGGCAGCCTGGGTGGAAGGCAGAGGTGTGAATAACTGTGTTCCTTCCCCTGGGAGCTGAGGGCACCCACCCTGCCCCTTGTCTGTGGGTGCTGGGCACAACCAAAGCCCTGGTGACAAATCTCAGTTGACTCCTGGCTCACCTCTGACACATCCCCTTCCTCTCCCCTTTTTCCTCTTGCTCTCAGCTCTTTGTAAGAGCAACGTGACTGCCCAGGGAGGAGATGTTTGGGGTTTGAGGGATGTGTGTGCTGGGATTTTGGGGACAGGGGGGGGTGGGGGAAGGACTGCATCTCACCCAGGCCTTCTGCTGTCCACAGGAGTGCCGGATTGCACACCCCATTGTTAAATGCACTTATTGCAGGACTGAATTCCAGCAGGAAAGGTAAATTCTCACTCACCAGGGGTTTCTTTAGAACAGAGGCACCCAGGGAACCCAAATATTTCAACGTCTTTGATAATTTAAGCTGTAGGTTGTTGCTGTGGAGGACTTGGGGCACCTTTGGTTTTCCTCAAGCTGGTGTTTCTCTGTGCTCTCCTTAAATTTGCACTTTTTCCTTGGCTTTTGCTTTTGGTCAGTGCTTAGACTCAACTTCCAGTGAAGGATCTGGGTGCCTCTTCCCAGGAGTTTTCCTCTTGCCTCATTTTTGGTATCGAAAAATTATTTCCTAATGCGTTTTGGCCTTTTTTTTGTGTGTTTTTGTTTGCAAGTGAGTGTGGCTTGCAGAGGAAGGGTTGGCAAACCCCGTGGCTGTGTTGGGGGTGTTTTTTTCCTGTGTTTGTTGGGCAAATACACCTCTGTCCTGACCTCCTGTCACCTCCTCACCCAGAGCTGTCACCAGTGCTGAATCACCCCAGCGAGCCAGTGATTTTTTTTCTTTTTCATAAGGATGAAAAACCAGTGCTACCTGGGGATGCCTTCATTAAAAGACACCTAATAAAACCATTTTTTTTTTTTTTTTTTTTTTTTTTTTTTTTTTGGCAAATTCTCCTCAAGCAGCCAGGGATAGGAGGTGGAATTTTTTATCCGAAGATGAATGTCCCTAGAGATGGAGCCTGGGGAAGGGGGAGAGACAGGATCCTCACCACAGAGGTTGAATTTTCTTTTGGGGAGGTGTTAAGAGGATGATTTGTCTTTTTTTTCACCAGCAAAACCAACACAATATGCAAGAAGTGTGCTCAGAACGTGAAGCTCTATGGCACAGTGAGTCAGGGGGGCTCCTTCTTTCCCTTTCATCTCCCTTTTTGTTATCCTGCTCAATCCCAGAGCAGTTCCTGGGTTGGCTCTGGTTGCAGTAGTGTTGATTGATCAATAACACACAGCTCCCTCAAGCATGAAACTTTTAGCTTTTATTTTAGTCCAAGAAAAGAGCAGCTCTGCCTCATTTTCAGCCAGGAAATGAACCATTTGATAGCAAATCAAAACGGGAGGGTGCTTACCCAGAGGGCTGCAGGAAGCAGTGATAAATCTTTCTTTTCCTGCTTGTCTGAAGTCTGAAAAAGAAAAAAAAGAAAAAAAAAAGAGAGAGGGTTTGATTATGGCTGCTTTGGTGGGAGCTATTTCACAAGATTTCACAGTTCTTGAGGCCACAGCTTGGTTGTTGCCTGGGAAAGGGGGGGAATGAAAGCTCTGAACTGATCTGGGGAGGGGAAGAACAATGGATTTCAGGAATTCACAAGGTTTCTGCTGGCTTCTCCTTCCTTCCAGCCCAAACCCTGCCAGTACTGCAACATTATAGCAGCATTTATTGGCAACAAGTGCCAGCGTTGCACAAACTCAGAGAAGAAGTACGGCCCCCCCCACTCCTGTGAGCAGTGCAAGCAGCAGTGTGCCTTTGACCGCAAGGATGACAGGAAGAAGGTCAGTATCCTGCAACAAAAAAGGGGCCAAAAAGGTAAAAGGGCTGATGGAAGTGATGGTCTGTCCCACCTCCTTCACGTAGCCTCCAAAGGAGGTGTTTGGTGGGTAGGAAGTGTGTGTTTGGGTTGTTTTTCTGGAGCTGAGGGAGCTGGTTTGGTGCTGGTTAATCTCTGCTCCTCTGTGCCAGGGCTGTTGAGAAAGATCTCTCTTTTTTTTTTTTTTTTTGAGGAGAAAAGGCCTCTGGGTGAGACGTGAGGTGCTGATCAGAGAGAGAGGGGTGGGGAATGATCTGAGGAGTGAGAAGTGTCATCCCTCCACCAGGAAGCTTCTGCACACCCTTTGTTTAAACATGAGAGCTCTTAGGAGGGGTGTGCATCCAGGGCCTGCTTCCTGCTGCCTTTAAACTTCTGTTGTTCCTTTGGGAGCCTGACAGTCCCTGTCCATCTCCTGATCCTCCTCACACAGACACCTTGCTGGGCTTGGTCTCCAGTGACCATTCCTTGGCCTTGCTTGGGCAGCAACCCCCCTGGAGTTACCCTGTCTGGGGGATGGGTGCTACCAGCACCAAAGCTTGACAGGGGCTGTATAGAATCATAAAATCCTAGAATTGGCTGGGCTGGAAGGGACCTCAGAGCTCATCAAGTCCAACCCTTGCTCCACTCCCCCCGTGGTTCCCAGCCCATGGCACTGAGTGCCACATCCAGGCTCTTTTGAAATATCTCCAGGGATGGAGAATCCACCCCTTCCCTGGGCAGCCCATTCCAATGGCTGAGCACCCTCTCCAGAAAGAAATTCTTTCTCATGTCCAACCTAAACCTCCCCTGGCACAACTTGAGACCTCTTGTGCCCTCTTGTCTTGCTGAGAGTTGCCTGGGAAAAGAGCCCAACCCCCCCTGGCTCCAACCTCCTTTCAGGGAGTTGTAGAGAGTGATGAGGTCTCCCCTGAGCCTCCTCCAGCCTGAACACCCCCAGCTCCCTCAGCCTCTCCTCATAGGATCTGTGTTGGATCCCTTCACCAGCCCAGTTGCCTCCTTTGGACCTGCTCCAGCACCTCAATCTCCTTCCTGAGCTGAGGGGCCCAGAACTGGCCATCAGCACTGTCTGCATCCCACCCCCCATGCCAGAGACACTCCTCACCTTCTCCAGGAATCCTTTTTGAGTCACTGCTGGTTCCTACAGGATCTTCTCTGTGTTTGCTCTGTGGGCAGGAAGCAAGACCAAAACCTTTTCCCCCTTCTCTCTCTTTCCTCCCCTTCCAGGTGGATGGAAAGCTGCTGTGCTGGCTCTGCACCCTCTCCTACAAACGGGTCCTGCAGAAGACCAAAGAGCAGTGCAAACACCTCAGCAGCTCTTCCCGGGCAAGCCTGCAGGAGAAGGAGCAGTACAGCAGGCTCAGCAGTGGCAGCCACTACAACAGGTAACCCCCAGGAGCTTTTCTGGCAGGCAAAGAGGTCTCCTGCCTGCTCTCTGCTTCTTGGAGGAACTTCCCAGAGGAACTGGGAGAAGCCCCTGCTGGTTCTCAGTGCCCTGGTGCTGGGCTTTGGCAGCTGTTTGTGGGTCAGGAGGATCTGGCCAAGTCAGGCTTTGCTTGTTTGCACTGCTGTGGTGCAGCCTTGCAGGCCAGCAGTGCTGCTTAGTGATGCAGCTTGACTGAACTTGCAGACAATTACAGCTAAATTGGATTTGTAAAACTTGTTGTGTGAAATGCAGATCATAGAATCCTAGAATGGGCTGGGTTGGAAGGGACCTCAGAGCTCATCAAGTCCAACCCTTGCTCCACTCCCCCCGTGGTTCCCAGCCCATGGCACTGAGTGCCACATCCAGGCTCTTTTGAAATATCTCCAGGGATGGAGAATCCACCCCTTCCCTGGGCAGCCCATTCCAATGGCTGAGCACCCTCTCCAGAAAGAAATTCTTTCTAATGTCCAACCTAAACCTCCCCTGGCACAACTTGAGACCTCTTGTGCCCTCTTGTCTTGCTGAGAGTTGCCTGGGAAAAGAGCCCAACCCCTCCCTGGCTCCAACCTCCTTTCAGGGAGTTGTAGAGAGTGATGAGGTCTCCCCTGAGCCTCCTCTTCTCCAGCCTCAACACCCCCAGCTCCCTCAGCCCTTCCTCACAGGACTTGTGCTGGATCCCTTCCCAGCCTCCTTGCTCTTCTCTGGACCTGCTCCAGCACCTCAATCTCCTTCCTGAGCTGAGGGGCCCAGAACTGGACACAGGACTCAAGCTGTGGCCTCCCCAGGGCTGAGCACAGGGGCAGAATCCCTTCCCTGGACCTGCTGGCCACGCTGTTCCTGAGCCAGCCCAGGATGCCATTGGCCTTCTTGGCTACCTGGGCACACTGCTGCCTCCTCTTCAGATGTTTTTGAAGCCTGACTTGCTCACCTCCCCATTGACCCAACTGACACCTTGACTTCTCTTTGTTTTCCATCTCCAGCTGCTCTTCAGGGAATTAACTGTTTTACTGGGCTCTCTTGCACAAGGAAATCTCCTTTCCATGGGCTGAACGTGGGTGGGAATATTTACCTGCTGCTTTGGCTTTTGCCTGGGAGTCCTTGAGGTGCTGACACACAACTCCCTCCTTTTCTAGCCAGAAAACCTTATCCACCTCTTCCATTCAGAATGAAATCCCAAAGAAGAAAGCCAAGTTTGATGCCATATCTGCCAATGGTGACAGGTGAGCCCGTGCCATGGGGAAATTGGGGGTGGGTGCTCTGCTTTGCCCTGATTATTGAAGAATTCAGTGGAAACACCAGGAAACTTTCACCCTTAGAGCAGGAAACTCAGGCTCTGGGGCCTCAAGGGGCTGTGGCAGCAGCTTGCCAGAACTCTGAGTGAGTGTGGCTTGGAATTTAGATGGAAATTGGTAGAGAAAAAGAATACTTCATGCCTGTAGGTGCAGAACAGAAACTGAGCTCCCCAAAAATGAGGAAAATCAGCAGCCAGAGCAGCTTTATCCTCCCCTGCAGTGCCAGGGGGAGCAGGGGGGGTGGTGTGGAGCCCAGGTCTGCAGCTTTCCTGTGCTCAGACTGATCCTCAGGGAGACAGCCTGAGAGGAGAGGTCAGGACTCACCTCCCATCACCCCTTCTGGGGGAGGGATAAGCAACCAAACAGCTCTGGTTTGGAAGCCCCCAGCCCCTTTCTGCTGTCACCCTCGGTGCAGGGTGACATTTGTCACCACCTGTGTGTGCGGGCAGTAGCAGAAAGGGGAGGGGGGAGATTTGATGGCCCCTCAGTTCAAGAAGGACAGGGAAGTGCTTGAAAGAGTCCAGCGCAGAGCTACTGAGATGATTAAGGGAGTGGAACATCTCCCTTATGAGGAAAGGCTGAGGGAGCTGGGGCTCTTTAGTTTGGAGAAAAGGAGACTGAGGGGTGACCTCATCAATGTTTTCAAATATGTAAGGGGTGAGTGTCAGGGAGATGGAGTTAGGCTTTTCTCAGTGGTGACCAGTGATAGGACAAGGGGTAATGGGTGTAAATTGGAGCATAGGAGGTTCAAGTTGAATATCAGAAAAAATTTTTTTACTGTAAGGGTGACAGAGCCCTGGAACAGGCTGCCCAGGGGGGTTGTGGAGTCTCCTTCACTGGAGACATTCAAAACCCCCCTGGACACGTTCCTAGGGGATGTACTCTAGGGGGCCCTGCTCTGGCAGGGGGGGTTGGACTAGATGATCTTTCCAGGTCCCTTCCAACCCCTAGGATTCTATGATTCTATGATTCTATGATTTGAGAGATGGATTTAAATTTTTTTTTTTTAATCACTTTTAGTTATTTATTACACTCTGGTGCATGCATATTTTCATTCCTGCCTTTCCTCTCTGATTCTCAGCGTTCCTTCCTCTCCCGAGATGCTTTGTCCCCCTACCCAGAGTGTCCCAGCCCCCCTGGTGCAGTGGGCTGCTTCCCAGCAGAGCCTCGGTGCCCACCATTGTCCTGTTGCTCAAGGCACTGACATCCTGAAGTGAGATCACCCCTTGTTTTCTCTCCCACCCCCTCGTCCCCCCCAAACCACCACCCCTTGCCCTCCCTCCTTGGGAACTGCCTCACACCTGGGAACTGTCCCTTGCCAGGGATCTTTTCCCAAATAACAGCAGGGAATTGGGAGCAGGGAGCAGAGCCCAGGATTGTTAGTGCTAAAGGGTCTGGTAATTAACTACTCATTTACCTGCCTTCTCTGGCTTTTATTCCAGTTACTGCTGACACCTTGTCAATGCTTGAGAAATGGGAAATGAGAACTTAGAGAATTTTGTCAAGAGTCCTCCAGAGTGGGCTTTTTAAAATCTGAACAGTGCTTTCAGTTAAAAGTTGGGAAGGTTTCAGGATTAACTGGAGCTGAGCACAGAGTGAGCAGAAATCATCTCCCTGCTTTTAGTGCTGGTGGAGTCAGAGGAGAAACTGGCAACTGGTGCAGCCCATCAGCTTTTCCTCCAGAGCCCTGCTGAGGCTCCTCCTCACCTGCCCAGGCTGCTCTAGGACACCACCAGATATTTTATCTGCTCACTGAAGCCTGGGCTGAGACCTAACAACTTACTGTAAGCCCTGTGCTGGCTTGAAATTACCCCAGAAGCAAAAAAGGTCCTGTGCTCTGGCATCAGTGGCTCAGCCACTCATTTGCACACATCAGAAGAATCAAATGGTTTCTTTTCTGTTTGCTCTTGGGTCAGATGTTGTCACTTTCCAGCTCCTGCCAAGGCTCTGGGCCTTGCCACAGACTTTTTTTTTTTTTTTTTTTTTTTTTTGATGAATCCCAGTAACAAACTGTGTAATTTTAGCATCTGCTGAAAAGCTCCAGCAACACAGTGGAGAAAAGGCAAAGCTGGAGCTGCCTTAAATAAACACAGGGCTGCCTTGCTTGAGTGGAATAATAATGGGGCTTCATTAAGTGTGGCTTTGGGAGTTGCTGGGATTCTTGTGGTGAGGATGAACCCTCCAAAAACCTCCTCCTCTTGCACCATCAGGTTGTTTTTCTGCCCCAGAGTCACAGCCTGAGTGTAGAGTTAGGGTCTGCCCCAGCACAGGGTTTGTGGGGTGGGGGGGACACCAGCTTTCTGTGCAGCCTCTCCTGGCTCCAGCCTCCAACAGGGCACAGTTTGGGTGCACTTGACCTCAGCTACACCCCCACCAGGGTTCAGCTTCTCTGAAGTGTCTTCCCCTTTGCAGATAGGATAGAAATTCCTTTACCAGATCTTCCTGGACTCCCTCTGTCTGTTTTCAGTCTGATATTTTGGGGTGGTTGTTGCTCCCTGTCACACAGGGCCTGAGGGATTTCCAGTGCTCATTTAGTGGGTGGTGTGGAACTGGGGGAGCTCTGGGAGGAGCCAGAGTTGCTTTTCCCAACCCAGGGCCTCTCAGCACATCCTGCAGCAGCCCTTCCCCTCCTGATCCTGCACCCCCTCAGCTCTGAGGTGCACCCCAGCTTCACCTCCCACCTCTGCTGCTCTGCTGGGCCCACTTCAGGCAGTCTCAGTGTCCTCTGCCTCTCACACAAACACTGCCAGAAGTGTTTTGATGTTCCAGGCTTCTCCACCTAAGGTGCTAAATTGTGCTTTTTAACACCAGGCAGTGAGGAGTGGGGGAGGGCAGCGTTGCCAGCAAATCTAATTTAGCAAAAAGATTCTTATTTGCATAAAAAAGTCTTTCTGGATGCTTTAACCCCCCCCCTCCCCCGGGGCTTGGGCTGAACTGTGTCTGCCTTTGCTGGAGTCAGGGGAAGGCTCAGTTCAGGTGCTTGTTCTGCTTCATCTGGGTGGAATTTTTGGCAGGTGGGGGATGTTTCTGTCTGAGGATGCTGACTCTTCAGCCTGGTCTGGGCCTCTTCACCTGACTTGAAGAGCAAAGAAAACAAAAATCTTGAAGCTGAGCATTTCTTTGGCCTCCTTGCAGCCATTTAACAGGTGTGGAGTTCAAGGCAGTCGTTTTGCTTCCTTCCTCACTCAGAAGAGGTGTGGGTGTCTTTGGCAGAGCTCCTTTTTTTTCTTCCTGTCTCCACTGAAAGCAGTGGGAGCTCATTAATACAGTTTTTTTTCAGACTGTTCAAACTGCAGAGCACCTCTCTCTCTCCCTGGGCCTGCCCAAGGGGCTGGGATCCTGAGATGGGGTTTATTTGTAGGGTCAGTGGCTTTTTTTGGTGGTTTATTTGGTTGTTTTCATTCTTAATCTGCTAAAGAACTGGAGTGACAGGTATGTGGCAGTTTTTCTTCTAATTTTTCCTTCAGGTGGAGGTAGAGACAAGAGGAACCTTTCATTACTAACTTGTCACTCTCTCAAAACAAAAGCAGTAGAGGAGGGGAAAAAAAAAAAAAAAAAAACCAAGAAGAACAAAGCCCCAAAAAGTTGCATCTCTAATTAGCACCTTGACACATTTGAGGGTGCATTTTGCAGCAGCTGGGCAGGAAAACACCATGGATTTGGCAGGAGGGGGTGGCTGGGCACCCAGAGCTCCTTGTCACCCACGGGTGGGTGCAGACCCCAGGGCAGGAGGAACCCCTGGGAGCCCTGGGCTCGGGGTCTTGGGCTGCTGAGTGCCAGAGTGGCTCCTTGGCAGGCTGCTGGCCCTCCTGTCCCTTCTCCCCACTGGGTGGCAGGGCTGGCTCTTCCCTTCCTGCCTCCACAGGAGCTGCCAAGGAGGGAATTTTTCCTGCCAGAGCTGCTCAGGGAAATGTGAGCATCTCCCAGCACCTCAGGACATGGCAGGAGGGAAGCTTGCCTGGGCAGAGGAGTGGTGTAAGGAGGAGTTTGTTTCTAGCCACAGGCAGTCCAGGAGGAAGCCTTTTTTTTTTTTTTGCTCTGTGGAGGCTGCTTTTTTTTCCCCCCCTTTTTTTTCCTTCCCTCCTCCCCAGCATCTTTGCACTGAGTGGGAAATGGGAGCTGCTGTCAGGAATGTGCTGTCAGACAGGAAGGTGCTGGAGCACCCAGCCCCATCTTGCAGAGCCTCCCCTGGGGGAAATCACTTGAGCAGAGTTTTAAAATGGGAGATTTTTTCTTCTCCTGGGTGTCACCTGCTGCTGCACTGGAGAGCAGACAAGTCCAGTGCTAGATCCAGGGGCAGATTCATCAAATCCCAAACTGGTTTGGGTTGGATTCATCAAATCCCAAACTGGTTTGGGTTGGAAAGGACCTTAAAGCTCCCCCAGTGCCCCCCCTGCCATGGGCAGGGACCCCTCCCCCAGCCCAGGGTGCTCCAAGCCCCATCCAAGGTGTCCATGAAAGCTTCCAGGGATGAGGCAAACATAATTAATGCTCCTTGACTTAATCAGCAAGGAATCATGGAAGGGTTTGGGCTGGAGGGGACCTTAAAGCTCATCCAGTCCCACCTGGACAATCCAGGGACCCCTCCCCAGCCCAGGGTGCTCCAAGCCCCATCCAACCTTGGGCACTGCCAGGGATGGGGCAGCCACAGCTTCTGGGGGAACTCAGCACCCTTAAATTAAAGAATTTCTCCCTCATGCCCAACCTCAATCTCCCCTCTGCCAATTTGAAACCCTTCTCCCTCATCCCATCCCTCCAGCCCCTTGTCCCAAGTCCCTCCCCAGCTTTCCTGGAGCCTTTTGAGGCACTGAAAGGAGCTCTAAGGTCTCCCCACAGCCTTCTCCAGACAGCAGAACCCCAACTCTTCCCAGCCTGGCTCCAGGTTCTGGCCATGCTGTCCCCAGTCTGCTGCAGCTCCCAGCTTCCTAGCTGAGTGCAGGCTTTAGGAGATGTCTTGACCTACTCTGGAGGCTTTAAAAAATAAAATGCCAGGGTTCAGGCAAGCCTGGCTGCTTCTCTTTATGGCAGCAGTGCCAGACTCCAAGTAATCTTCAAGGTGAAGCTTTGTTGTCTTTAGGACTGTGAAATTTTTATACAGCAGTTTCAGGCCTGTGGGGCTGGGGGTTGCTCCCTTTTTAGCATCCAGAGATAAAAATCAGGCTTCTCATCACAGCCCTAAGGATCAAGTGAGCTCCCTGGGCCTGTGGCTGCAGCTTCTTTTATCTTCTGATTGTCAGTGTTCCCCTAGTGCAGGGCTCTGCCCGGATCACTGGGATTCTCCTAGGGAGGTTTGGGAATTACCAGTGCAGTGCAGTGAGTCCTGACCAAATAAATTTTCCCCTGGTTGCTTAGGTTTAGAGTCCCTGGTGGGCACCAAGCTATTTCTCTGTCTTCCTGGAGGCTTTTTCCTGCTCTGTAGTGGTAATGAAGCTTCTTCCTAAATTGCTGGATCATTGTGGAATCCAAAGTACCAAAGTGGGTTTTTTTCCCCCTTTCTCGTGCTGAGGACACTGCTGACTTTTAATTTTGATGACTCCCTTTGCTTTGTTTGTGTGGCTTGAGGTCATTTGTTTCTCTTTCCTGTTCCTTCCTTGCCAGGATGCTCATTTACATGTCCTGAAAGGTTTTGCTGTCCCTCCAGGGAGCAAAGAGAGTTCCTTAAGTGGTTGCAATAAAGTTTCTTGAGCTTTCTGATCGCTTGGTTTTAACTCCTGGCTTTGAAAAAAGCTCCTGGCTGTTTGAGTCGTTGCTGCAGACACTTGACCATGGAGACTTTTGGAGTCCCCTGTCCCTGCTGATCACTCAATAAACAACTGGATCTATTTTAGATTCCTCATGCTGCTCATCCCCGGTGTTTCCCAAATTCCAGGTGGCATCCAGGGCCGGTAACAGCCGAATTCTGGGGGTGTTTGGAGAACACGATTGTCCCTGAACGACTCCCATCTGTGTGGGAGTGTCCCGGCCTCGGGGAAGAGGAGGGCTGCTGATCAAGAGGCTTTCTCTTTTCTTTGGTGCAGTTTTTCTCCGGACCTGGCTCTGGACTCTCCCGGGACTGATCACTTTGTGATCATTGCCCAGCTGAAGGAGGAAGTGGCTACTTTGAAAAAGATGCTTCACCAGAAGGATCAGATGATTCTGGAGAAGGAAAAGAAGGTAGAGCCCTGGGTTTGCTTCCTCCCCACCCAGTGTGCTGACATCTTCAGACAGATCACACCCCAGCTGAGGTTGGCTTTTTATTTAGAGTTTAGATTTATCCAAACCAGATAAATCTCGATTTTACCTGGATTGAGGTTGGACATGAGGAAGAAATTTTTTGGGGTGAGGGTGCTGAGCCCCAAGGTGCCCCCAGAAGCTGTGGCTGCCCCATCCCTGGCAGTGTCCAAGGTTGGATGGGGCTTGGAGCACCCTGGGCTGGGGGAGGGGTCCCTGGATTGTCCAGGTGGGACTGGATGAGCTTTAGGGACCCCTCCAGCCCAAACCCTTCCATGATTCCTTGCTGATTAAGTCAAGGAGCATTAATTATGTTTGCCTCATCCCTGGAAGCTTTCATGGACACCTTGGATGGGGCTTGGAGCACCCTGGGCTGGGGGAGGGGTCCCTGGATTGTCCAGGTGGGACTAGATGAGCTTTAAGGTCCCCTCCAGCCCAAACCCTTCCATGATTCCTTGCTGATTAAGTCAAGGAGCATTAATTATGTTTGCCTCATCCCTGGAAGCTTTCATGGACACCTTGGATGGGGCTTGGAGCACCCTGGGCTGGGGGAGGGGTCCCTGCCCATGGCAGGGGGGGCACTGGGGGAGCTTTAAGGTCCTTTCCAACCCAAACCAGTCTGGGACTCAATGATTCCATGATCTTGGAGAGAGCAAGAGAGTTTCTGGCTGTTCCCAGGCTGCCTCCCCTCCCAAGTTGAAGAGGTTTTCTAGACCCACCCAGGAGATCTCATGAAGTCATTTTTCTGACCACTGGCTCTGAGACCTCTGTGGGGAAGGTCTGGGGGGGGCAGGACTGAGAAAACCCCACTGCAGAAAGACAGCTCTGGCTGCTCCTGCACCTCTGCCACATGTTTGGTGTCCTTGCACTCCCCCTGCCCACCCCAGCACATTTCCCACCCCTTCCACTCTCACCCCACTGCTGCAGAGGCACTGACCCACGGGAAGGTGCTGCTGGGGTGAAGGCATTCATTTCTTCTTCCAGCTGACTTGCTCCTTCCTGCTTCATCTGCAGATCACAGAGCTGAAAGCTGACCTGCAGTACCAGGAGTCACAGATGAGGGCAAAGATGAACCAAATGGAGAAGACACACAAGGAGGTCATGGAGCAGTTACAGGTGACACCATTTTTGTGTGACTTTGCTGAGCTGTGCTGTCCCCAGGAGTGGCTGAGGACACTCCTGAGCAGAACTGCTGCCCACACAGCTCAGTTCATGCTTCTCAGCCTCTCCCCAGCTCTGACCCAGGCTGCAGGGCATCATTTCCTCTGAGTTAGATCCTCCTGGCTGCTCTCTGCTCAGGCTCAGACTTTCTGCCATGTCAGCTGCTGCATTGTGTCCCCCAGGGACTCTCAAACTCATTTCCCTTCTTACCAAAACCAGGTTTGAACCCATTTCTGCAGAACCTTTGCACCCCATAACTCTACCCGTGAGTTCTGGGACCAGTAACAAAACTGGAGGAAGAAACCAGCAGTTCCTTAACCTAACACTGGATCTCTGCAGCCCAAATAAAGAAATCCCTGAGCTGGAGGGAACAGGGAGAGCAGGATTCTTGTGGTGGCAGATGAGCAGAGACAACTGAGACACCAGGGGCCAAAGGGGAACTGGTTACAGGGAAGAAATCAGCCACAGAAAGGAACTTTGCCCCCTTTTAATGACTCTGGGCTTTAGAAGCCTGAAGGGTGAGAAAGGGGAGGGGAGAAGACAAAAGGTTTCTGTTCCCTCTGAGGAAACAGCCCCTCCTCCCTCAGCACACACCCAGGGTCACCAGCAGAGGGAAGGTTTGGGAGGCTGGAACCTGTCAGAAAGCTGCTGCGTGGGAGATCCCTTTCCCAGGCCACTTCCTGAAGGGCTGCAGAGCTGTCTGGAGGTTGGGATATCTGAGGGGGTGTGCCCAGGGCTGGCTGGGGCACTGGTGACTTGTGTTTGAGGGATGGTGACAGCCAGAACCTTCTCTCTCTGCTCTGCTCTACTGATCTCTGGCAGCCCAGAGCTGTTCCTGGCTCATAGTTTTGGGTGGCCTGCAAAAAATGAGTTGTTTTTTACTCCAGCTCTGAACAGACAACGTTCCACTGCCTCAAACCACTTTTTGGTTGCCCTGACAGCCCTGGCCCTGAGCTCAGGGGCAACTTGGGAGCTGTCCCCCTGTCCCCTGGGGTGTTTTCCTGGGGCAGGCTGGGTGTGCAGAGGAACAGGAACCCTGCTGCTGGAGCTGGAGGAAAACATCTGCTTTGAAAGCTGTCAGAAACCTTCCTGCAGCCTTAGATTTGCTCAGTTATGAAAAAAAAAATTAAAAAATATAAGGAATGATCAGATCCAGGAGCAGGTTTGTCCGTGGCCACCTGGGTGGGAAGAGGTTTGCATGGCTGTGGTGTTTGGTGCTGAGCTCAGGCTGGGGCTGCCCTGAACTCATTCTCTGTGGAGTTGGAATGTTTCACACTGCAGCTGGCATGGACTGGGGCTCTGGAAACTTTCATCTCTGATTCCAAACTCAAAGTTCAAATCCTCTGGGTGCATTGTAGGTGCCTGGCACTGTTCATATGATTCCCTTTTTTGAACTTGCTCTTTGGGTTTTTATTATTTAGTGGGGGGAAGCAGGGGTGTCTGTATTCTGCCAGTCTGCAGGAGGCAGAAAGAAGCTGTACACCACAGGCAGCCCTGGAGCAGAGGGTTTAACTCCTCTAATAATTCAGTCAGTCATGGGAAACCAATACAAAAGAGCTGTACCTGGCTTCACAGGGCTCTTATCCTACAGCTAAAGTGGGATTTCCTGCTGAGGCCAGAGCAGAGTGAGCTCAGAGCTCTGGCAGAAAGGGCTGGAGAGCCTTGGCCAGAAGTTGCCATGATTTTTAATTAGGGGGAAGCCAGAGAGACTGTGGGTTGGTGCTCTGGTGAGTTTGAAAGCTGCTGCAGGGTCAGTACAGAGCTGAATCCTGGTGAAATTGTGGGGTGGGGTGGTGAAACCAAGGGTGAAACAAAGCTGGGGAGCAGTGAGCTGCTCCTTCTGCTTTTTGGTACAATTGAGAGTGTGAGGCAGGGCAAGGTGGGCTCTAAAACAAGAGCCAGGATGGTGAGGGCTTGAGCCACTGGAGATTTATTCCCCATTCATTCCAAGCTCAGCAGCTGGTGAAAGGGGAAGGAGGGAGAGCTGGTGGCTGTCCTTGCCTGGTTTAATGACAAGTTTGTCACCTTTGGCAGGGGAAGCTCTTAACTTCCAGCCCACTTCTCAGGAAGGGTGGGAGTGAGGAGCCTTTTCCAGGTGGTTGGAGGTGAGATGCTGAGCTCACACAGCCCCCTCTGCCTCCTTTTTCACCTGTGGAAGGAGGACCCAGAGGATGCAGCTTCTCTCCAGGCAATCTAGAATCCCCAAACTAACCCTGAGCTGTGCCATTAAATCCCCATTTCCCCTTTTTTTTTTTTTTTTCCAGGCCAAGAACAGAGAACTCCTGAAGCAAGCAGCTGCCCTATCCAAAGGCAAAAAGCCTGAGAAGTCGGGAGCAATAACCTCCCCCTAAAACCAAACCCCCCCAGTCTGGGAGCTTTCCCCAGCATTAAGCAAGGAGCCCAGGAGTCCTGCCTGATCTCTGGAAGCTCACACCTCAGTGTTGTCACTCCCCTGCTGCCATGGACTTGATGAAAACACTCAGTGTGTGTTGCCTTGCCACAGCCTCCTCCAGCATCTCTGGGTTCCCATCACTGTTGAACACCAGCTCATATCCCAGCAATCCCCAGGGAGAGGTCCCAGCCATCCTAACTCCCTTTTTTTTTGAAGTTTGATTGGTTTGGGTTTGGTTTTTTTTTGTTTTTTTTCCTTATCAGTTCCTCCCACTGCCAACCCTTTCTTGTTAGCAAACAGGAACCTGCTGCATGAGAGACTCCTGGCTGGTTCCCAACCTGCTGCTGGGAGGCAGCAGCCCTGGAGAAGCCACGAGCAGTGGGTGGGGAGAGCTCCAGTGGAACTTTTCCCTCCTCAAAAGGAAATCACCAGCCCAACAGATGTTACTGGAAGGTTGTGCCACTGCTGAGAACTGAGATCCAGCTTTTTGAAGATGCTTCCAAAATGGGGGCTTATGGTATTTATCTTGGAAGGGTTGTTTTTTTAGTTATTATTTTGTCTTGGTCTTCTTTTTTTTTTTTTTTTTTTTTTCCTGTCAGCTTGGCAAACCCAACCCTCCTGGCTTTGTGTGTTCTTGTTTTGTTGTGACAGCTTTTGGGTTGGGAGCCAGAGTGGAACCACACAAACCCAAACCCTGTCCCCCCACCCCACGGTGACTCGGTGACCTCTGGGGCTTTGATGACTCGGTGTGATCAACCATCTTTTACTCCTTCAGAGTTCAAGGCTTGGATTTTTCCCTCAGATCCAATTCCCCCTTTTCCTGCCCCATTCCTCCTTCCCTTCCAGCTGCAGAAACAGAAGCCAGGTTGGCTCCAGGGAAGAGCTTACTCAGGCAGCCACCCAAGCCATGGAGCATTTCTTGGGGCTCTCCAGGGACATTTCTCAACTGCTGCTTCAAAAGCCAGCAGGATAAAAGGGCTATGACAGTTCCCTGGAACAGGGACGTGCTCCTCAGAACCAGCACAGAGCCCACAGAACCCTCCAGCTCCCCCCAGGCTCTCGGGGTGGAAGCAGAGGGATCAGAAGCACTTGGCATCCAGCACCCAACTCCTCCAGCCAGGGGGGGAAAAAACAGCTCAGGGTTTGGAGACCCTCAGGGTGGAGGAGCAGGGGGTGAAGCTTTAGTCTGGAGCAGCTCTGGAGGTAGGTAGTGAAGTTGGCCTGTTGGATGCAGGGCTGGCTGCTCTGTCAGGGGTTTTATTAAGATTTTAACTAGAGATTGTGATGTTTTCTTTCATCCTTTTTTTTTTTTTTTTTGGTGGTAATAAAGATAACTTTACTCAAAGGCACTTTTTTTGATGATGCTGGCTTCCAGCATGGAAGGAGCACACTGCAGCATCACTCTGCCATCTGGGATTTTTCTTTATTGTTGTTGTTGTTCCTTTGTTTTGTTTTGTTTTGTTTTTTTTTTAAAGAGATTTCTGATGTGAAAACGAGGAAAAAGAAAAAAAAAAAATTGTTACACTTTGCCAGAGTGTGACAGCAGAAAAATACCTAATTTTATACTTCACATGTTTTTAGAAAATGAGGTGCATTGGTGGGGTTTTTTAAAAATGGGGGTTTTGCTTTTC
Organism: Heliangelus exortis; assembly: GCF_036169615.1. NCBI lineage: Eukaryota > Metazoa > Chordata > Aves > Apodiformes > Trochilidae > Heliangelus > Heliangelus exortis. The sequence continues at coordinate 2,444,376 of NC_092445.1, read as the reverse complement.
TGCTTCCCTCCAGATACAGAAATGAACAGAGGGAGGAAGGCCCTGTAGACACTATTATGGGGTGGGGTTTTTGGTTTGTTTTTTTTTTTTTAAATTGTGAGAAATCTGACCATCCAGTTGAGTAGCTGAGGATTTGTAGTAATAACATTGTTTCTTTGTATGTTTGTAATAATGGAGATTTTAAAAGGGATGCTTTGATTTGTACAAAACTCTGAGGACTGTAAAAATGTTTTAAAAAAAAAAACAAAAAAACCAAACAAATCTTCCTCTGTGTCTGCTACTTTCTATTTGAAAAAAAAAACTAAAAAAACCAAACAAAACCCAACAAACCCAAACCCAGAGCATCATCCTTCCCTGCCTGGAACTGATTTAGCTCCTGCTGGTTGTGCTGCTCTGGAGTCTGGAGTGTTCTGGGAAGGAGATGAGGAATTTTCTATTGTTTGCTTCATTCCTACTTTTGTCTCTATCTTGAAATCCTCCTGATTTAAAGCCTGTTGCTAGGATCCATGTTCCTTGGTTACATCCAGCTTCCCAGGACCCATCTGGCTGTGAGCCCACCAGATCTGTCCTCTGCTTTTCTTCTTCCCCAAGCACTTGAATGAAGACAGAAAAAAGAAAAAAAAAAGCCAAGAGGATGAGGGGCTTTGTTCTTTTTAAAATAAAGCTGCAAACGAGGTGAGAAAACCCCAATTGTGACTCTGAAGTCTTCCCCTGAGCCATGAGTCTGGAGGTAAAACAGGCTGGGGGGTGGATTTTGGGGTTGTTTTTTTTAAAAATTATTATTTTATTTGAAAGCTTCTAATTTTCCAGCAAAAATCTGGTAGTGCAAAACTGGAGTTTTCCACTTGGGAGCTGTAGTAAAAAACCTGTTGTGGTTTTTTTCTCCTCTGCCACCAGTGCTGTGGCACTCCAGAAATCCCTCCCCCAGGGTAGGGAAAGGCAAACTCTGCCTCTCTTGAGAGCTTCTCCAGCTCAAAATGATCTTTCCAGGTTCTGTTTTTCAAAGCTGCACCCAAAAAAAAAAAAAAAAAAAAAAAAAAAAAAAAAAGAAAAAAAATATTAAAAAAAATAAAAAGAAAAGACATTTTTCTATGGTTCTTTTTGACAAAATGCCCAAATCCATTGTTAGATACAGGGAAGAAAGAGCAGTTCTCTGAAACCTTTTTTCAGCAGTGTTACTCTTCCAATCTCTCTTTTCCAGCCTCTTTTAGTTTTCTGAGCTCTTTGATCCCATTCCAAGCCCTTTGGCTTCTCCCTCCTGGGAGGCCAGAGGCAGATGGGTTTCTGCTGCTCAGGGTTTCCCTCTGCCAGCTCCCAGCTCCCTGCCCCAGCTTTGGGAGATTTCCTGGCAGCACTGGAGCTCTCCAAACCTCACCCAGTTCTTGCAGCTCAGGGTGACACCTGGGGACACCTAAAATCCCCCAGGACAGGGTGCAGGGTGTCCTCAGAGTCCTTGGAAGCTTCCTCAGCTGTCCCTTGGCTCTGGGGCCCTCAGCAGCTCCTTGTCCATCCTTCTCAGGCTCATTTTCAGCTTGAAGATGCCCAAATCTTGAGCTTGCAGCCCCCAGAAGCTCCCAGGAAGGGGACTTGGGACTTCTGGAGGCTCCTGAGAAGGGGACTTGGGACCTCTGGATGTTTCCAGGGTGTTTTATCTCCCCTGCCCTCCACAGACCTCACCACCCCCTGGAATGTGCCCATTCCTCCTCCTCCGGGCTCCCAGGCAGTGGGAAGAGACAAAGCCAACCAAAAATCCTCATCCCCACCTCCTGTCCTGGGGCTCTGAGCCAGAGGGAAGATTTCCAACAGGTTTGGGGCAATTTTTGCAATTCCCAACCAGATCTTGGGGCAGCTCCTGCCTCTATCTGCTGGCACAGGCTTCCTTCTCTCTGTGGTTTATCCTCTGCTTCTGTGGTTTATCCTTCTGCTTCTGCCATCAGTTTGGATGCTTGCAGAGGGGTCTACTTAATTTATATGGTGATGATTTATTCTGGGTTGTGATTGCTTTATTTTTATTTTAAAGCTTTAGGAGAACAGAGGTTTCACAGTAACTGAGTGCACCTGAATGTTCCACGCTGCCCTCAGCCACCTGCTAGGAATGAAAACAAGCTCAGAAATGAGACTTCCACTTTTTAGGTCAGTATTTTTTTTCCCCCATTTCCCCTCCTTTCAGGTGGGGCTTTCCTTTGCCTGCTTCCAGCAGAAATATCTCCTGAAAAGAGATCTCCAGAAGCTCAAATTCCCTGGAGGACTGACAGGAGCTGAAGGTGTTTGGGTTTTCAGGGCAAACCTCTTACAAATTTTTTTTTTTTTTTTTTTTTGAGATCTACTAACCAAGAAGTTTAGATTTTTTTTTTAAATTTATTTTTTATTTAAAAAGCAATTACTTAAATAAATATTTCCTTTCCCAACTTGCAGGCCCCCTGCCAGGAACCTGAGACTTTAGTAGGCAGATGATCCTAAACTGGTTTGCAGCCCTAGGGGCAGTGAGTACCCAGCAGAAGTGAGTAAACCAACTTAACCAGCTGGTAATTACCCACAGACACCTTCCCGGCCATTCCTCCCTAATTGCTGGAGCTTTCTGGGAGTGCTGGCTCAGGCAGCAAACCCCGGAGGCAACGAGCTTTTTAAAACTTGGCTTCCAAATAAATAAATAAAATAAGGAGCTTGAAATCCCTTCAGCCTTTAGGAACCTGTGTTTTGGAGCTGAGCCAGGAGAGGTGAGCGTGTTCTGGAGATGAAGGAGGGCAGCAGGGAACTGAAAAGAGCTGAAATGAGGTGTCTGAGGAGCCCGTGCTCCTTCCAAAGCTCCTGGAGAGGGTGAAGAATCTTTGGAGGAGCCTGGGATCCCTGCAGAAAGCAAGTGGGGCTTTAGGGGTGGGAAAAGCTCCTTGATTTTTGCTGCCCTCACTCAGCTGCTGGGGGTGTAAAACTGGCCCAGGCAGTGAGAGCTGCTCCTTTGGGATGGAGCTTTTCCCTTTTGCAGATTTCCACAAAGAAACCGTGGCTGCCCTTTGCCTTCTGCCCCAGGAGATCTCCAGAAGTCCAGAAGTCCAAAGGTGTCTTGGCTCCTACCCCTTCCTTACTGGCTGGACTGGCCCTGCTCCTGCAGCACCTGGGGACACCAGTTCCCTCCTCCTGCTGTTCCCCAGAGCCACAGGGATCACTCACCAGTCCAAACCAGTCCAAACCATTGTTTCTACTGTGTTTTTGCTGCTGAAGCCACATCCACCTGCCCGTGGGGCAGAAATCCCAATGGATGGGGTGAGGTGCAGCTCATGTCACCTTGTTGGGGGTGACCTTGGCTCCATGACCTTCCCAAAGGTTCTAAACTGTGCTGCCACAGAGGAATTTGCTTCTCCACCCCCCAAACAGCCTGGGCTTCCTTCTCCCAGCCCACCAGGGCCTGATGTTGCTGGGTTTTAGTGGGGAGGTGTGGGGCAACCAGGCAATCCAGCTCCTTGTGCTTTGGGCAGGAGCAGAGCCCCTATGGAAAGGAAATATCCTCGTGCTCAGGGCTTGACCTGGCTGAAAAACATGAGCTGTTGGAGCAGCAGAAGGCCAGACAAGGCCATGGCTGTCCCCAGCCAACCCCCCTGCTTGTTCTAAGGTGACTTCTTTTGAGCAATCTCTCTGGGCTCCCTGTTTGGCTTTCTTGCAGCAGTTCAACTGCAACACCAGACTTGCCCAGTCAGCACCTTGAGAACTAGGGCAGTGCCAAGCCCTAAATCATTCCTGAGCTGTTGCATGGTTCCTGGGACTGAGCTTTCTGGAAACGGGGTGTTCAGGTTCAGCTCTTGGGTTCCTCTCTCGAGGAAATCTTGGCCTTGCCTTTGCCACCTTTTTCTCAATCCGTATCCTCAGGAATTTCAGCTGCAATGCTGCCCAGGTGACCCCTGGGGATGAGCCAGCCTGGAGAACCCTCCCAGCACTCCCATGGCCATGAAGCACGAGCTCTGCTAAACTCCAGCTGAGCCAAAACCTGAGCCCTCCAGTGCTTTGGGGTGAAGAAAAAAGGACTTGAGATCCTGGAGCTGCTTTGGCCCTGCCTGGCAGCCCCCCCCCGCATTTCCCACAGCATGAGGAGGGGTAGGACCCCCCCTCCCCTGCAGCTTGGAGCTGGTGGTGGCAGGAGGTCACCTCCTTTTGCCAGGCTGCTGTCACTGAGGGGAGATGCTGAGTGCTGAGCAGGAGCTTTGCAAACAGGTCAGGAAAATGCTGAGGCTGCAGGTAAGGGGGGGGCTGCCACGGCTGGGATGGGCTGAGAGGGGCCCTGGAGCAGATGGGGGATCTCGTGCTGCTCCTTATTGCCAAGTGAGTGACCTGCTTGGGGACTCAGCCCCCCAGCCCCTTCTCAGTCCCTCCAGCCCCTTCTCAGCCCCCCCAGCCCCTTCTCTAGCCCTCCAGCCCCTTCTCTAGCCCTCCAGCCCCTTCTCAGCCCCTCCAGCCCCTTCTCAACCCTTCCAGCTCCTTCTCAGCCCCTTCTCAGCCCCTCCAGCCCCTTCTCAGCCCCTCTATCCCCTTCTCTACCCCTCCAGCTCCTTCTCTACCCCTCCAGCTCCTTCTCTACCCCTCCAGCTCCTTCTCTACCCCACAAGCTCCTTCTCAGCCCCTTCTCAACCCTTCCAGCTCCTTCTCAGTCCCTTCTCAGCCCCTCCAGCCCCTTCTCAGCCCCTCCAGCCCCTTCTCAACCCCTCCAGCCCTTCTCAGCCCCTCCAGCCCCTTCTCAACCCCTCCAACCCCTTCTCTACCCCTCCAACCCCTTCTCTACCCCTCCAGCTCCTTCTCTACCCCTCCAGCTCCTTCTCTACCCCTCCATCTCTTTCTCAGCCCCTCCAGCCCCTGCTCGGCCCCTCCAGCCCTGCTGGCCTTGGGGCAAAGAACCTCCTGGCACAGCCCCGGGTGTCTCCTGATGGGATATTTTTATACTAAATGTTTGGCAGTGCCTCCAGCTGGACGCCTGCCTGACACACACCCACAGCCCCAGGGTCCCCAAGTCCATCTCTGTCTGTCCCTTTCATGTCCAGAGTTCTCTGGGAGGCACAAAGGGGAGAACAGAGACCCCCTCATCCTTCTCCTCTGCTTACACCGTGTGGCTTTCACTGCTGCAAAGCAAGAATCACAGAATTATGGCTGAAAAGACCTCTAAGAGGACCAAGTCCAGTTGTCAACCTAGAAACAAAACCCCCCAGCCTAGAGCAGGTCCTGAAGTGCCACATCCCCACGGGTTCTGACCCCCTCCAGAGATGGGGACTCCACCACTTCCCTGGGCTTTTCCTCCCTGCTCAGCCAGAGCTCCCACAGAGTTCCTGCCCTCAGGTGGCCACTGCTGCCCAGGGAGCAGGAGGCATCTTGGGGTTTGCCTCTGGTGACAGGAGCTGAAACAGCATCTCCAGTCCCAGGGGAGAGTGGGGTTGGGTTCCTCTCAGAGCAGGCACCAACTGGACCTCCTATCAGATGCAATTAAACCCCCAAATTGTTCCTATCCTGGAATCACTGGTTGGAAAAGCCCTTTAGGATCACCCAGTCCAACCCTTCCCCCAGCACTGCCCAGACCACCCCCACCCCATGTCCCTCATCCCCACATCCCCAGGGCTCTGAAACCCCTCCAGGGATGATGGGGACTCCAGCCCTGCCCTGGGCAGCCTGGGCCAGGCCCTGACAACCCTTTCCAGGGAGAAATTCTTCCCCAGCTCCAACCTAAACCTCCCCTGGCACCACTTGAGTTGTGCCAAAAGTTCCTCTTGGCCCATCCCTTGTTCCTTGGGAGCAGAGCCCGACCCCCCCTGGCTCCAACCTCCTCTCAGGGGGTTGCAGAGAGCCACAAGGTCTCCCCTCAGCCTCCTCTGCTCCAGGATCAGCACCCCCAGGGCCCTCAGCTGCTCCTGGGCAGAATTGGGCTCTGTTGGTTTTAATGCCCATGGGAATATGAATTTATCAGAACCCAGGCAGTTCAGTGCTTCAGAAATCTTCAAATCTGTGCAAGACAGACCCAGGCTGGGATGAAGAACAATATTCTGACAAAGTCCTGGTTCTCACACATTCCTCACAGCCAGATCTGTCCAACCTGCAAAAAAAAAAAACCAACCTAAAAAAACCCCCAAACCAAACCACTCCAGATCTCCCCAGCTCCCTTCCCCTTCTCCAAACACCCTCCAGCCCCTCAATCTCTCTTCTTTTCACCCCTAAACCCTCAGCCCAGGACTCAGATGACACAAACACCAACCCAAGAAGCAGTCACCTCAGGGTGACCAGAACCTCCCAGACCCCACACTCTGGGTACAGAGCTGCTTTTCCAAAACACCCCTAAAAATAGCAGCGGGTGTCTGCAGGCTGTGGCAACGGGGACGGGGACAAGGACAAGGAGCAGACCGAGGGGCACCTGCACCCACCCTGTCCCCTCTGTCCCCGCAGAGCCCCGGGGTGCCAGGGATGGCCGTGTGGGTGCCAAAAGCTTCTTTTCTTGGCAGGAGCTCCAAGCCCGGGGCAGGAGGAGGTTGTTGCCAGGCAAACCCCGAGTTGTTTGTGCAGCCATCCCCGCTCGCTGGACTTTGCCATGTGGAGGCTGTCAGGCAGCAGCAGATTGTTATCAGCCTGGCTGTCTGCACCCGACTGTTTTATGGGGTGTTTTTTGTTGTTTTGCGTTTTTTTTCCTCCCTTTTTTTTTTTTTTTTTTTTTTTTAAATTATTATTATTATGACGATTTGGTTTGGTGGGTATGAATCTGTGTGTAGGGAGGGGTGGGGGTAGAGGATGGGAGGAGAAAACTGCTCGGGCATTTTCTGCTCCGGGTTAAGCAAACTGCTCCGGGTTTGATATTTTTTATTTTATTTTATTTTATTTTATTTGGGGAACCTCAGGGGGCAGCGGGGTGGCAGGGGGATGGGACCCCCCCCCCCCCCATGGCCAGATGGAGCCTCGGTTCCAGCTCTGGGCACAAGGCAGAACCGGGGCAGCTCAGCAATTTTGGACAAACCCCGCTGCCCGTGAACGCCTCCCAGGCGCCTTTTCCATCACGGTTCTTTTCCCTTTGGCCCCGGGAGACATTTTCCATTGCTCGTTCTTTCAGAAGGTGCGGAAAGTGCCGCAGCGGGGAGCGGACAGGGGGATGGGGGGGGAGAAGCCCACCCTGCACCCCCCAGGGCGCTCCCCTGGACCGGCACCGCCCGACGGGGAGCCCGGACCGGGCCGGGGGTCTCATCCTGAACGGGGCCGGGGGCTTAGGGGACGGGGGGCTCGGGGGTCTCATTGCGGCCGGAGGTGGGGGGCTTGGGGAGCTCGGGGGTCTCATTGAGGCCCGGGATGGGGGTTTTGGGGGACGGTGGGTTCGGGGGTCTCATTGCGGTCGGGGGTGGGGGCTTTGGGAGGCGGTGGGCTCGGGGGTCTCATTGAGGCCCGGGATGGGGGTCTTGGGGGGGGGGTTGAGGGGCGGCAGGCTTGAGGGGCGGCAGCCCCGGGGGTCTCACTGCGGGCGGGGGGCTTGGGGGACTGGACCGGGCGGGGGCTCCGGCGCGGTTCGCTCGGTAGCGAACTACAACTCCCAGCATCCCCCGCGCCGCCGCATCCTATTGGCTGTCTGCTCTCCGTTTGGTCACGCACCCTCATTTCCATTGGTCGAGGCGGCCCGGGGGCGGGGCTGTCCCCGCTATGAAGCCGCGGCGGGCGCGGAGCAGCGGAGCCGTTCGGAACCCGGGGGGTGTCCGGGACCCCCGTCCCGCCCGGGGGGGCCCGGGCCGTGCCCTCCGCACACCCCCGCGCTGCCATGCTGCTGGCCGGCTCGCCCTGCCGCCCCCCGGGGCTGGAGGAGTACCCGGCCGGCGAGGTAAGGGCTCGCTGCTCCCCCTTTGCATCGACCCCTCCCCAATTCTGCTGCCCCCAACCCCCCCCCCCTCCCCCTGGGAACGCTGTCCCCCCACCCCAGGGCCACCTCGGTGATCCGCGGGGACGGGAGGGACAGGGACAGATCGGTGCGGGCGGAGGAGCTGGGGCTGTACCGCCCAATAACCCCCTCGCACCTCTGTTTTTCAGCGAACCTAAAAACAAGGGGGGTGGGAGCCCACCCGGGGGTGCTGGGGATGGGGTGGCTTTCTCCGGGCAGGGGGACTTTGCGGTCGCCGGACAAAAGATTTCGGGGTCTCCCGAACTCTCCAGAAGCTGCCATGGGTGCGGGAGGTGGGGAAAGGGTCCTGCCTTCGGGCATCGGTAAAGGGAAACTGAGGCAGGGGCTGGTGATGGGATCAGCCCCCACTCATCGAGGTGGGGGGCTCTGTCCGTTCCTTTCGGCTTTGCTGCCGTTCCCGGGCTGGACGTGGGATTTCTCTGACGTTAACCCAGAGGTCTTGGAAACCCTTGCCATCTCCCAGGAGTCCAAAACTGGCGTCCCGAAGTTTCTGTAGAGCTTTGTGGGACCTCCCTGTCCCTTCCCGTCTCCCTCCCACCTCCCCTAAGCAACTGGACCCGTCTGCAACTTCAGGTCACCAACATACCGAGTTACCCGAAAAGTTGGGAGTCCTGCACTTATTTACCCCTTTGGAAAAACTATTCCCAGTTTGTCCTTTTGCTTCCCATTCCCTCGGGTTCCCCCGGGTTTGCTCTGCAGCTCGGGGGCTTTGGTTGCAGGGAGTAGGTGGCTCCCCGAATAGCCGTGTCACCTCGGCCTGGCTGCGGGGACAATTCCTCCTGGCACGGGAGAAATGCTGGAGACCCCAGGAGAGGGTGGAGAGAGACCCCGGCCCCTCCTGGCTGGGAGCTGGAGCCTGGAATCGGGCATTTGGGAGCAGGCTGGGGGAAGAACGGGACCGGTGGGGATGTCACCGGGGTCTGGGAGGTGCCACTCCGCGGGCTGGCGTGGTGACACCCACCGTGGGAGCCCCTCAGCTTTCTTCTGGCGAGCTGTGGCGGTGGGGGTTGGTTTCCCCCCCCTCCGTGGAACCTCTGGAGGTTTTCAGGATGAGGCGAGGGGGCTTTGTCCTCACTGCTGGAGCTGCCTTCACTTGGCAGGAGCAGCTCATGGCCAGGGGAGTTGCCGTGGGGGGGTGGATCGTGCCGTGAGGGGGTGGATCGTGCCGTGGGGGGGGGATCGTGCCGTGGGGGGGGGATCGTGCCGTGGGGGGTGGATCGTGCCGTGGGGGGGATCGTGCCATGGGGTGGATCGTGCTGTGGGGGGGGGATCGTGCCGTGGGGCTCGCTGTGGGGTGGCTGATGCCAAAGGGGTTGCACACCCCCCGATGAAGCTCAGCCACAGCCCCCTCCCTGCCTGGGTTTGGTTAGGAGGCACAAACCTGCTCAGCCGGGTGGCTGCCCCGGTGTTTGTTTAACCTCACCTTATCGGGAATGATTTTCCAACACCTGACTAAGCACTGGGAGCAGTGCGGGGGGGTGTGCAGGGGGGTGTGCTCACTGCTTGGCGCACCCATCACCCCCCTCCCGGGGGGTTATCTCCTTCTCCCGGGGTCTCCATCGAGCCCCCGTGCTGGCTGGGAGCTAATCGAGTGCCTGGCGAGGGTCAGGACATCGCCTCCGTGCCTCAGTTTCCCCAGCAGCTGCTGAAGGGGGTGCTGCCCTTGCCCGGCGGGGGGGTGAGGGTTAACGGCAGCGCTCCCGGGGATTGCTTAATGCAGCGAAACGGAGCGAGGCTCCGCGCAGGGGTGATTCAAATGCACTTTGGAAGGTCACCCTGAGCTGTCACCACAAAGTGGCCGCGTTGGGAGCCCTGCCGGGAGTTCTGTCCCCTGGTTTTCCCTGCCTGGGTCTCTCCGTTGTTGTCCCCTCCCCAAGAAACCTCTTGGAGCACCCGAAAGCTGTTTCACCCTAAATTGTGAGTCAGCTCGGAGCCAGCTCAGCACCCCGAGCAGCGGTGGCACCAGGCTGTTCCCGCTGTCACCTTTGCTGTCACCAACCTCCCTGCCCGCCCCGTCTGGCTTCCGTGGTGACTCAGGGCAGGAGCATCCCGGGTGGCACTCGGAGCCCTTGGTGGCTTCGCTGGGGTGGTCTCAGCCTGGTGCCAGCCAGAGCCCGACACGTGGAGAGCTCGTGGCAGCGGTGACAGCTGCCGTGTGTCACCTCGTGCCACCCTCACCCTGTCCCCACCACCACGGGGATGGTTTGGAGAAAGCCACCCGCTTGTCACCTCTGCCAGCTCCAGCTCTCAGAGTGAAACCCGTGGCAGGTCCAGGGCTTGTCCCTTCACAGGACACCAGGGAAAAGACCCCCGGGAGAAGGGCTGGAGGGTGGGGTGTGTCCTCCTGCCATTGTCACCCTTGGCTCTGGCATCCGGGCACCCTCCTCCTGCTGCCACCACCCCCCTGTGACATGTCCCATCTCCCAGAGGTGCAGCCCGGCAGTGGGACCCTCGCTATCAACTGGCTGGGAGTGACGTGGGGTGCTGGGAGTGACGTGGGGTGCTGGGAGTGACGTGGGGTGCTGGGAGTGACGTGGGGTGCTGGGAGTGACGTGGGGTGCTGGGAGTGACGTGGGGTGCTGGGAGTGATGTGGGGTGCTGGGAGTGATGTGGGGTGCTGGGAGTGATATGGGGGGCTAGGAGTGATGTGGGATGCTGGGTGTTGATGTGGGGTGCTGGGAGTGATGTGGGGTGCTGAGCAGGGGGTGTCAGGAGTGGGTCTGGGGGCAGAGCTGCCCCTGGAGCTGTCTCAGCCCCGGGAGGTGGTGTTGGGCTTGGGTGGCTTCCTGGAGGAGATGTCTCCCCTCTCCTGGCTTGGTGACAGGGCAGCTCCGGTGTCCTGGCTGCTGTCCCCAGGTGTCACACCTCCCCGGGGTACAGAGCAACACCCCTGCCCGATTTCATCAGGCCTGATGTAAGAGTGTGGGGGCGACGGCCTCCTGTCCCCGTGGCCCATCAGGGGTGGCTCCCTGAGTCACCCTTTCCGGTGCCGTCACACTCGTCCCGCCGGTGACTTCTCAACCAGGGGACACTTGGTGGCTCCTGGGCTCGAGCCACTGCTCTTCCCTTTCTAGGATAGGAGCGTCGAGAGCCCCCGGCAGCTGGGGAGGGGTCCCAGTGCCTTCATCCCCCTGGAAAAGGTAAGAGAAGTGAGGGGGTGGTCTCGGGTGGGGGTGCTCCTGGGTGGTCTCAAGTCCCCGTCCTTATTGGAGGCTCCTCCTTGCCCTGGGGGGGGGGGGGACTGTTAAGGATCCCCCCCCCCACTCTGCACCCCACTTGCTGGTACCCAGGTGGGACGTGGAAGGGTCACCCAGCCTGGGGGTGTCCCCCTGGCAGTGGGGTGGGGGTGGGGGGCATCTTGTTTTGGAGGTTGAGGGGAGAAGTGGTGTTTTCTTGCCCCTAAGTTCTTGGCTGTGCCTCAGTTTCCCCACTCATCCAAAGGTGGTTGGCTTCATATTACAAAACCCCCTCCAAAAAAAACCCAAAAAAACAAAAAAAAAAAAAAATCCCAAACCAAAATAAAACCAAACCCCTGTCCTGAAATCCTCCCCTGCTGGAGCACCCTCAGCCCTATCTCAGCACCCAAGGGTTGGTGTCCCAGATGGTTCCCCCGTGGCAGAGATAGCACCCTGGTGTCATCACCACCACGAGGGTGGAGAGAAACTGGGGGTGTGGGGGGGGCTGAGCCCCATCTCCTCCCCACTGCACACCAATCCTCAACCAACCAAACAACTCAACCCAACCCTGAGCTGGGCTCTGGGGGTTCCCAGCATGGAGACCCCAAATCCCCCCCCACCCCCCGGGAGCAGCCGGAGGTGCCCGTTCCGGGCAGGGAGGAGGTTGAGCACCTTGGATGGGGTGAGCATTGGGATGGGTGCCACCAATCCCTGATGGGTGGGGGGTGTTTCTTTAGGATAGAGGGGGCTGTTGGAAGGAGTTGGAGGGGGGGTACACCCCAAAACCCTTTTCCCCTCCCTTCCCTATCCCCCCCTCCTCTCCCCGTGCTGGCAGATCCTGCAGGAGGGTGTGGAGAGCACCCAGGGCCAGCACCTCATCCAGGCCTTGGTCTCCCAGGGTAGGGTGGACAACATCACCATGGTGATGGGGCTGCACCCCCAGTATCTCAGCAGCTTCTGGAAGACTCAGTACCTCCTGCTGCGCATGGACGGGCCCCTGCCCTACCACAAACGTCACTACATTGCCATCATGGTGAGGGTTTGGGGTCTCTTGGGGCTGGGGTCCCTTAGGGGCTGGGGTCCCTTGGGTTGGGGAGTCTCTTGGGGGCTGTGGGGGGTCCCTTAGGGGTTGGGATCCCTTAGGGGTGGCATTCCTTGTGTTGGGAGTCCCTTAGGGGTTGGGAGTCCCTTAGGGGTTGGGAGTCCCTTAGGGGTTGGGAGTCCCTTAGGGGTTGGGAGTCCCTTAGGGGTTGGGAAGTCCCTTAAGGGTTGGGAAGTCCCTTAGGGGTTGGGATCCCTTAGGGTTGGGGGTTCCTTGTGTTGGGAAGTCCCTTGGAGTTGGGGGATCCTTGGAGTTGGGGATTCCTTGTGTTGGGGTGTCCCTTGGGGGTTGGGGTGGTCCTTGGGGTGGGGGTCCCTTAGGGATATGTGTGGTCCCAGCACCTCTGCTGGGTCACTGCCTGGAGGCAGGAGGGTGTTTGGGACCCCTCTGCTCTTGGGTGGGTGGTCCCAGAAGTTGAGAAGCCCCTTTGGGGTTGGCCCCATGGTACCCCAGCACCCCTCCCCACTAAGGTCCCTGGGGACCAGCTCTGGTGAGGGGGGGTGGGCAGAGCCCCCTGGTTGGCCTCTCCTGCCCAGGGCAAACCCTCAGTGGGTGACGCAGGGGGAGTGGGGGTTCCCTGCCTTGGCTTCTCCAAGGGCTCGTAGCGGGGTTTTGGGGGGTGGGGAGGTGGGTGCTGAGTGCCCGGCTCTCCCTGCAGGCAGCAGCCCGGCACCGCTGCTCTTACCTGGTGGGGTTGCACATGGGGGAGTTCCTGCAGGTGGGGGGCAACCCAGAGTGGCTGCAGGGGCTGCACTGTGCCCCCCAAAAACTCAGGAACCTCAATGAGATCAACAAACTGCTGGCACACCGGCCCTGGCTCATCACCAAGGAGCACATCGAGGTGAGAGCTGCTGCTGCTGCTGCTGCAGACCCCCCTTTCCCTCCCCAAAACCCACCCCACACTCTTTTTTTTTTTTTTTTTTTTTGCGGGGGGGGGAGGGCCTGATCCTGGGGGCCACATCCCTGCTTGCACCCCCCCCCCCCCAACTTCCCCAGCTTTAACCATTCCAGGGCTGGGATGGATGGGGAAGGGGTGGCTTGTCCCCTGGGGGTGACTTGGCCCAGCTCTTGGGGTGCAGTGGGGGGGTGGGGGATAAGGGGGGATTCTTCTCCAACCCTGTGTGCTTTGCAGGCTCTGCTGAAGACAGGGGAGGACAGTTGGTCCCTGGCAGAGCTGGTCCAGGCCCTGGTGCTCCTCACCCACTACCACTCCCTCGCCTCCTTCGTCTTTGGCTGTGGCATCAACCCTGAGGAGGAGCAGGAGGGGGGGCAGAGCTGCAGACCCCCCTCCCCCCCCAGTGAGGACAGCATGGGGGGCTCTGGGGTAAGGGGGAGGGGATTGCTTTGCAAGGGGGTGGGAAAAGAGGGTATCAGGGGTGGGTGGGGGGTGTGTGGGCTGCCTTAAGGGGCTGGGAAGTGCCCTGAGGACTTCTAGTGGGAAGAGCAGATGATTTAGGGCTGTGTAGGAGCCTCCCTCTTGTTGTAGGAGCAACCTCCTTCTTGCAGTAGCATCCTCCCCCTCCTCGTAGGAGCATCCTCCCCCTCCTCGTAGGAGCATCCTCCCCCTCCTCGTAGGAGCATCCTCCCCCTCCTCGTAGGAGCATCTTCCCCCTCCTCGTAGGAGCATCTTCCCCCTCCTCGTAGGAGCATCCTCCCCCTCCTCGTAGGAGCATCCTCCCCCTCCTTGTAGGAGCATCCTCCCCCTCCTCGTAGGAGCATCCTCCCCCTCCTCGTAGGAGCATCCTCTTCCTTGCATTAGCATCCCCTGGAGGGTCTCCTCCTCCTCCCAGCCTCTGGGATGAGCCCCAGGAGCCATCTGGGAGTCTGAGCAGAACCAAATCCTCCTCGGAGCAACCCCGGGGCTGCTCCATGTGACACCAGAGCTCTGCCCTGCTCTGCCCTTCCAACCCCTCTGCAACCTCTCTCGTCCTGGGGCAGCACTGACCCCAAACTCTGCTTGGGCAGGGCAAGGATGCCATGCAGGAGGTGGAGGTGCTGATGGAGAGGCTGAAGCTGCTGCAGGAAAGCCAGCTGGAGGAGGAGGAGGTCACCCAGGAGGAGATGGCCACACGCTTCGAGCTGGAGAAGACGGAGAGCTTGCTGGTGGCTCCCACGGGTGAGGAGGGGCAGGGGGGGGGGGCAGCTGGGTGGGGATGGGGTCCCCACGGGCTGGGGAAGGAGCCAGCATCTGCCTGGGGTGCAGCAGGGTCTCTCCAGGTGACACCTCCTGGCTGATGGCTGTGCTGATGCTTTGTAGATCCCGGGGATCACTCCCTGCAGTCCAACGTCCGCTGCTTTGTGGAGGACCCCGAGTTTGGCTACAAGGACTTCACCCGGAGGGGTGAGCAGGCACCCCCCACTTTCCGTGCCCAGGTGGGTGCTGGGGGTCCCGTGGGGGGCAGGGTGCCGGGTGGGGAACCTGCAGGTTCCTGAGGATGTGGTCAGTGTGTGTGCAGTGTGGGGGACCGGAGCTGTCTGGACCGGAGAAGTACCACCAGATTTTGGGGGGGGGGTGTGTGTAGGGGGGTCAGCATGGTGGGGGGGACCCCAGCTTTGACAAGGAACCCCCAGTTGAGCCCCTAGCCCAGCAGCATCCTGTCTCCACCAGGATTACACCTGGGAGGACCATGGCTACTCACTGATCAATCGCCTCTACCCCGACGTGGGGCAGCTCCTGGATGAGAAGTTCCAGGTTGTCTACAACCTGACCTACAACACCATTGCCATGCACTGTGGTGTGGACACCTCCATGCTTCGTCGGGCCATCTGGAACTACGTCCACTGTGTCTTTGGCATCCGGTAAGGTCCCCGAGGAGCCCACTTTGAGTAGAGCCCTGAGCGGGGCCAACCTTGGGAACCTGGGGCTTGGTCTCGGTGAGAGTGTTCCTGGTGCTTAGATGAAGGCAAAGAGCCCCCAGCACAAGAATCATGGAATGTCAGGTGGGAAGGGACCTCAAGGATCAGGTGAAGGATGTGGAGTTGTTGGAGCAAAGCCAGAGGAGGCCATGGAGATGATGAGGGGCATGGAGCAGCTCTGGAGCCAGGCTGGGAGAGTTGGGGGTGTTCAGCTTGGAGAAGAGAAGGATCCAGAGAGACCTTAGGGCACCTTCCAGTGCCTGAAGGGATCCAGGAAAGCTGGGGAGGGACTTGGGACAAGGGCCTGGAGGGATGGGATGAGGGGGAAGGGTTTCCAGCTGCAAGAGGGGAGATGGAGAGGAGATGGGAGGGAAGAAATTCTTTGGGGTGAGGGTGCTGAGCCCCAGGCTGCCCCCAGAAGCTGTGGCTGCCCCATCCCTGGCAGTGTCCAAGGTTGGATGGGGCTTGGAGCACCCTGGGCTGGGGGAGGGGTCCCTGCCCATGGCAGGGGGGGCACTGGGGGAGCTTTAAGGTCCTTCTCAACCCAGTCCAACCCAATCTGATCCAGGTGTCTGTTTCAGAGTGATGCTGTTGAGGGGTTGATTTAGCTCCATCAAGCCCCCAGGGGTTTGGGAATGGGCAGGGGGGGGGATAACACTCTCTCCTCTCTCCCCCAGCTACGATGACTACGACTACGGGGAGGTGAACCAACTCCTGGAGAGGAGTTTGAAGGTTTACATCAAGACGGTGGCTTGCTACCCGGAGAAAACAACCAAGAGGATGTACACCCAGTTCTGGAGACACTTCAAACACTCAGAGAAGGTGCTGCCCCATCCCTTCGAGGTGCCTGGGGGGGTTGCTAAACTCTTCCAGGCTCTGACCCCCCCCCCTTTTCCCTGGGTAGGTGCACGTCAACCTGCTCCTGCTGGAGGCTCGGATGCAGGCGGCTCTGCTCTACGCCCTGCGCGCTGTCACCCGCTACATGACCTGAGCTCTGCTCCCTCCTTTGCCTCTGGGACAGCTCTGGGGGGAGCTGATCCCCTCCAGATGGTCCCTGGAATAGCGTCTCCCCCTTCTTTACAGAAGGAACAGAGAGGGGAGGGGGCTTCCCTGCCCCTCAGCCTGGAAAACCAGAGCCCTGCGATGCCAGCGGTGCCGGGAAGGCCCCGGGGAGCAGAGCTGAGGATGCTCCACTGCTCCCTGGGGTTTCTTCTTTTTATATATGGGGGGGGTGAGCCCCTACCCAAAAAAAAAAACCAAACCAACCCAACTTCATTTTGAGCCCAAATGAAGTCAACCTGTGAGTGCAGCACCAGGGTGGCTCCTCGGGGCCATGTCCTGGTGCCCTGGGGGATTCTCCTCAACCCTGGGCATCACCCGAGGGGAACGGGGGCTCTGTCTCTGCTCTGTGGGATTTGTGCTGGAAAATGTCCCCCCTGCTGAGGACATCTTGGGGTCTGGGTGGGCCAGGGTGGGGGAGGCTGCAGCTTCTCCGTGCTCTGCCCCAGGGTGTCCCTGCTGTGACACCGAGATGTCCCCTCCAGGCCCCCAGCCCTTGGGTGGGGTTGAGCTCAGCCCCATCCTGTCCCCTACAATTTGGGGGACACGAGGTCCCTCGTCCCCTGCTCCAGGGGCAGTGGGGGGCAGCAGTGTTTGCTGTGGATTTGACACTTTTTTTTTTTTTTTTTTTTTTCACCTACTGGTGCATCTCAGCCTGGGGGGGAGGGGGCTGGTGGCAGGGTGGGACAGGGGGTGGCTGTCACCAGGACATCTCCCAGGGGTGCTGGTCACCTCGGGGGGGGCTTGGGTGGCAGAACCCCCACTCCTGCTGCAGCATCACCCACTGCTCCTCCCCTCCTGGTTTGTCTCTGCTGAACTGTGGCTCCAGTTAAGTTATTTCTATATTTTATTATTATTTTTTTTGGAGGGGGGGGGGGGATGTATTTTACTCCTGCCTGGGCATGGAAATGCCACGGAGACTTTGCTACAGATCTCATTGGAAAAAATAAAATTATTCTTTTATTTCCCCTTTTTTTTTTTTTTTCTTTCCTTTTTTCCAAACTTTTCTGCCTCAGGGACTGATCCTGCATGGCCCAGGATGGGAGGTGTTGGTGGGGGGGGCAAAAATGAGTGGGCTCAGCTCCCAGCCACCCTTCTCCCAACCTTCTCCTGGGTGCAGCACCTTCCTGGAAAGCCAGAATTTGGGACACTGGGTGGGTGTCCCATGGGATTGCTGCTGGGGGGGGGGGGGGGGGTGAGGCAGCACTGGGGCCACCCAGCCCTGTGATGTGGAGCCCAGAGCTTATCAGGGTGGGGGCAGGAGCCCCTGGCAGGTGCTGATAAGATCCCTGGGGAGGGTGCAGCAGAACCAGGGTGCACCCCTGCACCCAAGGAGCCCAAGGTCCCAGCTCCAGGGCTGGCTGAGACCCTGCTGCCAGGTAGGGCTCGTGGAAGGGGAAACTGAGGCACAACGAGGTGGGGGTTCCCTTTGCTTTTCCAAAGTCCTTGGGCTGGGGTCCCCATCCAGGTGTCTGCCCAGGTCCCTTTCATGTGATTGGTGACCAGGGGTGGGTTTAGGAACCAGGACCCTACAACTCCCCCTCCCCAGGTGGATCCCAAGGGGAAGCCCATGCCTGAAGCCAGCACTGCCCAAGGAGCCCCAAAGCCTCCTGAAAGGCTTGGTTTCAATCCCCTTTTTTCCCCATCCCCAATTCCAAAGCTTGATCTTAGCAGCAAGTCCTGGATCTGGCCCCAAATTCCCCTCAGAATTCCCCCCATTTCCCTCAGAATTATTTTCAACCCCCAAAACTCCCTGGGGTGCACCCTGAAGCCACCCACCAGCCCCAGGGATACCCACCCTTTGCTTTTCTTTCCCTCCCCCTCCTATTTTTCTCCTCCAGCATCAACTCAGGGGTGATCCAGCACCCTGGGCTTCCTTTAACTCATCCTCCTGGGTCCCTTTAACCCTTTTCCTTTTCTTTTTTTTTTTTTTTTTTTTTTTTTTTTTTTTTTTCTTTTTTTTTTTTTTTCTTTTTCTTTTTCTTTTTTTTTTTTCTTTTTCTTTTTCTTTTTTTTCTTTTTCTTTTTTTTTCTTTTTTTTCTTTCTCTTTTTTTTTCTTTTTCTTTTTTTTCTTTTTCTTTTTTTTCTTTCTCTTTTTTTTCTTTTTCTTTTTTTCTTTTTCTTTTTTTTCTTTTTCTTTTTTTTCTTTTTCTTTTTTTTCTTTTTCTTTTCTTTTTTTTCTTTTTCTTTTTTTTTCGTTTTCTTTTTCTTTTTTTTTCTTTTTTTTCTTTTTTTTTCTTCTTTTTTTTTCTTCTTCTTTTTTTTTTCTTTTTTTTTCTTTTTCTCTTTTTTTTTTCTTTTTTTTTTTCTTTTTCTTTTTTTTTTTCTTTTTCTTTTTTTTTTCTTTTTCTTTTTTTTTTTTCTTTTTTCAGGTGGTCACAGTTATAACCCAATCAATTCCTCACCCCTTGTTTAACCAAGCCCTGCAATTTGTCTGCAGGCATCTCATTTAGCAGCAGCTTTCTCTGGCTGGCAGGCCAGGAGGTGTTTTAGTAACCTCCCTACCTGCAGCTGAGAGTTAAGGATCCCAATGGATGCAATTTTATTTTCTTTTTTTTTTCTTTTTTTTTTTTTTTTTCCTGCACTGCTACTACTGTTTTGTTGCCCTCCATTTAATAATGAATGGGGTCAGGGGTGGTCAAACTGCAGCAGTGCAATGGGAAAATAATAGTAATAATAGAAATAATTGTAATTGTGGTGCTGAATGAGCACTTGGAAGCCAAAGCACTTTGCAAAATGGGCATTATTTGGGCTGAGCTGAAAAGGGGGGAGGAGGGAAGCAGCAGAGAACACCGGGAGCTGCTGCAAGGGCTGGGGAGGGACAGATTTGGGATGGGGAATGAGTAAATGCAGGCTGGGGGGGGGATGGGTTTGGGATAGACAAGCTGGGGCTGGGTAAGTTTGAGCTGGAAATGGGTAAATTCAGGAGGGGGATGGATAAATTCCATCTGGGGGTGGATGAAATCAGGGTGGACGTGGATTAATCCAGGATGAACATGGATTAATTCAGGATGGACACCAAGCAGCTCTTCAGGGGTGAGCTGGATGGGGAGGTGATGGGTGCCCTGGCTTTGCCCAGCACCCATGTCCCTGGGTCCCATGGGATCACACCTCTGCCAGGGGTGAGCAAAGCCACAGTCACTTCAGAATGGGACAGAGCTGAGCCCCAGTCCCTCCCAGTGCTGGTTTTGGGGGGTGGTGGGTGGGAGGGAAGGGATCTCCCCCCTCCCTGGCTGCTTGAGCTCATAGGAACAGAATGTGTCCTGCCCATAGAGCCCAAAATATCCCCGGGCACCCTCGGTGCTGGGTGCCAGCCCCGTTCCCTCCTGTAACCCACACCGTGCCACTGGGTCACTGCTGGGGGACTGGCAGTGTCACCAGAACACCCAGCGTGGGGGTTACTGCAGATTTAGGGTGCTGAGCACTGCGTTCACAGCCCCAGAAACGTGGCTGGGCAGCCAGGTGGGCGCCTCTGGGGGTGCCAAGAGCCATCTCTGTCCCCCTCCTCCCGCCCCGAAAAAATCTGGGAGTGAGTGTCCTTCCCAAACCCCTTCCCAAACTGGATTCAGCCCTGGAAATCTTGGCAGGGTGAGGGAGGGTCAGGATAAGGATCTCACCTCTGCAGCACGTAAAATAAATGAAGTCTTTGCTTTGGGACAATGGGGCTGTCCCCGGGAAGCCACCTCGCTGGCCCGGCTGGGGACAAATCGGGCTCATCCTGAGGGAGCTGCGGGCTCTGGGTGCTGCGGGGCTGCAAATCCCAACGGGAGCATTTCAGTCCTTAGGAAGCAGCCGGGGGGAAGAGGGGGGGACACGGGACACACACGACACACACCCCGTGCCTCGTGGTGTGTCCCGAAGCTGCTGTCACCTCCCTCGCCCGGCCCTTGGGGTGCCATCCTGCACCCCCAGCTCAGCACCCGCTGCGGGATGGAGCCCCCCGAGGGGTGCAAAGGGGGCTCCGGCACATTCTGGAGCGGGGATGGAGAAACCGGGGACGGGGGGCACCGGGGCTGTGGGGGCTTTGGGGCTGTGGGGCTTTGGGGCTGTGGGGGCTTTGGGGGCTTTGGGGCTGTGGGGCTGTGGGGGCTTTGGGGGCTTTGGGGCTGTGGGGGTGCCGGATCCCCGCTCCCCATCGCTCTCGGCTTTCCCGGCCCGGCAGCGACACTCGCTGGGGACACGCAGCAGCGCTGGCAACCGCCCCATAGCAACCCAACCCTATGGAAAACGAACCCCATAGCAACCCAGCCCCATAGCAACCCAACCCTATGGAAAACGAACCCCATAGCAACCCAGCCCTATAGCAACCCAACCCTATGGAAAACGAACCCCATAGCAACCCAGCCCCGTAGCAAACGAACCTATAGCAGCTCAGCCCCATAGCAACCCAGCCCCATTGCAACCCAGCCCTATAGAAAACGAACCCCATAGCAACCCAATCCCATAGCAATCCAGCCCTATAGAAAACGAACCCCATAGCAACCCAGCCCCATAGCAACCCAGCCCTATGGAAAATGAACCCCATAGCAACCCAACCCCATAGCAGCCCAGTCCCATAGCAAACGAACCTATAGCAGCTCAGCCCCATAGCAACCCAGTCCCATAGCAGCCCAGTCCCACATCCCTGCTGCCCAGCCCCACTGCAAACTGTCCCCGTGTCCCTGCCAGCAGCCCCGGGGCCAGCAGTGGCCTCTCGGGCTGATCCAGTCCCTGTTCCTGTGTGAGGCCGTAGGGAAAGCTCCTGGAAGTTCTGGTTCTGCTTCGGTACCACTCTGAGATGGTTTCTCCAGGGATTCGAGGAGCTGGAGCAGGAGCTGTGGGATGGAGAATGAGCTGCTGAGCATCCCAGCTCAGCCTTCATCATCTTCATCATCATCATGGAATGGTTTGGGGGTGAAGGGACCTTAAAGCTCCCCCAGTGCCCCCCCTGCCATGGGCAGGGACCCCTCCCCCAACCCAGGGTGCTCCAAGCCCCATCCAAGGGGTCCATGAAAGCTTCCAGGGATGAGGCAAACATAATTAATGCTCCTTGACTTAATCAGCAAGGAATCATGGAAGGGTTTGGGCTGGAGGGGACCTTAAAGCTCCTCCAATCCCACCTGGACAATCCAGGGACCCCTCCCCAGCCCAGGGGGCTCCAAGCCCCATCCAACCTTGGGCACTGCCAGGGATGGGGCAGCCACAGCTTCTGGGGGCACCCTGGGGCTCAGGACCCTCACCCCAAAGAATTTCTCCCTAATTCCAAGTCTTGGCTCAGCTGAAGCCAGCAGGACCCCAACACCAGCTCCTGGAGCATCCCGGGATGTTTCCCAAGGATGATGGCTCATCCCTCCCCTCTGTCCCCATCCCAGGTAAAGTTCCTCTGGGATTTTGCTCCCTGGAGCATCCTCACCACATTCCAGGCATTCCCAACCTCCTTGGTGGCTTCTGGCCCCGTGGCTGAAATGGAAACCTCGGCTGGGCCCAAAGGCTGAGTCACATTTCCCAGAGCCAGAAAGAAGGGAATCAAACACGGATCTGTTGGGGCTGGAAAAGGGAAGAGCGAGCTCCAGGCTGGCTGGTGTGGGGCCCAGAGGGGCTGAATCAAAGCTGGGACACCGAAATCCTGGAATTTGTCATGGAGAAAGGCCACCTGTGTGTCCTGGGAGGGAATTGGTGGGATCTGGGATGGTGGCAGTGACCCCCACCCGGAAAATTGGGGCTGCTCAGCCTCGAGAAGGCTCAGGGGACCCCTGTGCCCAGGGCCCAGTGCTTAAAGGTGGCTGCAAAGGTGGGGACTCCATGGAGAAGCCAAGGGGCAATGGGCACCTCCTGGGGAGATTCCCATGGGACACCAGAGGAAAACTGGATTCCAAGAGATGGGAATGGTCCCCAGGGAAGGGGTGGATTCCCCCCCACTTTGGAAAGTTGGAATTCTCAGGGTGCTGGGACATCTCCCACCAACAGCACCGTGAGAAGGGGGGGATCAGGTGACCCGGGAGGTCCCTTCCCCGCTGACATTCCAGGGATCCAGGGATCCAGGGAGCGGCGTCACCCCGGGGCTGTTTGACACCCCCGGCCCCAACCCCCACCATGACCAGGGGGCGTGGCCTACAAGGGGCGTGGCCTATAAGGGGCGTGGCCTATAAGGGGGCGTGGTGTGATGAAGAGGGCGTGGTCTAATGTGGGTGTGTCTGGGCAAAGAGGGCGTGGTCTAACGGGGGCGTGGTCCGAGTAGATGTGTTGCATATAGGGCGTGGTCTAAGATAAGTGGGCGTGGTCTACGACCGGGCGTGGTCTGAGCTTAGTAGGCGTGGTCTGAGCTTAGTAGGCGTGGTCAGCCGCTAAGGGGCGTGGTTTAGCTGAGTGGGCGTGGTCTGTAGCGAAGGGGCGTGTTCTCCCGCAGAGGACTACAACTCCCGGCATGCCCCGCGCCCCCTCTCCCCCCTCCCGAGGCTTCCGGCGGGGTCGGCCCGGGAGCGGCGGAGGGAACCGGCGGCGGGCGGCAGGTGAGGGCGGGCGGCCCGGGGGGGAATCGGGTCCGGGAGGGGCCAGGTCCGGTCCGACCCGGTACCTGAGAGCGGCGGTGTATGGGTGAGGGGCTCTGAGGGGGTGTTGGGGGGCGCTGGGGTGAGGGGGAACGGGGGTTCGGTGAGGGGAAGGGGGGGGTTCGGTTAGGGAAAGAGGGGTTCGGTGAGGGAAAGGGGAGGTTCGGAGAGGAAAAGTGGGGTTCGGTGAGGAGAAAGGGGGGGTTCGGTTAGGGAAAGGGGTTCGGTGAGGGAAAGTGGGGTTCGGTTAGGGAAAAGGGTTCGGTGAGAGAAAGGGGGGGTTCGGAGAGCAAAAGAGGGGTTCGGTTAGGGAAAGGGGTTCGGTGAGGAAAAGTGAGGTTCGGTGAGGGAAAGGAGGAGTTCGGTGTGGAGAAAGCGGGGTTCGGTGAGAGAAAGGGGAGGTTCGGTTAGAGAAAGGGGGATGGACAGAGGGTTCGGTTCGCTTGGGTTCGGGGGGAGCTCTGCACTCCATGGGGTGACCCGGTCCGGGAGCCTCTCCCGGGTCAAACTCCTGCGGGCGAGCGGGTTTCACCGGGAGTTTCTGTGGTTTCGGTGCCTCGGGAAGGGCTGAGAGGGAAAAGCAAATCCCGGTTTTCCTTCGGCTTTGCCTCCTCTCGCCTTCTCCGGGAGCTCTTCCCACCTCATCCCAAGTTCCTCCCCGGGCCAGCCCCTTTTTGGTATTTTCTTTGTTTGATCTTTTCTCTCTCTCCGTGTGTTTGGCTGAAATTCGAACCGGCCCCGGCCGTGCTTTCCCCCCTGGAATTGTTCTTTTCTTTCCTTCTGTTTGCGTGCAGATGAATTATTTACCTCTTGCCTCGGGTTTGCCCAGGTGTGGAGGTTGGGGAGGGTTTGGTGCCCCTCTCTGGAGCTGAAAAAAAAAAAATAAAATCCCCAGAAGCTGCTCCATGAAAGCTGCAGCCGAGCCCTGAAACCTTTAGGATGTTTGAATTTTGCTTCCCCAAAGCTGGGAAGAGAAGTGGGAATGAGTGGGATTGCTCCTCTTAAGGTGCAGAACAACCTCGGGAAGGAGTTTGGAAACTTGGAATGTAGGAATATTGGTGAGTCCTGGGCAGAATCAGGGAAGGAAGGGGAAAGGTGAAGTTTTCTGTGGTGGGTAAAGGATGGGTTCAGCAGAATGAGCTTGGGGTGCTGGTCTTGCCCAGGAGGGTAATTAAATTCCTGCTGTGATTTCAGGATAAAATGCCTGTTGCTCATCAAACATGAATCCAAATTACTCCTCGGAGCAGACAAGACCTAAAATTGTAACTTGACATAGTTTAAATTCCTTCTCAAAGGAGAGTGCAGGAAAAGGGGGGAACGAAAGCCAAAATGAGGCCACTTGTGAGGGAGAGGCACAGTTACACCAAGTGAGGTTGATGCTGGGGATGGGAACAAATCCCTTTTCCCTTTCAGAGGGGATTTAAACTTCTTCCCAACAGTGCTGGAAGTGCCTGCCACCCCTCTGCCCTAAATCAGTGGGGTTTCAAGTGTGTCACCTTGGACTTGCACAGGGCTGGCTTTGGTAGCAGATAAGAGCTCCAAGGGTGGTTTTGTAAGGGACTTTTCCTTCCTGGATTCCCAAGAAATGGTTGGGTGAGCTGTGTCTGAGGGAGCAGAGCATCCTCAAGTCCTGGAAGATAGGGGAAAGGGGGAGTCCCACTGGGAATATGGGGCACTGCAGAGAGGTTGCCACAAAAAAGGGGGAATGTGGTTTCATCCTTGTTTTCCCCCCGTTGGATCTGTAATCTGTGATTATACAGCCTTCTACTTCATTCAATCAGTGGTTAATTTGATTTCCAGTTTAATTTGATGACAGTTTGGAGAGCCAAATCGCTTGTATTTAAACAAATGCCTTCTATTTTGATCAGATTTCAGTGCATTTGGCATGTTTGGGGGGCATTTTATGTGTGCTCGAAATCGCTGACAGGGCAGTTCCTGCAGGTCTGAAAGTTGGTGATGAATATTCAGCTGCAAGCTGCACAAAACCTGGGTCTGGCCAGGGACAAGAAGGGGCTTAAAGTAAAACCAAGCAATGGGGGAGGTTGCACAGGGTTTTGTCACTGGTCTATGGGATGCAGGTGGGAGATGTCCCTGTGTCCTGGTTTGGGCCAGGAAAGAGGGAATTTTCTGTCTTGTAATTTTGCTTTCAGCTCAGTCTCTTCTAAGGAAGCTCATGCCTGGGAGATTCATCCTTTCAGTTCTTTTAATTCTATTTTGGTTCTCCTTTGCTGGAGGTGAGGTCACCTGTCACCTCCAAACATCATCATTTTTTAGGCAAACCCAAAACTTTTGGGCTCTGGGGAATGCAAGGAAGCCACGGGGGGCAAAGATGTCATCTTATTCCTGCTCCCATTAAAGGTGGGAGTGGAGTGTGGGTACTGAAGAGATGCTCCACCTCGGGCCAAATCGATTCCTGACATTTTCCTTAGCTGGGATTTTCTCCACACAAGTGCCCTGTGGGGTTTTTGTTGCTTTTTTTCCCTTTTCTTTGTGAGCGTGAGAAAGCTTTGGAGCCCGTGGAAAACCTTCAGCCCCGTGACTGCAGCAGTGTTAGGCCTCAGCTTTGTGTCGAGTGCTGAGAGGGGGGGGAAAAAAAAAAAAAAAAGCCCTTTCAGAGCTCTATTTTTATCATTTAATTAGTAGCTCTTGCTGACTTGTCACTGCTGTGCTGATAACTATTTCCAGCCCCTTTTCTGCCCAGCGGGGTCACACGTTCCTCGGGCCCTGCCTTTCAGGGCCTTGAATTCCTTCCAAGCTGTGCCCCCAAATCCAAGGATGGATTCCAGGTGAGGAGCTGGCATGTTGCTTGACAAAAGTCAGGCAATCTTCAGCTGAGGGTGCTTTCCAAATGCTGATTGTTCTGTATTTGTTATTTTTTCCTCTGTCTCGGAGGGCTCTGTGTGGCTGGGAGGAGACTGAGGTGTGGAGGTGATTTGGGGTTGGGGTGATTTGGGGTTGGGGTGATTTGGGGTTGGGGTGATTTGCTGCTGGCTGAGGGGCAGGATTGGGATTAGAGGTTCAGACTGCAGGTTCCCAAGTTCTGCCTCTTATCTGTTGGGTTTTGAATACCTCAGGTCAATCATTCAGTGTTGAAAGGTGAGTGTGCAAAACCTCCAGCAATCACTAATTATGTGTCGGTATTTTTGCTCCATGGTTCTCCTTTTTTTTTTTTTTTTTTTCTGATTTCTAAACGACAGAACCCTTAATCTCAAGGTCCTCTCCCTGCATTGCTGCTTCTCTTGCTTCTGGTGTCAAGTTGGTTTTGATGATCAGCTGTGCTGAACCAGACAGGGAGGTGAGAGGCAGCTTTATGTCCCCAGCTACAGCCTGCTTGTCACACTGTTTGAATTTCTTTGTTTACTGGTGACTGTGTGTGCTCTTTCCACATTGCACTGGGGAGAAGAGA
Organism: Heliangelus exortis; assembly: GCF_036169615.1. Lineage (NCBI taxonomy): Eukaryota > Metazoa > Chordata > Aves > Apodiformes > Trochilidae > Heliangelus > Heliangelus exortis. The sequence continues at coordinate 2,418,352 of NC_092445.1, read as the reverse complement.
TGGGGGGAGGGAGGACTAATTATATCCAGAGAGAGGCTTTTAATGCTGGGAATCAAAGGAACAGCTTCAGCTCCTAACCAAATGGATTATGTGGAGTCACACGAAGCACCGGTGGCTGAGATGTGAAAATTGAGGGCAATCCAAAGGATTTCTCTCTGCTGGATTCTGGAAATAATTTTATTATTTTTTTTTTTCCCCAAGCCCGTTGGCTAGCAGCAGCCATCGGAGGAGGAATGGGTAAACAGATTGTTAACTTTATTCTTTTGTGCTTGTGCTTTTTGGCAAAGCCCCAGTGAAGAGCTCCTCACCTCCCAGCTGCACGGCCAGTGCTGGGCACTGCATTGCCACAGCCTCATTACCCATGGCTGCTGAATGTCAGGGGACTAAAAGAAGGTGCATACTGATGAGGTGGGGTTGTGCAAGTCTGGCACTTCCCTAGCTAAGCTCCTGCTCTGCTCCAGCCTTCTGGAACAGATTTGGTGCAGATCACTGGACTTTGGCAAAGTTTACTGGCCCTTCAAGGCTTTGAGCTCTGCCAGCTCCTGAGAGCTGCTGCTGGAAGTAAGAACCTCTTTGCAGACAAGTCAGGCACTAGCAGCCAGGTTTCCCTTTAGTTTACCAAGCCACAAAAGTGAACCCCTCAACTGTTGCCCTAGACACAGTGGTCTAAAAATCCATTGAGATTAATCCTCCCCTCAAGTGGAATTTAATCGGGCTCCTCGTGGGCTTCCTTCACTGTGTGCTGGAGAGGTGAATCTCTGAACATCCCTATTCTTCTCCCCTAAGGACAATTGGCTTGTGAGGGAGCAAGCAAGAAAAATTTGGCTTTTCTCCTACTGAGGAGCCTTGGTTTGTAAACCTGGATCAGATTCTGAGCAAGGAAACCTGGACCAGATTCTGAGCAAGGTGCTGTCCTGCTCAGTGTCAGTGTTCAGCACCAGGGTGTGGGCTTTGGGTGTTCAAAACAGAGTTGCAGAGGGGGAACTTAGCTGAAAACCCAAAATAAAATAAGAGATTTATTGCCAGATGTGGCCTTCAGGTGAGGGTTTGCAGAGGCTGAGCTTCCAGAGGTCCTTCTGGATGGAGGAGGAGCCAAAGGTTGTTGCCTTCTGAGAATTTGAGCTTTGGACAAAGCATGGAAATGTCTAAGCCAGTTTTAAGGGGACTTTGGCATTTGCTGTACTCACGTGCCTTTGAAGGTTGTGTCCTCTCATCTAATTCTTCTACTTAAAGTCAAATCAGTAATTTTTAGGTCAGCAGCTAAATTTGCTGGGGTAATGGGCTGGCACAGCAGTGCCTGCTGGGGGGGTGATTTCCAGAGGGGAAATCTCTGCCTTGGCAAGAGCCTCCCCTGCAGCTGCATAAAAAGGGGAATGTTATTGATTACTTTCACCTCCAGAGCTGTCTAAAAGTTTCTGTAGGTTTGAGCCATTGCCAAGAAGTGCAGGGAGAGGGTTTGCAGGTTAGAGCTATCAGCAGCAAACCCCTTGTAGCCCAGAGCCCAGAGCCAGAGCCCAGAGCAGGAGAAACTTCAGTGGGGGATAGAAGAAAGGGCAAGAGGGTTTGGGCTGATTTTTGCTGCCTGAAAAAGCTGCCTCAGGTTCTCCAGGAATGCATTTTTGCTGCTCTGCTGCAATGTTGACACTGGAGAGCTGGAGGGACCCACAGAATTTCAGTTCCTGACCTGTGTGGAGTGACCTTGTCCTGCCTAAGTTATCTTGATCAGCTGAGACCTAGAAGGAGGAGGATAATAATTACTGAAATAAGTGCTAGGATGGCTGTTTTGTGCTAGCAAGGTGGGGCTTTTATTCTTGGGGTTATTTAGTCTGTCAGCTGCAAACCAGGTGTAATTTATTGCTAGGTGGGAAATGGCAGAAGTAGGAAAAGGGCTGCTAAGTCCATTTGGGTTTGTTCTCCTCCAAGGTGTGTTTGTGTGCTGCCAAAAGGGAGAACAAAAAGTCTTTTTCACTTAGATTTTTTTGATGAGTAGGAGGTGAGAAGTGTCACATTCCCTGGAGGGTCACTGAAGCTTCATTTACCTCGTGCTGAGGCTTCAATTTGTGCTTCTGTCCTGCTCCCAACTTGTGTCCTGTTCCTCCTGCCTGTGGAGCAGTGCCAGAGGTGAGTGAGCTTTCCAGAGGTTTTTTTTCATCTTCTATTTCCAAAGCCATTTTGAACCCACAGCCCCACAATTATTGACAGAAAACCCCTGAGATTGAGGGCACACTTAAACAGGATTTCTTTTGGCTCAGCTGTGCCTCTTCAGAGTAGCATCAGCCTTTGGGTGGAATTGTCAAATAAGTGCTGTCAGGTTCTCTTGGCTCATCTGTTGGGTTTTTTTTTTTTTTAGCAGTTTTGAAATTAGCTTTAGGCCACCAGGCTTTCCTCTTACCTGTTCAGCCCAGAGTGAAGACAGAAGAGGCTCTGGCAGAGGAGGGGGGGAAAAAAATCCTACCTGCTGACTCAAACTGACACCTAACACGATGCAGAGTGGGGTTTGCTGCTTTTCCTGGGCTGTTTCACTTGGCTGACAAATATTGGGTTGTTGTTTTGGATAGGAAGATCAGTGGGGTTTGGAAGGAGGGAAGTTCTGGGGTGGAAAGCTTGGCTCATGGCTGTGCTGCTGCTGAGTTGGTGACATCTCAGAACGGGCTGTGCCTCACCTGGGGACATGGCTTAGGGGGCATGGGGGGGGGTTGTGTTGATTTTGGGGTTTGATGACCTTAGAGGGCTTGCCCAACCTTAATGATTCCATGTGTCCAAGACCCCTCAGAAAGTTTGCTTAATGCACCCACCTTGAAAATTCCCATTATTTTTTCTGAGTAAGCCCCCCAACAGCTTTCTGAATGCTCCCAGGTGCTGGGGAGCTTACCCAGAAAAAATAATGGGAATTTTCAAGGTGGGTGCATTAAGCAAACTTTCTGAGGGGTCTTGGACACATGGAAAGTCCCCTAAGGTCATCAAACCCCAAAATCAACCCAACCCCCCCCAGTGCCCCCTAAACCATGTCCCCAGGTGCCATGCCCAGATGTTTTTTGAACACCTCCAGGGATGGGGACTCCCCCACTGCCCTGGGCAGCCCCCCCCTCTCTTTTTGGGGAAGAAATTTCATAGAATCCTAGAACTGGCTGGGCTGGAAGGGACCTCAGAGCTCATCAAGTCCAACCCTTGCTCCACTCCCCCCGTGGTTCCCAGCCCATGGCACTGAGTGCCACATCCAGGCTCTTTTGAAATATCTCCAGGGATGGAGAATCCACCCCTTCCCTGGGCAGCCCATTCCAATGGCTGAGCACCCTCTCCAGAAAGAAATTCTTTCTAATGTCCAACCTAAACCTCCCCTGGCACAACTTGAGACCTCTTGTGCCCTCTTGTCTTGCTGAGAGTTGCCTGGGAAAAGAGCCCAACCCCCCCCTGGCTCCAACCTCCTTTCAGGGAGTTCCTAAGGACCAGCACTGGGCATCCAGCAACCTGTGGAAGCACATGAGGCTTGGGAAGCAGGATGGAGGAGCCTGCTGGAGCTCCCAAATCAACCCCACACTCCTGATGACAATCCTCAGGGCTGGTTCTCATCTGGTTTTACCTTTCAAATGAAGCTTTCAGTCTCTCTTCTAACCACCAGGTGCTGCCTGCCTACCAACTAGAGGGTGCAGAGGGAAAATCGGGGTGCTTGGGTGGACAGGAGGCTGTGTTGCTGCTCTGCTGGTTGGTGTCAGGCCAGGCTCTTCTTTCACCTCAAGTCCTGTGTCCAGTTCTGGACCCCTCAGCTCAGGAAGGAGATTGAGGTGCTGGAGCAGGTCCAGAGAAGAGCAAGGAGGCTGGGAAGGGATCCAGCACAAGTCCTGTGAGGAAGGGCTGAGGGAGCTGGGGGTGTTGAGGCTGGAGAAGAGGAGGCTCAGGGGAGACCTCATCACTCTCTCCAACTCCCTGAAAGGAGGTTGGAGCCAGGGGGGGGTTGGGCTCTTTTCCCAGGCAACTCTCAGCAAGACAAGAGGGCACAAGAGGTCTCAAGTTGTGCCAGGGGAGGTTTAGGTTGGACATTAGAAAGAATTTCTTTCTGGAGAGGGTGCTCAGCCATTGGAATGGGCTGCCCAGGGAAGGGGTGGATTCTCCATCCCTGGAGATATTTCAAAAGAGCCTGGATGTGGCACTCAGTGCCATGGGCTGGGAACCACGGGGGGAGTAGAGCAAGGGTTGGACTTGATGAGCTCTGAGGTCCCTTCCAACCCAGCCCATTCTAGGATTCTGTGATTCTTGTGTTCCTGTTCCATCCTGTCCTCTGGAAGATGGGAGGTGCTCAGAAGGGTGCAGTCATCTCCTGGTCATAGCTAGAGGGCAAATGAATGCACCTCAGCCTCCAGGGCCATCATTAGCAGCCAGGTTTTACTGGTCCCAGTCTCATCTTACTACGGGTTGTAGAGTGTGTGGATGGGGCCTTTGGTAAGGAGAGTGTGAATAAGAGGAGGAGGAGATGTGCTGGGGAAGCCCAGCAATGCAGATGGGTTGAATCAGCACTGCTGGTTGTTAATTTGCTCCACATCCTGTGTTGTACACATGGAATTTGAAGTTTTAGCTCTGCAGTTTTAGGTTGAGTCTTTTTCCAAGTTTCACACTGGACTTCTCTTTTTTTTTTCTTTTTTCTTTTTTTTCTTCTTTTTTAATTTTCTTTTCTTTTCTTTTTTTTTCTTCTTTTCTTTTTTTTTCTTCTTTTCTTTTTTTTTCTTCTTTTCTTTTTTTTTCTTCTTTTTTTCTTTTTTTTCTTCTTTTTTTCTTTTTTTTCTTCTTTTTTTCTTTTTTTTCTTCTTTTTTTCTTTCTTTTTTTTCTTTTCCTTCTTTTTTCTTTTTTTTCCTTCTTTTCTTCTTTTTTCCTTCTTTTCTTCTTTTTTTCCTTCTTTTCTTCTTTTTTTTCCTTCTTTTCTTCTTTTTTTTCCTTCTTTTCTTCTTTTTTTTCCTTCTTTTCTTCTTTTTTTTCCTTTTTTCTTTTTTTTTCTTCTTTATTTTCTTCTATTTTCTTTTTTCTTCTTTATTTCCCTCATTTTTTCTTCTTTTCTTCTCGTTTTTTCTTTTTCTTTTTTTTCTTCTCTTTCTTTTTTTTTTTTTTACTTTTTTTTTCCCCTTGTTTTCTGTGTGAAGTTCCTTAAGGATTTTTTTGTTTTTTTGGGGAGCTTTTCTGGTGTAGTAGGAACAAGTCTGCCTTGATTCTTCAGCCAATTACTGCTGCCCTTGGAAAGGTGTATTTATAAAGCTGCTGTGCTGCATTTCAGCATGGAATTTCTGTGAAATCTGCTTCTCCTTTAATAGGAAATTACACAGGTGCTGCTCTTATGTAGAGAGAGCAGCAGTCCTTGCATAAACACTGGGTGTATTAACATTTCTAACTAGTGAATTTATGGATAATCTCCTCTTTTGGAGGATTTATTCTGATTTAAGGGTATTAAATCTCTGGGAAAATTAAACCTTTTTTAAATCCACTTTGTTCAGATGTTGGGTTGGGGAGCTGCTGGTGAGCTCTGCCATCTCCTTCCAGCTTTTCTGCCAGCTTGATGGGAAAGGCAGAGGAGGGAGACACAGCTGGTCCAGAGGCATCTGGGCTTTGGGTTTAGGTGCTTTATCCAGTTGTGTCAAAAAGGATTGGAAAACTGGGCCTGGAAGGAGCACATGGCAGCTTCCAGCACTGCCAAACCCAAAAGCCCCAAAACCAAACGACCCCAAAGGTAAGAAAGATGAAATATGCAGGGAAAGTGTGAAGTGGCCCCATCCAGGGGGTTGGTGACAGATGTCAGGCTGGGTGCTGGGTGCTTCTCTGCTTGCCCAGGGGCCCCATGGTTTCAGGGAGCTGATTCATCACCCTGGGTGTTTAATCAGGGTTTTTACAGCAGGGAAATGTTTTAAGGAGAGGGTGGAGTTCACTTTCAGTTCATTGTGGGTGGTTTGGTTTGGTTTTTGTTGGTTGTTTGGTTGGGTTTTTTTAATATCAGTGAATATTACAGCTGATTCCTTAATGCATTTTTAGTCATTTTTAGGGAGGGGACTGATGGTGAAAAGGATGTTGTGTGGTTGGGAGTGAGCACTGAAGGCACTTTTCTAACCCTGGGCACGAGTGTTTTCTTTAGGCTGCTTTTCTTTAGGTTGCTCAGTGAGTGCAAAGAGCAGGAATCCTGGTGTTGAGCTTTTGATCAGCAGAACTACCTGTGCAGCCATGAGCTGAGTCCTCCTCTGCTCCCTACAAATTGTTCCTTAGGGGCTTGGTGTTATCTGGTGGCTGCTCAATGACCATGACCCTTTTTACAGCTGCAGCTTAGGAGCTAAGGAAAGCTCCAACTCTTTGGGATTTCCAAGGTGACTTTGCTTCAGGAAGCTGTTTCAGCCTTCAGTCTCACTGCCAGCAGCAAGGGGGTTGATTTGCATCATCCAGATAATGCAGTGGATTGGGTTCCTTTGAGTCCTTACAGCCACGTCTTGTCTGGGCCAGGAGATCATGGAGAATTTAGACATCAGGAAGAAATTCTTTGGGGTGAGAGTGCTGAGCCCCAGGTTGCCCCCAAAAGCTGTGGCTGCCCCATCCCTGGCAGTGTCCAAGGTTGGATGGGGCTTGGAGCACCCTGGGCTGGGGGAGGTGTCCCTGCCCATGGCAGGGGGGGCACTGGGGGAGCTTTAAGGTCCCTTCCAACCCCAAACCATTCCATGATTTTATGACACTCTGGTGAAGGCCACCAACTCCCAGAGGTAACCCCAAAGCAGCAATAACAAAAAATAAATACTTGTAGTTAAAACCATGTGCTAAAATACAGTGTCCAAGGTTGGATGGGGCTTGGGGCTGGGGGAGGTGTCCAAAGGAGGCAACTGGGCTGGTGAAGGGATCCAGCACAGATCCTATGAGGAGAGGCTGAGGGAGCTGGGGGTGTTGAGGCTGGAGAAGAGGAGGCTCAGGGGAGACCTCATCACTCTCTCCAGCTCCCTGAAAGGAGGTTGGAGCCAGGGGGGGGTTGGGCTCTTTTCCCAGGCAACTCTCAGCAAGACAAGAGGGCACAAGAGGTCTCAAGTTGTGCCAGGGGAGGTTTAGGTTGGACATGAGAAAGAATTTCCTTAGGGAGAGGGTGATCAGACACTGGAATGGGCTGCCCAGGGAGGTAGTAGTAGTTTCTGATGGGGGGGGGGGGACAGGTCCTGCAGGGCTGAGAAAGGCAGAAGCTGGTTTCCCATCCCAGGATTTTCTTCCCGGCTCTCACTTCCTCTGCAAAAGGCTCTTTTCCTTCCTCTGCCATGGCCTGGGCTGCAGGGAGGTGCAAATCTGCCCTGGGGATGGCTGAGGTGTGGCACTGGGAATCCAGGCACCTGTGGGGACAGGTAATGTGTCACCTGGATTGCAGGGCCTGGGCTGCCAGGGGAGAGAGGCAGTGCCCAGAACTCAGTGTTCAGCAGGACTGGAAGTTTTAACTGGGTTGCATGCAAGCTGGAGCTGGGTTTGGGTTTGGTTTTTTGGGGTTTTTTTTGTTTTTTTTGGGGGGGGGCTTTGGGTTTGTTTGTTTGTTGTTTTTTGGGGGTTTTTTTGGTTTTTTTGGTGGTTTTTTTGGTTTTTTGGTTTTTGTTTTTTGTTGGTTTTTTTTGTTTTTTGGGGTTTTTTGGTTTTTGGTTTATTTGGTTTTTGGGGGTTTTTTGGGGTTTTTTTTTGTTTGTTTTTTGGTGGGTTTTTTTGGGTTTTGGTTTTTTGCTTTTTTTTTTTTGTTTTTTGTTTTTTATGTTTTTTGTTTTTTGTTTTTTTGTGGTTTTTTTGGTTTTTGTTTGCTGTTTGTTTGGGTTTTTTTGGGTTTTTTGTTTGGTTTTGGTTTTTTTGGTTTTTTTTGGGTTTTTTTGGTTTTTTGTTTTTTGTTTGGTTTTTTTGTTTGGTTTTTTGTTTTTTTGTGGTGGTGGTGGTGGTGCTTTTTTTGTTTTTTTTTGTTTTTTGTGGCAGGAGGATTGCTGCTTGCTGCTGTGATCCCCTAACAGAGCAGTTGTTGGGGAGTTCTTGTCTTCAGGCTTTGTCTCTCTGCTGTACCAAAGCTTTTCTGGAAAGGGAGCAGGATGCCTGTGTGCATCTGGCTGGGATTTGGGAATGCTTTTCATGGCAAAAGGGGAGCAGGTGGCTTTCCACTGCATGGGTTTCCAGTGAATTGTTTGCTCTGCTTGTAGGGTTTTGGTGCTGGCTGCTGTTCCAAGGAAATGGGAGGAACTGCAGGGTGAGAAAGGGGGAAACTGGTTGAACTGGAATGCCTGGCTCATGGTTGGCCTTGGGTTATGAACACCAAAGTTCTGCTCCTTTCAAAACCTGGGGCTGGCAAATCCTGGTGGGCTGGGATCTGGTGGCACTCAGGATTTTGTTCTGAAGTGAACCTGAGGAGTTTAATCCCAGTTTTGTGGCAAAAACCTCAAATAATCTTCTGAATATGAGCAAGCACGTTGGGTTGGGTGAAAATCTGAGAGGATCTGGCATTGGATCCTTGGTGACCTAACAGCTTCCAGCACCTTGGGAAGAGCAGGATGGCACCTGTGAGTGCTGTGGAAAAGGGAATAGAGGAGTGGGCAGGATCTGTCAGGAGTTTTTTTAAGCCTGGTTGTGGTGCTGAGAAGCCTGAGCTGCTGCCTCCCTGACCCAGGCTCATCCCTGCTCTGTGCCAGCAGCCCCGTGCTCAGCCCTGCCAGACCCATACCTGCTGCAGAAGAGACCCTCACAGACCCTGCCAGACCCCCACGGATCCTTGCAGATCCTCACAGACCCTCAGACCCCCCCTCAGACCCCCACAGACCCCTCACAGGCCCCCTCAGACCCCCACAGACCCCCTCAGGCCCCCCTCAGGCCCCCCTCAGGCCCCCCTCAGGCCCCCCTCAGGCCCCCCTCAGGCCCCCCACAGACCCCCCACAGACCCCCCACAGACCCCCTCAGACTCCCTCAGACTCCCACAGGCCCCCACAGGCCCCCTCAGACCCCCCACAGGCCCCTCACAGACCCCCTCAGACCCCCCTCAGACCCCCCTCAGACCCCCCTCAGACCCCCCTCAGACCCCCCTCAGACCCCCCTCAGACCCCCCTCAGACCCCCCTCAGACCCCCCACAGGCCCCCACAGACCCTGCCTCTTCCCTCCTTCCCTTCTACTCAAACAACTGCTGGGGGACCACGTGAGGAACAAATTGAGGAACTGAAGTGGATTAAACCCAACTTTTTCTGCACCAGGCAGGTTTGGACTGGGCTCAGCTGCTCAGCTGGGATTCCTGTGCCAGGCAGAGCTGCCAAGCACAGTGCCAGCTTTCCTTGCCTCCTGCACAGGGGTGTTTTGGGGTTCCAGTGCAGTTGGTTTGGTGCTTGTGGGCCCTCACCTGGTGGGGCTTGTCACCAAAATGCTGTCTGGAAGCTTCCAGGTTGTTTCTCCAGGTTTGGTTGCAGCTCAAACTCACCCCATCAGAGGGGAAAGGATGCTTGAAGCAGCTCTGAAGGTTGCTGTTGGAGGTGTTAATTTACAGAGTAAAGCTGAGAATCAGACTGGCTCAAGCTTCAGGTCCCCTTTGCACCAAAGCAACTGTTCCTCAGTACCCTTTTTAGTGCAGAACTAAGTTTTTTTCCCTTTAATAAACCTGGAGCTATAGGAATCTCAGAATGGTTTGGGTGTGAAGGGACCTTAAAGCCCACCCAGTGCCACACGAGGTGCCTTGGGAGAGACCCCCATGGCCAGGCTGCAAATGCAGCTTCTGCTTCAACTGCTGCTGGCTTTTTGTATTTATTTTTTTTTTTTCAGAGTTCAGGGGAGCTTTCCTGCAAGTTCAATTTAGTGGCTTGGGCAGTGGAAAAGCTCCCTTAAAGAGAGGAGTCAGGGTTTAACACTGGGCTGGCAGATGCTCTCTATTCATCCCCTTCCCTAAGAAAGGAGAGGGAATAAGGGAGAGAGATTTATGGGTTGGAAAGTAAACGACCCAGCTTTAATGAAACAGGAATGATAAAAAAGGAAAAAATATTAAATATATGCAAATACACAGAAAAAACAACACCTCGATCCTTCCATTTTCCCCCCAGCAAGGCTCCCATCACCACCAAGGCTGCAGATTTCTCTGCTTACAAGAGGCTGAAAGCAAAATGAGAAGACAGAAACTTCACTCCATCCTGGCCCAAACCAGGACAAGAGGCAAAAAAAAAAAAAAAAAAAAAGAAAAAACAAAACAAAACCCAAAAAACGTTGGGTTTGCAGCAGCCCAGCAGCTTTGTTTTGGGGAGGAAATGGGGGCTGGAAATGAAATCACCTCAGGAGTCAGAATTCTGGGGGCATTTCCCACAGCATCCCAGGGCTGGGTGTTTCTGGCAAGGCTGAGGAAAAGGGAAACCACAAAACATGAGGCAAAGGTGGTTTGGGTTTGACCTCAGAGCCCTTTGGGTGTGGGTTCAGGACATGGGGTCTGGGGCTGACCCACAGCCCTCAGCTGCATCATCCTCATGGTAGGTGAAGGATGGAGGTTTTTGTTGCTGATGAGGTTGTTTTATTGCCCTTGAGGTTGTTCTTGTGCTTCATGGTGGCCTCCTGCAAGCAGAGGGCTGAGCTCAGGATTTTAAGTAGTGTTTATCAGGTTAAAGTGGGTTTTGTTCACTTTTCCTGAGAGGTTATTATGGATTTTGTTCACTTTTCTTGGGAGCTTAATACGGATTTTGTTCACTTTTCTTGGGAGCTTAATATGGATTTTTGTTCACTTTTCCTGGGAGGTTATTATGGATTTTGTTCACTTTTCTTTGGAGGTTAAAATGGATTTTATTCACTTTTCCTGAGAAGTTAAAATTGATTTTTGTTCACTTTTCCTGGGAGGTTATTATGGATTTTTGTTCACTTTTCTTGGGAGGTTAAAATGGTTAAAGGGAAAGGGAAAAGGGAAAGGAAAAGGAAAAAGAGAAAAGGAAAAAAAGGAAAGTGGAAAGGAAAAAGGAGAAGGAAAAGAAAAAGGAAAGCAATCTCAAGAAGCTTCTCCCCCTATTTTAGGGATTTTCTGCCTCCTGCAGTCAGTAATCCTCTTCTATGCCTCTGTATGGATAAGGTTGGTCTGGTTGATTTTGATTTGGTTTGGTTTTTTTCGTTTTTTTTTTTTTTGAGTGAATTAAACTTGATTTGGAGCTACTTTTTTTTTTTTTTTTTTTTTTTTTTTTTTTTTTTTTTTTTAGTGATTTGAACTTCCCTGTGAGGTGTTGGGTACAACGTTGTAGGAGCAGGTTTTGTATTGACCACAAAGGCATTTTAATTTTTTTAATTTCTGCCAAGCCCCATTGCACTGGAATCAGGATGGAAAGGTGCCAGGGCCAGAGCTGGAAAGGAGTCTGAGGCTGCTGGAGCTGGGATTTCAGAGGAATTCTGCCTCCTTTGGGCAAGGAGCCCTTCAGCAGCCCCATGAACCCAGAACCCTCAAAAGAAAACCCCAAAAAGCTGTGGTTAGTGGGGTTTTTTGTGGGAAAGTTGAAAATTAATCCTTTCCTTGGTGGCCGTGGGGGGGCTGGGGGCACTCAGGCTGTCCTGTGAAACTGAAATCCTTATTTTATCTGGTGTGTGCTGGTTTCTGGGGTTTAGGGGGAGAAAAAAAGGAAAAGGAAGGAAGAAAGGAAGAAAGAAAAAGTAAGAGAGAAGGAAGAAGAAGAAGGAAGGAAGGGGGGAAGGAATGAAAGGAAAATAAAGAGAAAAGGAAAGGGAAAGGGGAAAGGAAAAAGGAAGGGGAAAAGGGAAAAGAAAAAGAAAAGGGAAAAGGAAAGGGAAAAGAAAAGGGAAAGGGGAAAGGAAAAAGAAAAGGGAAAGGAAAAAGGAAAGGGAAAGGGGAAAGGAAAAAGAAAAGGGAAAGGAAAAAGGAAAGGGAAAGGGGAAAGGAAAAAGGAAAGGGAAAGGGGAAAGGAAAAAGGAAAGGGAAAGGGGAAAGGAAAGGGAAAGGGGAAAGGAAAAAGAAAAGGGAAAGGAAAAAGGAAAGGGAAAGGGGAAAGGAAAAAGAAAAGGGAAAGGAAAAAGGAAAGGGAAAGGGGAAAGGAAAAAGAAAAGGGAAAAGGGAAAAGAAAAAGAAAAGGGAAAGGGGAAAGGAAAAAGGAGAGGGAAAAGAAAAGGGAAAGGGGAAAGGAAAAAGGAAAGGGAAAGGGGAAAGGAAAAAGGAAAGGGGAAAGGAAAAAGGAAAGGGAAAGGGGAAAGGAAAAAGGAAAGGGAAAGGGGAAAGGAAAAAGGAAAGGGAAAAGAAAAGGGAAAGGGGAAAGGAAAAAGGAAAGGGAAAGGGGAAAAGAAAGGGGAAAGGAAAAAGGAAAGGGAAAGGGGAAAAGAAAGGGGAAAGGAAAAAGGAAAGGGAAAGGGGAAAGGGAAAGGGGAAAGGGGAAAGGGAAAGGGGAAAGGAAAGGGAAAGGGGAAAGGAAAAAGGAAAGGGAAAGGGGAAAGGAAGTGGGAAAGGAAAGGAAAAGGAAAGGAATCTCAAGACTTTGTATTCTTAATACTGATGTCTGAGGAGCAGGGCCCACCCTCCTGGCTGCTTTCCCTGTACTCTCACCTTCCCAGACAGTTGTATCCCCAGCTCCTGAGTGCTTCCTATTCATGCTCCAAGGAATTCCCTTCCATCCACCCTGCTCTGTGCTCCAGGTTTGCAGAGGTTCAGCTGCTGGGTCTGGAGCCAGGGATGCCCTGAGGCTCCAGCAGCACTCACCTCCTGCTCATATGGAACTCCTGTCATCAAGAGCTCAGTTTATCATCTCAGACCTTTTGGAAAGAAGGGGAAAAAATAGAAAAACAGCCTGGAGTTTGGGGGAAATGAGCTGCACTTGAATTATTCATTGGTTGTTGGCTGCAGAATGCTGAGGCAGGTGATCTGGTGGAGTTTCATTCCCTGAAGTCCCACTGGGCAAAAATGACTTAGGGACTTGGATAAGTGGGGTTTTCTGTGGAAAATCTACAAATAGATCAGTTCTTTTCCCTTCTCTCCTTCTGGCATGCCCAGACTTTGCTGGGTAATAGCAAAATGTGTGAATTGCATTCTTTTAGTACCAGTATTTAGTAGTTTATTATCAGTATCAGTAGTTCTCACATTTGGAGGGTTCAGATGTGTTGATAGATTAAGTGGTGGGTTTTGGTTTTGTGGCTATCTAAAGCATCTTGAATATTCTGCTTTTTAATCAAGCTTGGTCTTCTGGCTTTTGAAAAAAAAAAAAAAATTCAGCCCCAGGGGTGCTTTTAGTTCCCATCCCTGTTGCCCACGACAGTGGCTCCTTCAGAGTTTTCCAATGAAATGGACATTTCCCCCCCTATGGAAAAACATTTCTGCAGTAGAAATGTTGTGGAAGCAGTGGTGGTGGGGAGCTGGGGGTGTTGTGGTGGAGGTGCTAGGTGGTCTTCCAGAAAATCTGGTCTTTCATCAAACTTTTCCAAGCTGCAGCCTGAAGGTTGGGCAGGGAGCTGAGGGGATGAATGGAGCTCTGGGAGGATGGGGCACTAAATATCAGCTGCATGCAGGTGTGTGGTGACCTGCAGGTGATGAGTGCATCTGTCAAGGCTTCTAAAAGGAAAAAAAAAAAACCTTCCCCATCATCTCAAGAGGAGAGGGAAATCTCAAGTTTTAAACTCCATCTGTCAGCCAGAGGATCAACAGCTTTGGGTTGGGTGACTTCCAGCTTTTGGGTGGGTGGTGAAGGAATAACCATGCCTTGCTCACCTCCCTCTGGATGCTCCTGGCTCAGCTTCCATGGTCAGAGGAAAAAGAGCATTTGTCTTCTGCAAGAATCAGCCCCTCTGCCTGAATTTTATCCTCTGCTTTTATCAGGAGGATAATTTGGGGAGAGGAAAACCCTTCAGCTGCTTCAAGGACAGCCAGGAGGGAAGCAGCTTTGCTATATTCACACTGCAGGTTTTTTTTTTTGTTTTTTTTTTTCCCTACTCCCACACCTCCAGAGTGGTTGATCATCTGCCAGAGGGCCTGGAGGTAAATTAGAAATGTTTGCTGTCCTGGTAGCTAGGTAGGTAAATAAATAAATGATAGAAATATCATTTGTCACTGGGACTTGGCTGAGGAGTCATTTGTGTTCATTTTGCCAGCTTTCCTATAGGCTGTGGGGTTTTCATTTAAGGTTTGGTAAATATGGTTCCTTTGGTGAGCTGAAACACCTGGGAGAGCCTTTGTCTGGTGTGTTTCAAGTAGAACTGTGAGGAAAAAAAAAATATCTGCTGTGTTTAGCTGGGTAAGGTGTCCAGGTGTTACTTTGGGAGTTCTGTAGAAGGTGGTGGCTCTGGGAAATAGTATTGCAAGTTTTCATTTCGTTGGAAATTGCTTTCCAAAAGAAGTTAATTCTCTCTTGAAGATGGGGAAACTGAGGCAGAGAAAGACAAAGGGCCTTGTCTAGAGTTCAGTAGCAGAGCTGGAGGTGAAGGTGAGGCTGGAACAGCTCAGTGTTTCTGCACAGTGTGCCCAGGGGTATTTTTAAGGTTTGTTTTGCTCATAGGATTTAAAACCCCAATGGTCTGCCCCATCTCACAGGCAGGGAGGATGCAGCTCCCTTCCCTTCCCAGCTCCTCTCTGGTAATGTTAGATTACTGTGCCACCCACAGGCAGCTACCAAGCTGCTGAAAAATATTTACCATTCACAGGGGGAACCAGTTATCAGCTGTGAAATGGGTGACAAAAAGCTGCTGGTTTCATTTGCTGGGACATTTTTCTCTATTTAGACTTCTCCAGCCTATTCCTGTTTTCTATTTAAATTGCCTTTATCATTGTTAGGCTGGTTTACTGTTTTTTTTTGTTTGTTTGTTTGTTTGGTTTTTTTTTTTTTTATTATTATTATTTTATTTTTTCCCCAACTGTTTCCCACTTCTCCAACAAAACCTTTGCCTTGTGCTGAGCAGCTGCCCTGTTCCTGCTGCCATCATTTGCTTTCCAACAAGTGAAGAAATGCAAATCCCCTTCCAGTCTGAAGCCTTCAGGATCCTTGGGGAGCAAGAGAAACCTCAGGGCTGGTGATTAGTGCTGCACCCCATTCATTGCCCTGCTGCCAGATGAGGCTGGGAGGCCAATTTGCTTTAATCTCTGTCATTTTCTTGAGGAAGGAATATTCTGATTTTTCCTCCAGGATGCTGAGGACCTGACCTCTCCATTGCTGACCTCTCCCTGTGCCTGATTAAGCTCAGAACAAACTGGGTCAGCAGAGGCTGCTGGAAGGATTTTGAGAGCAGCCATCCCCATTTGTAGCAAAGGAGGTTTCAGACCATGACAACTGAAGGGCAGGAGCAAACCCAGATTTTTTTTTTGAGGTGGAGCTGGTTTTTTAGTGGATGAAGTCAGAAAAAAACCACTTGAGCTGCTCGATTTCTGAGGCAGGGTTTGTGCATCTCTCCCCCTCTGCACTGCTCAGTCCAACAAGAGGTTAATGCAGCCTTCACACCTTGCCTGGTAATTTCTAGAGGTGTTTTTGGCAAGGTTGAGCTGGTTTAGGTTTTTGAAGAATTTCCCTTGTGATATTTCAACTCTGGTTTGTGCACCCCTGCTCTAAGCTGCCCCCTGGGAGAGCTGTTGTGTGCTGGTGAGTTATTCTGCTTTGTAGAACAGAATTTTAATGTTGTTTACTGTGTTCTTAATCTTACAGCTGGCAGATAAATTGAGTTACTTTAGCCCTTCCCCTGGGGACTTCCTGGACAACGTACCCATAGAGTTAGGTGGAGTTATCTCAGCTTTGCAAAAATCCTCTCATCTGTCTTCCTGGAATGGGTAATTGGTGAGAGAATAAAATGTTGATTTTTTTTTTTTTTTTTTTTTTTTTTTTAATTGCATTTTTCAAAAGGACTGGACAACCAGCTCTGGTGGGGCAGTTGGGATGAGCTTGCTCCAAGTCCAGCTTTTCAGAAACATCTGCAGCTTGATGTGCTGAGAAGAACCATTCTGCTGACTTGGTTTGTGAAAAAATTGGCAAACCAAGGGTGGAAACTCAGAACCTCCCTGGAGAAACCTCTGGTTTGAAACCCAGGCTGCCTCAGTCTCCCAGCCAGCATTTTTGTCCCCTTTTTCCTGGGGTAACTCTGAGCTCAGGCAGGAGCAGCTCCTCACTGGGCCAGCAGGGACCATCTCTGGGTTTGGGTTTCTGGCTGCTGCTGCAGTAATAACATTTTAAACCCAGTGGGGACTGAAGTGGCATAAAATGAAGTGGGATTCTGTTGGTTTGGCTGTTCCTAGCACCATCTCAGCACCAAATAAAAGAGGTTCTAGGAGGCTGTCAAGTGAATTGGGTGACATTTCATGGACCTGTCACTCAGCCCCTGGGTAATGAGCTGCAGGACCTTGTTCCTCAGGGTGTTTGTTACCACTTCCCTCTCTCTGGGACTGATGGGTGTAGTTCAAGACTGTTACAAGAACATCCTTTCTCCCACGTCCTTTTTTTTTTTTTTTTTTTCCAAGTTTTGTCTCTCATGACAGTCAAGCTCTCCCCCTCTCTGGAATGGTGATTCAGAGCTGAGCCACATGGAAACCTCTCCAAACCTGGCACCTTGGAGCAGTAAAGGTGCCACTGAGGTTTGAGAGAGTTCTCAGGTTTGCTTGGTCAGTTGGGAAAGAAAAAAACCAAAACCCAAAACAACCCCAGAGCTGGCTTGGTAATTTTTAGGTGGATTTTTGGAAACATCCCTCTTGGAAGAGATGAGCTGCCCTGGGTCAGAAGTGTGACAGAGGCCAAGTGGTGCAGCTCCTGAGCTTCACTGTGGAGGAAGCTGAAAGCAAAATGTGGAAGAGGTCTGGGTGAGGGGTTGCTAAAAATGCCACCAGGATGAAGCTGGAAGCTGAACCATGGGGGCTGCCAGAGGTTGGGGCAACTTGGTGGTGATTTAGGGTTGGGAGCTGGGACTGGCAAGGTCCTGCCCTTCCCAACCCATCCTTTCTCTTCTTTCTCTTCTTTCTCTTCTTTCTCTTCTTTCTCTTCTTTCTCTTCTTTCTCTTCTTTCTCTTCTTTCTCTTTTTCTCTTTTTCTCTTTTTCTCTTTTTCTCTTTTTCTCTTTTTCTCTTTTCCTCTTTTCCTCTTTTCCTCTTTTCCTCTTTTCCTCTTTTCCTCTTTTCCTCTTTTCCTCTTTTCCTCTTTTCCTCCTTTTTTCTTCCTTTTTTCTTCCTTTTTTCCTCTTTTTTTCCTCTTTTTTTCCTCTTTTTTTCCTCTTTTTTTCCTCTTTTTTTCCTCTTTTTTTCCTCTTTTTTTCCTCTTTTTTTCCTCTTTTTTTCCTCTTTTTTTCCTCTTTTTTTCCTCTTTTTTTCCTCTTTTTTTCCTCTTTTTTTCCTCTTTTTTTCCTCTTTTTTTCCTCTTTTTTTCCTCTTTTTTTCCTCTTTTTTTCCTCTTTTTTTCCTCTTTTTTTCCTCTTTTTTTCCTCTTTTTTTCCTCTTTTTTTCCTCTTTTTTTCCTCTTTTTTTCCTCTTTTTTTCCTCTTTTTTTCCTCTTTTTTTCCTCTTTTTTTCCTCTTTTTTTCCTCTTTTTTTCCTCTTTTTTTCCTCTTTTTTTCCTCTTTTTTTCCTCTTTTTTTCCTCTTTTTTTCCTCTTTTTTTCCTCTTTTTTTCCTCTTTTTTTCCTCTTTTTTTCCTCTTTTTTTCCTCTTTTTTTCCTCTTTTTTTCCTCTTTTTTTCCTCTTTTTTTCCTCTTTTTTTCCTCTTTTTTTCCTCTTTTTTTCCTCTTTTTTTCCTCTTTTTTTCCTCTTTTTTTCCTCTTTTTTTCCTCTTTTTTTCCTCTTTTTTTCCTCTTTTTTTCCTCTTTTTTTCCTCTTTTTTTCCTCTTTTTTTCCTCTTTTTTTCCTCTTTTTTTCCTCTTTTTTTCCTCTTTTTTTCCTCTTTTTTTCCTCTTTTTTTCCTCTTTTTTTCCTCTTTTTTTCCTCTTTTTTTCCTCTTTTTTTCCTCTTTTTTTCCTCTTTTTTTCCTCTTTTTTTCCTCTTTTTTTCCTCTTTTTTTCCTCTTTTTTTCCTCTTTTTTTCCTCTTTTTTTCCTCTTTTTTTCCTCTTTTTTTCCTCTTTTTTTCCTCTTTTTTTCCTCTTTTTTTCCTCTTTTTTTCCTCTTTTTTTCCTCTTTTTTTCCTCTTTTTTTCCTCTTTTTTTCCTCTTTTTTTCCTCTTTTTTTCCTCTTTTTTTCCTCTTTTTTTCCTCTTTTTTTCCTCTTTTTTTCCTCTTTTTTTCCTCTTTTTTTCCTCTTTTTTTCCTCTTTTTTTCCTCTTTTTTTCCTCTTTTTTTCCTCTTTTTTTCCTCTTTTTCTTTCCTCTTTCCAATTTCAATCCTGAAAGGGTTGAAATTCGGGTCAGCTTGCAGGCTGCTCCCTGGGCAGGTGCTGCAGGGAAGGGGATGGGAGGAGATCCAGAGCTTGGACTTTGCTCTGTTTGTGTTGCTGTGGGACCTCAGGAGGATGCAACCCCATGGGAAGGGCTGGGAGGGATGGAATTCCCTCCTGGAGCAGAGAGGGGGTTGAGACTGAAGAAATAGGGTGAAAAACAGGGTAGAAAAATGGCTTTTACAGCCTGGCTGTGGAGCAGTCGGTTTCTATTGTGTGGGGATTAGCTGCCTGGCTGGAAAAAAAGCCATCACCTTGCTGCTGTGAGTTCAGAGACAGGTCAGTGGAACAAGAATATATTCTTAGAGCTGGGGGTGGGGAAGAAAAAAAAAAAAAACCACAAAAAAAGCCCCCCAAAAAAGCAAAAAAACCAGGCAAAGTGTTTGAACTGAGAAGGCAGACAAAGGCTGGGGGCCTGCAGTGCCCAGGAGCAGGGACAGGAGCTGTGCCAGTGCCAGGCATGGCAGAGGGATGTCACCCAGCTGTCAGACCCTGGGAATATCTGAGCATTTTGAGGACATGAATATTCAGAGGAGCTGGAGCACGTGTGGTGCTAAAGGCAGGGCAAAACCCCAGCTTTCTCAGGGTTAGGAACCTGGGCAGGGTCTGGTAGCAGGGGGTTAAATGGATTTTTCTGTTCTGCAGGGAAGGTTTTCCCAAGCTGTTTCCTACAGAACACAGCTCCCCAGGCCTTAGGTAATGCTGGCAGCAGGATCTGCACCTCTTCATCCAGTCCTTCAGGGAGAAAGTGCCTGTTCTTTGGTGCCAGCAGTGATGTGCAGCCCTGCTTGGGCAGCCTCCTGACTTTCCTCCCTCTTGCTCTAACCTGGCATCACTTTTTTTTTTCTTTTTTCTCTTCTTTCTCTTCTTTCTCTTCTTTCTCTTCTTTCTCTTCTTTCTCTTTCTCTTCTCTCTTCTCTCTTCTCTCCTCTTCTCTCTTCTCTCTTCTCTCTTCTCTCTTCTCTCTTCTCTCTTCTCTTTTCTCTTTTCTCTTTTCTCTTTTCTCTTTTTCTCTTTTTCTCTTTTCTCTTTTTCTCTTTTTCTCTTTTTCTCTTTTTCTCTTTTTCCTCTTTCCTCTTTCCTCTTTCCTCTTTCCTCTTTCCTCTTTCCTCTTTCCTCTTTCCTCTTTCCTCTTTCCTCTTTCCTCTTTCCTCTTTCCTCTTTCCTCTTTCCTCTTTCCTCTTTCCTCTTTCCTCTTTCCTCTTTTCCTCTTTTCCTCTTTCCTCTTTCCTCTTTCCTCTTTCCTCTTTCCTCTTTCCTCTTTCCTCTTTCCTCTTTCCTCTTTCCTCTTTCCTCTTTCCTCTTTCCTCTTTCCTCTTTCCTCTTTCCTCTTTCCTCTTTCCTCTTTCCTCTTTCCTCTTTCCTCTTTCCTCTTTCCTCTTTCCTCTTTCCTCTTTCCTCTTTCCTCTTTCCTCTTTCCTCTTTCCTCTTTCTTTTCCTTTTTTCCTTTTTTCCCCATCTCTCCTTTGATGCTTTCTCTCTTAATAATCAGATAGTTGTGGAGTGCTGCTTTGCTCAGAAAGGAGCCCTCCCCACGCAGGGGATGCTGGCAGGAGGTGCCACACGTCCTTGGTGTGGACACTGAGTGTCCAGCAGGGAGGGGGCTGCCAGGATTTGTATTCCAGCCACAAATGTGCCCCTTGGAATATGCAGAGCTCAGCACAGCCTGGGCAAGGATGCCCTTGAAAGGCAAATTAAACTGAATTCCCTGGTGGCTCCAGGGAAAGAGGAGGAGGAGGAGGAGGGTTGCTGTCATCTCTGCTGAGGTTCAAGGTTTGGAGATGCTTTTGTTTCTCTTCTGCTTTCCCTGCAGGGCTCAGTGAAAGGGCAGGGAGACCTTAACTGCAAATGTCCCATGGACAGGTTTGCTGCTCTCTGGAGGTTTGGCTCTGTGTGGTGGTGACTTCTGTTTGTAAAAACCTCCTGCCTTCAGTGGGGAATGTTCATTCTGGTTTTTCCCAAATGGTTTCCTCAGTGCAGCCTCCAGTCATCTCCCATGGAGGCACCAAATCCCCCATCCAAACCACTCCTGAGGTTTGAACAGAGGTGATGGGTTAAGCTGGAGGGATTCTGAGGGTGTTTCCAAAGTAAAATGAAGTGGTCAAATGAAGAGCTCAGGTTCTTCTTGCCCAGAAGTCTGCCCAGCCTTCTGTTTCCCTTTGTCCAGTTCTGTTTCCCTTTGCTAAGCAGTTTAAATGCTGATTGCTGAGGAAGTTTGGAGAGTTTAATGGCTTTGTCTCTGGTCTCCCCATCTAAGAAAGTCCCTGCAAGGATTTTCCAGCTGCAGCAGAGCCAAGCAGCCTGGAGCAAGGTTGTCTGATCAAAAAAAGTGTTTTTACTACATGGTTCAGCAAAGCAAAGCTGGAAAGCCCTGCTGGCAACAGCTTCTTGGGTTTTCTCCTCTGTCACCACTGCCCTGAGATGCTCTGGGGCTCTCATGCAAGTTGAGGATGTGCTGGGAAGTCAGCAAATTATCAGATGGAGATGTGATCCATCTGATCTGAGCTTGTGTTACAGCCAACAAACTGCACTTAGGAGGTGAGGTGCTGAGCTGAGACTTCCCAGGGAAGGCTTGGGTTGTAATGGGCTTCTTGTAAAAGCTTTCACTTCCCAGCACTGGAAACAAGCTCATTTTGTAGCTTTTCCCAGTCACCCCATGCTGTGCCTGTTGACATTTCCTCTTGTGGTTGTCTTCATTTGAACTGTGAGATCTTCAGGACTTTTTTTTTTCTCAACTTCTGAGCATGATTTTTTTTTTTTCTGTGCTGTGTAATGCATCAGAATCAAGATGCCTCCTGACATCCCCAAGCTTAGTTCCTCTTGCACCTCATTTGCAGAACTTTCTCCAGAGAGAAGCTGAGTTTGCTAGAAAATCCTCCTTCCTCCTTTTTTTTCCCCCCAGTCTGTTCAGAACCATCTTGGTGTTGGGGGAGATGCAAACCACTTCCTGCTCACATGCCAGTCTGTCTTTGCTAGATAAGCAGGAGCTCTTCCCTTTCACCTTCTTCATGCCATGGAAGAGGCAACCATGGGAAGTTTTCCCTAGGACCAAAGATTTGATGCTTGGTAATGATTATCCCTTAATTTTCTTTCCTTTTTCTTCCCAACACGGAGTGGGTGTGATGAGAGACCAGAGATGGCTTCAAAGAGGGGGGAAGATGCCACATGAATCATTCCCAGTTGGCTGGGGCAGGTTTTCTGCTCTAGGTTCCCTCCACAGAGCTGACAGAGAAGTGAAAGTAACCCTGGGTCTTGGTGGTACTTGGGATTTTAATGAGTGTCAATTTTGTTTCCTCTTTTCTGCAGGAACTGCTGGGAAAGCCAGTGTGCCAGGGGAATGGAAGAGAACACTGGTGAGTACACTCTTAGATGTCTTACCAGGGGGTGTGGACCTGGTCTTCCTCCTTGGTTAAGCATCACAAACTTGATTACTTTAAACTTCATTCCTTCAACCCAACTGGAAAAAGTGCTTAGAAAATCAGCTACTTGGGCAGATGCATCAGTTCCAACTGGATTGCACTAATGGTGTGGACCAGATCTGATTAAAGCTGTGTTGTACATCTGGAAGATGGGGTTTTTTTGGGTTTTTTTTTTTTAAATCTCCCCTCTGTGGATCTTGGGGTACAAGGCTATTGGATATCCCAAGCTCTTGAAAGCAAAGAACATCCTCTTTATGCTAGGTAGGAGGCACTGAACAAGGCAGGTGTTCAGCTGATGGGAGCTCCTGACTTCTCTTTCTGGGTTGATTTCTCTAGGTTGCTCTGTCTTGCAGAAGGTGGAGGATTTTTTTATTAAACACAATTAATTTGGCTTTAAAACTCTTGCTTTAGGCACTGTGTGTACTGCTTGCCCTGAGGCAAACAAACTCATTGCTGGGAAGTTTTTCTCTCCTGGAAGGATATGATTGCAGCCAAACACTTGGAGATTGCTTTGAATGTGTTTTGATTTTCCATCTGTTTACCTGGAGTGGCTGTGGAAGACAGGAGCTAAATGGCCATCTTTCCCTCCTGCTGGAATGAGATTTGCCCAGGAATTCTTGCCTGCACCATGGGAAGCCAATCTCCACCAAGCACGTTGACCTCACATCTTGCAGACCAGAAATGTTCCAGTTGGTGCCTCCTCCCTGGTACTGAAGTGCAATTTTGTGACCATAAATTGTATTTCCAGGTTATTCCCATGCAGCCATCCTGAAAACTGAGTCACCTGAAGGCCACTGTCTGACTTCATGCAGTGCTGGGCTGTTGGAACCCAGTGGCCCAGTTGGCCCAGTTACCAGCCAGGTGGCCATGGATCAAAACTTCTCCTGCTTATAAACCTGGTGGCAAGAATTGGTAGGCTGGGAGGTGCACATTTCATTGGTGGTGATTGCTTTCCCTTCTGGTTTGCTCATGGCAAACTCATCCCAAATGATGAATTTGGAAGGGGGAGGAGGTTGGATAAAGTGAGTGTGATGCTGGCAGCTGCTGTGGGAGTGGTGGCCATGGAGGTGACAGCTCAAGCCCAGGACAAAGCCCAGGGTGATTTTTTTTTTAATTTTTTTTTTTTTTCCATCTCTCCAGCCTGCATTAATGGGATGGCTTTGAGCAGCACAGAGCTCTGCTTCTTCACCAGCACTCAGCCTCTGCTGGGACTGCCAGCTCTGTCCATCTCCCAGAGCTTTTAGTCCCCCCTTTTTTTTTTTTGTTTTTTAATGTGCAGTGGAATTCCATGCTGTGGGTAGGTCACTGAGCTGTGGGCTTGGACCCTGTCGAGGTCACTGAAAGCTTTGACTCCTGGCATCAGCAGAGCTGGGATGTGAAAGGCCTTATGTTCCCTTGGCATTTTTGCCAACTTCTGGAAAACTGACCTCCCCTTTCCCTCTGAACAAACTGAGCTGGGCTGGAAGAGCTGGACTTGATCTTTGCATGCCCAGGCACCCCCCACAGCTGAGTGTGAAGCTTCTTCCCCTCTTGCCTCCTCATCCTGGGAGCCAAGAGCCCCATATTAAAGGCAGAATAAGCAGATGGGTCTTTTCTTCTTATTTCCTTAAAATTACTTTGCTTTTAAGGAGGCTCATTCTCCAAGTGCTGCTAAGCTCAGGATTCCTGGGTTGTTCCTGGCACTGAGGCTGGAGATGAGGTAAGGTGGAGCTGCCTGCAGGAGCTGAGCTGAAGTCCATGCCCTTTGTTCCCTCCAAGCCCGGTGCTTTTTGATGGATTGCTGTCCTTAACTGGTTGTTTATTAACTGCATCCCCACTGCTGCATGCCTGGCTTTTGGTTTTAACTGCATTGGCACCTGCTCAGAGTTGGTGTGCTTGGGATGGCCACTGGGACTGCCACAGTTGAAGCATAAATCCTTTTTTTTTTTTTTTTTTTGTAGCTGTCAGGCTTCAGTAGCTGTGGGTGAGGCAGCCCTCTCCTTGGCTGGCTGCCCTGGCTAATTAAAAATGAAATTTGCTGTTGTCTTCAGATTTTAATTCATGCTCATCCCTGAAGACCAGTGGAAGCGTGGGCTCCAAGCAGCTGCAGTGAAGTTTCAGAGCTTGTCTCTACGTGGGTATTTTAGAACAGGTATGCAACTTCAGCTTTGCTTCAACCCTTACCCTGGGTTGTTTTGTCAAGGGTAGAGAAAAGCAGAAACTTCTTGCAAGCTTTGGGAGCTGGGACTGTGGTGGAAGTAGCCACGTGTCAGCTCTCTGCAGTCATTTGGATGTGCTCAGGCAGCATCAGATGGCTTTATTTTCCACTTTTTCAGCTGGACTTCAGCAAAAGCAAAAAACTGCTCTGTAGGCTGTGCCTTTGTGAGTGACACTGTCTTCCTGAGTGCATAAACTCAGCAGCTTGGGTAGCCTGGGGCTGAGTGCTGTGAAACCTGCTGGAGATGGAAGTTCTGGCATGGTGGGAGGGAACCTGCAAGGTTCTGAGGAGCTGAGAGGTGGTGGCTTGTGCCTGGGTGGAGGGACAGTGCTGCCCCTCAGTTGTCACTGGAGGAATTAATGAAATGTAAATCCACAAGTGCTGCCAGGCTAAAATTCCCTCCTTCCCAAGGTCTCACCTACACGGGTGATCTGCTGGAGGGAAATGTCCCTGGAATGCCTTTCCCCTCTCCAGATCCTTCCTGTGATGCAGCTGAAGGATCACACTCCATTTTTGGAGCTTGTTTCCACTCTTCCATCTACTGCCCAGACCCCCTCCCAAAAAAGATCACTCCCATCTCAGCATGATGGGAGCCATGGCTTGGGATTATCCTCAGATCTCCCTCATTTCATCTCCTGCTGAGTCTTCAGAGCCTAAAAAGCAAAAATATTGAGGAAGTTGGAGCTTTGAGCTTGGCAGGGCAAGGCTCACCTTGTGCCTCCCATTCCTTGAAAGCTGTGGTGTGGGTACAGGTCCAGCAGGGCTGCACTTCACTTCCCAGCTCATTTTGGAGTTAATTATTGCTGGAGAGGAGTGGGGAGGCAGCAGGGCAATCAGTGCCTTTCTTCATGGGAAGTGGTTGCTCTTGGGTCCTTTGACCTCCTTGGCAGTGGCTGCTTGTGGCTCCCTCTGCAGGTGTTGGGATGGGGACCTGTGGGCATCTCTGGGGGGCAGCTGGGGAATATTTTGGGAATATTTTGGGAATATTTGGGAATATTTTGTGTGCAGCCTGTGCACACATGGGCTCTGCCCCAAAGCTTTGGTGGAGATCTGATGGCTGCTTTAAGAACTTTCTGCAGTTCTTTCTTTATTCAAGACTGACTTTCATCCCCTTTGACTTTCATCCCCTTTATCTCCTGCTGTGCTACTTTCTTCCCAATTCTTTTCCTGCTAAAAATAGGAAACACTCTTCAAGTCCTTAACCTTTGTGCAAACAAAGAAGTCATTTGCTTCAGCATCTAGGCTGACTTCTGGGCTCCATGCCTCATAAGGAAACCAGTGTGATAGGAATCTGCTGCTTTTGGAGCCTTGGACTCCAAATATAGTCTGAGCAGAGGAAACAGCTAGAAATGTGAGTATTTCTCATGCCCCCAGCTCTGCTACTTACTCCTGGCTACCCAGTTCCCATTTTTATCCCTAAAAATCAGAGCAATACCTTGAGGATGCTCAAAGGTTCACAACCATTATGGGAATGAGTGTAAGGCCATAACCTGCCAGAGGGAAGAGGATTTTTACATCCCATTTGGTTCTAAATGTGTCTTTAGCAGTGATGCCTTTCAGTACACACCCATTGCTGCCAGCTTCCTAGCAGCCCTGTGGTCTGAAAGGAAGTTTGGGATCAAAACCACATTATCACCCTGTTCCAGGCTTAGATTGTCGTATCCCAGTATAGGTTGGGGGCTGAGCTGCTGGAGAGCAGTGGAGGTGAAAGAGACCTGGGGGTCCTGGTAGACAAGAAGATGCCCATGAGCCAGCAATGTGCCCTTGTGGCCAAGAAGGCCAATGGCATCCTGGGGTGCATTAGAAAGGGGGTGGTTAGTAGGTCAAGAGAGGTTCTCCTCCCCCTCTATTCTGCATTGGTGAGGCCACACCTGGAGTATTGTGTCCAGTTCTGGGCCCCTCAGTTCAAGAAGGACAGGGAAGTGCTTGAAAGAGTCCAGCGCAGAGCTACTGAGATGATTAAGGGAGTGGAACATCTCCCTTATGAGGAAAGGCTGAGGGAGCTGGGTCTCTTTAGTTTGGAGAAAAGGAGACTGAGGGGTGACCTCATCAATGTTTTCAAATATGTAAGGGGTGAGTGTCAGGGAGATGGAGTTAGGCTTTTCTCAGTGGTGACCAGTGATAGGACAAGGGGTAACGGGTGTAAATTGGAGCATAGGAGGTTCAAGTTGAATATCAGAAAAAATTTTTTTACTGTAAGGGTGACGGAGCCCTGGAACAGGCTGCCCAGGGGGGTTGTGGAGTCTCCTTCACTGGAGACATTCAAAACCCCCCTGGACACGTTCCTAGGGAATGTACTCTAGGGGGCCCTGCTCTGGCAGGGGGGGTTGGACTAGATGATCTTTCCAGGTCCCTTCCAACCCCTAGGATTCTGTGATTCTAGGATTCTATGATTCTATGAAGCAGGTTCTGGCATTGGTGCCTTTTAAAAAGAGGAATAATGCTCAGAAGGGATGTGGGTGCTATGGTTAAGGTGCAGTGACCATCACCTGTCCCAGCTCAAGGATATGATTGCAACCACACACTTGGAGATTGCTTTGAATGTCTTTTTATTTTCCATCTCTTTGCCTCATGTGGCTGTGGAAGACAGGAGCTAAATGGGTGTCTTTCCCTCCTCTTGAAATTAGATTTTGCCCAGAAACAGTGATGACTTTAATCACTGGCTTCCATCACCTGGCTGCCTTGGGATCTGAAAAGAACACTTTGGGATCTGAAAAGGGTCTGAAAAGAACACTTTGGGATCTGAAAAGGGTCTGAAAAGAACACTTTGGGATCTGAAAAGGGTCTGAAAAGAACACTTTGGGATCTGAAAAGGATCTGAAAAGAACACTTTGGGATCTGAAAAGGGTCTGAAAAGAACACTTTGGGATCTGAGAAGGATCTGAAAAGAACACTTTGCTTTCCTAGGGCTGCTGTGTGGGATCCCTCTTCTCAGGACCTCTCCCCTCTGCTCTGTCCCCAAGCTAAATGCAAGCAGAACACTACAGATGTGCAAAGTCTGTGCTGAAAAAACCAAACCTGCTCAGGAAAACCAATTTGCTGCTTCAAAGGTGCCTGCCAAGTGACTTTCTTCTCTCTGTTCCCTTCCTTAGGGAGCCTTTTTGTGTGCAGGAGCTGCAAGGATGTAAAATGCTCTGCTGGGAGGTGGGGGTGAACCTGAGGAGGGAGATGAGGAGTCCCATCTGATGCCTCTGGTGGGGATCAGAGGCTGGGGGCAGAGCCAAGGACTTTTTTTAGGATCACAGCTGCCAGGTGGGGAGATGTTCTCCAGGGCTCCTCCTGATGGTGGCTGCCCCAGGGTGTCAGGGGTGAGGAGGAAATCTCTGCTGCTTGATGCCTCCTGTCCCTCAGCAAGGCTTCAGAGCTCCTGGTACCACGGGGAATGCACTGCAAAAAGGGAAAGGGTCCAAGAAGGGTCAGGAAGGGAGAGGGTGAGGTGGAGGGCACTCGGGTTTATTCTTTGCTCTTGCAGAAGGACTTGGGTGAAAGGCCATGAGCTGCTTCACTTTGCTGCTGGGGCTCAGGGTGGGTGGGAAAACTCTTCTGGTGGCTGAAGTTGGAACTGCCAGGACAGGCACCTCTGGAGAGGCAGCTTTGGAGACAACTTGTCAAATGTTGACTTTAGGGTTGAACTGAAGTGTTTTGATGCTGTGGTTCTTAGTTTGAACAGAGCTGCTGGAGGTGGCATTTGTTATTCCCTGGTTTTGTTCTGCAGTCAGACAAAGAGTGGGAAGCACTTCCCTGCCAAACAGCTCTGAAAGCTGCTGGAGATGAGCAGAACGAGGCAGTGGAAATCTCTTGATATCTGCTGGAGAACAAAAGGACAAATTTTTAATTCCAGGAAAAGCTGTGAGGCCCCTCCTGAGGTCCCATGGAACTGCTTGGTGCACAGAGGGTCCTGAGTGGTCAAGGGGCTGAGATGAAACATTTATTTACAGCTGATGTGTGATAATTTGCAAGCAGACAGAAAGGCAAAATCCTGCTGCTCCTCAGGTTTACCAGAGGGTTGACCTTGATCTTGGTGGAGACCATTTGATTTTTAAACAAGGTGCAGCACAGAGCCCTTACTGCTTACCTGTGGCAGCATTGTAAATAAGTTGAGTGTGCTTGAAGTTACCAAAAATCACAGAATAATAAAATGGTTGGGTTGGAAGGGACCTTAAAGCTCCCCCAGTGCCCCCCCTGCCATGGGCAGGGACCCCTCCCCCAGCCCAGGGTGCTCCAAGCCCCATCCAAGGGGTCCATGAAAGCTTCCAGGGATGAGGCAAACATAATTAATGCTCCTTGACTTAATCAGCAAGGAATCATGGAAGGGTTTGGGCTGGAGGGGACCTTAAAGCTCCTCCAGTCCCACCTGGACAATCCAGGGACCCCTCCCCCAGCCCAGGGTGCTCCAAGCCCCATCCAACCTTGGGCACTGCCAGGGATGGGGCAGCCACAGCTTCTGGGGGCACCCTGGGGCTCAGCACCCTCCAATTAAAGAATTTCTTCCTAATGTCTCACCTAAATCTCCCCTCTCCAGATATTTCAGGACATTATCCCGACAGCCATTTGTTCTTAAGTTTGCAGTGGACATTTTCCTTTTTGGTGTAATTCAGGTGCTGGGTGTCTCAGGGTGTTTTTAAGGGGGTGCCAGTGCTGTTTCTTCTGCCTGCAAGTGATACTCAGCTCAATCACCCATTCCATGTGGCACTGAAGAAAAGAAATTCCCCCCAATCCCTCCCTGAACAAACCCCTCCTGATTTAAGTTGGGTGCCTGAACCCTTCCTGCTTTTCCTCCTGCTCTTCAAACCAAATGGTTTGCAGAGTTTTTATTTGCTGACCTGCCAGAGACCCCATAATTCCACACCACCCCATTTCAAGGGACTTTTTAAAGCTGGAAATGGCCGTGCAATCCCATGGCTCTGCCTGGAGAAAAAGAGGTGAATTTGTCAGGTTTAGTGGCTCATCTGAGGATGTGCAGGGAATGAGATGCTTTGGGCTGGCTGGAGCAAAGGGGGTGTTGTTGAGTGAGAAATGTTTGACCCACTGAAGTGCTTTGTGATGGGATTGAGTGATCTTATTCCTTGTATTAAGAGATAAGAGCTTGTAGGACATGTAATCAATCCCCTGGATAATTCAGGCTGATTTGCTGGGAAACAGTGAGTGTGGAGTTGTTGTTGTTCAGTTAAGTAGGACAGGGAGCAGCAGGCTCAGGTTTCCAGTTTTTATTTTCAACTTGTTGGCCCTTAAATTCACCTTGCTCTCTGGAACATTACTGCCTGCAAATTCTACCAAGGGATTTTATTGGGGTTGGAGGGGTGGGAAAAGAGCCAGCCTAAGAGCTGAAGTGGGTTTGGTGTAAATGAAGGGATTTTTTTTTTTGGCATTACTGCTTTTCTTAGTTCACACAGCAGTGGTGTCTCCGGGCTGAATGGCAAACCTGGCTGCTCCAAAACCAAAATGCTGAATTTTCTCATGAAGTTTGCTGCCCCTGTGGGTTGGAAATAGCCTTGAGCTGAACCACTGGCAGAACAAAGCTGGCTCTGGGCTGGTGCTGCAGTCCCCATGCAGTCACTTTGGTGTTGTCACTGCTGGCGTCACCACTTCATCTCTTCCTTTCTCATTTGTCTGGAAAAGGAGCCTGGCTCTGATTTTTTTTGGGAAGTGTCTTTTTGTCTCCACTTGAATGCACCAAGAAACCAGAGCTCGGGAGTGCCTTGGTTTCGGGGTTTTGGTGGTGGGGGGTGTTTGTGTGTGTGTGGTTTTTTGGTTTTTTTGGTTTTTTTTTCTGTTTGTTTGGTTTGGTTTTTTTTGGTTGGTTGGTTTGGTTTTGGGTTTGGTTTTTTTTTGGTTTTTTTTTTTTTTCAGGTTGGACAGATCTGGCTGTGAGGGATGTGTGAGAACCAGGACTTTGTCAGAATATTGTTCTTCATCCCAGCCTGGGTCTGTCTTGCACAGATTTGAAGATTTCTGAAGCACTGAACTGCCTGGG
The DNA here is from genome assembly GCF_036169615.1 of Heliangelus exortis. Lineage (NCBI taxonomy): Eukaryota > Metazoa > Chordata > Aves > Apodiformes > Trochilidae > Heliangelus > Heliangelus exortis. Next base: position 2,388,477 of record NC_092445.1, on the reverse strand, counting down.
TTCTGATAAATTCATATTCCCATGGGCATTAAAACCAACAGAGCCCAATTCTGCCCAGGAGCAGCTGAGGGCCCTGGGGGTGCTGATCCTGGAGCAGAGGAGGCTGAGGGGAGACCTTGTGGCTCTCTGCAACCCCCTGAGAGGAGGTTGGAGCCAGGGGGGGTCGGGCTCTGCTCCCAAGGAACAAGGGATGGGACAAGAGGAACTGTTGGCACAACTCAAGTGGTGCCAGGGGAGGTTTAGGTTGGAGCTGGGGAAGAATTTCTCCCTGGAAAGGGTTGTCAGGGCCTGGCCCAGGCTGCCCAGGGCAGGGCTGGAGTCCCCATCATCCCTGGAGGGGTTTCAGAGCCCTGGGGATGTGGGGATGAGGGACATGGGGTGGGGGTGGCCTGGGCAGTGCTGGGGGAAGGGTTGGACTGGGTGATCCTAAAGGGCTTTTCCAACCAGTGATTCCAGGATAGGAACAATTTGGGGGTTTAATTGCATCTGATAGGAGGTCCAGTTGGTGCCTGCTCTGAGAGGAACCCAACCCCACTCTCCCCTGGGACTGGAGATGCTGTTTCAGCTCCTGTCACCAGAGGCAAACCCCAAGATGCCTCCTGCTCCCTGGGCAGCAGTGGCCACCTGAGGGCAGGAACTCTGTGGGAGCTCTGGCTGAGCAGGGAGGAAAAGCCCAGGGAAGTGGTGGAGTCCCCATCTCTGGAGGGGGTCAGAACCCGTGGGGATGTGGCACTTGGTGGCCTTGGCAGTGCTGGGCTGGCTGATCTCCAAGGCCTTTTCCAAGCCAAATGCTTCCATATTTCTAATATTTTTAAGAGTTACTAAAGATTTCTTGGTACTTGAGTTGTTTTGCTCTTTGCTCCAAGCTTTGAAGACTCAGGATCTCTGAGCCCATCCTAGTGCCAGCTCAGCTGAAGTTTTGTCCCCTGGTGTCACCCACCTCTTGTGTCCCTTGCAGCATCTTCCTTTCCAGCCCAGCTCCTCCCTCAGACACCTGGAGCATCCCTGCTGCCAGCCTGGCAGGGACAGAAACAGGGACAAATTGTCCTCAAGTCTGCCAAAAATTCTGGGATTCTGGGAAATCTGTGTCCCAGGCAGCCCCTGCTTGGATGGGTGGGGGGTCCAATCCTTTGTGTGAGGTGGGCAAACTCCTCCTGGGGGTGTCCTCCCTCCAGAGGGTCCTCACATCCCCCCCACCTTTTTGTCCCCGAGTGATTTTTTTTTTTTTTTTGTCCCCGAGTGATTTTTTTTTTGTCCCTGAGTGATTTTTTTTTTTGTCCCCGAGTGATTTTTTTTTTTGTCCCCGAGTGATTTTTTTTTTGTCCCCGAGTGATTTTTTTTTTGTCCCCGAGTGATTTTTTTTTTTTTTGTCCCCGAGTGATTTTTTTTTTGTCCCCGAGTGATTTTTTTTTTTTGTCCCCGAGTGAATTTTTTTTTGTCCCCGAGTGATTTTTTTTTTTTGTCCCCGAGTGATTTTTTTTTTTTTGTCCCCGAGTGATTTTTTTTTTTTTGTCCCCGAGTGATTTTTTTTTTTGTCCCCGAGTGATTTTTTTTGTCCCCAAACCACCCCCGGGGGATGGGGACACTTTGGGTGCGATACTGAGTGCGGCCACCAGAGGGCGAGCGGGACCCGAGGAGAAGCTTTGGGGGGGGGGGACCCCGACCCAAAAACCTGGGGAGGTTCCCTGGGGGGGTCCCCTGGGGTGTTTGGGAGGGGAGGACATGGAGCAGAGGTTCGGGGTGTCACCCACTGTGCCCCAGATGTGACATTTGGGGGGGGGGGGAGCACATCAAGTGATGGGCAAAAGCCTCTCCCTGTGCCTGAAAAGGGGGAATTTATGTTAAAAAGGTGGAATTTAATTAAAAAATCTGGCGTTTAATCCAGAAAACAGGTGGAGTTTAATCTAAAAACGGTGGAATTTATTCAAAAAAGGTGGAATTTATTCAAAGGAGGTGGAATTTAATTCAGAAAAAAAAAAAAAAACAACCAAAAAGCGGTAGGATTTAGTCCAGAAAGGGGCATTTAACCCAGAAAAAGATGGGATTTAGTCAAAGCAGGTGGAATTAAATAAAACAAAAAGGTAGAATTTAATCTGAAAAGGTGGGATTTAATCTGAAAAAGTAGAATTTAATGCAGGTAAAGGTGGATTTTAATCCAGGGGGAGGTGGCACCATTGAGAGGACTCTCCCCAACCTCTGGAATGGTTTTCCTTGAAATTCAACCCAAATGTTGAACCTCTCCTGACCCTTCTGATCTTCACATGAAGTCCTGGAGATGTCAGGAAAGCAAACCCCATCCCTTCCTGGAGAAGAGGCAGAAATTTGGCTCTGCTTCCCAAACCTTGTGCCTTCCAGGGCTTAAATTACATTTTGGGGAGGAAAAGTCTCTGAAAGTAATTCTTGTAGGATGGTGGTGGGAATGAATGGAAGCTGGGACTTGGGAGGGGGAAATCCCCTCTGGAATCACTGACCCTGGGGCTTTAGGAGTTGTTTCTGCAATGATTAGGCTGAGATGCTGTTGAACATGAGGTTAATCCTGTTATCTTGCAAATATTGAGCAAACTGCTTGCTCTGGATAACTCTAATGGGATTAGAGCAGTCTCTCTGGCATCCTCAACATTCCCTATCTCCTCAGGGCTTTTTTTTTTTTTCTTCTTTTCCAGTTCAGGACAAAGTGTTACTCAGAGTGAATTTGGGGAGGTGATGTCTCACTTACTGTTTTCCAGTAGTGCTGAATTGTATTTTAATTTATTTTTTTAATGAAAAACTGGGTTTGCTAATGAGCACCCTGGTGCTTTCTGAAGCCATTCACTCCTCCACAGCAAGGATCCCCTGTGCCCATCCCTAAATAAATGTTTAGGAAAAGAATTGGAGAACAAGGACAAGTATAAAAGGAGATTTCCCTTTGTCATGCCTTCCTGGCATCAGGAATCTGCAGCTGAGTGAGTTCCTGTGCTGGAGACTTGTTCCTGGGCCATCATATTTGTGGAATATAATCAGTTCTGGGCTGAAAGCTTCAGTTTGCATCCCTGATGCAAACAATTTTAGACAATTGTTCTAAAAAAAAGTAAGTGGTAGGGCTTTTTCTGGGGGATCATCTTGAGTTTGGTTTTTAAGCAGTCGGATAAATTGCAACATAACCAAACTGTAGGGAGAAAACCCCTACCACAGGGTCATCCACTCAGGGATGTTCATTCCAGGTGGGATTGCTTTCCTCTGGGCTTCCAGCCCCCCAGGTTCAGTGGCCACACTTTTAGGTAGGGTTTGTCCTGAGCTGGGACAATGATGCTGCAGGGACTTGGCTCCAGCAGGGCAAAATGTGGCCACTTCCAGGGCTGCACAAAAATCAGACATCAGGTATTGTGCAAGAGGTAAAAATCTACATCCTGGGGAGAGAATTAGAATTTGAGTTTCCAAGTTAGGGAAAGCATTTTATTTTTTTTTTCCTCTTTACTCCATAGCTCAATTAACAATGAACCAGGCCTCTTCCTTTCAGCATCACTGGAGTACAGGAGGGATTTCCACAACACCCACTAAATGAGCAGATGTTTCTGTGCCAAACCAGGAATTTCTGTAAATATGGGAAAGTTCCATGGTCAGTCAGCTTTTAGCTTCCAACCTTTGATTCTTTGGGGTGTATAATTTTTTTTTTTAAGGTTGAGCTGGAGCTCATTAAGAACTACAGATTTTTTTTTTTGTCAGGTCTTATTTTTTTTTTTTTCTAGTCCCTTGATGAAGGAGAGAATTGGTCCCACCAGAAAGGAGCCTCAGCTTTGCTCATGACTCAGGTAGCATCAAAGAAGGTGGTGAGAAGAGGTGGGATGATGTAGCCAAGGGGCCACCAAGGATTTTGGACCAGGTAGGGGTTCAGTTAAAGTGGAGGCAGCTGGTTGATGATTGATTTAGGTGGCTTCCTTCTACCCTGTCATTTCAGGGACCTTGGGGAAAGTCTGGAGGTGGCATTTGTCCAGCAAGGAAGCTTTTAGTGCCTTCTGCAGGTTTGTCTGGATAGGATTCCAGCAGGAGAACAAATGAGGGAAATGGAGAGATGCTTTCAAGTTGATGCTTACACACCCTAAATTTTGTGCCCCAGTTCAGATGCTTGCCCTAAGGTGTCCTTGCTGGAAATACTGCTTGAAAAATGTTTCCTGGAGGCCTGGCTTTTGATGGAGCCCATGGGAACTGATAGGAGCTCCAGCTCTCTGAAGTTAATTGGGATGCACCTGATCTTCCCAGTGGCTTCTCCTTGGTTGTACCCTTCAAAATCATTCTTCCAGTGACCTGAAACCCCCTGAACTTGTGTCCTGGTGGTGTGTGCTGGGGGAACTCTTGGCTGGACACCTCAGTTGGGTTTGCTGCTTGCCTGTAGGAGCTTTCTCCCTCCTTGCAGAGACCTCTTGGAGCACTGGGATCTGTTGTAACCTCCTGGAGCTGGGGGATGGAGCTCTGGGGCTGCCTGATCTCTGCCAGAGGATGCTTGGAGCCCCTGTCTCCAGGTGTTTGTGTAGCTGTGAGTTTCACAAAGGCCACAGGGGCAGGAGGAAGGTGGATCCTGCTGCTCTGTCTGGCTTGGGGTTTCTCTGCCTTGGAAGTGGAGGTAGGGCTGGAGCTCAGAGCAGCCTTGAAGCTCGGTTGCTTACATACCTGAAATAGCTCTGTGCCACAAATTCCCTGCTGCAAAATGGGTCTGAGGAGGTGAGTCAATATTTGAGGAGCTCCCAGTGCTTAGCAGCAGGCAGCTGGGGGCATTTGAGCTTCCAAACCAACCCTGATGGGCTTCAAACCAACCCTGATGGGCTTCAAACCAACCCTGATGGGCTTCAAACCAACCCTGATGGGCCTCAAACCAACCCTGATGGGCTTCAAACCAACCCTGATGGGCTTCAAACCAACCCTGATGGGCTTCAAACCAACCCTGATGGGCTTCAAACCAACCCTGATGGGCCTCAAACCAACCCTGATGGGCTTCAAACCAACCCTGATGGGCTTCAAACCAACCCTGATGGGCTTCCAAACCAACCCTGATGGGCTTCAAACCAACCCTGATGGGCTTCCAACCAACCCTGATGGGCTTCCAACCAACCCTGATGGGCTTCAAACTAACCCTGATGGGCTTCCAAACCAACCCTGATGGGCTTCAAACCAACCCTGATGGGCTTCAAACCAACCCTGATGGGCTTCAAACTAACCCTGATGGGCTTCCAAACCAACCCTGATGGGCTTCAAACCAACCCTGATGGGCTTCAAACCAACCCTGATGGGCTTCAAACCAACCCTGATGGGCTTCAAACCAACCCTGATGGGCTTCCAAACCAACCCTGATGGGCTTCAAACTAACCCTGATGGGCTTCAAAGCAACCCTGATGGGCTTCAAAGCAACCCTGATGGGCTTCAAAGCAACCCTGATGGGCTTCAAAGCAACCCTGATGGGCTTCAAAGCAACCCTGATGGGCTTCAAACCAACCCTGATGGGCTTCAAACCAACCCTGATGGGCTTCAAACCAACCCTGATGGGCTTCAAACCAACCCTGATGGGCTTCCAAACCAACCCTGATGGGCTTCCAAACCAACCCTGATGGGCTTCAAACTAACCCTGATGGGCTTCAAACCAACCCTGATGGGCTTCAAACCAACCCTGATGGGCCTCAAACCAACCCTGATGGGCTTCAAACCAACCCTGATGGGCCTCAAACCAACCCTGATGGGCTTCCAACCAGCCCTGATGGGCTTCCAACCAGCCCTGATGGGCTTCCAACCAACCCTGATGGGCTTCCAAACCAACCCTGATGGGCTTCAAACCAACCCTGATGGGCTTCAAACCAACCCTGATGGGCTTCAAACCAACCCTGATGGGCTTCAAACCAACCCTGATGGGCTTCCAAAGCAGAGGTCCTGCTGGGCAAACATCTTCTCTTGCAGAACCCCAGTGCAACCACTTTGCTTCTGATCTGTGGTGCTCTGAGCCCCTCTGCAGTGCAGCCTTGTGGAGTCTGAGGAGACAGGAGGGGGATTTGATGGGTTCAGAAAGAGTTTTCAGCCTTTGGGGATGGTGCCACCTGGGCTCCTAAGCAAGGTCCCTGCTGATGCTCCCCAAACGTGGGAGGAAGGGAATGATTTGGAATAATGGGGAATGATGGGGAATGGTGGGGAATGAGGGAGAATGGTTGGGAATGATGGGGAATGAGAGTTCTGGGAATGAATGTGTGGAGGTTTTCATCTGTAAGAGGGGGGGAGCAGCTCTGGGAGAAAGAGCTTCTTCCAAGGTTACCTCCTGAACTGTTGGTGTTATCTCATCTCTTGCCATTTCCTTTCATTATCCACAAGGGCCTTGATGCTGTAAACAATTGCCATGGCATTGTCTCTGCTGCTCCTGTGAATCAACCTGATGTGTAAACAGCCCTTGGCTTGGGGAACCAGCTCTGTGCCTTATCTTGGGCCCTGAGCTACCTTCTTGCCATTGTCACCTCTGCTGTTTTTGTGCCTTGGTCTGGGGTGGCTCTCAGTTTTCCTCTCTGCCACCCTCCTGTCTGCACAAAAAACCTTTTGGTGCAGGGCAAGAAGCATCAGGGCAGGGATTTTAGGAGGAGCTGGAGGGGTTTACACCCAATTCTCCTATTTTGCTTTCAGCTCCTTCGGGCCTCCATCCTTGCCCTGTTCAAAAGGGGTGAGGAAAGGGGGGGGATGATTCACAACAAAACCCAAGCACTGCTTTCATCACAACAATCTCTTTTCCCCTGGCCTGTTGGGAGGAGTGGCTGACACACCAGAAGGCTGTGCTGCCATTCAGAGAGACTTAGACAGGCTGGAGAGTTGGGCAGGGAGGAACATGATGAAATTCAACAAGGGGAAGTGGAGAGTTTTGCATTTGGGGAAGAACAACACGATGTCCCAGTATAGGTTGGGGGCTGAGCTGCTGGAGAGCAGTGTAGGTGAAAGAGACCTGGGGGTCCTGGTAGACAAGAAGATGCCCATGAGCCAGCAATGTGCCCTTGTGGCCAAGAAGGCCAATGGCATCCTGGGGTGCATTAGAAAGGGGGTGGTTAGTAGGTCAAGAGAGGTTCTCCTCCCCCTCTATTCTGCATTGGTGAGGCCACACCTGGAGTATTGTGTCCAGTTCTGGGCCCCTCAGTTCAAGAAGGACAGGGAAGTGCTTGAAAGAGTCCAGCGCAGAGCTACTGAGATGATTAAGGGAGTGGAACATCTCCCTTATGAGGAAAGGCTGAGGGAGCTGGGGCTCTTTAGTTTGGAGAAAAGGAGACTGAGGGGTGACCTCATCAATGTTTTCAAATATGTAAGGGGTGAGTGTCAGGGAGATGGAGTTAGGCTTTTCTCAGTGGTGACCAGTGATAGGACAAGGGGTAATGGGTGTAAATTGGAGCATAGGAGGTTCAAGTTGAATATCAGAAAAAATTTTTTTACTGTAAGGGTGACGGAGCCCTGGAACAGGCTGCCCAGGGGGGTTGTGGAGTCTCCTTCACTGGAGACATTCAAAACCCACCTGGACACGTTCCTAGGGGATGTACTCTAGGGGGCCCTGCTCTGGCAGGGGGGGTTGGACTAGATGATCTTTCCAGGTCCCTTCCAACCCCTAGGATTCTATGATTCTATGATTCTAATCCTCACCACTGCTGGGAGACACCTTGGGGGTTGAGCAATAGGAAATCTGTAGAGTCAAGGCTGAGGTTCACTCAATGTCTTGTTGATGGCTCTTGTCTGGGTGTGACCCCAGGTCTGGATGTGCCCCTGTTTAGGGTGGTCCCTGGTAGGTCTCTGCAAACATATTTGGCTTGATGAACTTCCTAAGCCTTATCTTGTTCCTTAAATAGAGAATAAAGCTTGTATCAACATGAATCAGAAAGTGGATAAACTGGAATGGTTCCTCTTGGAGCTGTCTTCTGGTATTGGGCAAATATTTATCCTCATTGTTTCAAAAGGCATTATTTGTGCAAGAGGCAGAGGTCAAACCTGTAATTACCTGGTGGATTCACTCTTGGGAGAAGTGGCTTGTAAAATACCCAGGGTGCTGGAAAGGAAGCTTTGGAACCCACTGCCTGGGTCTGAAGCTGAAGTTGTGGTTTCAAATCTCCTGAGACTTTTCAGTCGATGGGAGTGCAAGAAAAAGTCTTTTTTTTCTTGCCCAAGTTACGTGCCTTGAGCCAACTCTCTCTGCCTTTGCTTTAAAGTTCCAAAGTGCAGCAGGGAATTTGGGGTTTCTCTTCCAAACCTATCTGCTGGAGATGATCAGAAGCTGAGCTTGTGTGCCAAACTTGCATTTTAATCAGGATTTTCCAGCCTGGGCAATAATTAAAGGCGAGCAGGTGCTGTGGGGATGTTGGGTGTTCTCCAAAAGCTGAACCAAGGCACTTTTGTAAGATTCCCTGGGAAGAGCCAAGAGAGTGAAGGGTGGTTGGATGGCACTGGCTTTGGGCAGTTATTTGGGGGGGGAAAAAAAAATGGCTTTGGCCTGAGGAGCTCTGGGTGTTGCAGGGTGATGTGTCTGCAATGAGCTTTGGGGTGCCAGAGGAAATCCTGAAATATTTATATATATTTATATATATTTATATATATTTATATATATATTATTATTATTATTAATTTTAAATAGAATGATTATTATAATTATTATTATACTTATTATTATATATTGTATATATTTATATATATTTATATTTTATATATGAATATTTATATAAAAGGTTTCATCCTGGGCTATGAAAAGTGAGTGCACCTGCAGAGATTTTTTTATTTATTTTTTTTTTAAACAGAGAAATCTTGCTGCCTTTCTTTTTCAGCTACCAGGTGGCCAGAGAGGCTCTCAGGGTTTGTGATCCTGAAGGATTTAGAAGTAGGAAGAGAAATTTGGGATTGTGAATCTTTGCATGAATCAAAGCAGGGCTGCTAGCCCTGCAGACCCTGAGCTGAGCATTTCAGTCTAGCTTGGAGAATTAAATCCTCTGCTGCTTCTTGAGGGTTAATTCCAGTTGGATCTGATTTTAGAGCTTTGGCATTTACTGTTATTCTGGCTGTTAAGTTGCAAGTTCCAGTGTAGTGCTTAACAGAGCTTGTCCCAGCAGTTTTATAGGTGGCATAGACCAGAGAATTCTGTTCCATTTTGACCAGAATTTTATCTGGATAAAGCTGGAAATCAAAAAAGCTGGAAAACCTTTGGTTTGGCCAGGAAGGTATCCAACACAACCAGGGATGTGGCTGTCCAGCTGCCCTGCTTCAGAGGAGCTCTGAGTACTTGGGCTGGACCAGTCCTCACAGCACATCCCAGGCAGTGGTTGGAAAGAAGGGATCAATTTTTTAATTTGGGCTGAAGCTCTGTCAGTTTTGTCATTTTTTATCTCCTGTGTTTTCCCATGGGAAGCCTGAGGTGCTGGCAGTCTGTGGGTTCTCCTCCAGGTATCTTGGGGTTTGTCTGTGGAAGAGGGTTAAACAGCAGTTAAATTAAATGCTGTGCCTGTTTTGTTTGGGGTTTTTTTTCCCTAAACAATGGAATAATTGATGTCATTTTCTTCTCTCTGTTTTTGCTTAACGTGGCTCTAATAATATAGCTGGAAGTGGCAGATGGGTATCCTGCCTCCAAGTATTTCACTGTTGGGAATATCTTGATGCCTGCTGCTTTGCTGGAATGTGTCCTGGATCTGTGCTGCCTTTGGCTCCTCATCAGTCTTTCTTTTCATGCTGCTTCAAGGTGCTCTAAAAAGTAGTTTGTCAGCTTTGGAGGTTCCCTGGCCTCAAAGATGGCAGAGCCATGAATCACCACAGAGATCAAGTTAGCCAAGATGTGACTGAATCTTTAATTTTCTCCAGATTACATTCCTGAGTGTTCCCTCACCAGCAAACAAGAAAATATTTGGCATTTGTTGTAATTACAGTGAGTGAGGAGGAGGCACTGAGGATGAGATGGTGTCAGTGCTGGCTGGGAGCTGCCTCTCATTCAAAGGTGCTGGAAAAAAAGAGGACTGGGGGATATTTTGCTCCTTTTGGACTCAATTTTCTTTCACCTGCTTCTTTTAATTTAATCAGAAAGATCATAGAATCTTGGGACAATTCAGTGATTCCTTGTTCTCCAGCCACCACGAAGCTTTCCAGGCCCACATCCTCACCTTTTATTTCCCTTTCCTAAACCTGAGGCTGGATGTGCTGTCACGCGGGGTCGGTACTGGGACCGGTGTTGTTCAATATCTTCATCAACGACTTGGATGAGGGTCTAGAATGTACCCTCAGCAAGTTTGCTGATGACACTGAGCTGGGAGGAGTGGCTGACACACCAGAAGGCTGTGCTGCCATTCAGAGAGACTTAGGCTGGAGAGTTGGGCAGGGAGAAACATGATGAAATTCAACAAGGGGAAGTGTAGAGTTTTGCATTTGGGGAAGAACAACACGATGTCCCAGTATAGGTTGGGGGCTGAGCTGCTGGAGAGCAGTGTAGGTGAAAGAGACCTGGGGGTCCTGGTAGACAAGAAGATGCCCATGAGCCAGCAATGTGCCCTTGTGGCCAAGAAGGCCAATGGCATCCTGGGGTGCATTAGAAAGGGGGTGGTTAGTAGGTCAAGAGAGGTTCTCCTCCCCCTCTATTCTGCATTGGTGAGGCCACACCTGGAGTATTGTGTCCAGTTCTGGGCCCCTCAGTTCAAGAAGGACAGGGAAGTGCTTGAAAGAGTCCAGAGCAGAGCTACTGAGATGATTAAGGGAGTGGAACATCTCCCTTATGAGGAAAGGCTGAGGGAGCTGGGTCTCTTTAGTTTGGAGAAAAGGAGACTGAGGGGTGACCTCATCAATGTTTTCAAATATGTAAGGGGTGAGTGTCAGGGAGATGGAGTTAGGCTTTTCTCAGTGGTGACCAGTGATAGGACAAGGGGTAATGGGTGTAAATTGGAGCATAGGAGGTTCAAGTGGAATATCAGAAAAAATTTTTTTACTGTAAGGGTGACAGAGCCCTGGAACAGGCTGCCCAGGGGGGTTGTGGAGTCTCCTTCACTGGAGACATTCAAAACCCACCTGGACACGTTCCTAGGGGATGTACTCTAGGGGGCCCTGCTCTGGCAGGGGGGTTGGACTAGATGATCTTTGGAGGTCCCTTCCAACCCCTAGGATTCTAGGATTCTATGATTCCCCTCCTTGGCAGAGGTTGCAGTGCTCTTCCTCCAGCTGTGCTCAACATCTGGGCTGCTGGGGGGCACTGCCTGCTCCCCTTCCTTCCCCACCACCAGGAGAGTCCCTGGCGTGGTGGATCTGCTGCCCTTTGCTTTCTGAGATCCAGAAGCTGACTAATTGGTGGGGACAAGGGGACTGGAATGCTGTGGGAAATAGGAGTTTCCCTCTTGGAAATGTCACAGGAAGCACAGAGGAAATCACGGGGCTGAGGAGCAGTTACCTCACTTTTCTGTCTCATCCCAACCAGCGCCCTTTCCTTTGGAGGAGCACAGAACCTACACCACGTGATGCAAAAGCTGCCTTATAAATAAACCATTTTCCCATTTCCCCACCAGGGGCTGATTTTTAATGCCATGCAAGGAGAAAGGAAAAACGTCACCTTGCATTGGCTGCTGCCCTTTCAGACTCACTGCCCAGCTTCCTACCCTCTTGCTGCCCCTTGCCCTGCTGTCATATTTAATAACTCTTCCACATGCTCTTTTTTTTCTTATTTTGGATCACAGCCCAGAACTGTTCATCTTTCTAGGTAGCCAGAGCTGCTACATATATTATATATAATATAATTTTTCAGCTCTGCCAGAGCTGCTGAGGGTTGCTGCTGCAGATGTTGGGGGAACACATCCAAAGTCCTGGTCCTCCTGGTTTGCTCTCCTTGAAATGGTACCACAGGCCTGTGGTGGGGTTGGATTTGATGATCCCTTCCAACTCAGCAGCTTCTCTGATTCTGTGGGAGGACTTCAGGTGGGTGCAAGGAAGGCAAAAGAGCTTTTTTGACATCCTGGAGCTGCTGCTGCTGCTGGGTTCTAAAGGAAAACACCCAGTACCACTGGTTTGAACTCCACAGCTTGGGCTACAGGACTGGGATAATGCAAGAATCCTGTTTCATGTTCCTACAGCTTGAATCATGGAACTTCAGTGCCTGAGTCAGCCCTGATGGATGGGGAGTTCCAGCTTGGGGGGAGCTGAGCTGTGGGCACTCGGTGCCTTCAGGTCAGAGGAGCCAATCTTGGTGCTCATTAGGGCTTTCCTTGGACTTCTCAAGTGAAACAAGCCCCAGGAATTCCTTTTCCCACTGGAGACAAACAGAGTGTTGGTGTCTGAGTGCTGGGGTTTTGATGGGCTTGGATGGAGAGGAAATGAAACTTCCAGAGGAAAGCAATGGACTCCACTTCTTGGGCGTTCCCTGCCTGGATCCGGTTGTCCTCTTGTTTTGTTTGAGTCAACTGACTCCTGAAATCCTGTAATATTTTCAGGGAAGTGGGATTTCTTGCTTAACTACATTTTTAGGAAAAAATATTGAGGGGTGTGGGGGGGGATACAATCAGCTGTATCCTTTTCTGAGCTCCCTGTAGGAAGCTTTTTGCTGTTCCCAGCTCTCAGGAAGTCTTCACTTCTCCCTGAGGAGGAAAAGCTTTGCTCTGGTTTCTCCTGGCTGGGCACAGCTAAGTCAGATGGTCCTTCTCCATTATTAGGGGAATTTGGGGCATTTGTTGACTGCCCTTGTTTTCTCAACCCTCCTCTAGCAGAGGTTTTCTTCTTTCTATCCCAAAGAGGAAAGCGTTGTGGCTGATACATCCCAAAGGATCACAGAATCCCAAAAAGTAGGGGTTGGAAGGGACCTCAGAACATCATCAAGTCACCAAAATCCTGAGTTTCAGAGGCAAATATTAATGTTCCTGCTACAAACTTAAAGGCAAATGCCTTTGCACTTGACACCAGAGCCTGGGTAACTGTTTACCTGCTCTTGGACTGTGGCCACAGGGGATTTAAATGAGTTCATTTACATCTCTCTGGTGGAAATTTGGGCTCATGTTTCAGTAATGCAGAAATCAGGGCTTGGGCAGATGATTTTGCAGCTCTGGGTCATCTGCACTGCAGCAGAGCTTTCTGCACTCTTAATTCACAGCAAATGCAATAAAAAATGCAATGGCTTTCACCTCCTTGGAAGTCTGGATGCAGTGCTGAGCATTCTGTAACCTTCCCAGATGCAGGGATATTTTTTCCAGACCTCTTTCCAAGTGGGACAGCTGATTTACAGGCTGGGGAGAAGCCTTCCAACCTCTATCTCCAAACTCTGTGGGTCTCTGCCAGATGGCAGCTTATTTAAATGGCTTTAAAATGGCTTTTTCTTTGTGTCAGAGCAAAGAAGTCTTCAATGAGGTGGAGCACGCCCAGGAATCAGGATGCTAAATTATCCCAATGAAAATCCCAAGTACTTGGAAGGCTCAACTGCTGTGGCTGAGCAGACAGAAAATATTGGGTGCCCTTCTGAGCACAGAGGTGTCTGGTGGTGGGAGGCTGAGAAGAGCAGAAATACTTCCAGGAATGTCCATGTGTTCCCTGTGAAGGAGGAGAGAGCTATTTGCTCCTCCACCCCCGTGTGGCTGCTGATCCCTTGCTCCTCCACCTGCTCCTGCAGCCCTGCTCTTCCTGGCCATGGGGATGATGGGGTCAGGATGGGTACTGGAGAACTGGGTCCAGTTCTGGAGCCCCCCAACACAAGCAGGACATTGGGGACAGTCCAGAGGAGGCCACAGACAGGATCTGGGGCCAGGCTGGAAGAGCTGGAATTGTTCAGCCTGGAGAAGAGAAGATCTTAGAGCACCTTCCAGTGCCTGAAGGGGCTCCAGGAAAGCTGGGGAGGGACTTGGGATGAGGGCCTGGAGGGATGGGACAAAGGGTGATGGCTTTAAACTGGCAGAGGGGGGATTGAGGTTGGACATGAGGAAGAAATTCTTTGGGGTGAGGGTGCTGAGCCCCAGGGTGCCCCCAGAAGCTGTGGCTGCCCCATCCCTGGCAGTGTCCAAGGTTGGATGGAGCTTGGAGCCCCCTGGGCTGGGGGAGGGGTCCCTGCCCATGGCACTGGGGGAGCTTTAAGGTCCCCTCACACCCAAACCAGTCTGGGATTGGATGATTTTATGAAATCTCAGCCTCTTGCAGGCTGGGGGTCCTTAGGACAGAGATGTGGGGGGTGTTTCTCTGTCACCCCAGCTGGAGCCCAGCTCAGTGCAGGGATGAAGTTGATGGTGCTGAGCATGAAACCCCATAATAAGGGGGTTCCTAAGGGTCTGGAGTGATGGGATGATGGGGTGATGGCTTTAAATGGCAGAGGGGGGATTGAGGTTGGACATGAGGGAGAAATTCTTTGGGGTGAGGGTGCTGAGCCCCAGGTTCCCCCAAAAGCTGTGGCTGCCCCATCCCTGGCAGTGTCCAAGGTTGGATGGGGCTTGGAGCACCCTGGGCTGGGGGAGGGGTCCCTGCCCATGGTAGGGGGGACACTGGGGGGGCTTTAAGGTCCCTTCCAACCCAAATCAATGTGGGATTCTGTGAGGAGGAGCAGGGTGCTGGTGCAGGGTTGGGAAGGTGCAGAGCTGTCCTGCTCCCTCCCATGTTTTTACAGCTGGGTTTCAGAGGGGAGGATTTTGCACACTGGCATCTCTGGTATGTTAGTGAAGGCACCAAGAGCATCATCTTCCAGGTGTGTTTGTGGCTTAGGTGGAGTTTTATTAATTTCAGAACTACTTTCTTCCCTCTGGTCTGTTCTTTGGTGGCTTTTTGGTCTCTCACTGCCCCATGCAGCTGGGAATGGCCCTGGGTGTCTGCTTGGACTGATGGGCAGCACTGAGCATTCCCAGGTGACAATCTTGGGGTCTGTTGTTTCCCAGAACAGAAGATTTGGGGTTTTTTCTCTCCTGTTGCAGTAGGGAGCTTGTCCTGAACTGTCCCAGTGATGTTCAGTGCCACTGCCATGGGGACAAGGGACCTGCAGCAAATCTTGGGGTGTTGAAATCTGCTTTTTCCTATAAACCTGGCTGTGTCAGCTGGGTTCAGGTTCCTGATCATAGGCACTGACTGGTGTGATGCTGCAAGGGAGTTTGTGGGGGTTTTGAAAAGCATTTTTTATCTTTTCCCCTCCAGGAGTTGAGATGAACCTCGGGGTGTGCAGGGGTTGGAAATCAGCTGTGGCTTCAGTAACACAAATTTTGGGTGAAAACCTAAAGACTCCAGGTGGATCTGTATAGATACAGATATAGGTATAGAAATAAAAACTCCAGAGATCTTGTGATGCAGATGCAGAGGGGGGGATTCTTGTAACTGTAACTATCGAGCTGTGCCGCCCGAAATAAAAAAGAAACCCTTCCTGTTTCTTGCTGAATTTAAATTCTCTTTTGTCCCATTTAAATGAGAAGAGGAGCCACGCTCCCTGCTCCTCCCTTCTTCCTGCTAAGTGAGGAGAGGAGCTGCAATGAAATTGGAGTTTTATGACACCTCTGGCTGGATGCAGATCAGCTCAGGGAGTTTGCTTGGAAATTCCTCTTGCAGCCCAGGACCATCCATCTCCCATCCATCCTCTTCACCTCCTTCAGCCCATCCTGGGGGGCCAAAACCCCTCTGTCTTTTGGGGTGTTGCAGAACACGCCTTTTCCTCTTTTTATTTTATTTAATTTTTTTTTTTTTTTTAATTTTTTTTTTCCCCCTTTCTTCTTGCTTCGAGTCCGTGCCAGGAAGGAGCCGAGGGGTGTTGATGATTTGGATGCTGCAGCTCAGTGGCTGGAGCCTGGTTCGGTTGTCTCCTCCCCTTCCTGAGCTGGGGCTCTGGAATGACAGGCATTCCTGCGAGAAGGGAGCTGGCACCCACAGCCACTCAGGAGACCCAAGTGCCCTCCCATGGGCTCCGGGGAGAGCAGAACCCACGCGGGACCCACCAGCACCTTTCTTGTGTCCTCAGAGTCTGCAGCTGCCTCCATCCCCGGGCTCATTCCTCAGCCCAAGAGTGGATTTATCATTTTATAAAGGACTCAAAGTGCTCTCTCTCTCGGGGTTTTTGGTTGGATTGGGGTTTTTTGGGGTTTTTTTTTTGCTTTTTTTCCTTCCCCTCGGAGAACTCTTTAGGCAAAAAAAAAAAATTTAAAAAAAAAATCATCTCATGGGGCAGCCACACTTCTCCCGACCGGTAAATCCTGCTGCTTCGGGTGAGTAATGGAGGGGAAGGGATTCAGAGGAAACTTTGGGGCTGTGGCAGGGCAGGGTTGCAGGTGAAACGGAGGAGTCAGGAGGAGTGGAATGTGGGCTTTGTGTAACCTGTGCTTGGCTGGAAGAGAAAGCAGAGAAATAACTTTTTTTTTTCCTTAAATTCCTTCCTCCCTTACTCGTGTCACCCCCAACACGTCCTGGTCTGGGGGGTTTTAGGGACAGGCTCTGCCTTCATGGGCAGGTTGAGGGACAATACATTTACAAAGTGCTGGGACAGGGGTAAAAATCACTTGAGTTGGGCAGGAACCAGTCCTGATGGTCTGCCTGGATCAAAGCTGCCCAGAATTCCCTCTTTGGATGGGATGTCCCAAAGGTTTGGGGGCAGCTGGAGGAGTTGGGGAGGAAGAAGGGGCTGGGCAGTCAGCTTCCCAGTCCTTGTCTCTCTTGACCCTGCCCAGTGTCTGGGTAACTGGGAGCAAACACAACCTCCCTTGAGGTCCTGAAGTAGCCCTGGGTTAGGGCAGTGTTATTTCCAGGGCAATGTTATTTCCAGGGCTCTGTTCCCAGCACTGGGACTCTCAGAGGAGACTTTACACCTTCTGCCTTCCTCCTTTTATCTCCGACCCTCTTGCTGGCAGCTCCCTGGGCTGAGTTGCTTTTTCTCATCCCTAAAGTGGGATTATCAGATTTTTAGAGGAACACTTGACACTTGCACAGGGAGAGCTCCCTCCGACGCACGTTTATTATTATCTTTTTTTTAAATTATTTTTCATTCTTTTTCACCTTTGTAACTTTGAACCTGCGAAGAATTTTCATGGCTTGGATTCAAGCAGTGATTTTCTCTTCCCAGCCCCCTGTTCAGTCCACCAAATCCTGCTCAAGAGCTGCTAAAAATAAGTGGTATTGAGAGAGGGGAAGGGAGAAGCAGAACTTCAGTCTTCTTCCCACTGCCCATGGAGATAAAAGCATCTTCTTGGATTCAGGCACTGTTAGAAGCCAACCCAGTCAGTCCCAGGCTCTTGCTCTTGTCAGACACCAGATGTGGTGGTAAAATTCAGGGGTTGGTGTAGTGACATTGTCCTTTTCCTGGATGCCATCAGATTTGGTGTTTTCCCCCCTGCTCAGTTGCAATCTGAAGTTTTCTTCACGGCGGAGCTTGCATCGTGGCCACTGAGTGAATTGGGAACTTGAAGGGATGGTTGGTTTATGGTTGGTTTTTTGGTTTTTTTGTATTAACTTCAGCAGGATGCTGCTGAAAATCAAAGTCTTGTGAAGATGATGGGGATTAGAAATGTACAGAAGGCAGGGAAGCCAAGGATTGGGACTTTTGGAGGCTGGTTGGTGACCACAGTGTTTTAAGGTCAGGATTCACATCTCCCCTGGCCCATTCAGGAAACAGCCCTGAAGTTTGGAAAGCTGTTATAGGAAACAAGAAACATTTAAGCAAGAAACATTTACCAAAAGTGCTTTTTTTGTTGTTGTCTTTAATACTTTAACCTTCAGAGTGTTTCCCTTCAAAAGGCTTTGTTTGTTTTTTTGTTTTTTTTTTTTTTTTGAGTTGTGGCTCTGCTTCCAAAGCTTTTTTGGGTTCTTCCCTCTCTGCCTGGTACAACAAAACTGGAGATGGAGCTGAATTATTCTCCAGCCTGTGCTTCAACACTGGTTTGTTGCTGTCCCATGGCTCTTGCAAGGCAGAGGGAGGGTCCCAGGTCTGGGCTGTGATCTCCTCACAGGTGTCACGAGCAGCCACGTTCTCAGCAGGAGCTTTTGCTGCACCCTCTGGGCTTGTGGGGTCGTAGAACTTCAGGGGGTGACTTCAGAAAATAAAGGTGATGAACAGAAGTGTTTGGAGGTGCTCTCAGTGAAGTTTTGCTGTGGCTCAGCCCCACTGCTGCAGTTCTGTCTGATGGGAACCTTCAGACAGCATTGCCCCAGGAGCTCCTTCTGGAGGGAAACTCCTGGGATTTGTGGAAATCCTCTATGAACTGCTGCAGTGAGAGATGGGTCAGGTTTTGGTTGAGCTGTGCTTTGCAGGTGGAAAGGATCTGACCCAAGGTGGTGATTTACACACTGGGCAGGTCCAGTTGTAAAGTAAAATGCTGATGGGTTCTCCTTCCCTTTGTGAAGGTCATAGAATCAGAATCCTAGAATGGGCTGGGTTGGAAGGGACCTCAGAGCTCATCAAGTCCAACCCTTGCTCCACTCCCCCCGTGGTTCCCAGCCCATGGCACTGAGTGCCACATCCAGGCTCTTTTGAAATATCTCCAGGGATGGAGAATCCACCCCTTCCCTGGGCAGCCCATTCCAATGGCTGAGCACCCTCTCCAGAAAGAAATTCTTTCTAATGTCCAACCTAAACCTCCCCTGGCACAACTTGAGACCTCTTGTGCCCTCTTGTCTTGCTGAGAGTTGCCTGGGAAAAGAGCCCAACCCCCCCCTGGCTCCAACCTCCTTTCAGGGAGTTGGAGAGAGTGATGAGGTCTCCCCTGAGCCTCCTCTTCTCCAGCCTCAACACCCCCAGCTCCCTCAGCCTCTCCTCATAGGATCTGTGCTGGATCCCTTCACCAGCCCAGTTGCCTCCTTTGGACCTGCTCCAGGATCTCTTTTAATGATCTCTTTTAATGAAGATCTCTTTAAGATCTCTTTTAATGAAGGTGGAACTGAACAGCTCTTAAATCTCTGCAAAGGACTGGGGCAAAGAGAGCTGTGGGTGCAGGAGGTGGTGAGATGCACCTTCCTGTGGAGTCACTCTGCTCCTGCAGCCCTTGGGTGTCTGCAGAGAGATTTCAGGGAGAGGAGCAGCATCTTCTCAGGCTTTTCCCAGCAGCTCCCATTTGCAGTTCTGTCCTGGCACTCACTGACCCCTCAGCCTTAAAGGATTGTGACATTTTCTTCAGGGACACTGGAAACCAGGAGTTCCCAGGCATGCAGGACTGTGATGGGAATTGTCAGCCCCTGGGATGCCTTTAATTTCCTCACAGCTTTCAAGTCTTGCTTTGTTTAGGGTCTTGAAGTGATTTTTAGCTTATGGTGTGCTAGTTAAGAACAAAATAAAACTTCTCCAGAGCCAGGCTGCTTTTTGTTGATGTGTGGCCTGAGTCTAAAATGGTTTAAAAAGTCATCAGGACTGATTCTCAGTGACCTGCACCAGCTGCAGCTTGGAATCCATTTTTTTATTGTACTGTGGCATCAGGAGTGTTGCTCTCTCAGGTGCTGCTGCAGATACCTCCCCTGGGAGAGGTAATCCTTAATGAAAGAAATTCTTTTTATTTCTCTTTAATTTCTTTAATTTCTTTTTCTTTCTTCACATTGGCACTTCCATTCCTGCTCTGCCTCTTTCTGGGCCACTTGCTGTACCAAAGGGTGATGTGGGGCTCGAAGATGAGGGTTAACTGTGTTTGCTCAGGATGGTTTTTCCTCCCTTGGACCCAGAGTGTGCCCATGAAACCATCACATTTCTATCTTGGTATTTCCTAGAGGTCAGCTGCCTGGTTTTCCCTTTGCCCCATGGTGGTTTCACCTGCTGAGAGCAGTGGTGGCAGTGAAAGCTTCACCATCTCCCACTGGAGCAGCAACCCCAAGCCTGACAAAAGCTTTGGGAGCAGATGACCACGATGAGACAAAGGTTTCTTCCACTGAAATGGTTTTCTCTGGAATAAAAAAAACCAAAAAATAGCAGCAGCTCAACACCACCCATGTTCTGGCAGGACGGTTTGTACCTAACACAAAGTGTGGTGGGAGAGGAGTTTTGTTTGGCTTTTTTTTTTTGTAATTTTTCCCTTTCCACCTGCAATTTAACAGGAAGAGTGGAGTTGGGAACGTGTGTAGCAGGGGAGGGTTTGCCAGACCAGTTGGTTGGGCATACTGGTGGGGGATTGCAGGCTGTGCTGCTTGGCACTGCTGGAGCTTTCTGCCTTCTTGTGTCTCCAGGCTCTGCCAATTTGGTGACATTTCCCCAGGCTGCTTCAGTCTAAACATTTTGGGGGAACACAGACCTGCTGTTCAAACAGCTCCAAGTCACCTCCTTGGTTTCCTGGAACGGGAAAAGTGTTCAAGAAGGAAGAGCTGAATTGGCAGCAGGTTCTGGGGAGGAAGCTGGAAGTCAGCAGCCCAGGGTTCTCTCCCTTCTCCAGCCCAATTTCTCCTCCAGTTGGGTCCTGGGGTTCTGTCCCAGCAGGTTGGGTGCTCCCAGGACACTTTGAGGAGCAGCACCCGTGTTTGCCTGGGGTGATGGGCAGAAATTGCAGGAAATCTTTTCTTCTGGAGTTTTGCTCAGCTCTGGTGCAGATCCTGGCTCCAGGTGGGCTCTGGGGGGCTCTCCCTGTTCCAAGGTCCCTTTCCTGGAGGGAACACTCCATGGAAAGGTTAAAGCAGGTCGTGCTGTGGCATGGGAGCAGAACAGAGCCCTGCTTGTTGGTGAGCTCTTGACCTTCCAGTGAGGACAGTGCTGGGTTCACCTCGGCTGCTGTGACCTCATTTCACCTTTTGCATAAATTTTAAGTGGGTTTTCCAGCCTGGCACAGGGGGGAGGTTTTACCAAGGTGCTCAGGAAGGGTTGGGGGAGGACATCAGCTTCCTGACATTTCTCACCCTTCCCTTGAAGTCTTGAAGTCCAGGTTTTTGGGAGTTTTTTTGGGTTTTTTGGGTTTGGGTTTTTGTTTTTTGGGTTTTTTTTTGTTTGCTTGTTTTTTTGTTTTGTTCTGTTTTGGGTTTTTTTTGGTTGGTTTTGGTTTTGTTTTGGCTTTCCTTCGTTTTGTTTTGTTGGGTTTTTTTTTTCTTCCTCTTTCTTGTTTCCTTGCACTGTGCTGGGGTCCCTTAGCAGTTTCCCAGTGCAAGATTGGGACAAGGAGGAATTTCTTACATCCCAAGCTGCTCAGAGACCCTCCTGGACCTTGGGAAGCAGAGCAAGAAGCAGGCACAGAGACTCCACCTTCCCCAGGCTCCTTCCAGAGTGAAATCAGGCTGGACAAGAGCTGTGTCTCTGCACCATTTCATGGAAATTGGAGCTGGGAATTGGTTGTGAATGGAAGGGAAGGGAAGGGAAGGTCCTTTACTGAGGAAGTGTGAGCATTATCTCCCATGACCCATCGCTGAACAATGAGGATTTTTTTTTTTTTTTTTTTTTAAATGCAGATGGGTAAAGCACACCTACAGCTGCAGATCCACCCACTAATTAGCAGTAAATGTTAATTCCTAATTGCATCACAACAGCCTGCTTTAAATCTCTGTGTCCGGGTGGGAAAAGGAAGAGTGCTGGGAAGGGCAGGAGAAGCAGAGCTGGGCAGAAGGAATCCCAGTTTGTACTGGGAAGAGAAATCACTTTTTATGTGTCTTTTACCCTCTGGTAGCTGGGGATGTTCCCTCTGCTCAGTGCCAGGCGTGGAGTTTTTTTCTGCAAAATGCTTTGGGTTGTGGGTTTAGGGGTAAACAACACCTCTGTCTCTGGTGGGGGTGTTTGAAGGCACCAAAATGATCCCAAATCAGCAAAAGGAAGAATTTGCCTCTTGAGCAAGCCCTGATGCCCAGCACCAGGTGCTGGAGAGCTGGGGTGAAACCTGAAGCTGATGCCACTCAGGCACCTGGGCTGGAACTCCACCCAGGGATGGTATTTGGTTTGACAGCTCAATTGGGCTGAAAAGGTTCTGCCCAGAGTCCAATTTGCCTTTGGGCTTTCCTCCTCTCCTTCCTGCTTTGGGTTTTTTTTGGGGTTGTGCTGGGTTTCCTGCTCCCTGTCCTCTGGTTCTCCCGAGCTGCCCGTGGCAGGGAATGTTCACCAGTCTCCTTCTGATTGGAAATGGCTTCATCAGAGTGTGCTGAGGTTTTGCTTTATGAACCCAGGGACCTGATGGTTGAGTTTATTTTTAATCACTTCTTTTGCTTAGTGCAGCACTCTGACACCTGGGGTGACAGCAGAGCTGAAGCTGCATTCCAGAGAGGAATTCAGGGATGGGATGGGGATGAAGTGAGCTTGGGACAACTGCCTTCAACACTTTTCCTTGGGATGATGAGGGAAATGCCTTTGCCTGGCACTTGGGATCCAAGTTCAGTCCCCAGCTTGTGCCTGGCAAGCAGTTTTCCCTGCCTGGAAAACTTTGGGAACGCTCTGGTGAGCAGAGTGAATGCTGCTCTTTAGAATGACATCTACAACTCCAGGGCTTTCTCTGAAGAAAGGGCCTCAAAACATCCAGACAATTCTTTTTTTGGGTTTCTGGGAACTTGAAAAGCTTTTTTTTTTTTTTTTTGGTCCCCACTTCCACCCACTCTCCCTCCGTCAGAAAATCACAGATGAGTGCTGAGTGCTGGCATCTTGTGTGTTACTTTCTACCCAGTTTCTCCCCTGTTATGAAGCCAGGTTTTTGGATTTTTTTTTTTTTTTTTTTTTTAAGAAGTGGCTCAGATGCTGAACTGATCTTGCTTTTTCAAAGAAATTTTGCCTGGCATCAGCTTTTCACTGAGTGAGCTTGCTGGTAGGGGGGCTGATTTTAAAAAATAAATAAATACAACCAAGCAGGAAAAAAACCCATTAACCAAACATTAACCAGCACTGTGTGAAATCCAGAGTCCTGAGAGAAACCTGAACAGAGCTGGAAAGGTCACCAAGTTTTAGGCAAAGTCCCAAATGGCCACAATTAGCCTTGAAAATAATATTTTTTTGCTGGTTAGCACTCTGGCCTCTTGATGAACCTGAGCTCTGGGCTGGTTTTCTTCATCATTTGGTTAAAGATTGCATTTCTCTGTGATCTGGAGGCTCCTGCAATACTCTCTGGCTGTCCTTGTGCTGCTGGCATGGTCTCTCTCACTCTTTTTTCTCCTCTTGCTCAGTGATTTTCCATTTTCATTTGTGCTCACACTGAACACTTGGGCTCTGCCTGTCCTGCAGTGCTGCAGGGTGTCACAGCTTGTCCCCAGCTTCCCCTGGCTTGATTCTTCCTGGAGTCCAAACCTTCCTGCTAGGAAGCACTCCAGGCTTGCAGGTAGAGCCAACTTTCTTTTTTTTTTTTTTTTAACCTGTTTGGTTTTTATTCCTCTTCCCTGTGTTGAAAGAAACTTGCTTTTTCCCATCTCACTCCCTATATCCACAGTGGATATTTGTAGGATGGAGCAGCCAGGTTATTAGCTCTTCATCCCAGATGCAAAATGACTTTTCCCTAAAATTCCCTTCCCAATCTCTCAGCCTCAGGAGATGGGATTCTTGGCTGAACTTTCCACAGGACCCAGGAGGTGTCTTTTCTTTTCATCCAGCCTTGCCTGAAGCTGACTGAAAGCTCTTTTTTGATCCCACAAGGCTTTTGCAAACTCTGGGATGTTAAGAGCTGAGGAATAAATTGCTGGAACGTGGTTTCTCCTTCCTGGCAGGACTTGGGGAAGCCTGGAGGGCTCCGTTCCCAATTCTCCATCTTTTCCCCAGCTCCTGTTTTGGGCAGTGCTGAAGCCAAGGGGGGAGTTCTTGGTCTGGAGGGTTTCACTTAGGTTTTGCACACTCCAATTTTTTTTTTCTGCAGGCATTGCTAGATTCTGCTGGAAATGTTCCCTTATGGTCCATCCCATCCCCAGAAAGCAGCAGCAGCAGCACCAGGCAGAGCAGGACAGGGACCAGTTCAGAGTTTTGTGCTCGGGTTCTGCTTCGCTCATTTTTTAGGAGCTTTTGTCGTGGTGGTTGCAGCAAGTTGAGGTTTGGGGTTTTTCTGCGTGTCCTTTCCCTCCTCCCTGTCCTTCTGGTGTTGTTCTCAAGAGACTTTTGGGTACAGTAGGTGGAGTGCAAGCCTGCATTGTGTTGCTTTCCTGTGGAGCTGTTGCTCTTGGCCGGCTTTGCAGGGTTTATTTATAGAGGGGTGGGGAAAAAAAAATCAGAGGGAGGCAAAGTGCTCACACGTAGAGCTGCTGTCCTGGGCCTGGTAATTCCTGGGGGGGTGTGAAGACAGTCAGAAACCCCAGCTCTGCAGCCAGGAGGGTGTTTGTGTCCAGGGAACTCCTTGTGACTGGCACCAGTCGCTTCCAACCGGAGCTGAGGAGCGGCGGCGAAGCCTTTGTGTGTTCCTGGGGATTTCAACTAATCCTGCTCTCCTCAGAAACTCTCTTACCTCTGCACTCTTAACACCAGAAACACCCCCCCCCTCTCTCTTCCCCCAAGTGGAATGCTGGGGGGTTACCTGCAGGCATGGAGGTTTGCTGCATTTTCTGCATGAACATGCATCAGTGCTGCCCGGCGGGCGAGGGGCAGGAGGGGGGAGATGGACCAAGGGACCTTTTTCTCTCTCCTTCTTTTCTCTCTCCTTCCTTTCTCTCTCCTTCCTTTCTCTCTCCTTCTTTTCTCTCTCCTTCCTTTCTCTCTCCTTCCTTTCTCTTTCCTTTCTCTTTCCTTTCTCTTTCCTTTCTCTTTCCTTTCTCTCTCCTTTCTCTCTCCTTTCTCTCTCCTTTCTCTCTCCTTTCTCTCTCCTTTCTCTCTCCTTTCTCTCTCTTCTCCCTTCCCTTCTCCCTTCCCTTCTCCCTTCCCTTCTCCCTTCCCTTCTCCCTTCCCTTCTTCCTTCCCTTTTCCCTTCCCTTCTCCCTTCCCTTCTTCTTTCCTTCTTCCTCCCTTCTTCCTCCCTTCTTCCTCCTTTATTCCTCCCTTCTTCTTTCCTTCTTCCTCCCTTCCTTCTCCCTTCCTCCTCCCTTCCTCCTCCCTTCCTCCTCCCTTCCTCCTCCCTTCCTCCCTTCTTCCTCTCTTTCTCTTCTTTCTCTTCCTTCTCTTCCTTCTCTTCCTTCTCTCTTCCTTCTCTCTTCCTTCTCTTCCTTCTCTCTTCCTTCTCTCTTCCTTCTCTCTTCCTTCTCTCTTCCTTCTCTTCCTTCTCTCTTCCTTCTCTCTTCCTTCTCTCTTCCTTCTCTTCCTTCTCTCTTCCTTCTCTCTTCCTTCTCCCTTCCTTCTCCCTTCCTTCTCCCTTCCTTCTCCCTTCCTTCTCCCTTCCTTCTCCCTTCCTTCTCCCTTCCTTCTCCCTTCCTTCTCCCTTCCTTCTCCCTTCCTTTTCTCCCTTCCTTCTCTCCCCTTTCCCAAGGTAACTTCTTTCTTCTTTACCCTGCAGCAGAAGAGTTTGATCGTCACCCCCCCTCTGATGCCACCATGGGGGTAGATGTGTTGGAATCTGGTGACACCACACCTCCCACCAAGAGGAAAAGCAAGTTCTCTGGCTTTGGCAAGATCTTCAAACCTTGGAAGTGGAGGAAAAAGAAAAGCAGTGACAAATTTAAGGAGACTTCAGAAGGTGAGCAATATGGGGGTTGGGTGGGAGTCCCTTCCTCTGCTTGGGCAGCCTCCCCGTGGCCATCTGGCCAGTGAGGAGGGTTTGCTGTCCCAAACCTGAGTGGTGACAGATGTAGGAACCCAAATGTGACTTTTGGTGACTGTACCTGCAATCTCTCCAGAAACACCTGGCCATGGAGCAGTAGTTTCAGACAAACAAATTCCTTTCTTGGAAGGAACCTCCCCGAGCAGCTGTGGGGAGGGAGGGTTTGTTCCACCATCACCAATCTGGTGTGAAGGGCAGGTCTGAACGTGCAGGCCCTCCTCCCTCCTCTTAATCCCTGTGAAAAACAGTGAAATTTGAAGCCCTTTTATTTCCTCCAGAGGATCCCTTTAAAAAAAAAAAAAAAAAGTGTCTTCTTGACCTTTTTATTCACCCTGTTTTCTGAGTGCTTTTTTTTCAATTTAATATCAGTTTTAGAACGAAAGATTTCTATGCGAAAGCCAAGAGAGGAGCTGGTAAAAAGAGGGGTTCTGTTGGAAGACCCTGAGCAGGGTGAGTCTTGCAAATGAACTTCTCCTCCTGTCTGTCTTCTGTGTAGCTGATCTCTGGCAGAACCTCACCCTTGCAGCCCTTCTGTTTTTGGGAGACAGATGTAAGGACTCTCTTAACTAATGTGGTTCCTCTCTGGTTTACCCTTTCCAATTCACTCTCTGGCCTGATGTCTGCACCTGGCAAGGAAAACAGCCTGGGGGAAGATGTTGCTAAGAGAGCAAAATGATTTTCCTGGACATCTTCCTGGCAGTGGGGAGGGAAGGGGTGTTCTGTGTCTCACTTCCCATCCTGTCCCTCTTCTCCACGTCCCACTCCGGCCACCTTGTCCTGTGCTGCTCAACTCCTCCCTCACACTTCAGCTTCCTCTGGTCACACTTCAGAGGCTTTAGAGAAAGAAACCAACTGCTGACTTTTGAGCTGCCTGGGTAAGGCTGTTCCCTCAAAAAGTTACAGGTGAGGAGCTTCATGGTGTCATAGCCACAGCTGAGCTTCCCAAGCTTGTCCTGCTCTCAGAGAAGTCTTGGCCCCTTTTCTGTCCTTCCTGATTGAGTTGGAACCATCCTGGTCAAATCATTTTTCAGGCAGATGAGTTCAGCACCCAGTCACCTGGTTGTGTCTTGGGTGGTGTGGGCACAGGACAAGGGGCCAGGACCATGTGGTGGGAGAGCAGCCCAGAGGCTGGGTGACACTGGGTGGCTTTGTGTCCCAGAGGCTGGGTGGCACTGGGTGGCTTTGTGTCCCAGAGGCTGGGTGGCACTGGGTGGCTTTGTGTCCTTGCACCCCCAAAGCTGTGGTGCAGAAGCTGTGCTGCCTGATGCACATCTCAGGGTTATCCAAAGGAAGGTGGCAAGTGGGAAAGCAAAGGTGAGGGAAAAAAAAAAAAAAAAAAAGTGCTTTTCAAACCAAAGCACTGAAAGGAAAAGTGAGAGGAAAAGTCTGAGCAGAGTTGTTTGCAGCTGAGGGTGTAAATGCTGGGCTGGAGGAAGAGTTCAGCAGGGTACAAAAGGGTATGAGGTCACAGGATGAAACTCTGGGAGAGACATCAAAGGCTCTGGGTAACAAACTTCCAGCTAGAGATGACAGAGGAGAGACCTTCCAAAGGGTGTAACAGAAGCATGGCCAAGAGATGGAATTATTTGGAGTCATCTGATCTGGCTTAAGGAGCAGAAGATGGTTATGATCTGGAGCAAGTGCAGGCCCAGGGAATGAGGGAGCAGTTGGTGTTGTCAGGAGGGTTAGATTAAAAAGCACATTATCCTAATCCCTTCTGTGAGGTTAAGACACTTGGGGCAGTCATAGGATGGGTGGTTATTGTGTTTGGGATTTCTAAAACTGGCTCTTAGGGCAGTTAATGTTCTTTTGCAGCAAAGAAAGTCCTGGGGAGCTTTTGGCCTCTTGGCATCTTTGCTTTCAGCTTCTGAAGAACATCAGGTTAGGGAAGGTGAGGTGGTACCTTGGTGGGGAGAGGAGAGGTGAAGAGGGCAGTGGAATAAAGCATTAAAAATCAGAGTAAAAATGTGCTGGGGTCTGACAGCTGGGAAGGGCCCAGAGTCATAGACTGCAGCTGCTTGAGAGATGAAAACACTGAGGCTGAAAACACTGAGGGTTTTTAATCAAATTAGGGATGTATTTGAGTTTTCCTGAGTGGGGGAGCAGTCTGAGTGGGCAGTGCCCCATTCCAGTGGATGCTAAGTTGGATTTTGTCAAGAGTTTGTCCTGTCAGAACAATTACAGGGACAAAGAGTGGTTGAGGATTTCCTCCTTGTGATCAGGGCTTTAAGTGCTCTCTAGAGCAGGGGCTGAAAGAGGATGTTTTATTTTCTGAGAGAGGCCTTGCATCTAACAGTTGGGCAACTCTTTGTTGCCCAAAAAGAAATTGTAAAGATGAACATCAGATTCTGGAGAGGTTTTATTACAGATTACTTAAACAAAGGTAAAAAGTGAGGAAATACACACTGTTGGGAGATGCTTTGGATAGAGCAGTGATTTTTTTTTTTTTTGTGCTAAATACAGGACAGAAAGAGGTCCTTGAACTAATTTTAAGACTTTATCAAAATCTGTGATTGCACATGCACTTTGCTAGTGTTGAATTCTCTAGAGCAGCAGAGAATTTGGGTGATTGTGGGGAGGCCCAGAAGCTGCTGGAGGTTTTTAACTGCTGCTGCAGCTTTCCTGGGCTGTGGCCCAGCACTGCACCTCCTGCTCTGAACTGCAGGAGGGTTCTTTCTAAACAAGGTGGTGGACTGTGAGGCTGCTGAAGAAGCAGAAACATTTGCTGGGGTACAGGGCTGTACTGTTTTACTTGATGAAATCAAGGGCTCTCAGCTCCAGCTTGGTGTTGCTGTGCTCTCCTCTGCAGAAGGTAAGCTGAAGACAAGCTGTCTTGGAAGCCAGAGAGAAGCTGGTGTGGATCCTTGACAGTTCACAGCCATCTCTCCTCTGTCTTGTGCTTTCTGAGTGTTCTCTCTTTGCTTCTTTCCCCTCCCATCCCCTTGCAGATGGGGAAGACCCAGACAAGCTGAACCCACCTGCCCTGAAGAACGGCCACACAGTCCCCATCGGTGGGCCTGGGGCTGGTAACCTGGCCAGCCAGGAGGAAGATGCCACAAAGCCATCCAGCCTTAGGAAGCCTGTTCCAGCTGAGGAACCAAAGAACAGGCAGGGTAAGAAACCAGATGGGTGCAAAATCAGTTGCTTCAGGTTCTCCCAGGACCTGTTCTGAGCTCTCACCTGATTCTTCCCACCCCTCTCCCGGCCCTCCGGTCTCCAACCAAACTGTCTCACTTTGCAGGCTCCTCCAGCAGCCACTCTGGGCCTGAACTGGAACCACCTCAGGATCTGTATGTCCCCAGACAACCTCTGCTTCCTCCCAAAAGACCTCCCCCAACTTCCCAGGAGGGAACAGAAGCTCCAGCGAAGGACCCGACGCCCTCCGGCAGCACTGCAAAAACTGCTCCCTCCTCCACAGCCCCTGTGGTGACAAAGACAGTGACAAATCCCACTGCTGCCCCTTCCCCAGCCCCCAGGACTCTGCCCCCTGCTCTCGCCAGTGCCAACACTACTGCTCCCACGAGTACAACCAGCACAGCCCCTGCCAAGCAGCCTCCTGTCCCTCCTCCCAAACCTGTCAACAGGAACAGCACCTCAGTAATAGGTAAGTGCCCCCCTCAGCTGGGTTGATTTCCTTCTTTTGGCACCCTGAGATGTTTTGCAGCTTGCTCTGAGAGCCTCTTCCCTTCAGAGGGGAGGATTTGTGGTGTGGCTGTCGTGCATCCTAAACCACAGAGCTGTTTGTTGGATCAGGAATTGCAGTCCAGGCTGGGGGCAGAAGCTGTGCTGGTGTTCAGCTCTGTGTGTGCTGAGAATTCCTGGAGTTTCTGCCCAAAGCCCATCCCATCTGTCAGGTGTCTGGGTTTCCAGCAGCCACCTGCAGGAGGGAAGCCCTGCCTGCTTTTGGCTGGAGCTGGGGTGGTGCAAGGAGAGGGGAAGGCATTTCTCTGGCAGCCAGAAGATGTCAGGGCTGGGATTTAGCTGTGCACAGCTGGGATTGGTGGAGAGGTTTGGGGTTTTTTTATGAGGTTTGGGTTTTTTTTGTTTGTTTTTTGCTTTGCAAGACTTGTGGTCAGGAAGAATTGATGCTTTCAGCTGGTCTGTGCAAAAAACAAACCTCAGCAAATCCACATCACACCAAACAGTGGCTGTCCTGGCTGTCACTGCTGTGCCACACAGTTTATCCTTGGTGCAGAGACACCAGGAGCTGGCAGGGATGATTCAGGCTCCCCTGGTTCTACCCAGCACCTTCTCCAGGGTCTGTGACCAAGGTGTTGCCATAATAAATCTGTAAGTCTTACCCCATCAGCTCAACTGTAATTTGAGCTGAATCCTCCCACACAGGGAGATCAATACATTTACTCTTTTCTTTTCCCTGAGCACAAGATCTGGGGATTGTTTCTTAAAGCTGAGTGAGTCCCCTGCTCTCTGTAGGAGTTTGAGGTCTTACAGATGCATTAGAGATGGAGTAAATGAGACAATTTCCACCCAGTCCATGCCTGTTCCTCTTTCCTGGCTCAGCTGCTCAGCTGGGGATGGTGCAGCCCAGGAGGGAGGATCCTGGGACCATCAGGCAGACAGCACAGAAACTGGAAGAGGTGTTGCCTGGTGTGTGGTGAAGGATCAGGTGTAAGTTACCACCTGAAGGAGCCTGGGCCACTGCTTTCAGGACAAACTGCACCTCTGTTGTGCTCAGGGCTTCTCCTTGCTCTAGCAGGTTTTACAAGTGGCCTTGATATGGTATTAACACTGTATGCCAGACCAGCTTGATTAGTCTGACCAGGCCTGAGCACTCAATAAAATACTTTCTTGTTTTCTTTAAGCTGCTTGCACACATCACAGATGGTATTTGAAATGCCCCTGAGCTAATTGCAGGAGGTACTTGTGGAACAAAAAAAAAAAAAAGCAAAAAAAAGAGGTTGAAGACAACAGAAACAGCAGTTTATCAACCAGACATTCAGCCCCAGCCTGCTTCTCTCCCCCAAAACACAGTTGTGGACTGGGGGCTGGGGAGGAGAGCATCATCCAACCCCTCTTTTGGTCTCCTGGGTGAGAGTGGAGATGCAGAAAAGGCTCTGCAGGACAGAGCTGCACGTGCAGTCCTGGCTGTGCTGCTGTGGAGTTGGAGCTCTCTGACCCAGGGCGTGTGTCTTCTGCTTTTGTGCTGCTCTTCCAACCTGAGGCAGGGGAGGACTGTAAGGAGCAGATGGTTCCTTTCTTCTCTCTGGTGAAGATGCTCCCTGAGGTTCATTCTCTGAGCAGTTCTGAGGGGTGATGCAGTAGCTGGAAAAACAAGGCTCAGGAAGCACTTTTTTGGGCAGTGGGGAAATGAATCAGCATCAGCTTCAAAAAGCAAGGAGGGCAAAGGGTGCTGGGTGCTTGGCAGCAGCCCCAGTGCTGGGTGCCAGGGACAGGTTTTGGGAGCCAGAGTTGCTGTGGGGCTTGTGTTAAGGGCAGCAGATCTGTCCCCATTGGTGGCATGTCCCCAGGTGTGGTGGCATGTCCCCAGGTGTGGTGGCATGTCCCCAGGTGTGGTGGCATGTCCCCAGGTGTGGTGGCAGTCACTGTGCTGGGATTGTCCCACTGAAAGGGGCCAAGCTGGCTCAGGAGGGTGCTTTAGAGCAGCACCCAACCCTTTAGGGTCTCAGAGGAGACCCAAACCCTTCTCCCAGCTGCTTGGTCCCTCCCAAAATCTGTCACTGTTACCCAAAAGTGACCAAGCCTGGTCCTGCCAAGCATGGAGCACCCCTTGGAGACACTGGAATCCTTCTGGAGACACTGGAATCCCTCTGGAGACACTGGAATCCCTCTGGGCTGGAGCTGTGGGCACTCAGTGTTTTGCACAATCTTGGCCTTTAATCTACAAGGGGAAAAGTCTGAAAATGCAAAACATCCCAAAAATGTGCCCACCTCTCTGTCTCTCTCTCTCCTGTTGGGGCAGCCTTATCTCGGGGGAACACTCCCTGCTTGCAGCACCCTCTGGTGGTCTTTGGGATTGTGGATTCCTCCCGGCTCCATCCTGGGGCCACCGCAGGGAAATCTGCAGGAAATCGCAGGGAAATCTCTGCAGGCAGGTGGGCAAATCTTTTGCAAGCCCCAGGAGCCCTCGGTGGGTGAATGGAAAAGCTACAAAGTGGTGAAGCAAGAGCAGTCAGCAGTGGTGCCAATTCTTCCCTAGGAACCTGAGATTCCTTGCTGGAAGGGGAATTTCCATCCCCATTTCTCTCTCTCCTCCATCACACAGCAGAAAAACTCAAGGCTCGTGAACTATTTTGGGAGTTTTGCTATTTATTTTGTGGGAGAAGCTTATATGGGGCTTTAGGGACAGAACCTCAGGCCTGAAGGGGCAGGAGGTGCTGGTGGTGTCCTTGGGCTGGGGCTGAAGGAATGGGATGGGGAGAGCACAGTGCTTCAGGTTCTGGCCTTTACCTTTGAGCGAGACATCCCCAAAAGTTTTGGGGTTTTTTCATGTGGAACGGAGCCATTAACACAGAGTCTGGGGTGTCCTGGATGTCTCAGGTTCCTTTGCAAAGTGATGCTGTAAAGAATCACTCTGGCTACCAGACACAGCTCTGCATTCCTTGGCTGGGGCTGAGCTGGGGGAGCTCCATCTGCTGTCACCTGAGGGCTGGTGCTGGTTCTCTCTCTCCAAAGCAGCAGGAGGCTCAGCCCTCTCCCAGCCTCCTTGTTTCAGGCTGCTCTTCCAAGTCGTAACCTTTGCTGCAGGAGGGACAAACAGGAGGTTTGCAACCTGCTTCTTTCTGGCAACTGTGTTTGAGCAGCAAAGCAGCTGAGATGGCTTGGTCTGAGAGCTTTGCCATGAATGTTCCACACTGCTACCTGGAAAGCACCTTGTTAAACCTTTTAGTGGCATTTGTTTGTTTGTTTGTTTTTCTTTTCAGCTGAACTTTCTCAAGCAATAACCAGTGGTACAACCTTATCCAAGCCTTCCCCTCCTCTCCCCCCCAAAAGAGGCCTCCTGCCTAACACCACCCCAGATGCTGCCCTCCCTTCCAAGCCCCCCAGTGACAGGACAGTGCCAGCCACCCGTCCTGCCCTGCTGCCCATGCACATCACCTCTGTGTACCCCCCCCCTCCCCCCTCCCCACCACTGCCCACCCACATCCCCCCTGAACCTCCACGCATGCCCCTGCCTCTCTCCACCCCTGTCCCGGACCCTCCACGCTCCTTGGACCTACCCAAAGAGACTCCTCCTCCTCCTCCTGAAGACTTCAAGTCCTTGGAAGTGTCCAAGAGGACAGCAGAGCAAGGATTTGGGGACCCTCCCCTGCTGCCTCGTCTGCCCCAGCTCCCACTGCACATCCGTATCCAGCAGGCTCTGGCCAGTCCCCTGCCTGTCACCCCCCCTCCTGAGGGCTCACACAGGGCTCACTCCTTGCTCTTTGAGAACGATGGCTTTGGAGAAGACAGCAGCACCCTGGGCAGGACAAGGTCCCTGCCTGTCACCATCGAGATGCTCAAAGTGTGAGTAGCTCCTGTGCTCCCTCTTCCTGAAGGGCAGGGGTGGGTTCTTTCCTTACTTTTTTTTTTTTTCCCAACAACCTAGAAGCCATTTTGCCTCTTGGCTGAATCTGTCTTTTAGCATCTTAGGGGGTCAGTGCATCTTCCCTCTGAATTTAGCTCTGGGGTTTGAGTGCTCCCAAAGGAAAATGGGTTCTAAAAGACAAACACGGTGCCAGGACCAGAGAAAACAAGGTCCTGGGTTTCATCCATCCGGGGCCTTTCATTTTGCAAAACAGAAGTGAGAAAAGAAAGGGTTATAATCCAACCCAAAAATCCCAGAGGCAGGAGGTGAGAGGGCTCTTTGGTTCTGCACAGCCCCTGCCTCTGGCATTTCCTCTGCCACAGCTCCCTGTGCTCTGGAGGGAGGGGATGGTGCAGGATGCTGGGGCTGCTCCTGCAGCTCTGGTTCCTGGGCTGCCCCCAAACCTGCCTCCTGCTCTCTGGGGTGTTCCCCACCCCCCCTGGGATGTGTTAAGAGATGTGATTGTGTGCTTCTCGTTAGTCCAGACGATGAGGAAGAAGATGACCAGGAAGAGGAGCAGAATCCAGGCCCTCGTGTGTACATTGGGGATGTGCCATCTGTCACAATCATCCCCAAACTGGTACCCCAGGTCCTGCCAGAGGAGCAGGAAGGAGACGAAGGGATGAGCGACTCTGACTCGGAGGGACCCATCCTGTACAAAGATGAGGAAGATGAGGAAGAAGATGAAAGCCATAACAGTAAGGCTTTGACATTGCAGCTGGCTTTTTGTTTTTCCTCTGCTGAACTCGTGCCTGACTGTACTGAGCTCGGGATGGAAGAGCTGCTTCACACACTGCCTCAAAGCAGCTGCCTCTTGGTTGCATGATATGCCACGTGTCCTCTTCCTCACTTTTCTTTCCAAAAAGCTGCCCAAGTTGTGGGCAAAACCTTTCCAAAAGGTTGCCCAGGAAAGCTGTGGCTGCCCCATCCCTGGCAGTGTCCAAGGTTGGATGGGGCTTGGAGCAGCCTGGGCTGGGGGAGGGGTCCCTGCCCATCCAGGGGGTTGGAACTGGATGAGCTTTAAGGTCCTTTCCAACCCAAACCATTCTCTGCTCTTCCTCCCCACAGGCACGCTGGCTAACAAGGTGAAGAGGAAAGACACCTTAGCCATAAAGCTGGGGAACACAACCATAGCCCAGGAGGAGAAGGTTGTTTTCCCACGGAAGAGCAAGGAGGAGTGGAACGAAATCCGGCAGCAGATCGGGACGACCCTGATCAGGTGGGGAGAGCTGGAACACAGGAGTGAGGTCTGAGCACTCACTCAGCTCAGCATGAGAGTGGCCAAAGCTGTTGCCTTGGCCAAGCTGCCTGTGCTGGAGTCCAGTGGGTGGCTTTTCTCCCTTGGTTGGATTGGAAACTCCTTCTGGGCTTGAGCAGCATCCCCTGCCAGGTCCCTGTGCCCAGATGTTAAGTGGACTGTGAGGGGAAAATCTCAAGTACCCCAGAACTGTCACTGCTGTAAAGCAGGAATGGGGAACGGATGGAGGGGGAGTGCTGATGGTTTAGGTGGGGGTGAAGCTGGGGCTGTGGGGCTCTGGGCTCTCCCATCTCCTTGAGTTCCCTGGGAAGCTGCCTCTGAGCTTTCGAGAGGCCACAGCACCTTCCAACCCCTGTGGGGTGGGACAGCAGCTGTTTGGTCTCCATGGGGGAGCAAGGGGTGTCCAGGAGGTTCTGAGAGGGAGCAGTTGTGCTCTTCATCCCCTGCTGAGGAAGTAGGGGATCAAATATTCTGCTTTTCTGTAGGAGGCTGAGTCAGAGACCCACAGCAGAAGAGCTGGAGCAGAGGAACATACTGCAACGTGAGTACTGCTGCTCTGCTGGCCCTGGGGAAGAAAATAACTTTCCCTTTCCCATCTTAGTCCAAGAGACTGAGTCCATGCTTGGAATACAGTGACAGAGGGCTGTGCTCTGCTTGTATTGCTGGTGTGAAGCAATGCCACTAAGTTTTCCCCACTGCTTCATTTGAAAAAAGTCAAGAAGCAAAAATCAAGAAACCCGGATAAAATCAGACTTTGGTGGTACCAAGCAATACAGAATCACACTGGGTAAAGGCCACCTCTCCCCTGCCTCACACCTCAAGGAAAAGCCCATGAACTCTGATGTTAAACAGGGCTGTTAAAGGTGGTGTTGTTTGGGCTGGACTTTTATCTGTGGCCCAGACTTGACAGCATTGTACTGCATGGTTCAAAAAGCAGCAGAGCAGTCAGTGGTGTTTCTCTTGGCCATAGGTTGCTCTGCAAAAGTTTTAAACAAACATAATCAAGGAAAGGGAAATGCCAGTTCAGGAAGTTTCCATTTCAAATATTTATCTGTGCTGGTTTTCTCTTTGAAACTCTTGGTATAATCACAGAATCAGAGACTCAGCCAGGTTGGAAAGGACCTGAGATCATCACATCCACCCCTTAACCCACTACCATGGCTTTGGGGAGGAGCAAGCTGCAAAGTGGCTTGGATGGATTTTGACAACGTGACCATTAATCTTTAATGTGCCCAGGGCTGGAGAGAATGACTCATCTGAAAAGGCCCAAATTGGCCCTGTCAGTCAGTCAGGGGGTGCTGGGTGAGGAAGGGGACAGAGCTGGGCTGTGCTCTCTGCCTCTCACCAGCACAGCCACGCTGCCCTGAGCTCTCACTTGTACAGATAAGCAGCTCGAGCTCCATCCTCTCCTTTTGTTCAAGGCCAGAAAGCTTTTTTTTTTTTTTTCCCCCCCCGAAAAAAAATAATTTTCAAAGCCCAGACAGGCACCATTTCTTTTCTTTTCTCTTGGCAGCAAAAAATGAAGCTGACCGCCAAGCTGAGAAGCGTGAGATCAAACGCAGGCTCACCAGGAAGGTAACTGCTGAGCCCCGTGCTGGGCCCACCATCTGGCCAGGGAGGGAGGTGGCACAGCACAGCCTTGGGGACCTTGCTGTGGGTGAAGTCACAGGGCTCTTGTGTAAGTGTCCCCAGTGCCCTCTGACTGCAGAGCTTTGGAAGGTGGCACTGGTGGCACCGGGAGTGGCAGATCCTGAGCTGGCCTTGGGTGTGAGGAGCCAAAGGAGAGAGAAATTGGGCACTTTGGAAGGTTTGCTGGTGCTGTTTGAACACAGGAACTGCAGCGGCCACGTTTTTCACTCCAGGCTCCCCAAAAGCTGTTTGCAAAATAGCAGTGGAGGGGGAGAAGCAGAGCAGCAGCTGTTTGGAGCAGTTACGTTCAAGTTACTCCTGGTTGTTACGAACCACTGGGAAAAACTTCCCAAGGGGCTGTGGGTAGGAGACAGGAGCATTGCTGAAGCAGGGAGCAGGATTAGTTTGGCTTAGGGCTGCTATGCAGGGCTCACCCTGTTGCCAAACTGCTCCCAAATCCCTTCCTTTCCCTTTCTTCCTTTCCTACAAGCAGGACCTCAGAGTGGCTGTGGTTCAGACCCAGTGAGGGAACTGGTTTTATTTTTGCCTGAGCTGATCCTGCTCTGTGGCCAAGGCACAGACTTCATTTTCTTTGTTCTTTCTGGTGTTCAGCTGAGCCAGAGGCCTACAGTGGCTGAGCTGCAGGCCAGGAAGATCCTGAGGTTTAATGAATACGTGGAGGTAACAGATGCTCAAGACTATGACAGACGAGCAGATAAACCATGGACAAAGCTCACACCAGCTGACAAGGTACCAAGGTCCCTGTCCCTTGTTGTTGGGGTACCAAGGTCCCTGTCCCTTCTTATAGGGGTACCAAGGTCCCTGCCCCTTGTTGTTGGAGTACCAAGGTCCCTGTCCCTTCCTTTTGGGGTACCAAGGTCCCTGTCCCTTGTTTTTGGGGTACCAAGGTCCCTGTCCCTTGTTGTTGGAGTACCAAGGTCCCTGTCCCTTCCTTTTGGGGTACCAAGGTCCCTGTCCCTTGTTGTTGGGGCACCAAGGTCCCTGTCCCTTGTTTTTGGGGTACCAAGGTCCCTGTCCCTTGTTGTTGGGGTACCAAGGTCCCTGTCCCTTCCTGTTGGGGTACCAAGGTCCCTGTCCCTTGTTGCAGGGGTACCAAAGTCCCTGTCCCTTGTTGTTGGGGCACCAAGGTCCCTGTCCCTTGTTGTTGGGGAGGGACAGCTGGATTGGGGTGTCTGATACAAAATGGGGTGAGCCAAGGAGGTTTGCTCTGTTCCTTTGCCTTCACCTCCACATTTTTTCCTCTGCCACCCACCCAGCACCCCCAAGTGTCCTGTCCCCCCCCTTGTGCTGTCCCCAACCCTGCTCGTGGTGACATGGAGCCCCTGGCCTCAGTTTCTGAGGAACCACAGAGGGTGCAAGGTGCTGGTGAGAGGAGCACAGGTCAGGCAAGAAGCTGGCAGGGAAGCAATCAGTTCTTGTCTTCCCTGGTGACTTGTGTAATTCCTTGGGATTACTTCCCCCCCTCAGTGTGCAGGGAAATAAAAGTCAGCCCCGTGTCCAGGGGCTGTGGGAGCTGAGGTGGCTGCTGCAGTCTGAGCTCCTTCCCTCACCAAGGAGCTGTAGGACTCAGCCCTGCTGCTCCAAACCCTTCTTAACTCTTTTATTCCACCCCTGGAAGGTGGGACTGCTCAACCCTGAGCGGGGCTGGGGGAGGGACAGCAGCTTCTTGGGGTGTCTGAGCTCCCCTGAGATGGGGGAGAGGGTCAAGATGTCCCTGAGCAGGAGGTAAAAAAAAAAGGTTTTTTCCCTCTTCTTGCAGGCTGCCATCCGCAAGGAGCTGAATGAGTTCAAGAGCTGTGAAATGGAAGTCCACGAGGACAGCAAACAGTTCACCAGGTGAGGGAGGACACCTTGGGTGCCAGCTCAGAGCTGCAGTCCTGCTGAGAAAGCTGTGCTGCAGGGGCAGGGCAGGGAGGCAACATGTTAAAACCCTCCAAAAAATGACCTGGGACACAGCTGCAGATTTAATTTCTCTTTCTGCCTCGGTGGTGCTGGGTGACTGGAGGGGTGCAGTGGTTTGTTCTTCCCTAAACTGGGGCTTCAAGCCTGGAAAGTCCACGTGACTGGTTTGAGGTGGATGTGAAACCAGTGTGACCTTGCTGGAGCTGGAGACACATCCAGTAGGAGCCACAGCCTCAAACCACCCTGGCAGCTAACTCAGAGATTATCTATGAAGTAACCTGGGGATGGTGGCCCAAATAGTTCTGGATTTCCTCCTCAAAAATTGCTCTGTGTGGCAAACAAGAAACACACAAGCAGCACAAGAGCTTTCCGAGGCAGAGGTGAAGCTGTTTGGTTGGTAACAGCTTCCCTGAGGGCTGAGAGTTTGGAGATATTTGAAGTTTCCTCTTTTTGGGTGTCTGTAGTGCCTTGGTAACCATTTAACCTGAGTCCCAAGTGTATTTTTCACTTGACTTGCAGGTACCATCGACCATAATCTTCCAAGAGAAGGGAGCAAGAGACCTGAGAGGACTGGAAGTTCTCTGCATCCCTCTGCGAGGCAATACAGCGAGGGTGGAACCTCAGCTCTTCCAAGATTTGCCTTCAAAACATACCCAGAAAAGGGCTTTTGGGCAGGGAAGAAGGGGGATCCTGTCTGAATGTAGCATTTCACTGGAACAAACACATCTCGAGTGCCATCAGGCTGGAACTGAACACTGTACCTCAGAGTGTGGCTCAGCAACCCCCTCTGCCCAGCACCAGGAGATGTGGGGATGAAGGATTCCTCCTTCCCAACTCCCCTTTTCCTTTCCTGAACAGCCCCAATTCTCAGCTGTACATACTCCTATTTTTTTTTTATTTTTTTTTTTGAGGGGGGAGGGTGTGCACAACTCCTTCATTCCCTCCTCCTTACCAAGAGGGGGGGGAAAAAAACCCAACAAACAGCAGCTCTGGTGCTGGAAAGCTGAGAGGTGGAGAGTGGAGCTCGTGTGTATATTACCTGTGTACAGAGAACCTGCACAGATGCTGACCTGGCAGACAACTGACATGTGATTTGTCATTTTCTTTATTTTTTTTTTTGGTTTTGCTTGCCTCTCTGTCATGTCCTTAATGTCCTGAATCACTACTGACCAACGGTTTGTTTGTCCTGGAAGGGAATTGTATAGATATTAATGTATGCTGCATCTTTTTTTTTTTTAAAAAAAACCAAAAAAACCCAAAACCAGCCCCACAAATGGATCAAACATTCCCTCCCCACTCTCTCTCCCAGTTGCTGTGATGTTAACAGATCTTGAGACATCTGGGTTTGGTTAACAAATGACACAACCAGGAAATGACTTGCCTTTTTTTAAAAAAAAAAAACAAAACCTTTTTAATTTGGGGAAGCTGTGAGAGTAGTCAATTATGGTTTTTTGTGGCTTCCTCTCAGATGTTTTTTTACTCTCCCAAATCAGGGTGAAACTTGCCTTTTTTTTTTTTTCATTTTTACAGCTAAACCTACTGGAAACTTCGATCATTTCACTGTGTTGGGTTGAAGGGAAGAAGAGGTTTAAAAAGTGACCTTAAGATATTCTTTCTCTTCTGAGAATTATCTCATTGGCTCTTCCTAAATGTGAGGGTGGGTTTTTTTAATTAAAAACCCCCCTAAACCTGGTATTGCCACTGCTGTGTCCTGCACAAAAACCCAACCCAGGGGTGAGACGCCACTTGAGGTGAAGGAGGTGGCAGGAGGAGGGGGTGGGAATGTCAAGAAGGATTTTTCTTGTTCCCCAGCCTTTCTCTGGTGTATTTTTTAGGGGGGCCCTGGCAGAGCCCCCCGGGCCCTCCGTGCTGTGCCAACACCGGGGCCTTGGCCCCCCCGGAGCTGCCATGGCCGAGGGGGGAGAAGGGGGGGGGGGGGGGTCCCTTCCCTTCCCTCACAGTTTCCCCTGTACAGACTTCAAGCGTTGCATTGTAAATCAGTCTCCTCATCAACAGATTTTAATTATTGAATAAAAAGTATTTTAGGACTTTTTTTTAAAAAAAAAACAAAAACAAAAACAAAAATTTGCCTTCGTGGTTGTGTTCGCCGCCTCAGGGGAAGAAGGGGGAGGGGGGTGGTCAGGTTCTGCCTCTCCCCAGCAGAAAGGGAGCAGCGTGTGAGGCAGCGGCTGTGGCTCAGAGCTTTACAGGGGAGGTGCGGACGACAGCAGGGCCGAGGGTGGCCCCAGGGGTGGCGGTGGCCCCAGGGGTAGAAGCGTCCCCGGAGCCCCTGTTTGTGGCCCCCGCCTCATGGCCGCCCCGCTCCGCCATGGCCGTTCCCGCCTTCCCACTGCGCAAGCGCCGCGCTCCGCCTCTCCCCCCCCCCCCCCCCCCCCCCCCACCCCCTTCCCCATTGCACATGCGCCTTTAGCCCCGCCCCGTTCACGTGCTCCTCTAGCCCCGCCCCCTGCCCGCTCTATAAATACCGCCGCGCAGAGCCCTTCGTTCCTTTTCTCCTCAGCGAGCGGGTGAGTGCGGCTTCTGCTTCCTCTCTCTATCCTTTCATTTTTTTTTTTTTTTTTTTTCTTTTTTTTTTAATGCGGTGCGCTCCTCGCAGCTGCTGAGGGCCACGCTGCCCCTGGCCTGCTGTGGGAAGGCCGCGTCCCTATTTTTTCTGTCACAATGCCCTGTGCAGCCTTCCCTCAGCGCTGCTCACCTCACCCTCTGCTCCTCTCCCCTCAGCTCCCGCCCGGGCCTGGCCTCGCTCAGCTCCATCCAAGCGTGAGTATCCCTCGCGGGGTTCAATCTCCCACGTAAAAAAAAAAAAAAAACAAAACAGGGAGAAGGATGTGTTTTTCGAGGGAAAGGGTTTTAAACCTCTAACCCAACGTGGATATCCGGAGAAGTCGCTCTCTCTCGGCTCTGTCCGTGTGGCGCACGGGAGCGTAGGCCCTCGGGCCCGTGACGTACGGTCCCTTTCCACGACGTTGGAGAACAAGCCGGGCCCCAGAGCCTGCAGCCTGCATATTCCTACTGCTTCTCCGAGCCCTCGGGCCGTTACGGAGGAGATAAACCATGCAGGAAACAAATTTTGCCACTAAAAAGGGCTTTTGAGGGGTGGGGTGGGGGGGTGGAACACGTGAGGCTGGGGGGATGGGAAAGGGAGAAGAGAAACTGAGCGGTTGTTGATGCTTTTTCTGCATTATTTCTAGTTCTAAACTGAAGAAATTCGACGTTAATGGAGCACGGATGTGGAATGTAAGTTGATTTTACGAATTATGTCTGTGCGACTCTGTGGGTAATTTATACTTCAAATAACCTTGAGCTATGTCTTAAACACCTTATGGAAACCATTGCATCGGCTTTAAATAGTTAAATACCCATGTAGGTTTTTTAAATGTGTAAAAGCTCAGCTTAGGTGTCCCCTGGCTTCCAGGATTTAATTGGACTGGGTGGAAAAAGGAGACCAATTCCTCAGTCAGTGTAAGGAAAAAAAAAGTTCTTGGTGTGGGCGATTTTTATTTGTTCAGCTTGAGGTTTTCCTTGTGTCAGATGAGAATTTATGTATAAAGAGCAAAACCAAACTGCAGGGAAAGTCATCGAGGTTCTACCTTGGGCTTTCATGATCACCCATCTTCCCTGTTAATGAGCCTCGGAGCTGATTATTATTGTGATGGTAAAAAAAAAATATAAAATGTCCTTAATAAGAGTGGGGGAGCACTGAGGGAAGACACGTGGTGAGCACATGGTGTGGGTAGAGCCTGGAAAAGGGGGTTGCATCCTGCAGCTGGTGGTTTGAGTTCCTTTTGGCAAGTAATAAACTGCTTTTTCCTAATTTCTTGCAGACAGATAAAAAAGCCACAAACCCCAGAAAATCCCCCGTGTCTAGGGGGGAGGAGGTGAGTATCCTGAGTACCAGCCCAGGTCTTTGTGTGAGCTGAGGTTCTGATCATGCTGAACGTGTAAAAAAAGTCACAAGGGGCTGGGCACGTGCCAAGTTGGTGAAGGTGCCACCAAATCCAGGATTCCAGTGGCTTTTCCCATGGGATGGAGCAGTTCATGGATGTTCCAAGGGTCCCCAGGGAAGGAGGAGAAGGGGGGTAACAAAGCATCAACCCAGTGCTTTGTTTGGTTTCATCTCGGTGGGGAGGGGCCCAACCTGAGTCCTGGTGCTGGGGTTGATCCTGGGGAGGGAATTCCATGGAAAAATAAAATATTGGAGGGGCAGATGGTGGGATGGGGGCAGGAGGAGGAATTTGGGATACTTGGTGCCTGAAAGGGGTCCTTTAAAGTGTTGGAAGTTCGGGCTGTAAACCTGTGTCTTCAATAAATAAAACTGCTGATCCGTGTGGATTTCTTGTGGATTTCTTGTGGATTTCTTGTGGATTTCTTGTGGATTTCTTGTGGATTTCTTGTGGATTTCTTGTGGATTTCTTGTGGATTCCTTGTGGATTCCTTGTGGATTCCTTGTGGATTCCTTGTGGATTCCTTGTGGATTCCTTGTGGATTCCTTGTGGATTCCTTGTGGGTTGTGCTGGAATGTCACTAGGATTTTGGAGATGGCTCTCTGGGGTGGGGTGGGATGGGGTTTTTCAATCCTCTACAGTGTGAGGGTGGAAGGTGTGGAAACCAACTCCCAAAAAACACCCCGGGTGTCTGTAAATGGGAAGTGATGCTTCCAAGGGTTTAATTATTTTGTGGAATTTTATGGTTTTTAAGTCTGAACCCTCCGGGGCTGCTGCCTGGGGGGAACCTCCCCGCTAAATGGCACCTTCTGTGAAGGTTGGGAGTAAAAACGTGGGTTAAGGAGTAAAAATCGGGATTAATGAGTAAAAATCCGGTTAATTAGGTCACTTCCAGCCCCTGGCTGGTCATCCAGCCCCTGTTTTCCTTAAATTCCAGAGGGAAAGGGGCAGCTCGGGGATTTTTTTCCTTTGCTCACTCACAAACCCCACAAATCGCCGGCGTTGTCCCTGCTGGGGGTTTTGGTGTCACTCGGGCTGGGGTCCCGTGGGTGGCCGCGGGTGACCGAGGGGCCCTGAGCCGGTGTCACGGGCCGGGCCTGGCCGGCTGCACCAAACCCGGGGTGTTTCACCCCAAAAAGAGCCGCGTGGGGAGGGAGCCCCGCAGGGTGTTAATGAATTAATTAACTACCAAACCTCATGCTCAGCGGGCTGGGGGCCGGGCCCACCGCCAAGGTGCCACCTCAGCGAGCCGCTAATTGGCGGAAAATTATTTTAATTATTATTTATAGTTTTATGTTTTACGAACTTTCTCATCCTCCTCTTTCCCTCCTTCGGGGCGGGTTCTCCGTAGCAGCCAGGCGGGCAGGAGCATGCAGGCTGCTCCCCCGCGCTGCTCTTCCCGTTTTGTTCGGCGGCTTCGCCCTGGATTTATCCCAAATGTGGCGTTTGGAAGCGGTTTCCATAGCAACGGGGATGGACGCGACGCCCCCTCCCGTCACCTCTCACCCGGCCGCGCGGCCTCCGGCCGCCAGGGGGCGCTGTTCCCCGCCCAGCAGCACGCGCTCCCTCATGCCGGGAGCCGCTCTGGACACGCTGAGTGAGGGAGCGCGGCCGGAGCGGAGCGGAGGTGGGAGAAGGGAATGGGCGCTGGGAATGGCGAGGGGAAAGTTGGGAAGGGGGAGAAGGGAACCGGGGAGATGGAGAGGGGCAGAGGGAGGTCTCGGCTAAACCCCGGCCTCACCTCGGGGCTGCCGGGAGCTGCGGTGAAAGGAAAGGTTGAGCTGAGGCCTTGCGCGGCCCGGTGTGGGGCGGGGAATTCAAAAGTGTGGGGAGGGGGATGGGGGGGGCTTCGCTCCACAACCCCTGGGGCTGGGCTCCTGCGTGGGCCTCGGCTTTGCGGGGGGCAGAGGGTTGAGATTTCCCCACACACTTTGCTGTGGCTCTGCTGTGTTTGGCCTTTCCCCCCTCCGAGCAGCTCTGACCCCAGGGCTTGGGGAGCTTCACCTCTTCCTGAGGGGGTAAAAAAAAAAAACCAAACAAAAAACCCACGTTTTTCCAAAGTGGGAACTGAGATCGGTGCTGAAATCCCAACTTGGGTCACCTCAGGAGATCCATGGGGATTTTAAACAAGAAGGGGGGGAGAAAAAGAGCCCCGGGAAGTGATTCCTGACACCCCCGAGCCACGCTGTGCCTCTGCTCCTGGGTCACCCCCTCACAGGGAGTCTTTGTTGTTCAGATCTGGGGCACTATGCCAGGGAAACGTGCAGTGAAGAAAAGCCCAGTGCCAGAAGACAAAGCTCCTGAGAGGAAGAAGATTAAAAGTAAGAAAACTTCCTGTGGCTTTTTCCCTTCCTCCTCCCCGGGCCCAACTTTCCCAGAAGGCTTTTTCCTCATCTCTGTTCTCTCTCTCTGTCCCACAGTCTGTCACCCATCCCACAGGACACAGCCTGGCCTGGTGCTGACAGTGGGGCAGGGGGATGTGGGGCAGCTGGGCCTGGGGGAGGAGGTGATGGAGAGGAAAAAACCAGCCCTGGTGCAGCTCCCAGAGATGGTGGTGCAGGTGGAAGCTGGAGGGAT
This sequence comes from Heliangelus exortis, assembly GCF_036169615.1. Classification (NCBI taxonomy): domain Eukaryota; kingdom Metazoa; phylum Chordata; class Aves; order Apodiformes; family Trochilidae; genus Heliangelus; species Heliangelus exortis. The sequence goes on along the minus strand of NC_092445.1, from coordinate 2,344,119 downwards.
GCACACTGTGTGCCTCAGCCAGACTGGAAAAGTGAGTACAGCACCTGGAGGGGGATTGGGGGAGAAAACAGAGGGGGAGGGGGGGGCTGAACCAAACCCTGCTCCCCAAATTGAGCACGATCTCCAAAACTGGAGGGGTTCAAAGGGATCATTTGGGGGGGGGGGGGGTTCACACTTCAGCTCTGGGTCTCATCCACTCCCAATTATTTCTCAGGCAGAAAGCTCGCTTCGTTAGGCCTTGTTTTGCTTTTTGCTGTGACAGTGGAAAGCTGTTTTGCTCCTAACTGAAACAGTGGAAAATTAGGAGTTTGGACTGCTTTGCCTGGTCTTTTCTCTGTTTAGTCTTGAATTGTACCAGTTATGATCACTACTTCTAATTCTACATTAGATAAATTCACACAAACAACTTGGCCTGCTCTCTTTTTCCCCCAGGAATTGATCTGTTGAGATCCTTTCCTGTTTCACCACCTCTCTCTCTTTGCAGATTTACACCTTTGGCTGCAATGATGAAGGTGCCCTGGGGCGTGACACCTCAGCAGAAGGCTCAGAGGCCACCCCGGGGCTGGTGGAGCTGCAGGAGAAGGTGGTGCAGGTATCTGCAGGGGACAGTCACACAGCAGCACTGACTGAGGATGGCAGAGTCTTTGTCTGGGGGTCATTCCGGGTAGGTTGAATCATAGAATCATAGAATCCTAGGGGTTGGAAGGGACCTGGAAAGATCATCCAGTCCAACCCCCCCTGCCAGAGCAGGGCCCCCTAGAGTCCATCCCCTAGGAACGTGTCCAGGTGGGTTTTGAATGTCTCCAGTGAAGGAGACTCCACAACCCCCCTGGGCAGCCTGTTCCAGGGCTCCGTCACCCTTACAGTAAAAAAATTTTTTCTGATATTCAACTTGAACCTCCTATGCTCCAATTTACACCCATTACCCCTTGTCCTATCACTGGTCACCACTGAGAAAAGCCTAACTCCATCTCCCTGACACTCACCCCTTACATATTTGAAAACATTGATGAGGTCACCCCTCAGTCTCCTTTTCTCCAAACTAAAGAGCCCCAGCTCCCTCAGCCTTTCCTCATAAGGGAGATGTTGGGAGGGGGAGGGAAGGCATTGGAGGTTTTGGAAGCATTGCCCTCGGGGGTTCCTTCTGCCCCTCTCATCTCTCTCCTCCCCCCAGGATAACAACGGGGTGATTGGCTTGCTGGAACCCATGAAGACCAGCTCCATCCCTCTGCTTCTCCAGCTCGGGGTGCCCGTTGTTAAAATTGTCTCAGGTGAGCAAGGTCCTGGGGCGTGCGTGGGTGAGGCTGGTGCCACCCTGAGGAGAAGGTGAAGCTCCAGAAGAAGCTCCTTTTCCTCCCTCTTGGCTGCTCCGAGCCAGGTACAAGGCTGTGCTTGCTCCCCTCTAGCTCCTGAGAGAACAGAGCTCGTGTCTCTCCTTGCCTCAACCACAGTGTTGATGTTTAACCCAAGCTGATGGAAAATGCCTCAAAAGGGTCCCCTAAAAGTGACCCCGGAGGGGTTCAAACCTCTTCTCATCTTGGGGAAGCTGAGCAGAGCAGCCAGGAAACTTTTCCAGGCCACACATGAGGCCAGGGGGTGGGGAGCTGTTCCCCTAAACCTTCCCAGAAAAAAAACCTCCCTGACAGTTCCAGTGGGGGAAGAGGGAGATTCCAGGTGGTGGCAGAATCCCTGCAGAACTCCAGGAAGCTGGGACAAGCCGGGCTGTGTCTGTGGGATCTGAGCCTCTGGGGGGTCCTGGGATGTGACTCTGATCTGATCTTCTCCCAGGGAATGACCACCTGGTGCTGCTGACAGTGGATGGGGAGCTCTTCACGTGTGGCTGTGGTGAGCAGGGCCAGCTGGGCAGGGTGCCAGCTCTCTTTGCCAACAGAGGAGGAAGGAAAGGGCTGGGTGAGTCCCTTTGCCTGCTCCTCCTTCAGTCCCAGCCCTGCCCTTGACAGGGGAGCAAAGAAACCACCTCTGCTCCAGCCCTGGGCTGTGAATCAGTGGCTTGGATCCCCCCCTAAGAGTTGGGGAAGGTGGGCAGGGTGTGGGTCACCCCCAGACCTCCTGTGACACCCCCTCCCCTGTGTCCCCAGAGCGCCTCCTGGTCCCCCAACGTGTCCCTGTCAGGGGCAAAGGCAACAGAGGGAAAATCCGCTTCCAGGACGTCTTCTGTGGGGCTTATGTCACCTTTGCTGTCACACAGGAGGGACACATCTATGGGTTTGGCCTCTCCAACTACCACCAGCTGGGTGAGCTTCACATCTCAGGTTTATTGAGACATGGGGAAGAAATTCTTTGGGGGGAGAACCCCTCAGTCACTGTTTTAGCAGCTGATAAGGTGGTCCTGAGGTCCCCCTGAGGTGTCCAGGATGCCTTGGAGCTTGGCAAAGGGACAGCTGCTCCATCTGGATGGGTGCTGAGCATGAAACCCCATAATAAGGGGGTTCCTAAGGGTCTGCAGTGATGGGACGAGGGGTGATGGCTCTAAATGGCAGAGGGGAGATTGAGGTTGGACATGAGGGAGAAATTCTTTGGGGTGAGGGTGCTGAGCCCCAGGGTGCCCCCAGAAGCTGTGGCTGCCCCATCCCTGGCAGTGTCCAAGGTTGGATGGGGCTTGGAGCACCCTGGGCTGGGGGAGGTGTCCCTGCCCATGGCAGGGGGGGGAATTAAATGATCTTTAAGGTCCCTTCCAACCCCCACGATCCTATGATCCATCCCTCCAGATCCATGTGGACATCCTGTCCCACGGTGCCCTCGGGCTGGTGGGGAGGACAATTCCCAAATCAGGGAATCATCCGGGTTGGAAAGGAGCTCTGGGATCATCAAATCCAACCCTTACTCCACTCTCCCAGTGGATGTGAGCTCATGGCACTGAGTGACCCCTCACAAGGACACTCTGGAGGTGGCAATTCCAGGGTGGGGCTGTCACCCTCTGTAACTCTGGCTTTAGGTCCCAAACTCTGCAGGGTTTGAGCAGAAATTGGATCATTTTTTTTGCGTGGAGGGGTGAGTGGGGTGTGTGGGGTGAGGCCTGGGGTGGATGGCCCAGTGCTGGTGCCTGGTTTGGGGCTGTCCCCCCCCCCCTTCCCTTGGACCTGATGTGCCTGGGTTTGTGCCTCCCCCCTGCAGGGACCCAGAGCACCGAGTCCTGCTTCTCCCCTCAGAACCTCACCTGCTTCAAGAACTCCACCAAGTCCTGGGTTGGGTTTTCTGGTGGGCAGCACCACACCTTGTGTGTCGACTCAGAGGGTGAGTGCTGGCCTCGGGGGGGGGGGGACACGGCCTGGGGGGGTCACCCCCACAGCCCCTCCTCACCCTGCTGGGGAGGTGTTGGGGGAGGGTGATGTGCTGGAGCCAGCCAGGCCCCCAGAGGGAGGAATTGACAGCAGGGGGCAGGGAGGATGCCAGGAACCTGGAGTCACCTGTGAACTCTGCTCTTCCAGGCTCAACACTCAGCCCAGGAAACCCCCCCCACCCTGATTTTGGGGCTGTTTCCCCCCTCCTGGTGGGGCTGTGGGTGTGAGAGGGGGGAGCTCTGCTCCTCCAAGGGCTCAGACCTGAGGGGGGGGCTCTGGCTGGGACCTGCTGTGGCCATTTCCCCCTCCCCTTTGAGTCCCCTCTCTTGTGCTCTAGGTAAAGCCTACAGCCTGGGCAGGGCAGAGTATGGGAGGCTGGGGCTGGGGGCAGGGGCAGAGGAGAAGAGCACCCCCACCCTCATCCCAGAGCTCCCCAACATCTCTTCTGTTGCCTGTGGAGCATCCGTTGGCTACGCTGTCAGCAGTGATGGTGAGTGCTGGCTGAGGGGGTTCCTGGCCTTGGGAATGCCACCTTAGCCCTGGGATCACCACCCTGGCCTTGGGAATGCCATCCTGACCTTGAGAATGCCACCCTGGCCTTGGGAATACCATCCTGACCTTGGGAATGCCATCCTGGCCTTGGGATCACCACCCTGGCCTTGGGAATGCCATCCTGACCTTGGGAATGCCATCCTGGCCTTGGGATCACCACCCTGGCCTTGGGAATGCCATCCTGGCCTTGGGAATGCCATCCTGACCTTGGGAATGCCATCCTGACCTTGGGAATGCCACCTTGGCCTTGGGAATGCCACCCTGGCCTTGGGAATGCCACCCTGGCCTTGGGATCACCACTCTGGCCTTGGGAACACCACCCTATCCCTGAGATCACCACCCTAGCCTTGGGAATGCCATCCTGACCTTGGGAATACCATCCTGGCCTTGGGAACACCACCCTGACTTTGGAGGCATCACCCTGGCCTTGGGATCACCCCCCCTGGCCTTGGGAACACCACCCTAGCCCTGGGAACACCACCCTGGCTTTGGGATCCCCACCCTGGCCTTGGGATTGTGTCATCCCATCCCCATCCCTGGTTTCTCCACCCTGGCTCATGGCACACTGGGAGCAGGGTGGTGCTGGGAGCCAGGGGCAGCTGGGAGCAGCTGCTCAGATATTTCCGTGTGCCCTTGGCAGGGGGGTTGGTACCAGGGGGGGGGGACACGAGGGGGGTGACCAGGAAGGGGTCTTTGTCCTCTCAGTCCCTTCCCTGCACCCTGAGCTCTGGGGCTGGGAGCAGCACAGGGGGGGTGGGGGGGGAAGGTTTGAGGGGGGTTTGGTTCCCCCTCTCCCAGGGGGCCTTGGCAGTGTGGGGCAGGGAATTTTGGAGCTGTAATCCCTCTCTTCCCCCTTTCTGCCTCCCTGCTGCCCGTGGCTCAGCCCCCAACCCCAGGGGTGACGTCCCCTTTGGGGTGTTGGCTGCCCAGCTCCCTTCCCACCCCCATCCCAAAGCCACCTGGAACCCCAAATTTTGTTTCACCTCTGTTGCAGGACGAGCCTTTGCCTGGGGCATGGGCACCAACTACCAGCTGGGCACAGGGGAGGAGGAGGATGTCCTGAGCCCTCTGGAGATGACAGGGAAGCAGCTGGAAAACCGTCGGGTCCTGGCTGTGTCCAGTGGTGGCCAACACACAGTGCTGCTGGTCCAGGACAAGGAGCAGAGTTGATGAAGTCACCTCTGAGCCCAGAGGGATGCAGGACCCCTAAACACCCCCCCAACTTCCACCTGGGTTGAGTGACTTTCCCCCCCACACCCACTTTTCTGGTCACCCACCCGTGGCTGGGGGGTGCCAGGCCTTGGCAGCGTGTTGGGAACTCTTCAGGGATGCTCCCTGGAAGTCTTGTGTCTGTCTGCCTGGTGCTGTGGCAGCTCCCTCAGGTTGGTTTGGTCCTAAACTGAAGCTCAGTGCTGTGGCTGGATGAGTTTTACACTTCTCTGGTTTTTTGGTTGGTTTTGGGGTTTTGTTTTAAATATTTCCTGGCCTGGCAAAGCTGAGGATTCTCTTCTTTACCACACAAAAGGGTTTGGGGTTTTCTGAGGTCCCCACGTTCTCCATCTCTGGGTGCTTCTCCAGCTCCTCAACATCATTTTACTTCTCCTCTTTGGATTTCTCTGCTGCCCCTTCCCCCCAAATCCCTCAGGACTCTTTCCAGGTAGGATCTGTTGTCCCAGAGCTTCTGGCTGTGCTGAGGAGATGCTGCCAGGAGCCTGGGAGGGGGAATCACTGCTGGAAAAGGGAATCTCCTGCTTCCCACCCATCCCCAGTGTGAGGGATCTGAGCCAGCCCCCCCTGGGCAGCAAGGCTGGGGGCAGAACCCCCCCAATTCCCTCCTGCCTGGAGCAGCTTTGGGCATCCCCATCCCCTTGGAAACCCCAAAATCCCATCCTGATGGGAAGGACTTGGTACTTTAAATTTTTTTTTTCCTCTTTTTGCTGAGGGAAGGAGCTTTCTTTGCCATTAGGGCCTCGCTGAGAAGACAGAACCAAACCCCAATTTATTCATGGAATTGCTGGAAACAACAGGATTCCCTCCTCCTCCTCCTCCTCCTCCCAACACAACCTCCAGTCTGGGTCTGGCTGTTCTCACCCCACATCCCCATTTTTTGGTTCCCTGGTTGCCTTCCAGGTGCCTGGACTGAGCAGGGGGGCTGCAAAGATTCAGTTTTGTTAAGTTATAGCAATAGGGGAGGGGGAAGCCAGAGGGGGGGTAGGGGGGGGGGTTGTGTGTGTGTGCAGGGGGGGGGAGGGCAGGGGATGGGGCTTTTACAGTGGCTCAGAATAGGTGGAAAATTTTTTTTAAGAAGAAAATGTATTTTGGTTGATTCCCTGAGGAAGAGAGGCAAAAAAAAAAAAACCCCAAACCTGTAATCTTTTAATGTTTGGAATAAAATGAGTTTTGATATAAAAAAAACCAAAACAAACCAACACCCCTGGGGGGAGGGGGGAGGTGTGGGGGGTGTTTCCTGGGGGTTGGAAGGGGGTGCAGCCCCTCCACCCACCCCCCACCCACCCACTGTGGTCACCGTGGGGAGGGGTTGGCCCTTGGTGGCACCTGGGGACAGGTGGGGATGGGGACATCACCTTTGGGTCACCGACACGGCCACGGGATGGCAGCAGGAGAAGGTGGCACCCTCCCTGCAGCCAGGGTGCCTCCTTATCCCGATGGAATCCCAATTCCTGGCATTTTTGGACACTGGGAGGGGTTGGCACAGCCCTGGGTGCTCCAGAGGCTCTGTCAGAGGTCTGGGTGTCACCAAATTGGTGGCACTGTCCTGCTGGTCCCTCATCTGCAGCTGGGCAGTAAAATCCCAGCCCCTTCTCAAGTGGGATGGGATTGGGATTGAATTGGGATTGAATTGGGATGGGATTGGGATGGGATTGGGATGGGATTGGGATTGGATTGGGATGGGATTGGGATGGGATTGGGATGGGATTGGGATTGGATTGGGATGGGATTGGGATTGAATTGGGATGGGATTGGGATGGGATTGGGATTGGATTGGGATTGGATTGGGATGGGATTGGGATTGAATTGGGATGGGATTGGGATGGGATTGGGATGGGATTGGGATTGAATTGGGATGGGATTGGGATGGGATTGGGATGGGATTGGGATTGGATTGGGATGGGATTGGGATTGGATTGGGATGGGATGGTTCCCAACCAGCCTGAAGGGGCTCCTGGGTCTGTTCCTGCTCCTGGAGAAAGGGAAAACATCCTCCTGGAGAATGAGGAATTCTTTGGTGTCGTCAGGAAAGGAGATTGGGAGGAGGAGGAGAGGGAAGTGATGGGAGGAGAACAAAAGGGTTTAAAATACTCGGAGGTGATGAATCAGTGGGGTTGGGAAGCGGAGTGACACCGGAGTGACACCGGAGTGAGGAGCTGCTGGGGGATGGAGGAGCCCCCGCAGGAGGGGGAAGAAGGGGGAGGGAAAAGGGAAAACAGGATAATTGAGGAGAGGGAAATGTTTGGCGTCAGCAGAGAGAGGAGGAGGCGTCGGGGGAGGAGGAGGAGGAGGAGGAATTTGGGTTGTGTGGGAGGGTTTGGGTTTGGGTTTTTTTTGGGGGGGGGTTTAGGGGGTGCACTCCTGGGCTCCCTCCATTCCAAGGGTGGAAAAAGGCTTTTAATTGACAGCCAAGAGCTGGAAGGTGGGATTTGGGGCTTTCAGCAACCCCAGAGGATGAGTTGTGGGGTTGTGAGGCTCTTCTGGTTCCCAAATCGAAGCAGTTTGTTGTTTGAGCAGTGGGTAGGGGTTTGTTTTTTTTTTCTTTCCCCCCCCCACCTTTTTTTATATAATATATTGCTTTTTGGGATGCAAAAATAATCTACCTGCAGGATCTGCCAGGAAGGAATTGCATCTTCAAAAGGGTTTGGGGGAAACTGGGTTGATTTCTGGTCCTTTTCCTGCCTTGAAGGGGAAAGGAGTTTTAATTCCAGGTGTCTGTGTGGTTCCCCCTGGGCTTTGGGAGCTGCTAATTAACAGCAGGGTTGTTAATGAGGGGGCTGCAAGCCAAGGAGAGAGTTTGGTCATTGCAGTCTTCTCGTTAAGCCCCGGCCAGTATATCCCAGTATAACTGGGGCTGGGCACTGGGTTCCTGGGGGAGGAGCCGTGTTGGGTCTCTTGGGGATGGGAATTGGGTGGGAATCGTGCTGTGTGGAGCTCTTTGTCTCTTCCCCAAAGTGCTGAATTCTGCTTGAGCTCCTTTAACTGTCCCAAACCAGAGAAAATTTGTCCCCCAGCTCAGAACATCCCTGGGGAACTGGAGCTCTGCAAGGAAAGAGGCACCAACCACCCCCAGGTTCCTCCCAGCTCTGTATCCATGGGGAATAAAATAGCACAAGTTCAGCAGAACTTCTAAGTATGAAAGAAAAAAGGAAAAAAAGATAAAGAATGAAAAAAAAAGGAAGAAAAAAATGGGAAAAAAGAAATAAAGAAAAAAAAAGAAAAAAGAAAGGAAAAGAGGGAAAAAAAAGAATGAAAAAAAAGAAAAAAAGAGAAAAAAAAATAAAAAAGAAAGGAAAAAGAAAAAAATGAAAAAAGAAAGAAAAAAAGAAAAAAATGAAAAAAGAGAAAAAAAGAAAGAAAAAAAAGAAAAAAGAAAAAAGAAAGAAAAAGGAAAAAAGAATGAAAAAAGAGAAAGAAAAAAGAAAGTAAAAAAGAAAGGAAAAAAAAAGAATGAAAAAAGAGAAAAAAATTAAAAAATGAAAAAGAGAAAGAAAAAAAAGAATGAAAAAAGAGAAAGAAAAAAGAATGAAAAAAAGAGAAAAAAAGAGGACAAAAATGAAAAAAAAAGAAAAAAAATTAAAAAAGAGAAAAAAGTAAAAAAGAAAAAAAATGAAAAAAAGAGAAAGAAAAAAGAAAGTAAAAAAGAATGAAAAAAAGAGAAAGAAAAAAGAAAGTAAAAAAAAAAAAAAAAAAAAAAAAAAAAGAGAAAAAAAAGAGAAAGAAAAAAAAGAAAAAAAAAGAGAAAGAAAAAAAGAAAAAAAAGAAAAAAGAAAAAAAAGAGCCCCAGTAATTATTCACCACTCTCTAAATGCTGAAGTGTCCTGGCAGGGCTGAGAGCTTTGAATCCAGCCCAGGCAGCTCCAGAGCAAGGAGGGTGGAGACGTCACCTGAGTCCTCCCCAGCCAAAAAACCCCAAAAAACCAACCAGGTAATTTCTTGGTTCCCATAAGGAAGCGATTCCAAAGTCCGCCGAAACCTGCGGCAGAGACACAGAAACACGAGTGAGAGTAAAGCCTGAGCCAGGAAGCTTCAGGATTTGGTGGATTTATTTAAAACGGGGAGAAAAAAGATCTTTTCTGCAGAAGCAAACGTGGTATCGGGGTGCAAGGAAGCAGCTCCCAGCTCCCAGGTGCTGCGCTGGGCTGGGAAATCCCTGGATTTGGGGCTTGGCTCTGGATTCCCAGGCTGGAGAGGGGGTTGGAGAGGGGGGGGGAGCAGCGATTCCCCCGTTTTGAGCCCCCCCAGCCTGGAAATTTGCTGCTCACCCCCAGCTCCTGCTCTTGGCTTCTTTGCACCCCCAAAACCGGGAGGGCAGGGCTGATAAATCCCCTTCACGAAGCAGCAGAGGAGTCCCAGGCTCCTTCGCCCTTCTCTTCGTCACTTTTCGCTAACTCCTCATTTGCATTTAAATTAGAAAAGTAATTTGGGCTGGAGTTGGAGCTGCTGGGCCATTGACATCAAAACTCCTCTAAAATTAAAGCTCTTGATAACCTGGAGCAGAGGGGACACCCTGGGGACACCGCTGAGGCTTCTGGCTACCAGGGCTTGCAAAATAACCTGGGCTGAAGAGACTGAGGGGGATCAAGGTGGATTTTATTTTTTATTTTTTTTTTTTTTGCCTTTAAAACTTGACTTTCAAGGAGTTCTTCCCCCACCAGCCCCCAAATCCTCCCCCTGAGCAGGACCCTGCTTGTTTGCAGTCAAAGGAGAGATGGAAACTGGTGCTCAACTTCTTTTATTCGATTTAATTCTTTTATTTTTTTTTTTTTTTTTAGAAAGCAGAAATGCCACCGAAAGCCTCACAAACCGCCAGGAAAAATGCTGGGAATGTTGGCTGGAGAAGCTGGTGAGGTCCTGGTGGATTAGGGGAGGAGGAGCAGGGAGCTGAGGGGATGGGACAGGGTGACCTGGGGCCACCTCAGTGTCACCCAGCGACAGGCAGAGCCACAGACAGACAGACACAAGCACACAGAGAGTGTCCCAGGAGCATCCCAGCTGCAGCACAGCTCTGCAGAGAAAAAAAATAAAATAAAAATCACAGAATCACCCAATCTGCCGAGGTGGAAGGGACCCATCAGCATCAGCGAGTCCAAGCATTTCCCCCTGGGTCAGGATCCAACCCTTTTGGTGTCCCAGCCCCACCCAGGGGGGTCTGGAGCTGATTTTTGGGTGGGTGCCATGCAGGGAGCAGCTCCTGGGCTGCTGCTGGAGGTGAGTGATGCTCCAGGTCTCTGTCACCTCTGCTGCAGCATTTGCCATCAGCATCTCCCCCCCACACCTCTCCCCCCCCCCCAAGCCTTTCCCTGGGGAATCTTCTTTTTTTCTTTTTTTCTTCTTATTCAGCAAAACCTGAGCTAAGAAAAGCCTTGCTCTGCCCTGTGCCTGGTGTTTAAAAAATAATGATTTGAAGCCTTTTAACCCCTTGCCAGCCACTGCAGGCACCTCTGCCAGCAGGAGTTAAGGGCCTGGGGGGTTGGGAATTGGGGTGGTGGAGCTTAGAGGGGAGGGGGGGGTGATTTGGGGTTATCACATTTTGGGGGCTGTCCCCCACACTGAGCTATTCAGCTGGAACTCAGCTTCATGCTGAAGAGTGAGACCCAAAATAGGCTGGGGACATCCTGGGGACATCCTGGGGACATCCTGGGGACATCCTGGGGACGTGGTTTAGGGGTGGCTTTGGTTGGAGTGATGATCTCAAAGGTCTTCTCCATCCCAAAGGATTCTGATTCCAGGCCATCCCAGCCTAACCAGGATCTCACCAGCTGCAAACCAAGAGCCTTTCCCACCCCTCAGAGGGCTTTGTCCCCCAGGTTGGGTGGAATGGGAGAGCTCAAGGATTTTCTCCAACTCCTTCTGGACACGCAGGCTCCCTTCTCATGGAGCTTTGGGACCACTGGGGGGTTTCCCCCACACCTCCTGCTCCAGAGCTGATCCTCCTCATCCTCCATCACCCAAAACTCCACACTGGCCATGGCAGGGGGTGAGGGGACCAAGTGTGGCTCTGCTGGAGGTCCAGGACTCCTCAGAATTCCCTTTCCAAGCAGGGATGGAATCCTGGAGCTGTCTGGAGGCTGAAACAACACCCAGGCTTTTGCTCAAGGTGAGATGAGGAAGATCTCTGGGGGCACTTTGGCAGAAATGGATCTGAGATCCCAGTGACCAATTTCCCCCTGGTTTGGTCCTTCTGAAAGAAAGAGAAATTGGTTTGGGCTGTCCCTGCCTTCCTAAGGGGAAACCTGTGATTTCCACAGGCTCTGGAGAAAGGTAGGGCTGGGAAGGAGGAGGTAACGACCTTCATTAGGATGAATTGATGCAACTGGAATAAAACAGAGACATAATCCAGACTCTGCAGCCAGCCCAGGAGCCCCCCCTGCTTCCTCCAGCTGCAGCAATTTGTCCATAAAATGCCATTACAGATGGCTTCCTCCCAGCCTCCTCCTCCTCCTCCTCTTCATCAGACTGTTTGACCTCCTGGCTGCAACCATCGTGGTGGGAAGGGGAGTGGAAGGCAGAGTCGTGGCAGCCACTATGGGGCTGGAGGGGTGATTTGGGGAGCAGAAGGGGGGAGAACCCCTCAGTCACTGTTTTAGCAGCTGATAAAGTGGTCCTGAGGTCCCCCTGAGGTGTCCAGGATGCCTTGGAGCTTGGCAAAGGGACAACTGCTCCATCTGGATGGGTGCTGAGCATGAAACCCCATAATAAGGGGGTTCCTAAGGGTCTGGAGTGATGGGATGATGGAGTGATGGCTTTAAATGGCAGAGGGGGGATTGAGGTTGGACATGAGGGAGAAATTCTTTGGGGTGAGGGTGCTGAGCCCCAGGTTCCCCCAGAAGCTGTGGCTGCCCCATCCCTGGTAGTGTCCAAGGTTGGATGGGGCTTGGAGCACCCTGGGCTGGGGGAGGGGTCCCTGCCCATGGCACTGGGGGAGCTTTAAGGTCCCCTCACACCCAAACCAGTCTGGGATTGGATGATTTTATGAAATCTCAGCCTCTTGCAGGCTGGGGGTCCTTAGGACAGAGATGTGGGGGGTGTTTCTCTGTCACCCCAGCTGGAGCCCAGCTCAGTGCAGGGATGAAGTTCCTGGGCTCAGAGCAGCAATCCCCACCTTCTATTGAAAAAAAAACCCCAAACCCCTCCATCCTCTCCTTTTTTGGCTTTGCTAAGGGCAGTCTGGGCAGTGCTGCTGCTCATCCTTCACCTGGTGAGAGGGGAGGAGAGCCCTGGCCATGCAGCTCGTTAGGTCCCTCCTCATTAGTCCAGCCTTGTAAGTCCATCCTAATGACATTAGCACCACCAGAAACCCCACAGGATGCTCCTGCAATGAGATCTTTGCTGGGCTTGATGTCTTTGGAGGCAGAGGGGTGAGGAGCAGCTCCTTCCCCCTGATGGGTGCTGAGGGAACTGGACATGGAGTGAGCTGAGGACGTGTCCTGCTCTGTCCCCACACCCATCCCTTGGCTGTGTCCCCATCCCCAGTGTCACCTCTGTGTCTCGGGCTGCCCTGGCTGCAGGCTGAGCTCTCTAATTAATACAGCAGTGACATTAACAGCAGAAAATTGTCCTCCAGGGGGGTGATCCTCGTTTGAAAGTCTCCAGTGGGATTTTTGACGACAGATCTGGAGCTCTTCGTCTCTAAAGCTGAGTCGGTTTCTTCTGTCTCTGGATGGTTTTTTGGAGATGGCTCAGAGGGGGATGGAGGGAAGCCCCATGATGTGGCATCACCATCCAGCAGAGTCCTCCCCTGCTTCTCCTCTTGGTGCCATCCGTGCAGGAGGAGAAGGAGGTGGTCGTGGCCATCATGGTGTCCTGGGATTTGGCTCCATCAGCAGCAGTTTTAGAGGATGTCCTGGAATTTGGCTCCATCAGCAGCCGTTTTAGGGGCTGTCCTGGGATTTGGCTCCATCAGCAGCTGTTTTAGGGGATGTCCTGGGATTTGGCTCCATCAGCAGCTGTTTTAGGGGATGTCCTGGAATTTGGCTCCATCAGCAGCTGTTTTAGGGGATGTCCTGGGATTTGGCTCCATCAGCAGCTGTTAGGGGATGGCAGCAGTGGGGAGCAGCACCAGAGCAGCTCTGCCCAGGCTGCCTCTTACCTCAGTCCTCTCCCATTGCTTGGTGAGTCCCCATCCCCCATCTTGCCTTCTCCAGGATGCCAAAAATCATTGGCAAGTCACTCATTGTCAGGCTGGATGAAACCCAGGAGGGGTTTAGTGAGCAGCCCCCACCCCACTAGAGCTCCGTGGTGGTCACCTGGGTCACCTCTGAGCGCGGGTCGTCCCCTGCCTGGCCCCGGCAGCCCCTCTGGAGGCTGCCCACCTCTAGTCATGCCGGGTTATTGGGGGCTTCCGAGGGGGTGCAGGTGGAGACACCTTCCCTCACGGTGTTCCTGGCACGGGAGAAGCCGGTTTGGTCCCTTCGGGCTCGCAGGGGGAGGCAGAACTCTCGGAAACACCTCTTGAAGTTTTCATCCAGGAAAGCGTAAAGGACGGGGTTGAGGCTGCTGTTGGTGTAACCCAAGGCGATGCAGAAGTGCAGGCTGGCCACCACGTAAGGGTTCTTCTTGTCTATGTCCACCAGGGTCCAGACCATGACGAAGATGTGGATGGGGGTCCAGCAGATGATGAAGGCTGCCACCACCACCAGCACCATCCGGGTGATGCGCCGCAGGTTCCGATCCTTCTCCTTGGAGCCCGAGAGGAGCCGAACGCTCTTGAGGCGCAGGATCATCAGCCCGTAGCAGATGGTGATGACCAAGATGGGGACCATGAAGGCAAAGATGAAGACGCAGACCTTGGTCACCGTGTCCCAGTAGATGGGAGGGTCAGGAAACTGGAGAGTGCACAGGACCACCCCGTCTGTGGGAGAGAGAGAGAAGGGGGGATCAGAGGTGGGGGCTCTGCTCTGGACACCGCCTCCTCGGCATGGCTGGGGGGGTTAAAAACATCAGGAGATGGATGCCCACCTGCCAGGGCTTTGCAGAGCTTTGGGCCACCAATCCCCTGCCCTTAGGGTGCTGAGAGGACTGCAGAGCCTCCTGGGCCACCTCCTCCCAGCCCCTCTCCCTGTGTCACCTCCTCCCAACCCCTCTCCCTGTGTCACCTCCTCCCAGCCCCTCTCCCTGTGTCACCTCCTCCCAACCCCTCTCCCCGTGTCACCTCCCACTGAAACACTGCAAGTGGCTCAGCTCAGGTTGGAAGGGGCTTAGAGCAACCTGGGCTGGGGGGAGGTGTCCCTGCCTGTGGTGTAAGGTGGGACTGGATGGTATTTAAGGTCCCTTCCAACCCAAACCAGTCTGGGATTCTGGGATTCTGAACCTGCCTCTTCCTCCTGAGCTTTCCTGTGTGGTGACCCCACAGAGCAGCTGCAGATCTTAGCACGGGGTGGCTGAGGGCTTTGCAATCCCTTTGGGGGTGGTTTTAGGCACCTGACTTCCACCTCAGGAGCTGGGAAGAAGCACCAGTCGGACTGGAGATGGGAAAGACAAATCCTTGGGATGGTTTCTAACCCCTGCAGCCCAGATGGAAGCCAACACTGGTGCCTTCCCCATCACTGAGCTCTGCGGGACCAAGAGGCTGGAGGGAGAGATGGGAGATAGAATCCTAGAATCCTAGAATGGGCTGGGTTGGAAGGGACCTCAGAGCTCATCAAGTCCAACCCTTGCTCCACTCCCCCTGTGGTTCCCAGCCCATGGCACTGAGTGCCACATCCAGGCTCTTTTGAAATATCTCCAGGGATGGAGAATCCACCCCTTCCCTGGGCAGCCCATTCCAATGCCTGAGCACCCTCTCCCTAAAGAAATTCTTTCTAATGTCCAACCTAAACCTCCCCTGGCACAACTTGAGACCTCTTGTGCCCTCTTGTCTTGCTGAGAGTTGCCTGGGAAAAGAGCCCAACCCCCCCCTGGCTCCAACCTCCTTTCAGGGAGTTGGAGAGAGTGATGAGGTCTCCCCTGAGCCTCCTCTTCTCCAGCCTCAACACCCCCAGCTCCCTCAGCCCTTCCTCACAGGACTTGTGCTGGATCCCTTCCCAGCCTCCTTGCTCTTCTCTGGACCTGCTCCAGCACCTCAATCTCCTTCCTGAGCTGAGGGGCCCAGAACTGGACACAGGACTCGAGGTGTGGCCTCGTCAGTGCTGATGGGAGATGGGAGATGGGAGATGGGAGATGGGAGATGGGAGATGGGAGATGGGAGAGGAGGGGACCCTTCCCACTTGCCTTTTGACTTGGTGACTGCCATGATCATGATGGGCACCCCGATGAGGGAGGAGAGCACCCAGATGCAGACGTTGATCAGCTTGGCCTTGGCGGGCGTGCGGAACTCCAGGGCTCTCACGGGGTGGCAGACGGCGACGTAGCGGTCAACGCTCATCATGGTGAGGGTGAAGATGCTGGTGAACATGTTGTAGTAGTCAATGGAGAGGATGATTTTGCAGAGCAGCTCCCCAAAAGGCCAGGTCTCCATCAGGTACTTGGCACTCTGGAAGGGCAGCGTGCTGGTGGCCACGGCGTCTGCCAGGGCCAGGTTGAAGATGTAGATGTTGGTGGCTGTCTTCATCTTGGTGTACCTGGGGGATGGGGGGAGAGAAGGGAGCTTTTCCAGACAGGTAGGTGGTCAGGGCTGCCTTATCCTGCCCAAATCTTGGGGTGTGTGTGTGATGTGGGGAGGAGAGGACGTGGCCTGGCTCTCCAAGCACCCACCGGGTGCCACCACTTGGTGCCTGCTCTTGAGGTCCCGTTCTGCAGCACCCAGTTCTGCTTTGCCTCAGAGAGAAGGAAGAATGTGTCAGGAGCTTAGGAGGGAGAACGAAGGGCCAGGCCAACATGAGTGACGCTGTGGTGGGTGTTTACTCCAGGCCACCTCATCAGGACAAGGAGGTTGATGAGGTTGATGAAGGCTCAGCACCTTCCCTGATGGACCAGGGAGAAGGTGGAGGAAATATCCCTGGGTTGGAGCCCAAATACCTGAGCAGGGGACCTTACCCAGGTTCTGCAGAGCATGGCATGGACCCCACCAAAGCCATTATCCCTTCCCTGACCAGGGGGGTGACACTCATGTGGCTGCTTCTCATCAAAGCAAATCTAGAGAAGTTTTTGGGGAAGTCACTCCTCCAATTAAATCAATTTCTTCCATCGCCCTGACCCAGCTGCACAAGTTCCTCTACCTCCCCCAAACCTCCTTTAGCTGATTTTCCACCCGATAACTCCTGATTATCCACCTTGCCTCCCTGGTGGGTTTACTTGCAGAAATGGGATTGATTATCCCCAGAAACCAGCTGGGAGCTGCCCAATTATTCAGGCTGGAGCTCCGGAGCTTTTGAGGCAGCCTTGGCTACAGCACGGTGGCTCCATGGTGTCCCTTGCCCTGATCTGGCACATGGGTTCTGGTCCTTGTCACCCCAGGGGTAAGAGAAACACCTGGTCCTGAGTGGTGAGACCCATCCTGAAGGGATAAGGGTGCTGGAGTGGGTGCTGGGGTGGGAGCTGGGGTGGGTGCTGAGATGGGTGTTAGGGTGGGTGTTGGGTGGGTGCTGGGGTGGGTGTTGGGTGGGTGCTGGGGTGGGTGTTAGGGTGGGTGTTAGGGTGGGTGTTAGGGTGGGTGTTAGGGTGGGTGTTGGGTGGGTGTTGGGGTGGGTGTTGGGTGGGTGTTGGGTGGGAGCTGGGGTGGGTGTTGGGGTGGGTGTTGGGGTGGGTGTTAGGGTGGGTGTTAGGGTGGATGTTAGGGTGGGTGTTGGGTGGGTGTTGGGGTGGGTGTTAGGGTGGGTGTTAGGGTGGGTGTTGGGTGGGTGTTAGGGTGGGTGTTAGGGTGGGTGTTAGGGTGGGTGTTGGGTGGGTGTTGGGGTGGGTGTTGGGGTGGGTGTTGGGTGGGTGTTGGGGTGGGTGTTAGGGTGGGTGTTAGGGTGGGTGTTGGGGTGGGTGTTGGGGTGGGTGTTAGGGTGGGTGTTAGGGTGGGTGTTGGGTGGGTGTTAGGGTGGGTGTTAGGGTGGGTGTTAGGGTGGGTGTTAGGGTGGGTGTTGGGTGGGTGTTGGGGTGGGTGTTGGGGTGGGTGTTGGGGTGGGTGTTAGGGTGGGTGTTAGGGTGGGAGCTGGGGTGGGAGCTGGGGTGGAAGCTGGGGTGGGAGCTGGGGTGGATGTTAGGGTGGGTGCTGGGGTGGGTGTTGGGGTGGGTGCTGGGGTGGGTGCTGGGGTGGGTGGGGTATCCACCAACTTGTTGCTTTCAGGTATGGAACTTCCTCATCAAGGCAATGGCTTCACTGGGGTGGTTTGGGGAGCCTGAGGAGCTCCAGCAGCAGAAGCAGATGCTTTGCTCTGCTGGGGGGGGATGGATAAACCTCTTCCCTGGAGCAGGGGCTTGGTTTGCAGCTCAGAAGGCCAAGGGGGAGGGGAATGGGGGGGTCACCACGCTGGATCCCTCCATCCTGTGTGATGGGTTGGAGCTCAAGGTTGCTGCTGGAAGGGGCTGAATGCCCTGCCCTGAAACCCCAGCTCCAAAGCATCAACTGAGTCATCCCCATCACCCAAATCATCTCCATCCCACTCATCCCCATCATCCCACTCATCCCCATCATCCCATTCATCCCCATCACCCCCATAGTCCTGGCCACCCCATCATCTCCATCATCATTCCCATCATCTCCATCATCATTCCCATCATTTCCATCATCATTCCCATCAGCTTAATGATCCCCATCATCTCCACCATCAGCCCCATCACCTCCACCACCCCACTCACCTCCAGCACTGCTGCTTCCCCCTCCCCAGGACCCCCCCATGATGCCCAAGGAGGGGGCTACAGCCCAGCCCCCCCCCAGCCCTGGCACATCTGGCAGAGGTTGGGGAAGTGCTTACCCAGCAGAGCTGAGCACGCCTGGCAGAGCACAGCCTGAATAACTCATTTATTTTTTTTTCCACTTTCCTCAAAAAGCAGAGATCAAAGAAGTGTGAATCTACCCGAAATGACTATTTCTTTTTTAATTTTTTTTTTTTTTTAACTAGATGAGGCAAAACCTGACAATAAGAGAAATCCTCATCCCGAAGAGATGCGTTCGGCCAAGAGCTTTGGAAAAAAATAACAGTGCAGGAGGAACAGAAAAGGGCTTTTCAAGGAAAAAAAAAAAAAAATGACATTTTTATATGCAGTTCTTTGAAACAAAACCCAGTTCAGCTGAAATGTTTCCACCCTTGGGCAAGAGGCTGCCATTTGCAGCCAAGGAGAAGGAGGAGGGAAGGCTGGTGGAGCTGGGTGCTGGTCCCAGCTGATATTTCCTCCCAGGGAGAAATGGGATTTTTTTTGCATCCTTCATCTCCCAACTCTACTGACAGCACCACCCGGGGGCTCTCCCCCCACCACCATCTCCTCCTGACCCTGCTGAGATGGAGAAAAGGAGAAAGGGAAGGGAAATGGGATGAGCACCCTGCACCAAGCTGCTCTCCAGCAGAGCACCAACCACCTGAGCTGGAGCTACTCAAACCCCAAAACCTGATTTATTCCACAGACCCCATCACCCCATGGACTCCATGGGGATTTTACTCAACCCCCTCAACCTGATTTATTCCACGGACCCCATCACCCCGTGGCTTCCTCTACAAGCTGTGCCCTTCTCATCCTGCAACCAAGAACTTGTGTTTCCCCCCCCCCCATGCACCAGGGTCCCCCCTCTCCTATGCCCAAGCCCCACCATCACCCTTGTATCTGGTCACCCATCACCCTCGTGTCTTGCTGCCCATCACCCTCCTATCTGGCCACCCATCACCCTCGTGCCTGGCCACCCACCACCTCACCTCTGTCTCCCTGCCCCTTGAGGAGCTCTGCTGTGTATTTGTAACCACCCCAGGGGGTGTGCAGATGGGGGGTGGGGGGTGGGTGCCCCCCCCTGCCCTGCCTGGGTTGGGGTGGGATTTTTCATCAGCTTGAAGCAGCCTCCAAAAAAAAAAAAAAAAGAAAACTTCAGCCCTGGACTGCAGAAACAACTGAAGGGAATTTGTGCAGCGTGGAGGGTGTCACAGTGAGGGATGGGGGATCATTAGAGCCCCTCCAGCTGGTTCTGCTCCTGGAGGAGAGAGTTTGAAAGAGGAGGAGGAGGAGGAGGAAGATGTCATCTGCCAGGATGGACGAGGGGCTGGGACTGATGATCTCCAGAGGTCCCTTTTGCAATGGGGACCCTGCTGTGATTTCTCCAGCAGCAGCTTGAAGCCTCCCTGAGAGCAAATCCCCATTGCTCAGAGCACCTTCCACAGCCCCCAGCTCATTAAGGTCCACTCTAATTAATTAACAAAAGTGGCAACTTGAACCCGAGCATCTTTGGGCTGAACCCACCTGCAGCATCCCCAGAAGGGTGATGGGCAACCAGATAGGAGGGTGGTGGGTGGCCAGGAACAAGGGTGATGGGCAACCAGATAGGAGGGTGGTGGGTGGCCAGGCACAAAGGTGATGGGCAACCAGATAGGAGGGTGGTGGTGGCCAGGAACAAGGGTGATGGGCAACCAGATAGGAGGGTGGTGGGTGGCCAGATACAAGGGTGATGGGTGGCCAGATACAAGGGTGATGGGCAACCAGATAGGAGGGTGGTGGGTGGCCAGGAACAAGGGTGATGGGCAACCAGATATGAGGGTGATGGGCAGCAAGACACGAGGGGGATGAGCTGCCAGAGATGAGGGTGATGGGTGGCCAGGCACGAGGGTGATGGGCAGCAAGACATGAGGGTGATGGTGTGGTTGATGGGCACGTTTCAGGCTGGTTTCCTTCCTCCCCCCCCCATGAGTCACCAGATTTCTTTCCTGCGCAGGCAGCACGAGGCTGTGACCTCCTGTAAAGATCACTGTGGACTGGGGGTGTTGGGCAGGGGTGAACAGAAATGGTTAAAAATGGGGATTTAGGGGATTTGGCTTCAATCAAGCTACAAGGGCTGGGTTGGCTGAGGGGTTTTGGAGGGGACTGGGTAGGAATTTGCTCTCTGTGCTCCTGGGGGGCCCAGGGATGGAGGAGGAGGAATGAACCTGTAGAAACCCACCAGCTGCTGGCCCCCAGCTGTGGGGTCTCGGGGGTCTCCCTGCCATCTGGGCAGCTTTTCATGGTGACATTGGTGTGCTGGAAACGACCAACCCCAAAGCCTCTTGCTGTGCCTGGACCAGAGGTGCCCAACCCTGCTCCTCCCCACTGGCAGGGCCCGGGGGCACACACAGAGTCCTGGGGCTCAGAGTAACCCCCCCAGACACCAACTTTGTGCCCCCCGGGGCACACTCAGTTTTTGCTTTTTCCTCTGCTGGGATCTCACCCCTGGTGCTGTCACACTCACCCCTGGTGCACACTCACACCCGCTGCACACCCACTCGTGGAGCACACTCGTTCTCTTGCCGTGTCACACCTTGCACGAGGTGCACACCCAGCCCCAGAACACACGGGCTCTGCCCGACACCTCCTGTGTGATTCACACCCCCCTGGTGCACACCTCTGCACCCCCTCCCCTGTGCAACCCCCCACCCACTGCACCCCCTCCCCAGTGCACACCCCCAGTGCATCCCCTCCCCAATGGACCCCCCACACCCAGTGCACCCCCTCCCCAATTCACCCTCTCCCCACTGCACCCTCTTCCCACCGCACCCCCCCCGATGCACCCCCTTGATGCACCCCCTCCCCACTGCACCCACCCCACTGCACCCCTCCCGGTGCACACTCCCCCCTCTCCCCCCCCATCCCGGGGGTCTCTCTCCCACCTGACGATCCCGTACATCACCAGGAGGTTGCCCAGCAGCCCCACCACGCACACCACGGAGTAGAGGGCGGTGATGACGATGGCGATGAGGACGGAGCTGACACCCTTGGCCCGCTGCAGCCCGGTCTGGTTGCCCTCCGGACCGGGCAGGGGGTCCCAGACGCTCGCGTTGTCCCAGCCGGTTCCGCCCGCTGTCGGCAGCTCCATGGCCCGGCCCGGCCCGGCCCGGCCCGCCCGGGGCTCATCCAAGGTCCGCGGGTTCGAATCCCGCTCCTACCGCCGCCGCCTGCTCCAGCACCCGCCCGCCCGCCGGTGCGGGTTTATAAACCCGCTGTGTCCCCGAGCCACGTGGGGCTGGGGCTGGCCCTGCCCCCTCCCCTGCCTGCTACCCGCCCCCCCTCTATCTGCCCCCCTTCTACCTTCCTCCCCCTTCCATCCCTGCCTCCCCCCACCCCGACACATTTTTCTCTCCCTCGACGGTCTTCGCCTCCCCCCCCGCCCCCCCCTATCCCCGACCATCGCCTGCTTCCCCTCAGCCCCTCCCGGCCCCCCCCCCCCCGCCTGTTTCTCTCCCATCCCTCCATTCCATTCCTGCCTTTCACCCCCTCAAGTCCCCCCCCCCCCCCGCCGCTCGCTGTCACCCCCTCCCCATTCCTGCCCTGTACCCCCCCCTTCCATCCCTGCCTCTCCCCCACAACCCCTGCCAGCCGCCTCCTCCCGTGTCCCTGCCTGTCCCCCCCCCCTGTCCCTGCCTGCCCCCCCCCTTTGTCCCTGCCTGTCCGTCCCCCCCCCCTCGGTCCTTTCTTGTCCCCCTCTCGGTCCTTGTCTGTTCCCCCTGTTCCCTGCCACACAACCCCCCCTCGGTCCTTTCCTGTCCCCCCCTCGGTCCTTCCCTGTCCCCCCCCTGTCCCTCCCTGTCCCCCCCTCGGTCCCTGTCTGTCCCCTCCTTGCTGTCCCCCCCCTCCCCCCGGAGCCGCTGAGGGTTGCGGGGGCGACCCCGAACATCCCGGGGAGGGTTCCGGGCTTGGGGGGGGGGTGCGCTGTGTCTTGGGTTTTCTTTGTCTGGAAGAAGGAAGGAGGGGAGGGGGTGGCAGCGACAAGCTGCCCCCTTGTCCCCAAAGCAAAGCTGGGGGGGTCACCAATCCCCCCACCCCCCAGCACCTTTTCACCTTTTCCTCCTCTCCCATCCATGTTCTGGGGGGTGCTGGATGGATCTGGGGGGTGCTGAGGAGGTTTGGGAGAGATGCTGTGGGGTGAGGGTTTGGGGGAGGGAATTAGGGGGGACACAGAGAGGATTAGGAGGGGGAGACGTGGGGAAGCGGGGGGGGATCTGGGGAATGAGGGATTTTGGGGGTTGCGATGGAAAAATGGGTGCAATGGGAATTTGGGAAAGAAATGGGGGAGTTAGGAGGGATTTGGGGGGTTAAGGGTTCGGGGGGGGCTAGAAGGGGTTTGGGGGGGTGCCACGGGCAGCTCAGCAGATCTGGGCTTGTGGGATGCTGGGGGCCACCCTCCCCTCCCCACAGCTTTCCCTCTTTTCAGGGTCTGCAAAATGAGATGTTTTCCGGGAGCCTTGGCAAAGGGGGAGAGGGGGGGCTTTGGGGACCTGTTTTTGGGGTTCTTATCTCCTGTCTGCTTTGGGGATGGGCTCAGCCACTGCCCCGTGCCCGGGCTGTGCTGGGGAAGAGGCTTCGCTGTGATTTTGGGTGCTGAGGAGGGACAGAGCAGGGGACAGGGGACAGGGGACACGGGACAGAGGAAAGGCCAGCAGCTGGTTCAGCCCTGGAGAAGGATTTTTTTTCAGCCAGCAGCAAACTCCCCGCAGTGTCGAAACATCCAGACACTTCATCAAGAACCTCCTGGGAGGGAATTAACAACTTGTCACTCATCCCCACGGTAAACACCTCCCGCACCACTGCCCGGGGACGTTCCTACCATCCCGGCTGAGGGGTTGGTGACATTGGTCCCAGCTCCATCCCAAAGGGCTGGTGGGATGGCGACAGGCAGGAACTGGGAGCACTGGGATGGGTTTAAGCTCCTGGAGGGGATGTCCAGCCCCCCCGGGTTGGTTTTCCAAGGGAGGCACCGGGGCACAGGGATGTGTCCTGTCCGTGCCTGTCCTCGGGGACACGGGGGTTAAAAACACCTTCCCGGGGTGGGGACAAGCTCGGAGAGGTGACAAAGCTCCTTTGTGCACAGCTCTGCCCCAGTCTGACTGCTCATGGCTCCCGGCAGAGGGAAACGTCGGGTCGGGGAGTGCGAAATAGATTTGGGAGGGGGGGGGAGGGGGGGAAGGTTGAGGAGCTCTTTGGAAAAGGGATCATCCCTTCCCTTGGCTCCCGGCATGGCTGGAGAGACCCCACACGGACCTTTTTCCAAGGGGTTATCTGCAAAGGACTAATCATGCTGGCAGGTTCCAACAAACACGTCCTCTCGGCTCAGTTTGGCCGTTTAGTTGTTTATTTTTCTTTTTTTCTTTTTTTTCTTTTTTTTTTTTTTCCCCCCAGCTGGAAAGTTAAAAATAAACCCGGCAGATACATAAAACAAACGGGAAAAAAAATCTTTAAAGGGCTTCTCCTCTTCATCCACCTGCCTGCCCTGGCTGCCCAGGTTTCCAAAACTTGGGGAAACTGAGGCAGGGAGGTGCCACGGGAGAGGAAACCACCCCCCCGTGTAGGCAACAAGGGAAGGGGAGTGATGGCTCCTGCAAGTCCCAGTCCCTGTGGCTACTGGTGGCCCCTTCCTGGCCAGCAGTGATGGGGGGGTTGGCTGCACCCTGAGCTTTATCCTGGGATTGCTCCTCTTGGGAAGTTCTCCACAGCATCAGCAGGGCTCCTGTTTTCTCCTCCAGCCCCTGGATAATGGGGGGATGCTGCCCCCCACCCCATCCAGCCCGGGAGGAGAGGAGGAGGATTTCAATCAAGTGGAGCTGGTGAGAGGCAGGGTGAGGCTGTCAAGGAGGAAAATTGATGGTGTTCATCTGCTGGAGTCCACCCCAAGGGGATTCACAGCCACGGGTTGATTGACTCAGAGGCTGCAAACTCCACAAAGAATATTTCACCATGGGAAGACCCCTCTTCCCTGTTGGAATTTATAGGTTTTAATTAAAATGGCCATAAAAAGAACAGGCAGGAGGTGGGAACCTGCTCTGCCAGGACTGGGGGCAAAATCCAATGGGATCTCTGGAGGTTCATGGAGGGGGAGAGCAGGAGAGGGGGAGGGAGGTGATTTCTCCCCAAAGGTTTTCAGGAACTCAGGAGGATGCTGAGTGTCCAAATGTGCTGTGGACTTCTTGGAGAGAGAGAAAGGGGCTCTGGCAACCTTGTGTCTTGTCCCCCATGGCCATGGGATGGAGAAAGAGCCCGAGAACTCCCTCACCAGGGCAGCTCTGCCAAGTATGGAGCTGCAATAACATAAAGACATACATAGAAATATAAAACAATATACATATAAATGTGAAGTACATATTTTAAAAATATAAATATAATTTAAATCTGTTATTTGGCAGCTTATCAATCATTTGGGTTTTTGTTTTGCCTTTAAAGCAAATACCCCCCAGGCCTGGAGCTCAGCATCTGCCCCCATCCCATGGGAATAGGGACAAGATCCCATTGAGCTGCAGGAGCCTTGGGATGGCTGGGTGGAACTGCCAAGGTTTTCGAGGTCAAAGATGGGAAGCTGGGAAGTTGGAGATGGCTCTGGGCTCCCACATGGCTGGAAAGGCAGAAAAAAAAACACCTGCAAAAAGATGAATGTTGAGTTTGCCCCTGGTGGATGCAACCTGCTCTAGGTTGAACCTGCTCTGGCAGGGGGGGTGGAGCAGATGAGCTCCAGAGGTCCCTTCCAACCACTGACCCACTCTGGGGGTGCTGTGGGAGAGCTGGTGAGGTGTCCTGCCTTGAAACCTCTAGGGTTTCCATCCATCCATCCCTCCATCCATCCCTCCATCCATCCATCCATCCATCCCTCCATCCCTCCATCCATCCATCCATCCCTCCCTCCATCCCATCCATCCATCCCTCCATCCATCCATCCATCCATCCATCCATCCATCCATCCATCCCTCCCTCCCTCCATCCATCCATCCATCCCTCCATCCATCCATCCATCCATCCATCCATCCCTCCATCCATCCATCCATCCATCCATCCATCCATCCCTCCATCCATCCATCCCTCCATCCATCCATCCATCCATCCATCCATCCCTCCATCCATCCATCCATCCATCCATCCATCCATCTCTCCATCCATCCATCCATCCATCCATCCATCCATCCATCCCTTCCTCCCTCCCTCCATCCATCCATCCATCCATCCATCCATCCATCCCTCCATCCCTCCATCCATCCATCCCTCCATCCATCCACCCATCCCTCCCTCCATCCATCCATCCATCCCTCCATCCATCCATCCCTCCATCCATCCCTCCATCCATCCATCCATCCATCCATCCATCCATCCATCCCTCCATCCCTCCCTCCATCCCATCCATCCCACCCCCCTTATTTCAGCCCCTTCAGGCAGGGGGGGGTGGCTGTGCTTGGGGAATTTCTGTCTCATTGCATCCAGGAGAAACCCAAGAGGGGAAAGAGAGCTCTGGATGGAGCCCAACTTTTGGGGAACCAATTTTGGGGAGGCTCACTGTGCACCCATCTCCCTGGGTTAGAGGGGTGACCTGGGGCACCCCTGGGACAAGTGCAGCACCCACCAGCTCCCTGGTTTCTAGAGGTTTCCCTCCTGGTTTCTGGAGGGCTGAGGAGTTTGGGGGCTTGGAACAGAAGCACCAGAAGGACCAGAGGCTCCACAAGCAGCACCTCAACCCACTGAGCACCCAGCAGGCTGCAGGTCCAGGCTGCTCTCCCAGGGGCTCATCCCTTCCCCTCCCTCCTCTGCCAGCTCCAGGTAAATCAGCCTTGAAGGGGAAAATGGGCTGATCTGAGCGGTTTTGTGTTGGTTTGGGGGTTGTTTATTGTTTGGTGGTTTTTTTTTTGGTTTGTTTTGTTCCACGTCAACACAGCAGAGTGTTTCCATACCTTGTGGGGCAGCTGCTGGGAAAGAACAAAGCCCGACAGGGGAGTTAAAATTAGATGAGATTCATCTCTGCCTCAGCACCCCACGTGCCTGAGAGGAAGGAGAGGGAGGGTTGTTGAGGTTGTGGGTTTGGTTTTTTTGGTTTTTTCTGCAGTCTGATTTCCTCAGCAAGGTGTGAGGGGGAGGCTGTGTCCCCCCCTTTCCAACCCTGTTCCTTCCCCCCCCACCCCAGGCAGGGGATTTGCAGAGGTGCTGGAGCTTGGGTGGGAAATCTCAGCTCGGCACTCAGCCCATTCCCAGAGAGCAGTGATGTCCCGTGGGGTGGCACATCCCCCAAAATGTGCTTGTGTCCCCCAGGACATGGGGAAAACTTTCCCCTGGGGGATTGGTTGATTTGAGGAGCTCCTGAACTCTTCTTTTTCACCCAGACTCCTGCCTGGCCCCATAGTGGGGACAGGGACAGGGACAGGGACAAGGACAAGATCCCCAAGCAGTGCTGGCAGCAGAGGACCCTGTACCGTGTCCCATCCCCAGGAGACTCAGTCCCAGGAGCTTTTTTATCCCTGCTTGTTGTTTATTTAGGTCCTTTCCCTTCCTGCTCAGTGCTGCTGACAATGGAGCAGTGATTGGGAACTGGCACTGTCTCCCTGGCTTTGGGGACACGTCAGGCAGAGCTCTGTCCCCTCCCCACCATCACCCGGGTGGCTCTTGGAGGTGGCATCACCACATCAGGGCACGGGGACCCCGTGGATCAGCTCCTCCCTGAACAAGGAGGGGGACCCAGGGGGGGCTGTGGCTCCCAGCAGGAGCTGGAGCTGCTGGAGGAGGGACCCGGGGTGGCTGTGAGCCCTGGGACCCCGTGTCCTGGTGCTCGTGGCCAGCTGTGACACGGGGACCGTATGTCCTGGTGCCAGTTACGGCACAGTGAAGGGACAAGGGCTCCATGTGTCACACTCCCAAGGGACAGGGAGGAGTTTCATGGCCCAGTTCCTCCTCCAGCCCTTTGCCAACCCCAGGGATTCTCCTTGGCTTCTCTTCCCAGCCTGACCAGCTCAGCTGCCTGCTGCCATCTGTCCCACTTTGTCCCCGTGGCCTTGGGTGAGCATCTGGAGAGGACAGCACCTCCAAAGGGACACAGATGGTGGCCACCCCATGCCATCTATTTTTCCAACACTGGAAAGCCAAGCCACCTGCTTCCCAGTCCATCAGGAGTCTCTGGAGAGCAGGGAGGTGGCACAGCTCTGCTGTGGTCACAGCTCCTGGGCTGCTGGTGGCATCTTGGTGGCACCGAGCACTTGATCTGCTGGCTTTGGTTGCAATGGTTGAGTGGATTGGGAAGGAAATGGTGGCATTTGGTAAATGGGTGCTGTGAGGGCAGAGAAGGAGTGTTCTCCAGGGAAAAGGGGTGGCCTGGGGGTCCTCAGGGGTGTTGGGACCCCTGGTCTGGTCTTTTCTTGCAGACAGAAGATGCCCAGACACATCCCAGCTGAGGTGGCTTCAACCAGAGGTTGGATCCCATCAGGGATGGGGCTTGGAGGGAATCTCTGGAGCTGTGAGAGCCCAGCATGGGAGCACCACCAGGGCTCCAGCAGGGTGCTGGGCACCCCTGAGCCACCTCGGGCCATCCCAAGGGTGAGGTGCTGGTCCCACGGTGCTGATCCAGGGATGGACAAGGGCAGGGAGCAGGCAGGGACTGGAGGAAGAGGAGCTCAGGCAGCACCAGGTCCTGCTTGGAGAGCAGGTTCCCCTCCTCCAGCCTCCAGCTCCAGCCACAGCTGAGCACAGGAGGTGATTTTTCTTTCTCTCTCTCCCTTCTCTCCATTTTCTTTCTTCCCTTGAATGATGCAAAAATCCTCACCCCCCCCCTCTCCCTGCATCTCCCAGCTGTGCAGGATCTTCCTCCTACTCTTCCTCCCCACGAAGCTGGGGACAGACCCAGGTCCCCATCACCCTCCAGCCCCACTCCCTGCCCTTGAGAAGACATTTGCAGAAAGATTTCTTCCCTGCTTATCAGCTTGGAGTTGTTTGGTTTGTTTTTCCTTTTCCTGGAGAATCTTTTTAGGGCTGCAGAGCTGCAGGTCTCAGCTGGGCTGTCCCCAGGGAGCTCTTGGCCAGCCCGGGTGGAGGTTTGAGGTTTAAATAAAGAATAGGGAGAAGGAAAAAAATGGAAAGTGGGGATTTAACGATTGGAACGGTTCTTCTTCCACATCTATCTGTCTGCCTAGCTAAACAGCGACTTCTATTTTCTGTCTCCAAGATGCCAGCACCTCTGCACCGAGCCAGGGGAAGCAGCTGAGAGCCCAGCCACAAGGATTTAAAAGCACCGTGAAACGCCCGGTGCTTCAGGAACCCTTGGGCTGATGGAAGCTCTCTGCGACAGGACATGTTTATTTATGAAGGAGAGGAAAACAAGCTGGAAAAAGGTTGTTTGGGTTTTTTTCCTCCTTGTTCTCAAAGCTTGGGCTGTAACCCCCCCTTCTTGTTCCCCAATGGATGCAGAGCAGTGGTGGGAAGCAGCCCCTTGTTCTAGGAGGGGTTGACTTAGAGGATTTTTTTTTTTTTAAGGGTTTTTTTGGTTTTTTTAGTGTTGTTTGGGGTTTTAACTTGCCTCTCCTGTGCTGTGCATCTGCCATGGGTGGCAGGGAGCAAAGCTTGCTCAGGAAGACCTTGATCCCTGGGAGCTTTGGGCTTTGAGGTAGGGATTGGAGAAACCTGGGAATCTGGGAGGTGTCCACGCAGAAGGGTTGGAGCTGGATGATCTTTAAGGCCCCTTCCAACCCAACCCATTCCAATTCTAGGAGCTGGGGACCCCATGGAAGCAGCACCACCCACATCTCCACCCAGATGCCATAGGGAGCATCCCCTGCCCGGGACCACCTGATTCCCAGGATGGATTTTTCCAGCTTCCATCCTCCTCCTGCCTACCAGGAGACACCAGCAGACGGGGGAGGAGGGGGAGAAAAAAGAGCAACACTAATATTCGTGTTCCATTAATGACTTTCTGAAATGTTCCCGGGCTAAGTGCTCCCATTTCCCCTCTCAATGAACCTCCCCCCCTCCCAGCTCAGCCCTGGGAGCCTCAGGAGCGGGGCTGGGGGGTGGCAGCCAAGGGGCCAGGTTTAATTTGCTGTAGCCCAGCTATCTTTGGAAGAAAACTCATTTTTTTTTTTTTTTTTTCCCTCCTCCTTTCTCCTTGTTCTTCTGCTTTCCCCGCATCCCCGGCAGCGCGGGGCTGAGTCACCGGGAGAGCATCAGCACCGGCTTCCTCCCTGGGGCTCTGCAGCTCTCATCACCAGGACTTGTTGGAGGGTTGCTGGTCGGTTTGGTTGGTTGTTTTGGGTTTATTTTAATTTTTATTTCCTTCCTAGCAACATTCCTACCCCCAGGAACTACCCTCATCGCGTTTCACCTCTCAGCAGCACCTTTCACCTCCCCTTGGGTGGGGGGCACAGATGGGGATGGGTGGCGGGGGCAGGGTGGGTGCTGCACAAACGCCGGGACCTCTCTGAGCCCCCCATTTCCCATCACCTCGATTTAGGGCTGAGCCGGGTCCCCTCCCCAGTCCTCCCAGTCCTCCCAGTCGCCCTCCCCAGTCTCCACGCAGCGGTGGTTGCCATTAACTCCCTAATTACCCGCCGGGCCGGGCCAGGCTGGTTTTGCAGAGCACAATTAATTAGCATTTGTTTCCCTGACGGTTTCTGACCCTGCCAGACTCAGGAGTAAATTGGCTGCTGTGGGGAATGGGTTTGCAGAGCGGCTCCTGGGTAATCGCTTCGCTAATAGGACGAGCTATTTATATAGATAATTTTTTTTTTTTTTTTTTTTTTCACTTTGGAAAGACACAAGCGGCTGGCTGGAAGAATGTGGCCTTGGGTGCCAGCAGCTCGCGGCTTTCGGGCTCCTGGGGACCTTGGAATAAGGAAAATTGGGGAGAAAGGGAGCTGGGGCAAAGCCCCAACCTGCCGATCCGGGGCATTTTTTTTAATGGGGGAAATCATGAGCTGCGTGTGGCTGGGAGATTCCAGACTGGTGCAAAATAAAGGGATAGGGAAGAGGCTTTGGGGATGCTGCAAAGGAGCAAATCGGTTCCCAAATTGGGGAGAAAGGGAGCTGGGACACAGCCCTGATCTGCCAGTCCGGGGATTTATTTTTTTTTTATTATTATTAAATTTTTTTTATTTATTTATTGGGGGAAATCATGGGCTGCGTGTGGCTGGGAGATTCCAGAGTGGTGCAAAATAAAGGGATAGAGAAGAGGCTTTGGGGATGCTGCAAATCGGTTCCCAAATCGGGGAGAAAGGGAGCTGGGACACAGCCCTGATCTGCCAGCCCGGGGCATTTTTTTTTTTAATTTTTTTTTTTTATTGGGGGAAATCATGGGCTGCGTGTGGCTGGGAGATTCCAGAGTGGTGCAAAATAAAGGGATAAGGAAGAGGCTTTGGGGCTGCTGCAAAGGAGCAAATCGGTTCCCAAACTGGGGAGAAAGGGAGCTGGGACACAGCCCCAACCTGCCAATCCGGGGCTTTTTTTTTTAATTTTTTTTTTATTGGGGGAAACCATGGGCTGCGTGTGGCTGGGAGATTCCAGAGTGGTGCAAAATAAAGGGATAGGGAAGAGGCTTTGGGGATGCTGCAAAGGAGCAAATCGGTTCCCAAACTGGGGAGAAAGGGAGCTGGGACACAGCCCTGATCTGCCAGCCCGGGGCATTTTTTTTTTTAATTTTTTTTTTTTATTGGGGGAAATCATGGGCTGTGTGTGGCTGGGAGATTCCAGAGTGGTGCAAAATAAAGGGATAGGGAAGAGGCTTTGGGGATGCTGAAAATCGGTTCCCAAATTGGGGAGAAAGGGAGCTGGGACACAGCCCTGATCTGCCAGCCCGGGGCATTTTTTTTTTATTATTATTATTAATTTATTTATTTTTTAATTGGGGGAAATCATGGGCTGCTTGTAGCTGGGAGATTCCAGACCGGTGCAAAACAAAGGGATAGGGAAGAGGCTTTGGGGCTGCTGCAAAGAAACAAATCGGTTCCCCAAAAAATAATAATAATTAAAAAAACCTGCACAGCTCATTTCTGCACCACAAACCTTGGCCACTCCCTGGGATGGAGAGGAGCAGGGGATGAGCCTGGAATATCCCACCCGTGTCCCCAGCATCCTCCAGCCCACCAGCCTCCCACCCAAGCGGGGCTGATTCAGAGCACGAAGCTCTCCTGCTCCCCAGCTCGGCTCCTCCAGCACTTCATTAGCTCACTAAAGATTAATCTGCTGCTCCTAATTGCCAAGTGCCCGAGAGCTCCTGGCAGGGAGAAAAAAAAAGAAGCGAGAAGGAGAAAAAACCAACTTGGTATTTTCTGTCGGGTTTTTTTTTCCCCCTCTGTAAGATTTAGGTCAGTTTAGTGCTGAGGGAATTCAGCTGGGTTGGGGGGGTGTGTGAGGAGGGGGCTTCTTGCATTTCTTGGGGGGTTTTCTCTCCATCCCAACCCTGGGGAGGGAAGAGCAGGGGTGGCTCCAACCAGAAGAAATGAAAAAAAACACCCCCAGGGAGTTTTTTTCTTGGTTTTATGGGGGATCTTTGCTCAGTTTCTCCTCTGCCTGTTCAGCTCAGGTAGGAAGGGGGGGGGGGGGAAAACTCAGACTGCCAAGTGCTGCGATTTTCAGGAGGCTGAGATCAAAGTGCTCTGCAGACTCAGCAAACCTCTTTTTGGCCAGGAAACAAAAAATAAAAAAATAAAATAAAATAAAAAAAATTAAAAAAAAAAAAAAAAGCGCACTCTTTTTTAAGGTTTGTTTGGGTTTTCTTTAGGAAAAATACGGTGTGTAATTTTCCACGTGTGAATTTCTGGTTCAGAACCAAAGCTTTGGATCCGGTTTGGGCTGATTTGATGCATTTCCTCATCCAAAAAAGCCAGGGAGGAGGTGCCAGGGGGGAATTTTAGGGCACTGCACCCCCCCAGCTCAAGGAACCCTTTTCCTCTCGGGGATCCAAACCTTCCAGGTGACAAACTGATTTTTTTTTTTTTTCCCCCCTCCCTTTGTTTTCCACCTCCTGCTCCATCCCTGCAGACAAGGACCTGCCAGCCCACCTTGGGGACAAGTGACCGGGGCTGGGGGGGTTGGTTCTGAAGCCATCGAGTGAGAGAGAGGATGGGGAAATGGAGTTGCCAGGGAAACCGATGAAGAGGAAAGTGCTGATTATTGTCAAGGCTGGAAAAAAAAAAATAACAAAAAAACCTGCGGGGGAGAAGGGCATCAGCAAAGCTGCTGGGGGGCAGGGGAAGGGGCTGAGCCCCAGAGGAGCTGGGATTGATGAGTAAAAGAGGTCCCTGGGCTGGATCCTGCACCCAGGAGACAGGGTTGACCCCCCTTGAAGTGGCTCAGAACGGGTGACAGGGATCTGGTGGCACTGGGGGTGGCTGTCCCCATGTCTGTGCCCTCCCCGAGGAGGAGGGGGGGGGAAGAGGGTCAGGCCTGGGGACTTGGGTGTCCCCAAGTGCCACCCAGAGCCTGGTTCAACCCTGGCTGCAGCTGGATGTCAGGGAGCACTTTGCTGTCCCTGCCTTGGTGACACTTCCCCTGAGTGGGGTGACACGTCCCCCGTGGGACAGATGGACACGTGGAGATTCTGGGAGCTCCAGCTCAGTGTTTGGGGTCAGGCTCCCTCCAACATCCCTCAGACCCCAAAATACGGGGCTCCAAACCCCATGTCTTGGGCTGGTCCCACCCCGATGTGCCCTCTTGCACCTTGGGGACAACAGGAGAGCCCCCAGGTCCGGTGTCCCCACAAGGTCATTCCCATGGTTTATCCCTCCCCCTCTGTTCCCTGATGGATGCCACCAGCACCTTGCAAGTGGGAATTATTGCCTGGGAGGATTATTAATGACCTTGGTGTGCTAATGAGCACCCAAGCCTGAGGAGCACTCTCTGGGGAAGGGGGGGGGGTGTCCTGACCCAAACCTGGGTGGGGTTAGCACCCAAACCACCTCCAGCTCTGCTTGGGGTGAAAAATTCACATCCCCCACTCAGAATGAAAGGAAAAAATAAAATAAAATAAAAAATAAAAAAAGGAAAGGAAAGGAAAGGAAAGGAAAGGAAAGGAAAGGAAAGGAAAGGAAAGGAAAGGAAAGGAAAGGAAAGGAAAGGAAAGGAAAGGAAAGGAAAGGAAAGGAAAGGAAAGGAAAGGAAAGGAAAGGAAAAGAAAAGAAAAGAAAAGAAAAGAAAAGAAAAGAAAAGAAAAGAAAAGAAAAGAAAAGAAAAGAAGAAAAGAAAAGAAAAGAAAAGAAAAGAAAAGAAAAGAAAAGAAAAGAAAAGGGAAAGGAAAAGAAAAAAGAAAAGAAAGGAAAGGAAAAGAAAAAGAAAAGAAAAGAAAAGAAAAGAAAAGAAAAGAAAAGAAAAGAAAAGAAAAGAAAAGAAAAGAAAAGAAAAGAAAAGAAAAGAAAAGAAAAGAAAAGAAAAGAAAAGAAAAGAAAAGAAAAGAAAAGAAAAGAAAAGAAAAGAAAAGAAAAGAAAAGAAAAAAAGAAAAGAAAAAGAATTAACGAGGACTTCATCCCACAGCTCCACCCTCCTCCTCCCCTCCCACCCATCAGGGGAGCAGCCACAGCCACCTCTGTGTTGTCACTGTCACTTTGCTGTGTCCCCAGCACGTCCTGGTTGCAGGGAGGGGTTGGTGTCCCCAGGCTCCATCCCACACCTCCTGCAGCCCAAGGTGCAGCTCCTGATGCTTTTCCCCTGGAAATCCCCCCCCAAACACCTATGAGTGGGACCTTCAGCAACCAACCCCCAGCTTGGGGGGATGCTCTGCTCTCAGTGAAAGGTCTTTAATCCCCAGGCAGATGATGGGTGGGCATCAAACCCCCCCTTCCATCCCAAGCTGGGGGGGTTGGGGGATTCAAGACACATCCCAGAGCTGGGGGGGGGCTCTTGGGGAAGCACCAGGCTCAATCTTAAGGGTGCAAAGCAAGGTCCAGGTCCCTTCAGGAAGCAAAGCTGTGCCCAGGGGCAACTCACACCTTTATTGCTCCAGCTGGAAGGTCCTTCCCCATCCCTCTCTCTCTCCCCCTCATCCCTTCTTCTTTCTGGAGGACACAGTGCCCTGTGTGTGTCACAGAGAGGAGGGAGGGGGTGGCATCTCCCCAGCATCGTGTCCCCCTGGGTGCCCAGGTGAGGTGTCTGAGGCTCAAACCAAGGTTTCTCCCAGGGAAGAGCAAGCTGTCCAGGTCAGACCAGTTTCCCTCTCCAGGGATGGGTTCCTTCCCAGTGGATTCCCAGCACACCTCAAGCAAAGGGATTTGTGGGGTGGAACCACTCCAATTCCCCAGCAGCCTCTGTCCTGGGAGTTTGGGGGGAGCCCAGTGCAAGGAAAGGGGGAGCAGAGTGTGGGGACCAGAGCTGCCCTGGTCACCCTCCCACCCCATCCCAGTTGCTCGGTGTGGCTGTCCCAGTGTCCCAGGTCACTCCACGTCCCCTCCAGCCCCATCGCCGGGTGCCGTCAGCAGAACTGCAGAAACATGGAATGGTTTGGGTTGGAAAAGCCCCCCCAGATCATCCAGCCCAACCATCACACCACTACTGCCCCAATCCCTGGGCTGAGTGAGTTGGGTTTGGGTTTTGGTTTCCTGAGCATCCTCGGGGGGGATAGGGGGGGGTCCCATCCTCCCCCAGCACTGGGCACCTGGGTCCCCATGAAGCACTGGGGAGTTGAGTGGCCATGGGTGCTGGGCAGCCAGCCTGGCAACGGGATGGTGTGCCCAAAACTGGCTTAAAAAGGGGTAAAAAAATAGAAATTATAGAATATGGAAAGGATTTCTAAGGTCATTGAGTCCAGTTGTTAACCCAGCACTGCCAAGGCCACCGTTGTCCCTCATCCCCACATCCCCAGGGCTCTGAAACCCTTCCAGGGATGGTGGGGACTCCACCACAGAATCCCTCAGGCTGGGAAAGCCCTTCAAGATCCCCAAGTCCAACCATGACCCCAATGCTGACCAAGGCCACCCCCACCCCATGTCCCTCATCCCCACATCTCCAGGGCTCTGAAACCCCTCCAGGGATGATGGGGACTCCAGCCCTGCCCTGGGCAGCCTGGGCCAGGCCCTGACAACCCTTTCCAGGGAGAAATTCTTCCCCAGCTCCAACCTAAACCTCCCCTGGCACCACTTGAGTTGTGCCAAAAGTTCCTCTTGTCCCACCCCTTGTTCCTTGGGAGCAGAGCCCGACCCCCCCTGGCTCCAACCTCCTCTCAGGGGGTTGCAGGGAGCACCCCTGAAATCCAGAGCCATGGGGAAGGCTTTGGGACCCCCCACAGCTCTCCTGCAGCAGGATCATCCCCAGCTCTGCTCCAGAGGGATGGGCAGGAGGGTGCAGGCTGCTGGTAGGATCTCCAGTGATGGGGATGCTCAGGGCCACCCCGTGTCCCCCCCAACTCAGCCCACGAGGAGCAGTACAGTGGAGAACCAGCACCCTCAGCTCCTCCTGGTGCTTGTGCTCCAAGCAGACCCAGAGCTGGGCACTGAGGCCTCACCCAGCCCCCCAGCACATTTTGGGGGACCCAGGGCAGGTTGGGGTCCCCAGCCCCCCCCCAGCTGGGCACAGACCTTCCAGCGGTTCCCGCACTCGTTGCACAACACGAAGGTGGTCATGGGCTCATCAGCACTGCGGGTCTGCACCTGGAGTGATGGAATGGGGGGGCCAGGTCAGTGGGGAAGCCTCTGGGGTCCCTTCCCCCCTAAAAAAACCCCACTCCGTGTCTCCAGGGGAGGGGGTGGGGCTGACCTGGTTGTAGGTGCAGTTCTTCTTCTTGCACTTCCCGCACTGGAAGAGGTCGGTGACGGTGCCGCCCGTCTTGGCCATCTGGTGCTCCCGGATGGCTTCCTGGGTCATGGCGTTCCTCAGCTCCTTCAGCTCATCACTGGCCATCTCCTGCCACCAGCACCGCTTGGGTCAGGACTCAGCTTGAGGACTTTTAGCCAAACCACCACGATCCAGCACCCCTCACCCCCTCCTTTCATCCTCCGAGCCCTGGAGATGCTGAGGGACACGGGGGGACCTGGGCAGCCCTGGGGTGGTGGTTGGGCTGGGTGATCTGGGAGGGCTTTTCCAACTAAATCCATTCCAGATCCACCTGCAGGAGCAGGACTGATGCTGCTCTCCGTTGCTTGCTGGAGAGCTCAGGTCCAGCCAGCTGGAAATGTCACCCCCATCCTCAGACCCAAACTGCAGCCTGCAGGGTGCCAGGAGCATCATTTGGGGACCCCGGTGGAGGAGGAATGGGGACCCCCCATGTCACTGTGACATCCCAACCCAGCTCTGTGATGGACCTGGTGGCCTGCAGGGCCCTGGAAATGGGGGGGGACACACACACCAGGCACTGTCCCCTCCTTTCCTCCTATCCCTGATGCTCCCTGTGACCCAGGAAAAGATGGGAAGCTCCTGAGACAAATCCACCCCCAAGTGAACATCTGGGAAGATCTCCCCCCATCTCAGAGGTCCCCAAGGAGCAGCCCCATGTGTCCCCCCCCAACCTCAGCAGTCATGCGGGCGATGAGGCTGGGCAGGATGGCCCCACACAGCACGTTCCTCCTCAGGTTGGGGTTCTTGGGGTCCTTCAGGTTGCTGATCCTGCTCCTCACCCGGTTCCGATATTTCATATCCGTGCTCTTCAGCTCCTGGAAAATATGTGGGGTCTGTCAAGGAATCAACAGGGAGAGGGGGGGAAGATAAGGGGATGCCACCCCCCACCCACCCCACACACACTGTGGGATGTTCACCCTCCTCCCAGCCTGGCCAAAAAGCCACCAGGTGGGAGGAAGTGGCAGCTTTGGGGTCCCACCAAGGTTTGGGATGAGTATCCAAGAGGAGGAACCACGGGGGGGTTTGGTCCCAGTTTTGGGGGGGACTTCTAGGAGGCCCCAAGCCATGATCTGGAGGTGAATGGAGGTGACTCCATCCCTGCAGGGCTGGCAGGAGATGTGGGCAAGCTCAGAGATGAGGCCTTGGCTGGGTTTGGGGGTCATTTCCCCAGGGATGAAGGCACACACTGAGGTCAAAGGATTTTTTTGGGACACACAGAGGGCAGGTCCTGGGCAGAGGATTTTTTGGGGACACACAGAGAGAGCAGGCCCTGGGCAGAGGATTATTTGGGGACACACTGAGAGCACATCCTTGGGGAGAGGATTTTTTGGGGACACACAAAGAGAGCAGGTCCTGGGCAGAGGATTATTTGGGGACACACTGAGGTCAGATCCTTGGGCAGAGGATATTTTGGGGACACACTGAGGGGAGATCCTTGGGCAGAGGATATTTTGGGGACACACAGAGGGCAGGCCCTGGGCAGAGGGGTTTTTGGGGTCACACAGCCCCTGAGATGAAGGCCCAGGAGATGCTCTGCTCAGCAGCAGGTTCTGACCGAGCTCCGGGCTCCCTCTGCAGGCAGCGGGAACAGCAGAGCCTGGCCCGCTCTGTCCTTGTCCCTTGTCCCCTGTCCCACTCCCTCCCTTCAGCCCAGAGGCAGCCTGGGAACCCCCAGATCTCCTCCCAAAGGATATGATCTTCGATCTCCGAGGCCATCTTCTCGCAGTTGACACCAAACTCCTTGTAGTCATCTAAAGAGGGGTGACTTCCAGGTGTGAAACCAGACAGCTCTCACCATGCACCCCAAAAAACACCTCCCCTGTCCCGTCCCGTCCCCCCCAGGCTTGTCCCAGACACCTAATGTCTAAAAACAAAAAAAAAACAACTCTCTTTTTACCCATCTTGACCCCACCCCATGTCCAGCCCCATCTCGGGGACCCCACCAAGCTCCCCTGCTTTCATCTGGGGCTGAAGATGGAGCTGGGAGCCATGGCTGGGGGTTGGGTGCACAGCCAGGGTGACCTGGGTGTCACAGGGGGCTGGCAGTGCAGGACTGTCCCTAATGGGGCTGTCCCAGAGGAGAAACAGCCCAGGCTGGGCTCCAGTACTCCCCAGTTCCAGTACCTCCCAGCTCCAGGATCTCCCAGCTCCAGTACCCCCAGTACCTCTGGCTCCAGCACCCCCAACTCCACTACTCCTATTCTCAGAACCCCCCAGCCCCGTATCCCTCAGCTCCAGCACCTCCCAGCTCCAGCACCCTGGGTCCCAGTACCTCTGGGTCCAGCATCTCCAGCTCCAGTACCACCACCCTCCCAGCTCCAGCACCCCCAGCCCATCTCCCCCAGCCCATCATCCCCATCACCTCCATCCCCATCACTCCCATCCCATCACCCCCCATCCCCATCAACCCCATCCCATCACCCCCAAGCCCATCCCCCTCATCCCATCCCCCTCATCCCCATCACCCCCATCCCCATCACCCCCATCCCCATCAACCCCATCCCTTCATCCCCATCACCCCCATCCCATCACTCCCATCCCAGTACCCCCATCCCCAGCATCCCCATCACCAGCCCCTCCATCCCATCACCCCCATCCCAATCCCCCCCATCCCCATCACCCCCATCACCCCCATCCCCATCACCCCCATCCCATCACCCCCATGCCCATCCCCCTCATCCCATCACTCCCATCCCTTCATCCCCATCACCCCCATCCCATCACTCCTATCTCCATCACCCCCATCCCCAGCATCCCTATCACTCCCATCCCTTCATCCCCATCACCCCCATCCCCATCACCCCCATCCCCATCACTCACACCCCCATCCCCCCTCCCACGTCCCCCCCCATCCCCCCCTCCCCTCTCACCCTCCATTCTCAGAGCAGCCGTCAGCATCTCGATGCATTTGTCCCTCACTGAGTCCCCAGTGAGGTAACAGGGGGCCAGGAGACAGGGGCTGGGGGAGAAGCTGGGGCTGCTGGGGGACCGGGGGGTCTCTGCTTTGCCCTTGCTGCTGTTGGCTCTGCAGGGCCACACGGGGGGGGGACACACACACACAGAAAGGAGCTGAGGTCCCAGAGCAGCCCCCAGGGATCTCTCGGGGGTCCCGTGGCCGTGGGTTGGGGGTCCCCTACCTCTCCTCTTTGCTGTCACTGGAGTTTCTCCGGGAAGCAGAAGGAGCTGGCAAGGGGCTGGTGCCCAGAGAAGCTCTCCTGAGGGTGGCACAGGGGGACACAGGGGTGACAGGGATGGGGGGCAGGACCTCAGCCCCCCCCCCCAGCACATCGCTGCAGAGGAATCTCCTCCCCAGGGTGGGATTTGCTCCTCGTGGGAAATGTCCCAGCAGCCACGGCAGGGTGGGGGCTCCCAAACATC
The DNA here is from genome assembly GCF_036169615.1 of Heliangelus exortis. Taxonomy (NCBI): domain Eukaryota; kingdom Metazoa; phylum Chordata; class Aves; order Apodiformes; family Trochilidae; genus Heliangelus; species Heliangelus exortis. The sequence goes on along the minus strand of NC_092445.1, from coordinate 2,305,074 downwards.
TGAACCCACCCCCTGGATGCCCTGGGGAGAGCATCCCCAAAGGGGACCCTGCAGGAGCAGCCCCCAGCTCACAGGTACCTCCTGGCAGTGGGGACACCCCTGTGTCCCCCCCCCCAGGGCAGGACCAGACCCTCCTGATACAAGGGGTGCAGGTGACATCCCTGCCAGACCCCAACCCCAACCCTCAAAGCACCCCTGGGGACACCCCCTCCTTACCTCTCCCCTCCTGGTCTCTTCTGTGGGGAGGCAGAGGAGGAGATGGCTGAGGTGCTGGAGGACCTGGAGCAGGACAAGCTCCAGAGGGTGACAACAGGGACCAAGCAGTGGGTCCAGACCCCTCCCTCTGCAGCTTGCTGGGGTCCAAGCTGTCCCCTCCCCCCCCAGCCCGGGCACCCACCTCTCTTTCTTGCCATCTGAAGATGATTTCTTCGAGGACACAGTGGGGCTCCTGCCATCCCTGGACTCTCTTCATCACAGAAACCCAAAGGAAGGGACAGAAACCCTCAGGGAGCCCCATCCTGCCCTCCCTCCCCCCGAGTCCCCAGCAAAGCCTCCCCCAGGCTGGCAGCACCCAAGGGAGCCCAGCCCCAGGGTCAGGGTGCCCCTTTTCTGCAGGTACCTCTCTGGGATGGAGTCACCAGGGTGGCCCCCAGGGGTGGTGGCACTGGAGCTGGACCTGTTGGCTTTCCTAAGGACAGAAAGAGTGGGGTAGGGTCAGATGAGCCCCATCCAAAGCAGTTCCCCCCCCCACCCCAAAGGGAAGAAATTGCTCGAGAGAAAAGAAACACAAAAATAATGTCACTTTTTCTCTCCCTTGTCCCCAAGCTGCCCTGGTGCAGGTTCTCTGGGGTGGATGAACCAAGCAACTGGGGAGGAAGGAGCAGAGGGGGGCTCATATCAGCCCCCCAAGAGCAGGCAGAAGCCCCCACCTCTCCTTGTGCTTCTCCTTCTGCTTCTCAGCCGGGCTCTTGGGGTGCTTCACCCCTTCTTTGGGGCAGCTGGGAAAATCCAGCCCCTTCTTCTCCTTCTTCTCCCCATCCCCATCCTTCTCCTTCTTCCCATCCACATCCTTCTCCTTCTTTGGGGGGGCAGAGGACTCTGGGGACAAGAACTGGGGTGTCACAAGCCCCAAGCAGCACCTGGGGAGTCACATCCCAGGGTGGGGGGGGATGCTCAGCCCTCGGGGGAGGGAGCACACACACTGATTTACACCTTTACACCACTATGAGCCCTTGGCAGCTCCACCAAGTCCAGATGTCACCTGGCAGGGCAGGGTGACAGCAGCCCCTGCATCCCAGCTTGGATCCCATCCCACCCCGGGTCCCATCAGGGGTTTTGGGGTGCTGGGGCAGCCCGGGGGAGGGGGTGTGTAGGGGGTGGGGGGACAGTGGGTGTTCCACTCACCCAGCAACCTCTTCCAGTTCTTAATGAGGATCTTGGCTGAGGCCACCACCTCCTCATCCGAGCAGTGTTTCCTCACCGAGTTGACGGCCACCCCAATCCGGGTGGTCTGGGGACACACAGCAGGGATGTGTCCCTAGGGATGTGCTGGATGGCATTTGGGGGGGGGGAGACACAGGACAAACCACCCCACAGGGTCTTTCCCCCCCTGCCCAGCCCCCTCACCTGGAGCAGCTGGATGGTCATGGTGTAGCTGGTGAGGGACTTGAGGAGATCCAGTGCCCCTTCCTAAAAGTGGGGAGAGGCCATGGGGGGGGGGGTCCTTGAGGAGCTGGAGAGAACTGGGGAGGGGGCTGCACTGAGGCCGCCCTCATCCCCCCCACTTTCCTCTCTTCAGCACCCCAAGGGACACAAAGCTGGAGCATCACCACATGGGGACACGTGGCCCAGCTGGGAAGGACCCCAGGAAACCTTCCCCCCCCTCCCCATAAGGAAACCCAGGGCTGGCAGGAGCTGGGGACAGCCACGGGGCACCCAAGGGTCCCCATCAGGGGGGTGGGGGGCAGTGGGACATTCACCCATGGGTGTCAGCCTGACCCTGAGCATGGAGTGGCTGCAGGGCTAAATATCAGCCCTGCACTGAGCCATCATCATCCTCATCCTCTTCATCCTCATCTTCCTCCTCATCACTCCCTTCTATATCCTCATCCTTCTTCTCATCTTCCTCATCCTCCTTATCCTCTTCTTCATCCTCATCTTCCTCCTCCTCAGCACCCCCTTCTATATCCTCATCCTTCTTCTCATCTTCCTCATCCTCCTCTTCTTTATCCTCATCCTTTTCCTCCTCACCCTCTTCATCCTTCACCTTCTCATCCTCCACACCCTGATCCTCCCCTTCATCTTTCTCCTCCTCAACCTCTTCATCCTCGTCTTCCTCCCCATCACCCCCTTCTATATCCTCATCCTTCTTCTCATCTTCCTCATCCTTTTTATCCTCTTCTCCATCCTCATCTTCCTCCTCATCACCCCCTTCTATATCCTCATCCTTCTTCTCATCTTCCTCATCCTCCTCCTCTTCTTTATCCTCATCCTTTTCCTCCTCACCCTCTTCATCCTTCTCATCCTCATCCTCCTCACCCTCATCCTCCCCTTCATCTTTCTCCTCCTCAACCTCTTCATCCTCCTCCTCCTTCTCATCCTCCCCTTCCTCCTCCTCCTCCTCCAAGGTATTTAAAGAGCTGCAGGAGCAGCCCCCAGCTCCCAGGTACCCCCTGGCAGTGGGGACACCCCTGTCCCCCCCCCTCAGGGCAGGACCAGACCCTCCTGATACAAGGGGTGCAGGTGACATCCCTGCCAGACCCCAACCCAATCCCCCCCCTCAAGGCACAATTATTTGTCATTTAATTCCCTTTACTCCCCAGGGAGGGGACCCCCTGAGGTGGTACCCACGGGGACTGGGTGGGTTCCAAAAATGCCACCAGCTCCGGAGGGGGGGGACACACACACTTTCCCCCCCCAGACCCCTCCCAGATCCTGCACCCGGTCCGGGCAAAGGCCGAAGGGAAACGGGCAAATCCTCGGGTTAAAAATTAACTTGAAGGGTTCCCGGCTGGATCCTCACCGGGCACCAAGGCTGCCAGGACCGCGGGGGGGGGCACAGGATGGGTGGGGGGACACGCGTGTCACCTCGCCTTGTCCCTGCTCCACCACCCAACAGGGGTGCCCAGAGGGTGCTCCCCCCCCCTCTGCATGCAGGGACCACCCTGTGTCCCCCCCACCCCTCCCCTAAGCACCCCCCCCCTCCAAGGTCACCAAAGCCACCCGCGGGCCATGGCTCAGCCCCCTCCCCACTTTTTGCACGTTTCCACACGCTTGTGCAAGGGCTGGGGGTGGGTCAGGGGGAGGGGTTCGTCCGTCCGTCCCGTTCCCCCCCCAACCCCCCCCGTGTTTTTTGCCCTTGCGCGGGGCTGAGCCCCGATCGGGTGTTGGTGGCCGGGCTGGTGGCCAAGCACCTGTCACCCAGTCCCATGCCACCAAGGGGTGCCATGAGCTGCCACCCCCCCCCCCAAACCGGGACAGCCCCCCCCACAAATCCCAGCAGGGGTGGGGGGTGCAGGAGACCCCAAAACTGGAGGTAAAATACCCCCCCACCCCCCCCCCAACCCGGGTGCCGGCTCCCATTTTAGGAGCCCCCCTGGGGTGCAGGTGGCACCTATGGGTGCTCAGCCCCTCCAGACCCACAAACAACAAGTTTTGGGGGGGGTGCAGAGCAGAACCCCAACACCCCCTTCCCCTGCCTTGTGCCCCCCAAACACAGGTGTAAATGTGCACACGTCTGGAATTGCACACGCGTGTGCAAACTGCCCCCCCCCCCCCCCCCCGGGCCACCTTACCGTGCTCTTCCTGGCCACCATCTTATCCAATTTCTTGGCAATCCGGACCAGCTCCTCAGCGGGCCCCATGCCGGCAGTTGGCTACTGGCCCCCGGCCTTCGGTAGCCAAGGGGGCAAAGCCAAGGTGACAGCGGGCAGGGGTGGGTGCTGCCGGCATGGGTGGGGGGGGGTGGGCTGGGGGGCTGGGGGGGATACGAAGAAGCAGCCGGGCTGGAAAGGGGGGGGAGGGGGGGGGGGAGGAGGAAAGAAAAAAAAAAACTAAAAAAAAAAAAACTTAAAAAAAAAAAAAAAAGGGAGGTGGGGCTGTCCCGGCCGGTTCTGAACTCCTGGCAGGCAGGGAAATAGCACGGGGAGGGCTAAATATAACCGGGAGCTGCGGGGGGGGGGGACGGGAGAGCCGGGAGGCACTGGGTAGGGTGCAGGGGACACAGGACAGAGCCACCCGGGGGGGCTGGGGGGACCGGGGGGCTGCAAGGAGAGGGCTCAGGAGGTGGCTTTGCCCCCCAGGATGTGGCTTTTTCCGGGCACGTGGCTTTGCCACCCCCTCCCCAGCCCAAGGGGTGGGCTGCACCCCCCCACCCCCCAATGGAGCCAGGAGATCCCCAGGGGAACACCCCCTGGTGACAAATGCCACCTCAGCACCTCGAGGTGGCTTTGCCCGGCGGGCTTTGTCACTTTTGCTGTGGCTTTGTCACCTTTGCTGGGGCATTGTGCCCCCCCCCCCCCACCCCCAGGACAGCTCAGCCCGAGGGAGGGGGTGCAGTTGTAGTGCCACCCCCCGGGAGATCCCCAAGGGAACACCCCCTGGTGACAAATGCCACCTCAGCACCTCGAGGTGGCTTTGGCACCTGCGATGTGGCTTTGTCACCTTTGATGTGGCTTTATGCCCCCCCCCCCCATGGCTCTGCCTGAGGTGTGGGCTGCATTTGGTGCTGCCACCCCCCCTTTGTGTCCTGCAGCAGGGAGAGCCCCCAGGTGACAAATGCCACCCCAACATGTCCCATGCTCTTTGTCACGGGTCAAAGCTTCCCCAGCATCACCTCTGCTGAGCCCCCCAGGACCACCCGGAGCAGGGTGGGTGCCAGGAGCCCCTCAAGCACCCAGAGGAGGGGCCACGATGCTGTCCCCAGGCTGGGCTGGCACCGGGGCTTGGGTGAGGTGACAAGTGCCACCCTCGCTTGTCCCTGGCCAAAGGGGGGGGGCTGGAGGGGGGTCCTGCTCAGTGCTCCCCCCAACCCCCCCTCAAATGCCACCCCCGAGGCCATGGGGTGCTCAGGACCCTGATGAGGACCCTGATGCTCAGGAGCCACCCCCAGGGTTGTGATGTCCCCAACATCACCCGGGTTGGGGACTGCCAGCCCCCCCCTGCCACACATTTACAAAAGTGTTGGGTTTATTAGAAACCAGAGACAGAAAACATGAAAAATTAACCCCAAAAAGGCTGCTGGTGAGATGAAATATTTGACACACAAACGAGAAAAGGGGAAGGGGGGGGGGGTGAGGGGTCCTGAGGGGGGGCTGAAACGGGGCCATTGGTCCCAGAAAAAGCTGTAGGATCCCCCCCAACCCCCTTAAGAGCCCCCCCAGGGCCGGGGAGGTGATCCAGCACCCACCCCAGCCAGGGGCAGGGGCTGCCCCCCAACCCCCCCCTCCTAAACCAGTGGGGGGACTTTTTGCCACCCATTTTGGGGAGGTTTTGGGACATCCAAACCCCACCAGCCCAGTCCGGGGGGGGGGGGAAAAGGGGGCAGAGCCCCTCCAGACAAGGTCCCTAAAGCCCCTGCCCCTCCCAAACACTTCACAGGCGGGGAAAAAGGAGGGGGGGGACACACTCAGCTGCCCCCCACCCCTTCCCCCCTCCAAGCTGGTTATGGGGGGGTCCATAGAGGAGAGTGGGGGGCACTAAGCATCCCCCCCCATCCTCAAATTCTTGCAGGCAAGGGAGAAGAAAGCCCCAGGGAGGGGGGGGAACACAGCAGAGAAACCTCAGCCCACAACTGTCATGAGTCTGCCAGTTCTCTGCCCTGCTCCCAGGGGGGGGGGTGGCAGCCCCCCAGCCCCCCCCCCAGGAGGATCTAGGGGTGATCTTCCCAATGTATGGGTGGGGGGGGTGTCTCTGAGCCCCCTCAGAGGGCAGGATGGTCCCACAGGAGGCTCCTGGGCATGTGTCCCAATTCTGCTGGGGCTGGGGCTGCTCCGGAGCTGCTGGGGAGCTGCCTCAGGTCCCCACGGAGGGGACAGGGACAAAAGGGGCCACTGTCCCCCTGTCAGTCTTGCAGGAGGTGGACGAAGCTGGCGGGGAAGACCCCGGTGCGGGAGCCGTCACCCTCGATGAATCCAACCTGGGGGTGCAGAAAGTGTGTGTGGGGGGGGGAATTGGGGGTTCAGGGGTGTGGGGAGTCCCAACCCCAAGCAGGGGAGAAGTTTTGGGGTTGCTGTCCCCATTCCCAGAGGGATTTAGAGGGTCTGGTGATACATCCATGCCCTTCTCCAAGGGGTAGGGGGCACCCATCTGTGAACACCCAACTTGCTCCAGAGAATTTGGGGGGGCTGGGGGGTAAAGGGTTGGGACCCCCAGTGTCCACTCACCCAGCTCTGCTCGTCCTCCTCTCGGGTCACCACGATCACCTCTCCCTTGGAGAATGTCAGCTCCCTTGCCTTGTCCCCCTTGCAGTCAGCCACTGCCTTCACCCTCTTCTGCTTCCCCTTGGCCTGCAAAGGAGGGGACAAGGAGGTGACAAAACCCACCCACCCCCCCCCAAAAAAAAAAAAAAAAAAAAAAAAAAAAGCCACCCCAAAGGGTAACAGAGGGATGTGACACCCCTACTGCCACCCCCTGCCTCAGGGTGCTTGGATGCTTGAGGATGCAGAGGGTGACCCCCCCCCCCCACCTCCCATTGCAGCCCCTCTGAGCCCCCCCCAGGTGGTGGCACTTACTGGAGCGAACCTCCTGGGCATGGGCACGGGGGGCATTTTGCTGAGGGTGGGGTCCTCGAGGCTCTGGGGGGACAGGGGTGACCCCACTTTGCCCCCCCCCCCACTGATGCGCCGGTACGAGCGGGTGCTCCCCGAGCTGTGGGGACAGCAGGGACATTGTCACCCCCCACCCCATGTCCCCCTCCCCATGAAGTCTCAGGGGGGTCTGGGGTCCCCAGGAGGACCCAAAGGATGGAGGGGGGGGGTCCTGCCCCCATCCTGCCTCAGAGGGGCTCAAACCCACCCTGATTTCCAGAACTGAGGGGAAACCCAATCACTTTGGTGAAGTCACCCCAGGTGACAGTTGTGGTGTGGTGTGGTGTCCCCCCCAAAACCCGTGTCACCTTCTCCAGGGACAACCCAGCAACTTCCCCACCCCCTCCTCCACCCCAGGGCCAGCATCACCCCCCTGGGGAGGGAGAGGAGGGGGTCCAGGTGAGGATGGGGACCCCTTACCTCCCACCCTCCACCCCAAGGGACAATTTGGGGTCCCTCATGCCCTGGGGGGGGGGGGGACAACAACACACCAGCACCATCCACCCCCAGGCTGGAGCAGATGGAAGGGAGAGGGGGGGTCCATACCCAAACTTGACGGGGGGGATGTCGGGGGCCGTGGTGCCCGGGGGGGGCTGCCCGGGGGGGGGGTTGAGCTCTGGAGCCCTTCGGTTGCCGTTGGTCTCGGTCTCTGACCGGGTCTCCCAGTAAGCTGCCCGCCGGGTCTCGGGGGGGCTGCGGGTGCTGGGGGGGCTGGAGATGGTGTCCAGGGCACCCAGGCTGGAGGCTGAGGGGAGCCCACGCCACGCAGGAACCTCGGCCACCCCCGAGAAGTGAGGGTCTGAGGCTTGGCGGGGTAGCTCGGGGCGTTCTGTGGGGGGAAAAAATTAAATATGAGGGGTGGGGGAAGGGACAGACACCCCCACACCCCAAAAAAGGACCACCAGATCCACCATGGGTGACAGATCCACCATGGGTGACAGATCCACTATGGAAAAGGGGACAGGTCCACCATGGGAAAGGGGACAGGTCCATCATGGGTGACAGATCCACCATGGACAAGGGGACAGATCCATCATGGGTGACAGATCCACCGTGGGTGACAGATCCACCATGGGAAAGGGGACAGATCCACCATGGGAAAGGGGACAGATCCACCATGGGTGACAGATCCACCATGAGCAAGGCTACAGATTCACCATGGAAACGGGGACAGATCCATCACGGGTGACAGATCCACCATTGGGTTGGGGAAAAGTCCCACCAGGGATGAAGTGACAACCTGACACCACAGGTGACATCCCCACCATGGGTGAAGGAACACACCCTCCGTGGGTGCCACAAACCCTCCACGAGCGAGGGGACAGCCCCCAGAGGTGACCCTCCCACCCCAGACTCACCCGTGGGGCTGTGGCCGGGCTTGGGGCGGGCGCTGCCCCGCGTGGGGTTTTTGAGGGGCAGGGGGGGGGGGATCTCCTCGCTGTGGGCCCGTCGGGGAGTGGGGTGGGAGGGCACCAGGACACTCTCGTAGGTCTTGTTGGTGATGTCCATGCCCATGCAGCTCCAGCGGGGCTGGGGGGCAGCGGGCAGGGGGGTGGTGGCCAGGGGTGACGTCCCCTTGAAGGAGCGCTGGAGGGGGCTCACCTGGGGACAGACACCCAGCTCCAGGGCTGTCCCAAGGCTCTGCACTCCCCTCGCTGGGGACACGAGGGCCCCACCACCCCCATTCCCCAGGTACCTTCTCCTCCAGCTCCTCCTCGCTGTCATAGGGGAACTCCTGGGGGGGTTCCCAGTCGTAATCCACGTGGATCTGCGGGGAGAGCTTCCCCGCCTGTGCCTGCTCCAGCTGAGCAGGCTGGGGTCAGCACGGGGAGGGGGACGTGTCCCCAGAGCCCCCCACCTCCACGCCAGCCCTCCCTGGGGCTTTCCAGTCCCCTGGCCCCGTCCCAAACCTCTCCCCCATCTCTTCATCCCACCTACCAGCTCCTCACACTCCGTGTGTTTCAGCCTCCTGGCCACCTCCAGGGCTGTCTCACCCGCTGCATTCACTGCACGAGAGACCAAAGGGGACATCTCCAGGTCACAGCCACCCTGTCCCCACCTCAGATCCCCCCCCAGCCCAGCCCCATACCTGTGCTGAAGGCAGCTTTGCCCTTCAGGAGCAGCTTGAGGCAGTTGGGTTGGTTGTAGAGAGCACCATAGTGCAGAGCCGTGTTCCCGTCCGGCATCACCCGGTCCAGTGTCCCCCTGTCCTCAAGAGCACCAAAGCCATGGGTCCCCCCACCCACACCCTGCAGGGGAGGGGGACAGGGGACACGGAGGGCAGCTGGGGTAAGGTACCCGTTCTGGATGATGAAATCCACCAGAGGAAGGGAGGATCTGTCAGCCTGGCGTACGGCCATGTGCAGGGCCAGCTCAGCCGGGTCCTGCTGGGAGATGGAGGGGAGAGGAGAGATGGACCCAAAGAGGCTTCATCTGCCCCAGGATGGGGAGAAAGGAGCTGGATCTAAGGAGGCTTCATCTCCTCCAAGATTAGGAGGAAGAGGCTGGACAAAAGGAGGCTTCAACTCCTCCAGAATGGAGAGAAAGAAGCTGGACTCAAGGAGGCTTCATCTCCCCCAGGATGGGGAGAAAGGAGCTGGATCCAAGGAGGCTTCATCTCCTTTCAGATGGAGAGGAGGAAGCCTTGTGTCCTCCAAGAAAGAGAGAAGAAACCTGCACCTAAGGAGGCTTCATCTCCCCCAAGATTAGGAGGAAGGAGCTGGACCCAAGGAGGCTTCATCCCCCCCAAGATTAGGAGGAAGGAGCTGGATCCAAGGAGGCTTCATCCCCCCCAAGATTAGGAGGAAGGAGCTGGATCCAAGGAGGCTTCATCCCCCCCAAGATTAGGAGGAAGGAGCTGGATCCAAGGAGGCTTCATCCCCCCCAAGATTAGGAGGAAGGAGCTGGATCCAAGGAGGCTTCATTTCCTCCCAGATGGAGAGAAAAGGAGCTGGACCCAAGGAGGCTTCATCTCCCCCAAGACAAAGGGAAAGGAGAGCTGCACCCGAGGATGTTTTGTCTCCTCCCAGGTGCAGGGCAGGAGAGAGCTGGACCCAAGGAGGCTTCACCTCCCCCAGGATGGAGAAAAGAGCTGGACCTGAAGACATTCACCTTCCCAAGGCCCCATCTCCACCCAGAGAGCAGGAGATCCCTGCTGGTGGCACCCAGAGGGATACAAGGCTCGGGCACTGCTCGGGGGTGGCCACGGGGCTCACCTGACCCTCGGGGCTGGCCAGGGGCTTGGCCAGGTCGTGGCCCTCAGCAAAAGCCTGGAGCAGGGCCAGGAGGTCCCGGGTCTGGATGGCTTCCCAGAGGCGATGGGGATCCTCGGGGCTGCTCCTCTGGACGTAACGTCGCTCCATGTACTTGGCCACGATGAATTCCTTCCGGGCAGCCCTGCAGGTGCCATCAGCACCAGGAACAGACCCCTCAGGGTCCCCACCCCAGCTGGAGGCACCCCAAATTCCTGCCTCCTCCTCCAGCCTCAGGTTTGGGGGGGAAAAACCCCTCGGAAAAGGTGCAGATCCCCAGCGTCCCCCAAGCGATGCCACCAGGATCTCCCCACCTCCCATCCCTGGGCTGGCTGGGAGCTGATGGGCAGCAGTGAGGGGACACCATGCCCTGGGCACCTCCCCTCCTCCCGACCCCCCCTGAGCCCCCCCAGGCTGTGGCCAACTCACATGTCACTGCTGGCAGAGGGTTTGGGACAGTCCTGCGTGGGCAGCGTGGCCTCCATGATCTCGTTGAAGCGAGTGTTGCCAATGCTGACAGCCAGCTGTGGGGACAGAGGGACAAGGGCAGATGAATGTCCCCCCCCATGGCCACCACCACCCTGCCCCAGCACCACCCTGGAGGCAAAGGGGCAGAAGGAATCCACTGGATCCACCCAGGACCTTCCCCAGAGCAGCAGCTCCCCCAGGAATGAGGCTCTTTCAGCTCAGGGAACATCTGGTTTAAAAGGGAGCAAATCCTGGGGGGCTGCCAGCCACCCCCCCCCCCACTTTAACAATGGCTTTTGTAGAGCCCCCCAATCACTGGGACCACAGCACTGGGGGCTGCAAACTGCAGCTGGGGAAACTGAGGCACGTTTGTGAGCGGATAGGGGATAGGGGAGGGATGAACTCTGCATCCCAGGAGGTTTTTTGGGGGGGCTGCGAGCTCTCTGGGTTGGGGAATCCCCTTACCAGCAGCTCGGAGGTGCTGAGGACATCCAGGGTGAGGGATTGGATCCGGGAATAATGCACCCCCAGCTCCCGATGGATGCCGGAGCACTCGATGCAGGTCAGGATCCCCAGGTTGGTAGAAAGCCACGTGGGGTCTGCACAGGGTGGGGAACAACGTGGGGCTCAGCGTCCCCCCGGGAGGCTCCAAACCCCCTCCCCACACATCTAGAGGAGGGGACACGTGTCCTCCCTGCCCTACCCGGGGCTCCACAGTCACAGCACTGCCTGTTTCCTGCCATGTTCTTCACCTCGCTGATCACCGCCTTGGTGAGGTCCTGCAAGCCACCATCTGCCCCCCCACCTGCTGCCCCCCCACTGCTGCTGGGGTCCCCTCGGAAGGCATTGCTCAGGGCTTCATCCTTGCTGTTCTGCAGCACCGAGACCCACCTGGGCAGGAGGGAAGCTCGTCAGGAGGAGGAAGAGGAAGAGGAGGATGGGGGAGGAAGAGGAGGGTGGGAGGCAGCAGCAGCGGGACTTACACCACGCACTCCTGCTCATCCTCCGCCTGGAAGTGGTAGGTCCTGTTGTCTGCAGGGATGGGGAGAGGGGGGGAGAAGGTGAAGAAGGGAATTGGGGATGCCTGGGATGGCAGGAAGGAGCCGAGCCTGCTCCCAACTCCAGTGCAGCCACTGCAGTCCCCCTGTCACCACCCCCGAGCTGCCAACACCTCTTTTTGTCTCGAGGTTGCTAAATCTGAGGGCTCAGCTGAGGGGTGTTCAGCCTGGAGGAGGCTGTGGGGAGACCTCCTGGCTCCCCAGAACTCCCTGCAAAGAGGTTGGAGTCCCCCCCGGGCAGCTCAGCCACTGCCAGCTCCAAGAAAGCCACCCCCGTGGTGGCACTCACGTGTCACCAGGTCAAAGCACTTCTTCTCCTCGGCGTGGGGCCTGACTTGGCAGGTGAGGAGGTTCAGCTTGACAGGGGGACGGTTTATCTGCAGGGGGGGAGGACAAGAAGCAGGTTCAGTAACTGGGAAGGGGTTGGAAATGCCTCACTGAGCATCCACCCCCCCCCAACAGCAACTCCAGTGGGACAAGAAACATTCCCAGAGGGTCCCTCTTGGGATAACCAGAGTGGGACCTTCTCTGCCCCTTTGCAGGAGAACAGGAGCTGAGGGCTGGAGCTCTGGAGCCAGGCTGGGAGAAATTTGGAGTATTCAGCCTGGAGAAGAGAAGGCTCCAGGGAGACCTTGGAGCACCTTCCAGTGCCTGAAGGGGCCCCAGGAAAGCTGGGGGAGGGACTTGGGACAAGGGCCTGGAGGGGATGGGATGAGGGGTGATGGGTTTAAACTGGAAGAAGGATTTAGGGTGGACATTGGGAAGAAACTCTTGGGGTGTGAGGGTGCCCAGGGTGCCCCCAGAAGCTGTGGCTGCCCCATCCCTGGCAGTGTCCAAGGTTGGATGGGGCTTGGAGCACCCTGGGCTGGTGGGAGGGGTCCCTGCCCATGGCAGGGGTGGGAATTAAATGGTCTTTAAGGTCCCTTCACCCCCAAACCATCCGATGACTCCAGGACAGCTCCGTGATGTCCCTGAGCCTTGTCCCTTGTCCCCCCTGCAGTTCGCGGTCTCCCATCACAGGGGGCAGCACGAACATTTCCCCCAAACCCTCTTTTCTTTTCCTTCTCTATTTTCCCTCCTACTCCCATCCCCCTTTTCTCATCTTTCTCCTATTTCGCTCCTATGTTCTTCTCCCCCCTCAAACCCCCTGGGCCCTCTCTGGCACCTCAATGTCCATCTCACTGCTCCAACCCAACCCAAAGTCCCCTCTCAAGGACACTCATGGACCCCAGGGGGGGGACGACCCCAGGCCAGTCCCCAGGACTCCATTTTAAGCTCGATTTGTGACCATTTGGGCAAAACTAAAAATCCAACAGACACCAAGGTTCCCAGGGTCACCCCCCTCACCCCTCCTGCTCCTCACCATGCTGTGGGAGATGGTCAGGCAGCCATACTTCACCCCACACTTCCTCTTCTGCCAGACTTTGCGGATGCTGAGGAGGAAGAGGAGGAGGAAGAGGAGGAATGAGGATGTGTCAGCACGGGTCCCATCACCCACACCCCCCCTCAGCACAGCCCCACCAAGCCCTGACCACCACCTCTCAGGTCTCCTCCATTCTCCAAGGCTTGATGGGTGCTTAAAATGGCAGCAGGTTTTCACCCAAAAACCTGTCCAGCAGCGAGCAGAACCTTGACCCAAACAGCTCCACTTGGGGATGACCCAGTTCTGGGACCGCCCAGGAGCTCTCCCAAGGCCACAGCACCCCCAGGATGGAGCCAGATCTCAGTAGCCACCCCCCATCCTCACCCATCTACTCTTCTTGTACAGAAATCCTGATTTCTCCGTCCCATACTGCTTGTTCCCCTGGTGCTGGTGGATGCTGTAACCACTGCCTGAGTTCTTCCTGCTCAGGTTCTCCTGAAAAAAAAAAAAAAAAAACATTAAAAAAAGAGAAGTGAAAGGGACAGAAGTGGCCACTGCCCTCATGCAACCTCCTCCTGAAGCATCCCAGAGGCCCCTCACCCCTTCCCAAATCCCCTGCTTCCCTGCTTCTCCAAATCCCATGGATTGTCCCCCTTTGGTCCTCTTCTCCCTGCTGCCCCCCACCCTTCCTTAGCACCCTTCCCAGCACCCATCCTGCCCCCCCCTCACCTCCTTGTTCTCCAGCTGCAGGATGCTCCGGAGAGCATCCCGGGTCTGGGTCAGCTGCTTCACCTCCTCCTCCTGTGCCTGGTGGAGCTGGGAGGGAAAGGGGGGGTTGGGAGGGGTGTTTGGGATCTGGGGGGGACCCAGCCAAGCTGGGGGGGGGCAGAGTTGGGGACTTACTGAGTGGAGGGAGGCAGCGAGCTTCTCGATGAAGGGGAGAGGTTCTGGGCAGCTTTCCAACCATCTTGGAAAAAACTGGGGATTTGTTGGATGGGATTAAGGTGCAGAGGAGAGGGTGGAGGGGAAAAAAAAGGGGGAAAGGGGGGAGGGAAAGGGGGAGGGAAAGGGGGGAGGGAAAGGGGGAGGAAAGGGGGAGGGAAAGGGGGAGGGAAAGGGGGAGGGAAAGGGGGAGGGAAAGGGGGAGGGAAAGGGGGAGGGAAAGGGGGAGGGAAAGGGGGAGGAAAGGGGGAGGGAAAGGGGGAGGGAAAGGGGGAGGGAAAGAAAAAAGGGAAAAAGGGGAAAAAGGGAAAAAGGGAAAAAGGGAAAAAAGGGAAAAAGGGAAAAAGGGAAAAAGGGAAAAAGGGAAAAAGGGAAAAAGGGAAAAAGGGAAAAAGAAAGGAAAAAGGGAAAAAAGGGAAAAAGGGAAAAAAGGGAAAAAAGGGAAAAAGGGAAAAAGGGAAAAAAGGGAAAAAGGGAAAAAGGGAAAAAGGGAAAAAAGGGAAAAAAGGGAAAAAAGGGAAAAAGGGAAAAAAGGGAAAAAAGGGAAAAAGGGGAAAAAGGGGAAAAAGGGGAAAAAGGGGAAAAAGGGGGAAAAAGGGGAAAAAAGGAAAAAAGAGAAAAAAGAGAAAAAAGGGGAAAAGGGGAAAAAGGGAAAAAAGGGAAAAAAGGGAAAAAAGGGAAAAAAGGGAAAAAAGGAAAAAAGGGAAAAAAGGGAAAAAAGGGAAAAAAGGGAAAAAAAGGGAAAAAAGGGAAAAAAGGGAAAAAAGGGGAAAAAGGGGAAAAAAAGGGAAAAAAAGGGAAAAAAAGGGAAAAAAAGGGAAAAAAAGGGAAAAAAGGGAAAAAAGGGAAAAAAGGGAAAACGGAGAAAACGGAGAAAACGGAGAAAACGGGAAAAAGGGGAAAAAGGGAAAAAAGGGGAAAAAGGGGAAAAAGAGGAAAAAGGGGAAAAGGGGAAAGGGGAAAAGGGGAAAAGGGGAAAAGGGGAAAAGGGGAAAAGGGGAAAAGGGGAAAAGGGGAAAAGGGAAAAGGGGGAAAAAAGAAAAAGAAAAAAAAGAAAAAAGGAAAAAGGAAAAAGGAAAAAGGAAAAAGGAAAAAGGAAAAAGAAAAAAGGAAAAAGGAAAAAGAAAAAGAAAAAAGAAAAAAGAAAAAAGAAAAAGAAAAAAGAAAAAAGAAAAAAGAAAAAAGAAAAAAGAAAAAAGAAAAAAGAAAAAAGAAAAAAGAAAAAAGAAAAAAGAAAAAGAAAAAAGAAAAAAGAAAAAAGAAAAAGGAAAAAGGAAAAAGGAAAAAGGAAAAAGGAAAAAGAAGAAAAAATAGCAAAAAGGAAAAAAAAGAAAAAAGGAAAAAGAAAAAAGGGAAAGGGGAGAGGGAAAAGGCCTCGGTTAATCCCAGAACCTCAGGGTCTGGAGGTCGTAGTTGGGGCCATGTTTTTGGCCAACACATCCATCCCCTCCCTGCCTCAGTTTCCCCCCTGGAGAGCTGCAGGAGATGCCCTGACACCCCCAGGTCACTGCCCCAGCCTCCTGGAGCAGTGGGACAGGGGAGGGGACATTCAGCCCGGCCCCAAAAAAACCCCTTGGTAGAAACCCCAGAGCTGAACCCCATCCTGGAAACCCCATCCAGAAACCAAATCCTGGGATAATTCCCAAGCCCCTTCCTCCCAGCCCCTTTGGTTACAGCTCCTACAGCCAACACCTTTCAGCCTCCTGGATGCAGCCAAGGGCTTTATGGGGCTGGGATGGGAGAAGATCCCTCCCAGACCCCCCAGTGACCCCGGGAGGGGGGGGGATGAGATTTGGGATTTATCTGGGACCTACTTGTGCTGAGCATGGAAAAACTTGATGAGGCTCTGGAGGAAATCTGGGCCCTGCTTCATCTGGGACTCGTTGGCTTTCAGCAGGTACTGGAGGAGGAGAAGACCCCAGTGAGGTGACAAGGACAGGGAAAAGCTGAAATATCCCTGAGGAAAGAAGGAAGAACCTTCCCCAGGAGAGAAGGAAAGGGCTGGGATGCTGGCTCAGTGGGATTTGAAGCAGCTCCCTAGGGAGCACCCTCCAAAAACCTGGCTCTGGATGTCCAGCAAGCCCTGAGGAGAAGTTCAAGGACCCATGGGGTGGGTCCTTGGGATTTCCAGCCCAGCATTCCTGCTCCTGACTTCTGGAGTTAATAAATAACCCAACCCTGAGGCAGCTCTCAAAAAAAAAAAAAAAAAAAAAAAAAAACCCAAACAGAAAACAAAAACCAACCCAACAACCCAACTGCTGTGAAGCTCTTTTGCTCCTAAAAAAAAAAAAAAAAAAATCAGATTTTGAGCAGCAAGAACCTGAGGCCCATCCGAGGTGTCCCATGGGACAGGGACCTGCAGGCTCAACCCCATCCATCAGCTGCAGAAAAACTACTTTTTTTTTGCTTTTTTTTGCTTTTTTGCTTTTCCCATCAAAATAAGGAGGGGGGGACACACACAAACGTTGCCCCTGTGAGCTCCTCCCCAGGCTGCTGCAGCTCCTGGGAATGGTTTGGAGCAGGAGGGGAGGAGGGAGAAGAAGGGGACCCAGCACCACCTGGTTCTTGGTCCAGCTGCATCAGCCCTGGGGGAGGTGGGGGGAGATGTAGCCCCCCCCCCCAACACCCTGGGGTGAAACTGGACCCAAAAAGCAGCAAACAGCACCCACCCCTAAAGCTCCAGCCAACATAGCCCCCCCCCTCCAGTCAGCTGCCCCTCACCCCTTCCCAGTTCAGGTCCTTCCACTCCACACCCCTTGGTGGGGTGAGACAGGGTGAGATGTAACTCCCCCGCCCCCCATCACCCTGGGGTGAAACCAGACCCAAAAAGCAGCAAAAAAAATCACCCAGAAGAACCCCCATCCTCCAGAAGAGGTGCCCCCTCATTCCCAGTTCAGATCCAGCTGCATCCCCCCCCTTCCTTGGGATGGGGGGAGATAAGGGGAGGTGTAACCACCCCCCCCCATCACCCTGGGGTGAAATCAGACCCAAAAAGCAGCAAAAATCACCCAGAAACCCCCCATCCCCCAGAAGAGGTGCCCCTCATTCCCCAGTTCAGATCCAGCTGCATCCTCCCCCTTCCTTGGGATGGGGGAGATAAGGGGAGGTGTAACCACCCCCCCCCCATCACCCTGGGGTGAAATCAGACCCAAAAAGCAGCAAAAATCACCCAGAAACCCCCATCCCCCCAGAAGAGGTGCCCCCTCATTCCCAGTTCAGATCCAGCTGCATCCCCCCCCTTCTTTGGGGTGAGGGGAGAAAAGGGGAGGTGTAACCCCCACCCCATCACCCTGGGGTGAAATCAGACCCAAAAAGCAGCAAAAATCACCCAGAAACCCCATCCCCCAGAAGAGGTGCCCCCTCATTCCCAGTTCAGATCCAGCTGCATCCCCCCCCTTCTTTGGTGGTGAGGGGAGACAAGGGGAGGTGTAACCACCCCCCCCCCCCCATCACCCTGGGGTGAAATCAGACCAGAAAGCAGCAAAAATCACCCAGAAATCTGCGTGCCCCAAACCAGCCCCCCTAGAAGAGATGTGTCCCCCCCCTCCATTTCCAGCCCAGCTCCCCAAAAGCAGCAGCTCTGCTGTGCACACACACACGTGCACCCCTCACCCCCCCTTGTCCCTGTCCCCTCAATGTCCCTCATGTCACAGTGGGGCCATTCAAGGCAGTGACTCAGACTGGCTGGGTCCCAGCCCCAGCCCACATCCCTTTTTTTTTTTTTTTTTTTTTTTTTGGGTAGGGGGAGGAACAGGACCACAGGGCTCTGCCAGGTTCTGCCACCCCCAGGATGTTGGAGACCCCAGGACAAGCCAAGGGGGGGTTATCCCCTGCTCTCTGTCACTCTCAAGGGGTTGTTGGGGTGTCTGGAGTCAGAACACACGGGTGCCTTTGTCACTGGGTGGGGGGGGGTCTTCATCCTACACCCATTCCCATCTCCCCTCCCAGCAGGGACCCCCAGGAGCCCCCCAGGCAAACCCAAGAGGAGCTTTAGGAGCAGGAGAGAAGCTCAAGGATCAGGAACCAAAAAGCTCAACTTTCACCCAAACACCAGCCTCCAAGAGGAACCCCCCCCTCAGAGGGGTGACCCAGTGCACCCATGGGTGCCACCCAAACCCACATCCCACGGGGACCCCCAGGTTGGGGACGGGGATGGGGACAACCCAGGGTCCCACACAGCACCCACGCGGGGTGGGATGGGGCAGTGCCCAAGCTCCGGTGTCCCCGGGCGCTCCAAGCTGAGCTGTCCCCTCTGTCCCCATCGTGTCCCCCCTGACCTCACACATGTGGAGCTGGAAGAGTCTCCTCTCCCTCTGGGTCTCCTCGGCCACCTCGGCCACCGAGCGGCTCAGCCTGGATCAGCCCAGCCCAGCGTGCCCGCTCCTTCTCCTTCTCCATCTTCCCCCTGCGGGGTGGGAGGTGGCAGCTTGGGGACAGCCCTGTCCCTGAGGGGTGTCCCATCAGCTGAGGATGGCACCAGGAGAAACAGCTCAACCCCTTCCCGATGGGAAAGGATGAAGGTGGAGCCCACCCAGTGGGCACCCAGCACCCACCCCATGGGCACCCAGTGCCCACCCCATGGGCACTCAGAACCCACTCATTGGTCACCCAGAACCCACCCCATGGGCACCCAGCACCACCCCATGGGCACTCAGAGCTCACCCCATGGGCACCCAGCACCCACCCCATGGGCACTCAGTGCCCACCTGATGGTCACTCAGAACCCACCCCATGGGCACCCAGCACCCACCCCACGGGCCACTCAGAACCCACTCAATGGTCACCCAGAACCCACCCCATGGGCACCCAGCACCACCCCATGGGCACCCAGCACCCACTCAATGGTCACTCAGACCCCACCTGACAGCCACCCAGCACCCAATCTCAATGGTCCACCCAGCACCCACTCAATGTGCACCCAGCACCCACCCCATGGGCACCCAGCACCCACTCAATGGTCACTCAGAACCCACCCCATGGGCACCCAGCACCCACTCAATGGTCACCCAGCACCCACCCATCTGCAGCCCCGGGACAAAACATCTTTGTCTGGAGGGGGATTAATGGGATTTTTTCCCTGCCCGAGGCAGAAGGTTCCTTACACTTTGGTCTCATAATCCTTCCAAGCCTTCTCAATCTGCTTCTTGGAGTCCTGCAGCAAAAGGAACCCAGGTGTCAGGGGAGGTGAAAGACCTGGTGGCACCAGAGCAGGGACATGGCTGTGCCTTGGGGACATGGGGTCACCCAATCATGGACTGGTTTGGGTGGGAAGGGACCCCAAAGCTCCCCCAGTGCCATGGGCAGGGACACCTCCCCCAGCCCAGGGTGCTCCAAGCCCCATCCAACCTTGGCCACTGCAGGGATGAAGCTTCCCCAACTTCCCTGGCTCTCACTACCCTCAAATGAAAGAATTCCCTCCTAATTTCCAACCTCAATCCCCCCTCATCCCATCCCCCCACGACCCTTCCCAGCCGATGTCCCCCCAGCTCCTGTCTCTCCCCCCCATCCCTGCTGCCTCCCAGGACTTTGCTCCATCCTCCTCCTGGCCAACCCCGACGGGGGGGGATGGAGGTGGTGGTGGTTGCCACATCTCCCCCAAAAGAGGTGACCTGGAGCCTTGGGGACATCCCAGAGGGGACTCACCAGGCGGCTGTCCCTCAGCTGTCTCCTTCAGCAGACTCTCCAGGGGGAAGGAGATGATGTTGTTGAGGTTCTGCACCTGCCAAGGACAGAGATGGGGTCACCCAGAGATGGTCCCCACCTCAGGGCAAGATGGGGAGACGGAGTCCCAGCTCCTTCCTGGTGCTGAAAGTGTCCTCTCCCAGCTCCATGGTTTTCCCCGGGAAGGGTTAAAGAGGCTGGGAACAGGGATGGAGCCAGGAATGGGACAGGCCAGGGCTTGTTGGAGCTGGCTGCAGATGGCTGAGCAGGGCCCTGCCCTCCAACCCCCCTGCCAGAACCAGAGGTGTCCCCACCATGGCCACACTGTCCCCCCCTCACAGCACCCATCCCTGCCCCCAGCCCCCCAGGATGCAAAAGGACCCCCCCCGACCCCAAAGGGGCTTCCCAACATCCTCCCCTCTCCCTGGGGCTTGGGGACAACGTGGCCACCACCAGCACCATGCAGGGGATGGGGACACGAGGACCCATGGGAAGGATGGGGGGGGTCTACTATGGTGCCACCGTGCCCCCCATGGGGCAGCACCCCATTCCAGGGCTTGGGAAGCCCTGGGACACCCCCCCCCAGTGCACCAGATCTCTTCTGAAGGGTCCCCAAAGGTTCTGAGCCCTGGAGGAAACCCAGCTCTGGGACATGGGGTCAGCTCTGAACAAGGGGGGACAGGACACCCCCCTCCAGTAACTCCAGAGGGGGACAGGACACCCCCTTTCCAACACCTCCAGGAGGAACAGGAAACCCCCAGGGGGGGAAATTTGTTTTTTTTTTTTATCCAGCCAAGGGTCCCAGCACCCATCCCTGCTCCAGGGGACACACACACAGCAGTGACTCTTCCCACATGGGGTAGGAACTGGTCTGACCCTACTGAGCTGGTTCCCCACTGAGCCCCTCCTGGAGCAGGGGGGTCCCTGCCAGGCTGGGGAGGGGAGGAGCAGGGAGGCCCAGGCTGGGGAAACACCAAAATCTGAATTCTTGCAGGGGAAGGGCAGCAGAAATAAATCTCCTTTAGCAGAGGAAAAAAAAACAAAAAAAAAGACCAAAAAAAAAAAAAAAAAAAAAAAACCCTTTTGGGGATGGGGTTAAAGGGACTGGAGGGGGAGAGGGTCCTGGGACGCCCAGGGCTTTGCTGCTGGGCCCCAGCTCAGTGCTTTGAGATGGTTCTGCAGAAAAAAAATCATTCCTGGGGTGGGGATTGGGGGAAGGTGCAGCCCCCCTGCTCTGCTGCAGCTTCCCAAGGTTCTGCTGGGCTGCTCAGCCTGGCTTTGATTTAGTTCTTGGCAAGGGAGATCAGAGCTGCAATTGATGTGAAAGAAAAAAAAAAGAGAGAAAAGGGGAAAAAGAAAGAGAGAAAAGGGAGAAAGAAAAGAAGATAGAGAAAAGGGTGGGGGAACGGAGGGGAAAAAAAGGAGGGGAAAAAAAGAGGGGGGGGAAAAAAGAGGGGAGGAAAAAAGAGGGGGGAAAAAAAAGAGGGGGGGAAAAAAAAGAGAGGGGGGAAAAAAAGAGAGGGGGGAAAAAAAGAGAGGGGGGGAAAAAAAGAGAGGGGGGGAAAAAAAGAGAGGGGGGGGAAAAAAGAGAGGGGGGGAAAAAAAGAGAGGGGGAGAAAAAAAGAGAGGGGGGGAAAAAAGAGAGGGGGGGAAAAAAAGAGAGGGGGGGAAAAAAAGAGAGGGGGGGAAAAAAAGAGAGGGGGGAAAAAAAGAGAGGGGGGGAAAAAAAGAGAGGGGGGGAAAAAAAGAGAGGGGGGGAAAAAAAGAGAGGGGGGGAAAAAAAGAGAGGGGGGGAAAAAAAGAGAGGGGGGAAAAAAAGAGAGGGGGGGAAAAAAAGAGAGGGGGGGAAAAAAGAGAGGGGGGGAAAAAAGAGAGGGGGGGAAAAAAAGACGAGGGGGGGAAAAAAAGAGAGGGGGGGAAAAAAAGAGAGGGGGGAAAGAAAGAGAGGGGGGAAAAAAAGAGAGGGGGGAAAAAAAGAGAGGGGGGAAAAAAAGAGAGGGGGGGAAAAAAAGAGAGGGGGGGAAAAAAAGAGAGGGGGGGAAAAAAAGAGAGGGGGGGAAAAAAAGAGAGGGGGGGGAAAAAAGAGAGGGGGGGAAAAAAAGAGAGGGGGGGAAAAAAAGAGAGGGGGGAAAAAAAGAGAGGGGGGGAAAAAAGAGAGGGGGGAAAAAAGAGAGGGGGGAAAAAAAGAGAGGGGGGGAAAAAAGAGAGGGGGGGGAAAAAAGAGGGGGGGGAAAAAAGAGGGGAGAGAAAAAAAGAGGGGGAGGAAAAAAA